>NW_027488369.1:15718267-16353630 GCF_051014445.1 Colletes latitarsis
AACCAGCGTTATCCTCTAAAATATTAATCGCAACAAGGTTTACTTGACTGTTTCGGTGTGGTACCACATTACTACGTGGTCCAAGCCAGAAAAAGGCCAGGATCTGGCCAACAAGAATGCGAAAAATGCGAAAGTACGCGCCAGATGAGGGCAAATACCAGACCTAACCGAGACATTACCGGCATTATCCTCTAAAATATTAATCGCAACCAGATTTAATTGACTGTCTCGGTGTGGTACCGCATTACTACGTGATCCAAACCAGAAAAAGCCCAGGATCTGGCCAACAAGTATGCGACAAACGCGAAAGTATATGCCAGGTGATTGCAAATACCAGAACTAACCCAGACATAACCGGCGTTATCCCCTAAAATATTAATCGCAACCAGGTATAATTGACTGTTTCAGTGTGGTATCACATTACTACGTGATCCAAACCAGAAAAGGGCCAGGGTCTGGCCAACAAGTATGCGAAAAATACGAAAGTCCGAGCCAGATGTGGGGAAATACCAGAACTAACCGAGACATAATCGGCGTTATCCTCTAAAATATTAATCGCAACCAGGTTCAATTGACTGTTTCGGTGTGGAACCTCATTACTACGTGATCCAAACCAGATAAAGCCCAGGATCTGGCCAACAAGTATAAGAAAAATGCGAAAGTTCGAGCCAGATGGGGGCAAATCCCAGACCAAACCGAGACATAACCGGCGTTATCCTCTAAAATATTAATCGCAACCAGGTTTAATTGACTGTTTCGGTGTGGTACCGCATTACTACGTGATCCAAACCAGAAAAAGGCCATGATCTGGCCAACAAGTATGCGAAAAATGCGAAAGTATGAGCCAGATGATTGCAAATACCAGAACTATGCCTGACATTACCAGCGTTATCCTCTAAAATACGAATCGGAACATGCTTTTAATGACTGTTTCAGTGTGGTAACACATTACTACGAGATCCAAACCAGAAAAATCCCAGGATCGGGCCAACAAGAATGCGAGAAACGCGAATGTACGAGCCACATGAGGGAAAATCCCAGACCTAGCCCAGACATAACCGGCGTTATCCGCTAAAATATTAATCGCAACCAGGTTTAATTGACTGTTTCGTTGTGGGCCCACATTACTAGGGGCTCCAATCCAGAAAGAACCCAGGATCTGGCCAACAAGTATGCGAAAAATGCGAAAGACCGATCCAGATGAGGGCAAATCCCAGACCTAACCGAGACATAACCGGCGTTAGCCTCTGAAATATTAATCGCAACCAGGTTCAATTGACTGTTTCGGTGTGGAACCACATTACTACGGGATCGAAACCAGAAAAAACCCAGGATCTGGCCAACAACTATGAGAAAAACGCGAAAGTATAAGCCAGATGATTGCAAATACCAGAACTATCCCAGGCATAACCAGCGTTATCCTCTAAAATATTAATCGCAACAAGGTTTACTTGACTGTTTCGGTGTGGTACCACATTACTACGTGGTCCAACCCAGAAAAAGGCCGGGATCTGGCCAACAAGAATGCGAAAAATGCGAAAGTACGCGCCAGATGAGGGCAAATACCAGACCTAACCGAGACATTACCGGCATTATTCTCTAAAATATTAATCGCAACCAGATTTAATTGACTGTTTCGGTGTGGTACCGCATTACTACGTGATCCAAACCAGAAAAAGCCCAGGATCTGGTCAACAAGTAGGCGAAAAACGCGAAAGTATGTGCCAGATGAGGGCTAATCCCAGACCTAACCGAGACATAACCGGCGTTATCCTCTAAAATATTAATCGCAACCAGGTATAATTGACTGTTTCAGTGTGGTACCACATTACTACGTGATCCAAACCAGAAAAGGGACAGGGTCTGGCCAACAAGTATGCGAAAAATACGAAAGTCCGAGCCAGATGTGGGGAAATGCCAGACCTAACCGAGACATAATCGGCGTTATCCTCTAAAATATTAATCGCATCCAGGTTCAATTGACTGTTTCGGTGTGGAACCACATTACTACGGGATTCAAACGAGAAAAAACCCAGGATCTGTTCAACAACTATGAGAAAAACGCGAAAGTACGAGCCAGATGAGGGAAAATCCCAGACCTAACCGAGACGGAAACGGCGTCATCCCCTAAAATATTAATCGCAACCAGGTGTAATTGACTGTTTCGGTGTGGTACCGCATTGCTACGATGATCCAAACCAGAAAGAGGCCAGGATCCGGCCAACAAGTATGCGAAAATTGCGAAAGGACGAGCCAGATGAGGGCAAATCCCAGACCTAACGGATACATAACCGGCGTTATCCTCTAAAATATTAATCGCAACCAGGTTTATTTGACTGTTTCGGTGTGGTACCACATTACTACGTGGTCCAAGCCAGAAAAAGGCCAGGATCTGGCCAACAAGTATGCGAATAACGCGAAAGTACGAGCCAGATGAGGACAAATCCCAGACCTACCCGAGACATAACCGGCGTTATCCTCTAAAATATTAATCGCAACCAGGTTTAATTGACTGCTTCGGTGTGGAACCTCATCACTACGTGATCCAAACCAGATAAAGGCCAGGATCTGGCC
Source organism: Colletes latitarsis (assembly GCF_051014445.1). NCBI lineage: Eukaryota > Metazoa > Arthropoda > Insecta > Hymenoptera > Colletidae > Colletes > Colletes latitarsis. Next base: position 15,720,842 of record NW_027488369.1, read on the forward strand.
AACAAGTATGCGAAAAACGCGAATGTATGAGCCAGATGGTTGCAAATACCAGAACTAACCGAGACATAACTGGCGTTATCCTCTAAAATATTATTCGCAACCAGGTTTAATTGACTGTTTCAGTGTGGTACCGCATTACTATGTGATCCAAACCAGAAAAAGCCCAGGATCTGGCCAACAAGTATGCGAAAAACGCGAATATATGAGCCAGATGATTGCAGATACCAGAACTAACCCTGACATAACCAGCGTTATCCTCTAAAATACTCATCGGAACATGCTTTTAATGACTGTTTCAGTGTGGTACCACATTACTACGTGATCCAAACCAGAAAAAGCCCAGGATCGGGCCAACAAGAATGCGAGAAACGCGAATGTACGAGCCACATGAGGGAAAATCCCAGACCTAACCCAGACATAACCGGCGTTATCCGCTAAAATATTAATCGCAACCAGGTTTAATTGACTGTTTCGTTGTGGGCCCACATTACTAGGGGCTCCAATCCAGAAAGAACCCAGGATCGGGCCAACAAGTATGCGAAAAATGCGAAAGAACGATCCAGATGAGGGCAAATCCCAGACCTAACCGAGACATAACCGGCGTTAGCCTCTGAAATATTAATCGCAACCAGGTTCAATTGACTGTTTCGGTGTGGAACCACATTACTACGGGATCCAAACCAGAAAAAACCCAGGATCTGGCCAACAGCTATGAGAAAAACGCGAAAGTATGAGCCAGATGATTGCAAATACCAGAACTATCCCAGGCATAACCAGCGTTATCCTCTAAAATATTAATCGCAACAAGGTTTACTTGACTGTTTCGGTGTGGTACCACATTACTACGTGGTCCAAGCCAGAAAAAGGCCAGGATCTGGCCAACAAGAATGCGAAAAATGCGAAAGTACGCGCCAGATGAGGGCAAATACCAGACCTAACCGAGACATTACCGGCATTATCCTCTAAAATATTAATCGCAACCAGGTTTAATTGACTGTTTCGGTGTGGTACCGCATTACTACGTGATCCAAGCCAGAAAAAGGGCATGATCTGGCCAACAGGTATGCGAAAAATGCGAAAGTACGAGCCAGATGAGGACAAATCCCAGACCTACCCGAGACATAACCGGCGTTATCCTCTAAAATATTAATCGCAACCAGGTTTAATTGACTGTTTCGGTGTGGTACCGCATTACTACGTGATCCAAGCCAGAAAAAGGGCATGATCTGGCCAACAGGTATGCGAAAAATGCGAAAGTATGAGCCAGATGATTGCAAATACCAGAACTATGCCTGACATTACCAGCGTTATCCTCTAAAATACGAATCGGAACATGCTTTTAATGACTGTTTCAGTGTGGTAACACATTACTACGAGATCCAAACCAGAAAAATCCCAGGATCGGGCCAACAAGAATGCGAGAAACGCGAAAGTACGAGCCACATGAGTGAAAATTCCAGACCTAACCCAGTCATAACCGGCGTTATCCGCTAAAATATTAATCGCAACCAGGTTTAGTTGACTGTTTCGTTGTGGACCCACATTACTACGGGATCCAAACCAGAAAGAACCCAGGATCTGGCCAACAAGTATGCGAAAAATGCGAAAGAACGAGCCAGATGAGGGAAAATCCCAGACCTAACCGAGACATAACCGGCGTTATCCTCTAAAATATTAATCGGAACCAGGTTTATTTGACTGTTTCGGTGTGGTAACGCATTACTACGTGATCCAAACCAGATTAAGCCCAGGATCTGGCCAACAAGTATGTGAAAAATGTGAAAGTTCGAGCCAGATGAGGGCAAATACCAGACCTAACCCAAACAAAACCGACGTTATCCCCTAAAATATTAACCGCAACCAGGTATAATTGACTGTTTCGGTGTGGTACCGCATTGCTACGATGATCCAAGCCAGAAAAAACCCAGGATCTGGCCAACAAGTATGCGAAAAACGCGAAAGTACGAACCCGATGAGGGCAAATCCCAGACCAAACCGGGACATAACCGGTGTTATCCTCTAAAATATTAATCGCAACCAGGTTTAATTGACTGTTTCGGTGTGGTACCGCATTACTACGTGATCCAAACCAGAAAGAGGCCAGGATCTGGCCAACAAGAATGCGAAAAATGCGAAAGTACGAACCCGATGAGGGCAAATCCCAGACCAAACCGGGACATAACCGGTGTTATCCTCTAAAATATTAATCGCAACCAGGTTTAATTGACTGTTTCGGTGTGGTACCGCATTACTACGTGATCCAAACCAGAAAGAGGCCAGGATCTGGCTAACAAGAATGCGAAAAATGCGAAAGTACGAACCCGATGAGGGCAAATCCCAGACCAAACCGGGACATAACCGGTGTTATCCTCTAAAATATTAATCGCAACCAGGTTTAATTGACTGTTTCGGTGTGGTACCGCATAGCTACGTGATCCAAACCAGAACAAGGCCATGATCTGGCCAACAAGTATGCGAAATATGCGAAAGTATGAGCCAGATGTTTGCAAATACCAGAACTACGCCTGACATAAACAGCGTTATCCTCTAAAATACGAATCAGAACATGCTTTTAATGACTGTTTCAGTGTGGTACCACATCACTACGTGATCCAAACCAGATAAAGGCCAGGATCTGGCCAACAAGTATGCGAAAAACGCGAATGTATGAGCCAGATGGTTGCAAATACCAGAACTAACACAGACATAACCAGCGTTATCCTCTAAAATACTCATCGGAACATGCTTTTAATGACTGTTTCAGTGTGGTACCACATTACTACGTGATCCAAACCAGAAAAAGCCCAGGATCGGGCCAACAAGAATGCGAAAAATTGCGAAAGTACGAGCCTGATGAGGGAAGATCCCAGACCTAACCGTGACATAACCGGCCTTAACCTCTAAAATATTTATAGCAACCTGGTTTAATTGACTGTTTCGGTGTGGTACCGCATTACTACGTGATCCAAACCATAAAAAGGCTAGGATCAGGCCAACAAGTAAGCGAAATATGCGAAAGTACGAGCCAGATGTGGGCAAATCCCAGACCTACCCGAGACATAACCGGCGTTATCCTCTAAAATATTAATCGCAAGCAGGTTTAATTGACTGTTTCAGTGTGGTACCACATTACTACGTGATCCAATCCAGAAAAAGCCCAGGATCTGGCCAGCAAGTATGCGAAAAACGCGAATGTATGAGCCAGATGGTTGCAAATACCAGAACTAACCCAGACATAACCAGCGTTATCCTCTAAAATACTGATCGGAACCAGTTTCTATTGACTGTTTCAGTGTGGTACCATTCCCTACGTGGTCCATGCCAGCAGAGGGCCAGTATGTGGCCAACAAGTATGCGAAAACTGCGAAAGTACGAGCCAGTTGTGGGCAAATACCAGACCTAACCGAGACATAACCGGCGTTATCCACTAAAATATTATCCACACCCAGGTTTAATTGACTGCTTCGGTGTGGTACCACATTACTACGTGGTCCAAGCCAGAAAATGGCCAGGATCTGGCCAACATGTATACGAAAAACGCGAAAGTACGAGCCAGATGAGGACAAATCCCAGACCTACCCGAGACATAACCGGCGTTAACCTCTAAAATATTAATCGCAACCGGTATAATTGACTGTTTTCGTGTGGAAACTCATTACTACCGGATCCAAAACAGAAACAACCCAGGATCTGGCCAACAAGTATGCGAGAAACGCGAAAGTATGAGCCAGATGATTGCAAATACCAGAAGGTAACCCAGGCATAACCAGCGTTATCCTCTAAAATACTAAGCGGAACCAGCTTTTATTGACAGTGTGGTACCACATTACGACGTGATCCAAACAAGAAAAAGCCCAGGATCTGGCCAACAAATATGCGAAAAGTGCGAAAGTACGAGGCAGTTGAGGGCAAATCCCAGACCTAACCGTGACATAACCGGCCTTAACCTCTAAAATATTTATAGGAACCAGGTTTAATTGACTGTTTCGGTGTGGTACCGCATTACTACGTTATCCAAACCATAAAAAGGCTAGGATCAGGCCAACATGTAAGCGAAATATGCGAAAGTACGAGCGAGATGAGGGCAAATACCAGACCTAACCGAGACATAACCGGCGTTATCCACTAAAGTATTACTCGGAACCAGGTTTAATTGACAGTTTCAGTGTGGTACCACTTCACTATGTGGTCCCCGCCAGCAGAAGGCCAGTATGTGGCCAAAAAGTATTCGAATCATGCGAAAGTACGTTCCAGATGAGGACAAATCCCAGACCCAACCGAGACAAAACCGGCGTTATCCTCTAAAGTATTAATCGGAACCAGGTTTAATTGACAGTTTCAGTGTGGTACCACTTCACTATGTGGTCCACGCCAGCAGAAGGCCAGTATGTGGCCAACAAGTATGCGAAAACTGCGAAAGTACGAGCCAGTTGAGGGCAAATACCAGACCTAACCGAGACATAACCGGCGTTATCCACTAAAATATTATTCACAACCAGGTTTAATTGACTGCTTCGGTGTGGTACCACATTACTACGGGATCCAAAACAGAAAAAACCCAGGATCTGGTCAACAAGTATGCGAAAAGGCCAAAGTATGAGCCAGATGATTGCAAATACCAGAACTAACCCAGACATAACCAGCGTTATCGTCTAAAATACTTATCGGAACCAGCCTCTAATGACTAGTTCAGTGTGGTACCACATTACTACGTGTTCCAAACGAGAAAAGGGCCAGGGTCTGGCCAACAAGTGTGCGAAAAACGCGAAAGTATGAGCCAGATGGTTTCAAATACCAGAACTAACACAGACATAACCAGCGTTATCCTCTAAAATACTAATCGGAACCAGCTTTTATTGACTGTTTCAGTGTGGTACCACATTAGTACGTGATCCAATCCAGAAAAAGGCCAGGATCTGGCCAACAAGTATGCGAATAACGCGAAAGTACGATCCAGACGAGGGCAAATCCCAGACCAAACCTTGACATAACCGGCGTTATCCTCTAAAGTATTAATCGGAACCAGGTTTAATTGACTGTTTCAGTGTGGTACCTCTTTACTACGTGGTCCAAGCCAGAAGAAGGCCAGGATGTGGCCAACAAGTATGCGAAAAACGCGAAAGTACGAGCCAGATGAGGACAAATCCCAGACCTAACCGAGACATAACCGGCGTTATCCACTAAAATATTATCCACACCCAGGTTTAATTGACTGCTTCGGTGTGGTACCACATTACTACGTGGTCCAAGCCAGAAAATGGCCAGGATCTGGCCAACATGTATACGAAAAACGCGAAAGTACGAGCCAGATGAGGACAAATCCCAGACCTACCCGAGACATAACCGGCGTTAACCTCTAAAATATTAATCGCAACCGGTATAATTGACTGTTTTGGTGTGGAAACTCATTACTACCGGATCCAAAACAGAAACAACCCAGGATCTGGCCAACAAGTATGCGAGAAACGCGAAAGTATGAGCCAGATGATTGCAAATACCAGAAGGTAACCCAGGCATAACCAGCGTTATCCTCTAAAATACTAAGCGGAACCAGCTTTTATTGACAGTGTGGTACCACATTACGACGTGATCCAAACAAGAAAAAGCCCAGGATCTGGCCAACAAATATGCGAAAAGTGCGAAAGTACGAGGCAGTTGAGGGCAAATCCCAGACCTAACCGTGACATAACCGGCCTTAACCTCTAAAATATTTATAGGAACCAGGTTTAATTGACTGTTTCGGTGTGGTACCGCATTACTACGTTATCCAAACCATAAAAAGGCTAGGATCAGGCCAACATGTAAGCGAAATATGCGAAAGTACGAGCGAGATGAGGGCAAATACCAGACCTAACCGAGACATAACCGGCGTTATCCACTAAAGTATTACTCGGAACCAGGTTTAATTGACAGTTTCAGTGTGGTACCACTTCACTATGTGGTCCCCGCCAGCAGAAGGCCAGTATGTGGCCAAAAAGTATTCGAATCATGCGAAAGTACGTTCCAGATGAGGACAAATCCCAGACCCAACCGAGACAAAACCGGCGTTATCCTCTAAAGTATTAATCGGAACCAGGTTTAATTGACAGTTTCAGTGTGGTACCACTTCACTATGTGGTCCACGCCAGCAGAAGGCCAGTATGTGGCCAACAAGTATGCGAAAACTGCGAAAGTACGAGCCAGTTGAGGGCAAATACCAGACCTAACCGAGACATAACCGGCGTTATCCACTAAAATATTATTCACAACCAGGTTTAATTGACTGCTTCGGTGTGGTACCACATTACTACGGGATCCAAAACAGAAAAAACCCAGGATCTGGTCAACAAGTATGCGAAAAGGCCAAAGTATGAGCCAGATGATTGCAAATACCAGAACTAACCCAGACATAACCAGCGTTATCGTCTAAAATACTTATCGGAACCAGCCTCTAATGACTAGTTCAGTGTGGTACCACATTACTACGTGTTCCAAACGAGAAAAGGGCCAGGGTCTGGCCAACAAGTGTGCGAAAAACGCGAAAGTATGAGCCAGATGGTTTCAAATACCAGAACTAACACAGACATAACCAGCGTTATCCTCTAAAATACTAATCGGAACCAGCTTTTATTGACTGTTTCAGTGTGGTACCACATTAGTACGTGATCCAATCCAGAAAAAGGCCAGGATCTGGCCAACAAGTATGCGAATAACGCGAAAGTACGATCCAGACGAGGGCAAATCCCAGACCAAACCTTGACATAACCGGCGTTATCCTCTAAAGTATTAATCGGAACCAGGTTTAATTGACTGTTTCAGTGTGGTACCTCTTTACTACGTGGTCCAAGCCAGAAGAAGGCCAGGATGTGGCCAACAAGTGTGCGAAAAACGCGAAAGTATGAGCCTGATGGTTTCAAATACCAGAACTAACACAGACATAACCAGCGTTATCCTCTAAAATACTAATCGGAACCAGCTTTTATTGACTGTTTCAGTGTGGTACCACATTACTACGTGATCCAAACCAGAAAAAACCCAGGATCTGGCCAACAAGTATGCGCAAAATGCGAAAGTACGAGCCAGATGAGGGCAAATCCCAGACCAAACCCAGACATAACCGGCGTTATCCTCTAAAATATTAATCGCAACCAGGTTTAATTGACTGCTTCGGTGTGGTACCGCATTACTACGTGATTCAAACCAGAAAAAGGCCATGATCTGGCCAACAAGTATGCGAAAAATGCGAAAGTATGAGCCAGATGAGGGCAAATACCAGACCTAACCGAGACATAACCGGCGTTATCCTCTAAAATATTATTCGCAACCAGGTTTAATTGACTGTTTCGGTGTGGTACCGCATTACTACGTGATTCAAACCAGAAAAAGGCCATGATCTGGCCAACAAGTATGCGAAAAATGCGAAAGTATGAGCCAGATGAGGGCAAATACCAGACATAACCGGCGTTATCCTCTAAAATACTAATCGGAACCAGCACTTATTGACTGTTACAGTGTGGTACCACATTACTACGTGATCCAAACCAGAAAAAGGCCAGGATCTGGCCAACAAGTATGCGAAAAACGCGAAAGTACGAGCCAGATGAGGACAAATCCCAGACCTACCCGAGACATAACCGTCGTTATCCTCTAAAATATTAATCGCAACCAGGTTTAATTGACTGTTTCGTTGTGGAACCACATTACTGCGGGATCCAAACCAGAAAAAACCCAGGATCTGGCCAACAAGTATGCGAAAAATGCGAAAGTACGATCCAGACGAGGGCAAATCCCAGACCTAACCGAGACATAACCGGCGTTATCCTCTAAAATATTATTCGCAACCAGGTTTAATTGACTGTTTCGGTGTGGTACCACATTACTACGTGGTCCAAGCCAGAAAAAGGCCAGGATCTGGCCAACAAGTATGCGAAAAACGCGAAAGTGCGAGCCAGATGAGGACAAATCCCAGACCTACCCGAGACATAACCGGCGTAATCCTCTAAAATATTAATCTCAACCAGGTTTAATTGACTGTTTCGTTGTGGAACCACATTACTACGGGATCCAAACCAGAAAAAACCCAGGATCTGGCTAACAAGTATGCGCAAAATGCGAAAGTACGAGCCAGATGAGGGCAAATCCCAGACCAAACCGAGACATAACCGGCGTTATCCTCTAAAATATTAATCGCAACCAGGTTTAATTGACTGCTTCGATGTGGTACCGCATTACTACGTGATCCAAACCAGAAAAAGGCCATGATCTGGCCAACAAGTATGCGAAAAATGCGAAAGTATGAGCCAGATGAGGGCAAATACCAGACCTAACCGAGACATAACCGGCGTTATCCTCTAAAATACTAATCGGAACCAGCTTCTATTGACTGTTTCAGTGTGGTACAACATTACTACGTGATCCAAACCAGAAAAAGGCAAAGGATCCGGCCAACAAGTATGCGGAAAACGCGAAAGTATGAGCCAGATGATTGCAAATACCAGAACTAACACAGACATAACCTGCGTTATCCTCTAAAATACTAATCGGAACCAGCTTTTATTGACTGTTACAGTGTGGTACCACATTACTACGTGATCCAAACCAGAAAAAGCCCAGGATCTGGCCAGCAAGTATGCGAAAAACGCGAAAGTACGAGCCAGATGAGGACAAATCCCAGACCTACCCGAGACATAACCGGCGTTATCCTCTAAAATATTAATCGCAACCAGTTTAATTGACTGTTTCGGTGTGGAACCTCATTACTACGGGATCCAAAACAGAAAAAACCCAGAATCTGGTCAACAAGTATGCGAAAAACGCCAAAGTATGACCCAGATGATTGCAAATACCAGAACTAACCCAGACATAACCAGCGATATCCTCCAAAATACTTATCGGAACCAGCCTCTATCGACTATTTCAGTGTGGTACCACATTACTACGTGTTCCAAACGAGAAAAGGGCCAGGGTCTGGCCAACAAGTGTGCGAAAAACGCGAAAGTATGAGCCAGATGGTTTCAAATACCAGAACTAACACAGACATAACCAGCGTTATCCTCTAAAATACTAATCGGAACCAGCTTTTATGACTGTTTCAGTGTGGTACCACATTACTACGTGATCCAAACCAGAAAAAACCCAGGATCTGGCCAACAAGTATGCGCAAAATGCGAAAGTACGAGCCAGATGAGGGCAAATCCCAGACCAAACCAAGACATAACCGGCGTTATCCTCTAAAATATTAATCGCAACCAGGTTTAATTGACTGCTTCGGTGTGGTACCGCATTACTACGTGATCCAAACCAGAATAAGGCCATGATCTGGCCAACAAGTATGCGAAAAATGCGAAAGTATGAGCCAGATGAGGGCAAGTACCAGACCTAACAGAGACATAACCGGCGTTATCCTCTAAAATATTAATCGCAACCAGTTTAATTGACTGTTTCGGTGTGGAACCTCATTACTACGGGATCCAAAACAGAAAAAACCCAGAATCTGGTCAACAAGTATGCGAAAAACGCCAAAGTATGACCCAGATGATTGCAAATACCAGAACTAACACAGACATAACCAGCGTTATCGTCTAAAATACTTATCGGAACCAGCCTCTAATGACTAGTTCAGTGTGGTACCACATTACTACGTGTTCCAAACGAGAAAAGGGCCAGGGTCTGGCCAACAAGTGTGCGAAAAACGCGAAAGTATGAGCCAGATGGTTTCAAAAACCAGAACTAACACAGACATAACCAGCGTTATCCTCTAAAATACTAATCGGAACCAGCTTTTATTGACTGTTTCAGTGTGGTACCACATTACTACGTGATCCAAACCAGAAAAAGGCCAGAATCTGGCCTACAAGTATGCGAAAAACGCGAAAGTACGAGCCAGATGAGGACAAATCCCAGACCTACCCGAGACATAACCGGCGTTATCCTCTAAAGTATTAATCGGAACCAGGTTTAATTGACTGTTTCAGTGTGGTACCTCTTTACTACGTGGTCCAAGCCAGAAGAAGGCCAGGATGTGGCCAACAAGTATGCGAAAAATGCGAAAGTACGAGCCAGATGAGGGCAAATACCAGACCTAACAGAGACATAACCGGCGTTATCCTCTAAAATATTAATCGCAACCAGGTTTAATTGACTGTTTCGTTGTGGAACCACATTACTGCGGGATCCAAACCAGAAAAAACCCAGGATCTGGCCAACAAGTATGCGAAAAATGCGAAAGTACGATCCAGACGAGGGCAAATCCCAGACCTAACCGAGACATAACCGGCGTTATCCTCTAAAATATTATTCGCAACCAGGTTTAATTGACTGTTTCGGTGTGGTACCACATTACTACGTGGTCCAAGCCAGAAAAAGGCCAGGATCTGGCCAACAAGTATGCGAAAAACGCGAAAGTACGAGCCAGATGAGGACAAATCCCAGACCTACCCGAGACATAACCGGCGTTATCCTCTAAAATATTAATCTCAACCAGGTTTAATTGACTGTTTCTGTGTGGTACAACATTACTACGTGATCCAAACCAGAAAAAGGCAAAGGATCCGGCCAACAAGTATGCGAAAAACGCGAAAGTATGAGCCAGATGATTGCAAATACCAGAACTATCACAGACATAACCTGCGTTATCCTCTAAAATACTAATCGGAACCAGCCTCTATCGACTATTTCAGTGTGGTACCACATTACTACGTGTTCCAAAGGAGAAAAGGGCCAGGGTCTGGCCAACAAGTGTGCGCAAAATGCGAAAGTACGAGCCAGATGAGGGCAAATCCCAGACCAAACCAAGACATAACCGGCGTTATCCTCTAAAATATTAATCGCAACCAGGTTTAATTGACTGCTTCGGTGTGGTACCGCATTACTACGTGATCCAAACCAGAAAAAGGCCATGATCTGGCCAACAAGTATGCGAAAAATGCGAAAGTATGAGCCAGATGAGGGCAAGTACCAGACCTAACAGAGACATAACCGGCGTTATCCTCTAAAATACTAATCGGAACCAGCCTCTATCGACTATTTCAGTGTGGTACCACATTACTACGTGTTCCAAACGAGAAAAGGGCCAGGGTCTGGCCAACAAGTGTGCGAAAAACGCGAAAGTATGAGCCAGATGGTTTCAAATACCAGAACTAACCCAGACATAACCAGCGTTATCCTCTAAAATACTAATCGGAACCAGCTTTTATTGACTGTTTCAGTGTGGTACCACATTACTACGTGATCCAAACCAGAAAAAACCCAGGATCTGGCCAACAAGTATGCGCAAAATGCGAAAGTACGAGCCAGATGAGGGCAAATCCCAGACCAAACCAAGACATAACCGGCGTTATCCTCTAAAATATTAATCGCAACCACGTTTAATTGACTGCTTCGGTGTGGTACCGCATTACTACGTGATCCAAACCAGAAAAAGGCCATGATCTGGCCAACAAGTATGCGAAAAATGCGAAAGTATGAGCCAGATGAGGGCAAGTACCAGAACTAACACAGACATAACCAGCGTTATCCTCTAAAGTACTAATCGGAACCAGCTTTTATTGACTGTTACAGTGTGGTACCACATTACTACGTGATCCAAACCAGAAAAAACCCAGGATCTGGCCAAGAAGTATGCGAAAAACGCGAAAGTACGAGCCAGATGAGGACAAATCCCAGACCTACCCGAGACATAACCGGCGTTATCCTCTAAAGTATTAATCGGAACCAGGTTTAATTGACTGTTTCAGTGTGGTACCTCTTTACTACGTGGTCCAAGCCAGAAGAAGGCCAGGATGTGGCCAACAAGTATGCGAAAAATGCGAAAGTACGAGCCAGATGAGGGCAAATACCAGACCTAACCGAGACATAACCGGCGTTGTCCTCTAAAATATTAATCGCAACCAGGTTTAATTGACTGTTTCGTTGTGGAACCACATTACTGCGGGATCCAAACCAGAAAAAACCCAGGATTTGGCCAAGAAGTATGCGAAAAATGCGAAAGTACGGTCCAGATGAGGGCAAATCCCAGACCTAACCGAGACATAACCGGCGTTATCCTCTAAAATATTATTCGCAACCAGGTTTAATTGACTGTTTCGTTGTGGAACCACATTACTACGGGATCCAAACCAGAAAAAACCCAGGATCTGGCCAACAAGTATGCGCAAAATGCGAAAGTACGAGCCAGATGAGGGCAAATCCCAGACCAAACCGAGACATAACCGGCGTTATCCTCTAAAATATTAATCGCAACCAGGATTAATTCGCTGCTTCGGTGTGGTACCGCATTACTACGTGATCCAAACTAGAAAAAGGCCATGATCTGGCCAACAAGTATGCGAAAAATGCGAAAGTATGAGCCAGATGATTGCAAATACCAGAACTATGCCTGACATAACCAGCGTTAACCTCTAAAATACGAATCGGAACATGCTTTTAATGACTGTTTCAGTGTGGCAACACATTACTACGAGATCCAAACCAGAAAAATCCCAGGATCGGGCCAACAAGTATGCGCAAAATGCGAAAGTACGAGCCAGATGAGGGCAAATCCCAGACCTACCCGAGACATAACCGGCGTTATCCTCTAAAATATTAATCTCAACCAGGTTTAATTGACTGTTTCGTTGTGGAACCACATTACTACGGGATCCAAACCAGAAAAAACCCAGGATCTGGCGAACAAGTATGCGCAAAATGCGAAAGTACCAGCCAGATGAGCGCAAATCCCAGACCAAACCGAGACATAACCGGCGTTATCCTCTAAAATATTAATCGCAACCAGGTTTAATTGACTGCTTCGGTGTGGTACCGCATTACTACGTGATTCAAACCAGAAAAAGGCCATGATCTGGCCAACAAGTATGCGAAAAATGCGAAAGTATGAGCCAGATGTGGGCAAATACCAGACCAAACCGAGACATAACCGGCGTTATCCTCTAAAATATTAATCGCAACCAGGATTAATTGGCTGCTTCGGTGTGGTACCGCATTACTACGTGATCCAAACTAGAAAAAGGCCATGATCTGGCCAACAAGTATGCGAAAAATGCGAAAGTATGAGCCAGATGATTGCAAATACCAGAACTATGCCTGACATAACCAGCGTTAACCTCTAAAATACGAATCGGAACATGCTTTTAATGACTGTTTCAGTGTGGCAACACATTACTACGAGATCCAAACCAGAAAAATCCCAGGATCGGGCCAACAAGTATGCGCAAAATGCGAAAGTACGAGCCAGATGAGGGCAAATCCCAGACCTACCCGAGACATAACCGGCGTTATCCTCTAAAATACTAATCGGAACCAGCTTCTATTGACTGTTTCAGTGTGGTACAACATTACTACGTGATCCAAACCAGAAAAAGGCAAAGGATCTGGCCAACAAGTATGCGAAAAACGCGAAAGTATGAGCCAGATGATTGCAAATACCAGAACTAACACAGACATAACCAGCGTTATCGTCTAAAATACTTATCGGAACCAGCCTCTAATGACTAGTTCAGTGTGGTACCACATTACTACGTGTTCCAAACGAGAAAAGGGCCAGGGTCTGGCCAACAAGTGTGCGAAAAACGCGAAAGTATGAGCCAGATGGTTTCAAATACCAGAACTAACACAGACATAACCAGCGTTATCCTCTAAAATACTAATCGGAACCAGCTTTTATTGACTGTTTCAGTGTGGTACCACATTACTACGTGATCCAAACCAGAAAAAGGCCAGAATCTGGCCTACAAGTATGCGAAAAACGCGAAAGTACGAGCCAGATGAGGACAAATCCCAGACCTACCCGAGACATAAACGGCGTTATCCTCTAAAGTATTAATCGGAACCAGGTTTAGTTGACTGTTTCAGTGTGGCACCTCTTTACTACGTGGCCCAAGCCAGAAGAAGGCCAGGATGTGGCCAACAAGTATGCGAAAAATGCGAAAGTACGAGCCAGATGAGGGCAAATACCAGACCTAACCGAGACATAACCGGCGTTATCCTCTAAAATATTAATCGCAACCAGGTTTAATTGACTGTTTCGTTGTGGAACCACATTACTGCGGGATCCAAACCAGAAAAAGCCCAGGATCTGGCCAACAAGTATGCGAAAAATGCGAAAGTACGGTCCAGACGAGGGCAAATCCCAGACCTAACCGAGACATAACCGGCGTTATCCTCTAAAATATTATTCGCAACCAGGTTTAATTGACTGTTTCGGTGTGGTACCACATTACTACGTGGTCCAAGCCAGAAAAAGGCCAGGATCTGGCCAACAAGTATGCGAAAAACGCGAAAGTACGAGCCAGATGAGGACAAATCCCAGACCTACCCGAGACATAACCGGCGTTATCCTCCAAAATATTAATCTCAACCAGGTTTAATTGACTGTTTCGTTGTGGAACCACATTACTACGGGATCCAAACCAGAAAAAACCCAGGATCTGGCCAACAAGTATGCGCAAAATGCGAAAGTACGAGCCAGATGAGGGCAAATCCCAGACCAAACCGAGACATAACCGGCGTTATCCTCTAAAATATTAATCGCAACCAGGTTTAATTGACTGCTTCGATGTGGTACCGCATTACTACGTGATCCAACCCAGAAAAAGGCCATGATCTGGCCAACAAGTATGCGAAAAATGCGAAAGTATGAGCCAGATGAGGGCAAATACCAGACCTAACCGAGACATAACCGGCGTTATCCTCTAAAATACTAATCGGAACCAGCTTCTATTGACTGTTTCAGTGTGGTACAACATTACTACGTGATCCAAACCAGAAAAAGGCAAAGGATCTGGCCAACAAGTATGCGAAAAACGCGAAAGTATGAGCCAGATGATTGCAAATACCAGAACTAACACAGACATAACCTGCGTTATCCTCTAAAATACTAATCGGAACCAGCTTTTATTGACTGTTACAGTGTGGTACCACATTACTACGTGATCCAAACCAGAAAAAGGCCAGGATCTGGCCAACAAGTATGCGAAAAACGCGAAAGTACGAGCCAGATGAGGACAAATCCCAGACCTACCCGAGACATAACCGGCGTTATCCTCTAAAATATTAATCGCAACCAGTTTAATTGACTGTTTCGGTGTGGAACCTCATTACTACGGGATCCAAAACAGAAAAAACCCAGGATCTGGTCAACAAGTATGCGAAAAACGCCAAAGTATGAGCCAGATGATTGCAAATACCAGAACTAACCCAGACATAACCAGCGTTATCCTCTAAAATACTTATCGGAACCAGCCTCTATTGACTATTTCAGTGTGGTACCACATTACTACGTGTTCCAAACGAGAAAAGGGCCAGGGTCTGGCCAACAAGTGTGCGAAAAACGCGAAAGTATGAGCCAGATGGTTTCAAATACCAGAACTAACACAGACATAACCAGCGTTATCCTCTAAAATACTAATCGGAACCAGCTTTTATTGACTGTTTCAGTGTGGTACCACATTACTACGTGATCCAAACCAGAAAAAGGCCGGAATCTGGCCTACAAGTATGCGAAAAACGCGAAAGTACGAGCCAGATGAGGACAAATCCCAGACCTACCCGAGACATAACCGGCGTTATCCTCTAAAGTATTAATCGGAACCAGGTTTAATTGACTGTCTCAGTGTGGTACCTCTTTACTACGTGGTCCAAGCCAGAAGAAGGCCAGGATGTGGCCAACAAGTATGCGAAAAATGCAAAAGTACGATCCAGATGAGGGCAAATCCCAGAACTAACCCAGACATAACCAGCGTTATCCTCTAAAATACTAATCGGAACCTGCTTCCATTGACCGTTTCAGTGTGGTACCACATTACTGCGTGATCCGAACCAGAAAAAGGCTAGGATCAGGCCATCAAGTAAGCGAAAAACGCGAAAGTACGAGCCACATGAGGGAAAATCCCAGACCTAACCCAGACATAACCGGCGTTATCCGCTAAAATATTAATCGCAACCAGGTTTAATTGTCTGGTTCGTTGTGGAACCACATTACTGCGGGATCCAAACCAGAAAAAACCCAGGATCTGGCCAACAAGTATGCGCAAAATGCGAAAGTACGAGCCAGATGAGGGCAAATCCCAGACCAAACCAAGACATAACCGGCGTTATCCTCTAAAATATTAATCGCAACCAGGTTTAATTGACTGCTTCGGTGTGGTACCGCATTACTACGTGATCCAAACCAGAAAAAGGCCATGATCTGGCCAACAAGTATGCGAAAAATGCGAAAGTATGAGCCAGATGAGGGCAAGTGCCAGACCTAACAGAGACATAACCGGTGTTATCCTCTAAAATACTAATCGGAACCAGCTTCTATTGCCGTTTTCAGTGTGGTACAACATTACTACGTGATCCAAACCTGAAAAAGGCAAAGGATCTGGCCAACAAGTATGCGAAAAACGCGAAAGTATGAGCCAGATGATTGCAAATACCAGAACTAACACAGACATAACCTGCGTTATCCTCTAAAATACTCATCGGAACCAGCTTTTATTGACTGTTACAGTGTGGTACCCCATTACTACGTGATCCAAACCAGAAAAAGGCCGGAATCTGGCCTACAAGTATGCGAAAAACGCGAAAGTACGAGCCAGATGAGGACAAATCCCAGATCTACCCGAGACATAACCGGCGTTATCCTCTAAAGTATTAATCGGAACCAGGTTTAATTGACTGTTTCAGTGTGGTACCTCTTTACTACGTGATCCAAGCCAGAAGAAGGCCAGGATGTGGCCAACAAGTATGCGAAAAATGCGAAAGTACGATCCAGATGAGGGCAAATCCCAGAACTAACCCAGACATAACCAGCGCTATCCTCTAAAATACTAATCGGAACCAGCCTCTATTGACTATTTCAGTGTGGTACAACATTACTACTTGATCCAAACCAGAAAAAGGCAAAGGATCTGGCCAACAAGTATGCGAAAAACGCGAAAGTATGAGCCAGATGATTGCAAATACCAGAACTAACACAGACATAACCTGCGTTATCCTCTAAAATACTAATCGGAACCAGCTTTTATTGACTGTTACAGTGTGGTACCACATTACTACGTGATCCAAACCAGAAAAAGGCCAGGATCTGGCCAACAAGTATGCGAAAAACGCGAAAGTACGAGCCAGATGAGGACAAATCCCAGACCTACCCGAGACATAACCGGCGTTATCCTCTAAAATATTAATCGCAACCAGTTTAATTGACTGTTTCGGTGTGGAACCTCAATACTACGGGATCCAAAACAGAAAAAACCCAGGATCTGGTCAACAAGTATGCGAAAAACGCCAAAGTATGAGCCAGATGATTGCAAATACCAGAACTAACCCAGATATAACCAGCGTTATCCTCTAAAATACTTATCGGAACCAGCCTCTATTGACTATTTCAGTGTGGTACCACATTACTACGTGTTCCAAACGAGAAAAGGGCTAGGGTCTGGCCAACAAGTGTGCGAAAAACGCGAAAGTATGAGCCAGATGGTTTCAAATACCAGAACTAACACAGACATAACTAGCGTTATCCTCTAAAATACTAATCGGAACCAGCTTTTATTGACTGTTTCAGTGTGGTACCACATTACTACGTGATCCAAACCAGAAAAAGGCCGGAATCTGGCCTACAAGTATGCGAAAAACGCGAAAGTACGAGCCAGATGAGGACAAATCCCAGACCTACCCGAGACATAACCGGCGTTATCCTCTAAAGTATTAATCGGAACCAGGTTTAATTGACTGTTTCAGTGTGGTACCTCTTTACTACGTGGTCCAAGCCAGAAGAAGGCCAGGATGTGGCCAACAAGTATGCGAAAAATGCGAAAGTACGATCCAGATGAGGGCAAATTCCAGAACTAACCCAGACATAACCAGCGTTATCCTCTAAAATACTAATCGGAACCTGCTTCCATTGACCGTTTCAGTGTGGAACGACATTACTGCGTGATCCGAACCAGAAAAAGGCTAGGATCAGGCCATCAAGTAAGCGAAAAACGCGAAAGTACGAGCCACATGAGGGAAAATCCCTGACCTAACCCAGACATAACCGGCGTTATCCGCTAAAATATTAATCGCAACCAGGTTTAATTGTCTGTTTCGTTGTGGAACCACATTACTGCGGGATCCAAACCAGAAAAAACCCAGGGTCTGGCCAACAAGTATGCGCAAAATGCGAAAGTACGAGCCAGATGAGGGCAAATCCCAGACCAAACCAAGACATAACCGGCGTTATCCTCTAAAATATTAACGCAACCAGGTTTAATTGACTGCTTCGGTGTGGTACCGCATTACTACGTGATCCAAACCAGAAAAAGGCCATGATCTGGCCAACAAGTATGCGAAAAATGCGAAAGTATGAGCCAGATGAGGGCAAGTACCAGACCTAACAGAGACATAACCGGCGTTATCCTCTAAAATACTAATCGGAACCAGCTTCTATTGCCTGTTTCAGTGTGGTACAACATTACTACGTGATCCAACCCAGAAAAAGGCAAAGGATCTGGCCAACAAGTATGCGAAAAACGCGAAAGTATGAGCCAGATGATTGCAAATACCAGAACTAACACAGACATAACCTGCGTTATCCTCTAAAATACTAATCGGAACCAGCTTTTATTGACTGTTACAGTGTGGTCCCACATTACTACGTGATCCAAACCAGAAAAAGGCCAGGATCTGGCCAACAAGTATGCGAAAAACGCGAAAGTCGAGCCAGATGAGGACAAATCCCAGACCTACCCGAGACATAACCGGCGTTATCCTCTAAAATATTAATCGCAACCAATCTGATTGCCTGCTTCGGTGTGGAACCTCATTACTACGGGATCCAAAACAGAAAAAACCCAGGGTCTGGGCAACAAGTGTGCGAAAAACGCGAAAGTATGCGCCAGATGGTTTCAAATACCAGAACTAACACAGACATAACCAGCGTTATCCTCTAAAATACTAATCGGAACCAGCTTTTATTGACTGTTTCAGTGTGGTACCACATTACTACGTGATCCAAACCAGAAAAAGGTCAGGATCTGGCCTACAAGTATGCGAAAAACGCGAAAGTACGAGCCAGATGAGGACAAATCCCAGACCTACCCGAGACATAACCGGCGTTATCCTCTAAGGTATTAATCGGAACCAGGTTTAATTGACTGTTTCAGTGTGGTACCTCTTTACTACGTGGTCCAAGCCAGAAGAAGGCCAGGATGAGACCAACAAGTATGCGAAAAATGCGAAAGTACGAGCCAGATGAGGGCAAATACCAGACCTAACCGAGACATAACCGGCGTTATCCTCTAAAATATTAATCGCAACCAGGTTTAATTGACTGTTTCGTTGTGGAACCACATTACTGCGGGACCCAAACCAGAAAAAACCCAGGATCTGGCCAAGAAGTATGAGAAAAATGCGAAAGTACGATCCAGATGAGGGCAAATCCCAGACCTAACCGAGACATAACCGGCGTTATCCTCTAAAATATTATTCGCAACCAGGTTTAATTGACTGTTTCGGTGTGGTACCACATTACTACGTGGTCCAAGCCAGAAAAAGGCCAGGATCAGGCCAACAAGTATGCGAAAAACGCGAAAGTACGAGCCAGATGAGGACAAATCCCAGACCTAACCGAGACATAACCGGCGTTATCCTCTAAAATATTAATCGCAACCAGGTTTAATTGACTGTTTCGTTGTGGAACCACATTACTACGGGATCGAAACCAGACAAAACGCAGGATCTGGCCAACAAGTATGCGAAAAATGCGAATGCATGAGCCAGATGATTGCAAATACCAGAACTAACCCAGACGTAACCGGCGTTATCCCCTAAAATATTAATCGCAACCAGGTTTAATTGACTGTTTCGGTGTGGTACCGCATTACTACGTGATCCAAACCAGAGAAAGGCCAGGATCTGGCCAACAAGTATGCGAAAAATGTGAAAGTACGAGTCAGATGAGGACAAATCCCAGACCTAGCCGAGTCATAACCGGCGTTATCCTCTAAAATATTGATCGCAACCAGTTTAATTGACTGTTTCGGTGTGGAACCTCATTACTACGTTATCCAAACCAGATAAAGCCCAGGATCTGGCCAACAAGTATGAGGAAAATGCGAAAGTTCGAGCCAGATGAGGGCAAGTACCAGACCTAACCCAGACAAAACCGGCGTTATCCCCTAAAGTATTAATCGCAACCAGGTTTAATTGACTGTTTCCGTGTGGAACCACATTACTACGGGATCCAAACCAGAAAAAACCCAGGATCTGGCCAACAACTATGAGAAAAACGCGAAAGTATGAGCCAGATGATTGCAAATACCAGAACTATCCCAGGCATAACCAGCGTTATCCTCTAAAATATTAATCGCAACCAGGTTTAATTGACTGTTTCGGTGTGGTGACGCATTACTACGTGATCCAAACCAGAAAAAGTCCAAGATCTGGCCAACAAGTATGCGAAAAATGCGAAAGTACGAGCCAGATGAGGGCAAATACCAGACCTAGCCCAGACATTACCGGCATTATCCTCTAAAATATTAATCGCAACCAGATTTAATTGACTGTTTCGGTGTGGTACCGCATTACTACGTGATCCAAACCAGAAAAAGCCCAGGATCTGGCCAACAAGTATGCGAAAAAAGCGAAAGTATGTGCCAGATGATAGCAAATACCAGAACTAACCCAGACATAACCAGCGTTATCCTCTAAAATACATATCGGAACCAGCTTCTATTGACTGTTTCAGTGTGGTACCACATTACTACGTGATCCAAACCAGAAAAGGGCCAGGGTCTGGCCAACAAGTATGCGAAAAATGCGAAAGTCCCAGCCAGATGAGGGCAAATACCAGACCTAACCGAGACATAACCCGCGTTATCCTCTAAAATATTAATCGCAACCAGGTTTAATTGACTGTTTCGGTGTTGTACCGCATTACTACGGGATCCAAACCAGAAAGAGGCCAGGATCAGGCCAACAAGAATGCGAAAAAAGCGAAAGTACGAGCCAGATGTGGGCAAATCCCAGACCTAACCGAGACATAACCGGCGTTATCCTCTAAAATATTAATCTGAACCAGGTTTAATTGACTGTTTCGTTGTGGAACCACATTACTACGGGATCGAAACCAGACAAAACCCAGGATCTGGCCAACAAGTATGCGAAAAATGCTAAAGCATGAGCCAGATGATTGCAAATACCAGAACTAACCCAGACGTAACCGGCGTTATCCCCTAAAATATTAATCGCAACCAGGTTTAATTGACTGTTTCGGTGTGGTACCGCATTACTTCGTGATCCAAACCAGAGAAAGGCCAGGATCTGGCCAACAAGTATGCGAAAAATGCGAAAGTCCCAGCCAGATGAGGGCAAATACCAGACCTAACCGAGACATAACCCGCGTTATCCTCTAAAATATTAATCGCAACCAGGTTTAATTGACTGTTTCGGTGTTGTACCGCATTACTACGGGATCCAAACCAGAAAGAGGCCAGGATCAGGCCAACAAGAATGCAAAAAAAGCGAAAGTACGAGCCAGATGTGGGCAAATCCCAGACCTACCCGAGACATAACCGGCGTTATCCTCTAAAATATTAATCTGAACCAGGTTTAATTGACTGTTTCGTTGTGGAACCACATTACTACGGGATCGAAACCAGACAAAACCCAGGATCTGGCCAACAAGTATGCGAAAAATGCGAATGCATGAGCCAGATGATTGCAAATACCAGAACTAACCCAGACGTAACCGGCGTTATCCCCTAAAATATTAATCGCAACCAGGTTTAATTGACTGTTTCGGTGTGGTACCGCATTACTACGTGATCCAAACCAGAGAAAGGCCAGGATCTGGCCAACAAGTATGCGAAAAATGTGAAAGTACGAGTCAGATGAGGACAAATCCCAGACCTAGCCGAGTCATAACCGGCGTTATCCTCTATACTATTGATCGCAACCAGTTTAATTGACTGTTTCGGTGTGGAACCTCATTACTACGTTATCCAAACCAGATAAAGCCCAGGATCTGGCCAACAAGTATGAGGAAAATGCGAAAGTTCGAGCCAGATGAGGGCAAGTACCAGACCTAACCCAGACAAAACCGGCGTTATCCCCTAAAATATTAATCGCAACCAGGTTTAATTGACTGTTTCGGTGTGGAACCACATTACTACGGGATCCAAACCAGAAAAAACTCAGGATCTGGCCGACAAGTATTCGAAAAATGCGATAGTATGAGCCAGGGGAGGGCAAATACCAGACTTAACACAGACATAACCTGCGTTATCCTCTAAAATATTAATCGCAACCGGGTTTAGTTGACTGTTTCCGTGTGGAACCACATTACTACGGGATCCAGACCAGAAAAAACCCAGGATCTGGCCAACAACTATGAGAAAAACGCGAAAGTATGAGCCAGATGATTGCAAATACCAGAACTATCCCAGGCATAACCAGCGTTATCCTCTAAAATATTAATCGCAACCAGGTTTAATTGACTGTTTCGGTGTGGTGACGCATTACTACGTGATCCAAACCAGAAAAAGTCCAAGATCTGGCCAACAAGTATGCGAAAAATGCGAAAGTACGAGCCAGATGAGGGCAAATACCAGACTTAGCCCAGACATTACCGGCATTATCCTCTAAAATATTAATCGCAACCAGATTTAATTGACTGTTTCGGTGTGGTACCGCATTACTACGTGATCCAAACCAGAAAAAGCCCAGGATCTGGCCAACAAGTATGCGAAAAAAGCGAAAGTATGTGCCAGATGATAGCAAATACCAGAACTAACCCAGACATAACCAGCGTTATCCTCTAAAATACATATCGGAACCAGCTTCTATTGACTGTTTCAGTGTGGTACCACATTACTACGTGATCCAAACCAGAAAAGGGCCAGGGTCTGGCCAACAAGTATGCGAAAAATGCGAAAGTCCCAGCCAGATGAGGGCAAATACCAGACCTAACCGAGACATAACCCGCGTTATCCTCTAAAATATTAATCGCAACCAGGTTTAATTGACTGTTTCGGTGTTGTACCGCATTACTACGGGATCCAAACCAGAAAGAGGCCAGGATCAGGCCAACAAGAATGCGAAAAAAGCGAAAGTACGAGCCAGATGTGGGCAAATCCCAGACCTAACCGAGACATAACCGGCGTTATCCTCTAAAATATTAATCTGAACCAGGTTTAATTGACTGTTTCGTTGTGGAACCACATTACTACGGGATCGAAACCAGACAAAACCCAGGATCTGGCCAACAAGTATGCGAAAAATGCTAAAGCATGAGCCAGATGATTGCAAATACCAGAACTAACCCAGACGTAACCGGCGTTATCCCCTAAAATATTAATCGCAACCAGGTTTAATTGACTGTTTCGGTGTGGTACCGCATTACTTCGTGATCCAAACCAGAGAAAGGCCAGGATCTGGCCAACAAGTATGCGAAAAATGTGAAAGTACGAGTCAGATGAGGACAAATCCCAGACCTAGCCGAGTCATAACCGGCGTTATCCTCTAAAATATTGATCGCAACCAGTTTAATTGACTGTTTCGGTGTGGAACCTCATTATTACGTTATCCAAACCAGATAAAGCCCAGGATCTGGCCAACAAGTATGAGGAAGATGCGAAAGTTCGAGCCAGATGAGGGCAAGTACCAGACCTAACCCAGACAAAACCGGCGTTATCCCCTAAAATATTAATCGCAACCAGGTATAATTGACTGTTTCGGTGTGGTACCGCATTGCTACGATGATCCAAACCAGAAAGAGGCCAGGATCTGGCTAACAAGTATGCGAAAAATGCGAAAGTACGATCCGGATGAGGGCAAATCCCAGACCTAACCGAGACATAACCGGCGTTATCCTCTAAAATATTAATCGCAACAAGGTTTAATTGACTGTTTCGTTGTGGAACCACATTACTGCGGGATCCAAACCAGAGACAACGCAGGATCTGGCCAACAAGTATGCGAAAAATGCGAAAGTCCCAGCCAGATGAGGGCAAATACCAGACCTAACCGAGACATAACCCGCGTTATCCTCTAAAATATTAATCGCAACCAGGTTTAATTGACTGTTTCGGTGTTGTACCGCATTACTACGGGATCCAAACCAGAAAGAGGCCAGGATCAGGCCAACAAGAATGCGAAAAAAGCGAAAGTACGAGCCAGATGAGGGCAAATCCCAGACCTAACCGAGACATAACCGGCGTTATCCTCTAAAATATTAATCGCAACCAGGTTTAATTGACTGTTTCGGTGTGGTGACGCATTACTACGTGATCCAAACCAGAAAAAGTCCAAGATCTGGCCAACAAGTATGCAAAAATGCGAAAGTACGAGCCAGATGAGGGCAAATACCAGACCTAGCCCAGACATTACCGGCATTATCCTCTAAAATATTAATCGCAACCAGATTTAATTGACTGTTTCGGTGTGGTACCGCATTACTACGTGATCCAAACCAGAAAAAGCCCAGGATCTGGCCAACAAGTATGCGAAAAAAGCGAAAGTATGTGCCAGATGATAGCAAATACTAGAACTAACCCAGACATAACCAGCGTTATCCTCTAAAATACATATCGGAACCAGCTTCTATTGACTGTTTCAGTGTGGTACCACATTACTACCTGATCCAAACCAGAAAAGGGCCAGGGTCTGGCCAACAAGTATGCGAAAAATGCGAAAGTCCCAGCCAGATGAGGGCAAATACCAGACCTAACCGAGACATAACCCGCGTTATCCTCTAAAATATTAATCGCAACCAGGTTTAATTGACTGTTTCGGTGTTGTACCGCATTACTACGGGATCCAAACCAGAAAGAGGCCAGGATCAGGCCAACAAGAATGCGAAAAAAGCGAAAGTACGAGCCAGATGTGGGCAAATCCCAGACCTACCCGAGACATAACCGGCGTTATCCTCTAAAATATTAATCTGAACCAGGTTTAATTGACTGTTTCGTTGTGGAACCACATTACTACGGGATCGAAACCAGACAAAACCCAGGATCTGGTCAACAAGTATGCGAAAAATGCTAAAGCATGAGACAGATGATTGCAAATACCAGAACTAACCCAGACGTAACCGGCGTTATCCCCTAAAATATTAATCGCAACCAGGTTTAATTGACTGTTTCGGTGTGGTACCGCATTACTTCGTGATCCAAACCAGAGAAAGGCCAGGATCTGGCCAACAAGTATGCGAAAAATGTGAAAGTACGAGTCAGATGAGGACAAATCCCAGACCTAGCCGAGTCATAACCGGCGTTATCCTCTAAAATATTGATCGCAACCAGTTTAATTGACTGTTTCGGTGTGGAACCTCATTACTACGTTATCCAAACCAGATAAAGCCCAGGATCTGGCCAACAAGTATGAGGAAGATGCGAAAGTTCGAGCCAGATGAGGGCAAGTACCAGACCTAACCCAGACAAAACCGGCGTTATCCCCTAAAATATTAATCGCAACCAGGTATAATTGACTGTTTCGGTGTGGTACCGCATTGCTACGATGATCCAAACCAGAAAGAGGCCAGGATCTGGCTAACAAGTATGCGAAAAATGCGAAAGTACGATCCGGATGAGGGCAAATCCCAGACCTAACCGAGACATAACCGGCGTTATCCTCTAAAATATTAATCGCAACAAGGTTTGATTGACTGTTTCGTTGTGGAACCACATTACTGCGGGATCCAAACCAGAGAAAACGCAGGATCTGGCCAACAAGTATGCGAAAAATGCGAAAGTACGATCCAGATGATTGCAAATACCAGAACTAACCCAGACGTAACCGGCGTTATCCCCTAAAATATTAATCGCAACCAGGTTTAATTGACTGTTTCGGTGTGGTACCGCATTACTACGTGATCCAAACCAGAGAAAGGCCAGGATCTGGCCAACAAGTATGCGAAAAATGTGAAAGTACGAGTCAGATGAGGACAAATCCCAGACCTAGCCGAGTCATAACCGGCGTTATCCTCTAAAATATTGATCGCAACCAGTTTAATTGACTGTTTCGGTGTGGAACCTCATTACTACGTTATCCAAACCAGATAAAGCCCAGGATCTGGCCAACAAGTATGAGGAAAATGCGAAAGTTCGAGCCAGATGAGGGCAAGTACCAGACCTAACCCAGACAAAACCGGCGTTATCCCCTAAAATATTAATCGCAACCAGGTTTAATTGACTGTTTCGGTGTGGAACCACATTACTACGGGATCCAAACCAGAAAAAACTCAGGATCTGGCCGACAAGTATTCGAAAAATGCGATAGTATGAGCCAGGGGAGGGCAAATACCAGACTTAACACAGACATAACCTGCGTTATCCTCTAAAATATTAATCGCAACCGGGTTTAATTGACTGTTTCCGTGTGGAACCACATTACTACGGGATCCAAACCAGAAAAAACCCAGGATCTGGCCAACAACTATGAGAAAAACGCGAAAGTATGAGCCAGATGATTGCAAATACCAGAACTATCCCAGGCATAACCAGCGTTATCCTCTAAAATATTAATCGCAACCAGGTTTAATTGACTGTTTCGGTGTGGTGACGCATTACTACGTGATCCAAACCAGAAAAAGTCCAAGATCTGGCCAACAAGTATGCGAAAAATGCGAAAGTACGAGCCAGATGAGGGCAAATACCAGACCTAGCCCAGACATTACCGGCATTATCCTCTAAAATATTAATCGCAACCAGATTTAATTGACTGTTTCGGTGTGGTACCGCATTACTACGTGATCCAAACCAGAAAAAGCCCAGGATCTGGCCAACAAGTATGCGAAAAAAGCGAAAGTATGTGCCAGATGATAGCAAATACCAGAACTAACCCAGACATAACCAGCGTTATCCTCTAAAATACATATCGGAACCAGCTTCTATTGACTGTTTCAGTGTGGTACCACATTACTACGTGATCCAAACCAGAAAAGGGCCAGGGTCTGGCCAACAAGTATGCGAAAAATGCGAAAGTCCCAGCCAGATGAGGGCAAATACCAGACCTAACCGAGACATAACCCGCGTTATCCTCTAAAATATTAATCGCAACCAGGTTTAATTGACTGTTTCGGTGTTGTACCGCATTACTACGGGATCCAAACCAGAAAGAGGCCAGGATCAGGCCAACAAGAATGCGAAAAAAGCGAAAGTACGAGCCAGATGTGGGCAAATCCCAGACCTAACCGAGACATAACCGGCGTTATCCTCTAAAATATTAATCTGAACCAGGTTTAATTGACTGTTTCGTTGTGAAACCACATTACTACGGGATCGAAACCAGACAAAACCCAGGATCTGGCCAACAAGTATGCGAAAAATGCTAAAGCATGAGCCAGATGATT
The DNA here is from genome assembly GCF_051014445.1 of Colletes latitarsis. Taxonomy (NCBI): domain Eukaryota; kingdom Metazoa; phylum Arthropoda; class Insecta; order Hymenoptera; family Colletidae; genus Colletes; species Colletes latitarsis. Next base: position 15,748,134 of record NW_027488369.1, read on the forward strand.
GCAAATACCAGAACTAACCCAGACGTAACCGGCGTTATCCCCTAAAATATTAATCGCAACCAGGTTTAATTGACTGTTTCGGTGTGGTACCGCATTACTTCGTGATCCAAACCAGAGAAAGGCCAGGATCTGGCCAACAAGTATGCGAAAAATGCGAAAGTCCCAGCCAGATGAGGGCAAATACCAGACCTAACCGAGACATAACCCGCGTTATCCTCTAAAATATTAATCGCAACCAGGTTTAATTGACTGTTTCGGTGTTGTACCGCATAACTACGGGAACCAAACCAGAAAGAGGCCAGGATCAGGCCAACAAGAATGCGAAAAAAGCGAAAGTACGAGCCAGATGTGGGCAAATCCCAGACCTAACCGAGACATAACCGGCGTTATCCTCTAAAATATTAATCTGAACCAGGTTTAATTGACTGTTTCGTTGTGGAGCCACATTACTACGGGATCGAAACCAGACAAAACCCAGGATCTGGCCAACAAGTATGCGAAAAATGCTAAAGCATGAGCCAGATGATTGCAAATACCAGAACTAACCCAGACGTAACCGGCGTTATCCCCTAAAATATTAATCGCAACCAGGTTTAATTGACTGTTTCGGTGTGGTACCGCATTACTTCGTGATCCAAACCAGAGAAAGGCCAGGATCTGGCCAACAAGTATGCGAAAAATGTGAAAGTACGAGTCAGATGAGGACAAATCCCAGACCTAGCCGAGTCATAACCGGCGTTATCCTCTGAAATATTGATCGCAACCAGTTTAATTGACTGTTTCGGTGTGGAACCTCATTACTACGTTATCCAAACCAGATAAAGCCCAGGATCTGGCCAACAAGTATGAGGAAAATGCGAAAGTTCGAGCCAGATGAGGGCAAGTACCAGACCTAACCCAGACAAAACCGGCGTTATCCCCTAAAATATTAATCGCAACCAGGTATAATTGACTGTTTCGGTGTGGTACCGCATTGCTACGATGATCCAAACCAGAAAGAGGCCAGGATCTGGCTAACAAGTATGCGAAAAATGCGAAAGTACGATCCGGATGAGGGCAAATCCCAGACCTAACCGACACATAACCGGCGTTATCCTCTAAAATATTAATCGCAACAAGGTTTAATTGACTGTTTCGTTGTGGAACCACATTACTGCGGGATCCAAACCAGAGACAACGCAGGATCTGGCCAACAAGTATGCGAAAAATGCGAAAGTCCCAGCCAGATGAGGGCAAATACCAGACCTAACCGAGACATAACCCGCGTTATCCTCTAAAATATTAATCGCAACCAGGTTTAATTGACTGTTTCGGTGTTGTACCGCATTACTACGGGATCCAAACCAGAAAGAGGCCAGGATCAGGCCAACAAGAATGCGAAAAAAGCGAAAGTACGAGCCAGATGAGGGCAAATCCCAGACCTAACCGAGACATAACCGGCGTTATCCTCTAAAATATTAATCGCAACCAGGTTTAATTGACTGTTTCGGTGTGGTGACGCATTACTACGTGATCCAAACCAGAAAAAGTCCAAGATCTGGCCAACAAGTATGCAAAAATGCGAAAGTACGAGCCAGATGAGGGCAAATACCAGACCTAGCCCAGACATTACCGGCATTATCCTCTAAAATATTAATCGCAACCAGATTTAATTGACTGTTTCGGTGTGGTACCGCATTACTACGTGATCCAAACCAGAAAAAGCCCAGGATCTGGCCAACAAGTATGCGAAAAAAGCGAAAGTATGTGCCAGATGATAGCAAATACTAGAACTAACCCAGACATAACCAGCGTTATCCTCTAAAATACATATCGGAACCAGCTTCTATTGACTGTTTCAGTGTGGTACCACATTACTACGTGATCCAAACCAGAAAAGGGCCAGGGTCTGGCCAACAAGTATGCGAAAAATGCGAAAGTCCCAGCCAGATGAGGGCAAATACCAGACCTAACCGAGACATAACCCGCGTTATCCTCTAAAATATTAATCGCAACCAGGTTTAATTGACTGTTTCGGTGTTGTACCGCATTACTACGGGATCCAAACCAGAAAGAGGCCAGGATCAGGCCAACAAGAATGCGAAAAAAGCGAAAGTACGAGCCAGATGTGGGCAAATCCCAGACCTACCCGAGACATAACCGGCGTTATCCTCTAAAATATTAATCTGAACCAGGTTTAATTGACTGTTTCGTTGTGGAACCACATTACTACGGGATCGAAACCAGACAAAACCCAGGATCTGGTCAACAAGTATGCGAAAAATGCTAAAGCATGAGCCAGATGATTGCAAATACCAGAACTAACCCAGACGTAACCGGCGTTATCCCCTAAAATATTAATCGCAACCAGGTTTAATTGACTGTTTCGGTGTGGTACCGCATTACTTCGTGATCCAAACCAGAGAAAGGCCAGGATCTGGCCAACAAGTATGCGAAAAATGTGAAAGTACGAGTCAGATGAGGACAAATCCCAGACCTAGCCGAGTCATAACCGGCGTTATCCTCTAAAATATTGATCGCAACCAGTTTAATTGACTGTTTCGGTGTGGAACCTCATTACTACGTTATCCAAACCAGATAAAGCCCAGGATCTGGCCAACAAGTATGAGGAAGATGCGAAAGTTCGAGCCAGATGAGGGCAAGTACCAGACCTAACCCAGACAAAACCGGCGTTATCCCCTAAAATATTAATCGCAACCAGGTATAATTGACTGTTTCGGTGTGGTACCGCATTGCTACGATGATCCAAACCAGAAAGAGGCCAGGATCTGGCTAACAAGTATGCGAAAAATGCGAAAGTACGATCCGGATGAGGGCAAATCCCAGACCTAACCGAGACATAACCGGCGTTATCCTCTAAAATATTAATCGCAACAAGGTTTAATTGGCTGTTTCGTTGTGGAACCACATTACTGCGGGATCCAAACCAGAGAAAACGCAGGATCTGGCCAACAAGTATGCGAAAAATGCGAAAGTACGATCCAGATGAGGGCAAATCCCAGACCTAACCGAGACATAACCGGCGTTATCCTCTAAAATATTAATCGCAACCAGGTTTAATTGACTGTTTCGGTGTGGTACCGCATTACTACGTGATCCAAACCAGAAAAAGGCCAGGATCTGGCCAACAAGTATGCGAAAAAAGCGAAAGTATGTGCCAGATGATAGCAAATACCAGAACTAACCCAGACATAACCAGCGTTATCCTCTAAAATACATATCGGAACCAGCTTCTATTGACTGTTTCAGTGTGGTACCACATTACTACGTGATCCAAACCAGAAAAGGGCCAGGGTCTGGCCAACAAGTATGCGAAAAATGCGAAAGTCCCAGCCAGATGAGGGCAAATACCAGACCTAACCGAAACATAACCCGCGTTATCCTCTAAAATATTAATCGCAACCAGGTTCAATTGACTGTTTCGGTGTGGAACCACATTACTACGGGATCCAAACCAGAAAAAACCCAGGATCTGGCCAACAACTATGAGAAAAACGCGAAAGTACGAGCCAGATGGGGGCAAATCCTAGACCTAACCGAGACACACCCAGCGTTATCCTCTAAAATATTAATCGCAACCAGGTTTAATTGACTGTTTCGGTGTTGTACCGCATTACTACGGGATCCAAACCAGAAAGAGGCCAGGATCAGGCCAACAAGAATGCGAAAAAAGCGAAAGTACGAGCCAGATGTGGGCAAACCCCAGACCTACCCGAGACATAACCGGCGTTATCCTCTAAAATATTAATCTGAACCAGGTTTAATTGACTGTTTCGTTGTGGAACCACATTACTACGGGATCGAAACCAGACAAAACCCAGGATCTGGCCAACAAGTATGCGAAAAATGCGAATGCATGAGCCAGATGATTGCAAATACCAGAACTAACCCAGACGTAACCGGCGTTATCCCCTAAAATATTAATCGCAACCAGGTTTAATTGACTGTTTCGGTGTGGTACCGCATTACTACGTGATCCAAACCAGAGAAAGGCCAGGATCTGGCCAACAAGTATGCGAAAAATGTGAAAGTACGAGTCAGATGAGGACAAATCCCAGACCTAGCCGAGTCATAACCGGCGTTATCCTCTAAACTATTGATCGCAACCAGTTTAATTGACTGTTTCGGTGTGGAACCTCATTACTACGTTATCCAAACCAGATAAAGCCCAGGATCTGGCCAACAAGTATGAGGAAAATGCGAAAGTTCGAGCCAGATGAGGGCAAGTACCAGACCTAACCCAGACAAAACCGGCGTTATCCCCTAAAATATTAATCGCAACCAGGTTTAATTGACTGTTTCGGTGTGGAACCACATTACTACGGGATCCAAACCAGAAAAAACTCAGGATCTGGCCGACGAGTATTCGAAAAATGCGATAGTATGAGCCAGGGGAGGGCAAATACCAGACTTAACACAGACATAACCTGCGTTATCCTCTAAAATATTAATCGCAACCGGGTTTAATTGACTGTTTCCGTGTGGAACCACATTACTACGGGATCCAAACCAGAAAAAACCCAGGATCTGGCCAACAACTATGAGAAAAACGCGAAAGTATGAGCCAGATGATTGCAAATACCAGAACTATCCCAGGCATAACCAGCGTTATCCTCTAAAATATTAATCGCAACCAGGTTTAATTGACTGTTTCGGTGTGGTGACGCATTACTACGTGATCCAAACCAGAAAAAGTCCAAGATCTGGCCAACAAGTATGCGAAAAATGCGAAAGTACGAGCCAGATGAGGGCAAATACCAGACCTAGCCCAGACATTACCGGCATTATCCTCTAAAATATTAATCGCAACCAGATTTAATTGACTGTTTCGGTGTGGTACCGCATTACTACGTGATCCAAACCAGAAAAAGCCCAGGATCTGGCCAACAAGTATGCGAAAAAAGCGAAAGTATGTGCCAGATGATAGCAAATACCAGAACTAACCCAGACATAACCAGCGTTATCCTCTAAAATACATATCGGAACCAGCTTCTATTGACTGTTTCAGTGTGGTACCACATTACTACGTGATCCAAACCAGAAAAGGGCCAGGGTCTGGCCAACAAGTATGCGAAAAATGCGAAAGTCCCAGCCAGATGAGGGCAAATACCAGACCTAACCGAGACATAACCCGCGTTATCCTCTAAAATATTAATCGCAACCAGGTTTAATTGACTGTTTCGGTGTTGTACCGCATTACTACGGGATCCAAACCAGAAAGAGGCCAGGATCAGGCCAACAAGAATGCGAAAAAAGCGAAAGTACGAGCCAGATGTGGGCAAATCCCAGACCTAACCGAGACATAACCCGCGTTATCCTCTAAAATATTAATCGCAACCAGGTTTAATTGACTGTTTCGGTGTTGTACCGCATTACTACGGGATCCAAACCAGAAAGAGGCCAGGATCAGGCCAACAAGAATGCAAAAAAAGCGAAAGTACGAGCCAGATGTGGGCAAATCCCAGACCTACCCGAGACATAACCGGCGTTATCCTCTAAAATATTAATCTGAACCAGGTTTAATTGACTGTTTCGTTGTGGAACCACATTACTACGGGATCGAAACCAGACAAAACCCAGGATCTGGCCAACAAGTATGCGAAAAATGCGAATGCATGAGCCAGATGATTGCAAATACCAGAACTAACCCAGACGTAACCGGCGTTATCCCCTAAAATATTAATCGCAACCAGGTTTAATTGACTGTTTCGGTGTGGTACCGCATTACTACGTGATCCAAACCAGAGAAAGGCCAGGATCTGGCCAACAAGTATGCGAAAAATGTGAAAGTACGAGTCAGATGAGGACAAATCCCAGACCTAGCCGAGTCATAACCGGCGTTATCCTCTATACTATTGATCGCAACCAGTTTAATTGACTGTTTCGGTGTGGAACCTCATTACTACGTTATCCAAACCAGATAAAGCCCAGGATCTGGCCAACAAGTATGAGGAAAATGCGAAAGTTCGAGCCAGATGAGGGCAAGTACCAGACCTAACCCAGACAAAACCGGCGTTATCCCCTAAAATATTAATCGCAACCAGGTTTAATTGACTGTTTCGGTGTGGAACCACATTACTACGGGATCCAAACCAGAAAAAACTCAGGATCTGGCCGACAAGTATTCGAAAAATGCGATAGTATGAGCCAGGGGAGGGCAAATACCAGACTTAACACAGACATAACCTGCGTTATCCTCTAAAATATTAATCGCAACCGGGTTTAGTTGACTGTTTCCGTGTGGAACCACATTACTACGGGATCCAGACCAGAAAAAACCCAGGATCTGGCCAACAACTATGAGAAAAACGCGAAAGTATGAGCCAGATGATTGCAAATACCAGAACTATCCCAGGCATAACCAGCGTTATCCTCTAAAATATTAATCGCAACCAGGTTTAATTGACTGTTTCGGTGTGGTGACGCATTACTACGTGATCCAAACCAGAAAAAGTCCAAGATCTGGCCAACAAGTATGCGAAAAATGCGAAAGTACGAGCCAGATGAGGGCAAATACCAGACTTAGCCCAGACATTACCGGCATTATCCTCTAAAATATTAATCGCAACCAGATTTAATTGACTGTTTCGGTGTGGTACCGCATTACTACGTGATCCAAACCAGAAAAAGCCCAGGATCTGGCCAACAAGTATGCGAAAAAAGCGAAAGTATGTGCCAGATGATAGCAAATACCAGAACTAACCCAGACATAACCAGCGTTATCCTCTAAAATACATATCGGAACCAGCTTCTATTGACTGTTTCAGTGTGGTACCACATTACTACGTGATCCAAACCAGAAAAGGGCCAGGGTCTGGCCAACAAGTATGCGAAAAATGCGAAAGTCCCAGCCAGATGAGGGCAAATACCAGACCTAACCGAGACATAACCCGCGTTATCCTCTAAAATATTAATCGCAACCAGGTTTAATTGACTGTTTCGGTGTTGTACCGCATTACTACGGGATCCAAACCAGAAAGAGGCCAGGATCAGGCCAACAAGAATGCGAAAAAAGCGAAAGTACGAGCCAGATGTGGGCAAATCCCAGACCTACCCGAGACATAACCGGCGTTATCCTCTAAAATATTAATCTGAACCAGGTTTAATTGACTGTTTCGTTGTGGAACCACATTACTACGGGATCGAAACCAGACAAAACCCAGGATCTGGTCAACAAGTATGCGAAAAATGCTAAAGCATGAGCCAGATGATTGCAAATACCAGAACTAACCCAGACGTAACCGGCGTTATCCCCTAAAATATTAATCGCAACCAGGTTTAATTGACTGTTTCGGTGTGGTACCGCATTACTTCGTGATCCAAACCAGAGAAAGGCCAGGATCTGGCCAACAAGTATGCGAAAAATGTGAAAGTACGAGTCAGATGAGGACAAATCCCAGACCTAGCCGAGTCATAACCGGCGTTATCCTCTAAAATATTGATCGCAACCAGTTTAATTGACTGTTTCGGTGTGGAACCTCATTACTACGTTATCCAAACCAGATAAAGCCCAGGATCTGGCCAACAAGTATGAGGAAGATGCGAAAGTTCGAGCCAGATGAGGGCAAGTACCAGACCTAACCCAGACAAAACCGGCGTTATCCCCTAAAATATTAATCGCAACCAGGTATAATTGACTGTTTCGGTGTGGTACCGCATTGCTACGATGATCCAAACCAGAAAGAGGCCAGGATCTGGCTAACAAGTATGCGAAAAATGCGAAAGTACGATCCGGATGAGGGCAAATCCCAGACCTAACCGAGACATAACCGGCGTTATCCTCTAAAATATTAATCGCAACAAGGTTTAATTGGCTGTTTCGTTGTGGAACCACATTACTGCGGGATCCAAACCAGAGAAAACGCAGGATCTGGCCAACAAGTATGCGAAAAATGCGAAAGTACGATCCAGATGAGGGCAAATCCCAGACCTAACCGAGACATAACCGGCGTTATCCTCTAAAATATTAATCGCAACCAGGTTTAATTGACTGTTTCGGTGTGGTACCGCATTACTACGTGATCCAAACCAGAAAAAGGCCAGGATCTGGCCAACAAGTATGCGAAAAAAGCGAAAGTATGTGCCAGATGATAGCAAATACCAGAACTAACCCAGACATAACCAGCGTTATCCTCTAAAATACATATCGGAACCAGCTTCTATTGACTGTTTCAGTGTGGTACCACATTACTACGTGATCCAAACCAGAAAAGGGCCAGGGTCTGGCCAACAAGTATGCGAAAAATGCGAAAGTCCCAGCCAGATGAGGGCAAATACCAGACCTAACCGAAACATAACCCGCGTTATCCTCTAAAATATTAATCGCAACCAGGTTCAATTGACTGTTTCGGTGTGGAACCACATTACTACGGGATCCAAACCAGAAAAAACCCAGGATCTGGCCAACAACTATGAGAAAAACGCGAAAGTACGAGCCAGATGGGGGCAAATCCTAGACCTAACCGAGACACACCCAGCGTTATCCTCTAAAATATTAATCGCAACCAGGTTTAATTGACTGTTTCGGTGTTGTACCGCATTACTACGGGATCCAAACCAGAAAGAGGCCAGGATCAGGCCAACAAGAATGCGAAAAAAGCGAAAGTACGAGCCAGATGTGGGCAAACCCCAGACCTACCCGAGACATAACCGGCGTTATCCTCTAAAATATTAATCTGAACCAGGTTTAATTGACTGTTTCGTTGTGGAACCACATTACTACGGGATCGAAACCAGACAAAACCCAGGATCTGGCCAACAAGTATGCGAAAAATGCGAATGCATGAGCCAGATGATTGCAAATACCAGAACTAACCCAGACGTAACCGGCGTTATCCCCTAAAATATTAATCGCAACCAGGTTTAATTGACTGTTTCGGTGTGGTACCGCATTACTACGTGATCCAAACCAGAGAAAGGCCAGGATCTGGCCAACAAGTATGCGAAAAATGTGAAAGTACGAGTCAGATGAGGACAAATCCCAGACCTAGCCGAGTCATAACCGGCGTTATCCTCTAAACTATTGATCGCAACCAGTTTAATTGACTGTTTCGGTGTGGAACCTCATTACTACGTTATCCAAACCAGATAAAGCCCAGGATCTGGCCAACAAGTATGAGGAAAATGCGAAAGTTCGAGCCAGATGAGGGCAAGTACCAGACCTAACCCAGACAAAACCGGCGTTATCCCCTAAAATATTAATCGCAACCAGGTTTAATTGACTGTTTCGGTGTGGAACCACATTACTACGGGATCCAAACCAGAAAAAACTCAGGATCTGGCCGACAAGTATTCGAAAAATGCGATAGTATGAGCCAGGGGAGGGCAAATACCAGACTTAACACAGACATAACCTGCGTTATCCTCTAAAATATTAATCGCAACCGGGTTTAATTGACTGTTTCCGTGTGGAACCACATTACTACGGGATCCAAACCAGAAAAAACCCAGGATCTGGCCAACAACTATGAGAAAAACGCGAAAGTATGAGCCAGATGATTGCAAATACCAGAACTATCCCAGGCATAACCAGCGTTATCCTCTAAAATATTAATCGCAACCAGGTTTAATTGACTGTTTCGGTGTGGTGACGCATTACTACGTGATCCAAACCAGAAAAAGTCCAAGATCTGGCCAACAAGTATGCGAAAAATGCGAAAGTACGAGCCAGATGAGGGCAAATACCAGACCTAGCCCAGACATTACCGGCATTATCCTCTAAAATATTAATCGCAACCAGATTTAATTGACTGTTTCGGTGTGGTACCGCATTACTACGTGATCCAAACCAGAAAAAGCCCAGGATCTGGCCAACAAGTATGCGAAAAAAGCGAAAGTATGTGCCAGATGATAGCAAATACCAGAACTAACCCAGACATAACCAGCGTTATCCTCTAAAATACATATCGGAACCAGCTTCTATTGACTGTTTCAGTGTGGTACCACATTACTACGTGATCCAAACCAGAAAAGGGCCAGGGTCTGGCCAACAAGTATGCGAAAAATGCGAAAGTCCCAGCCAGATGAGGGCAAATACCAGACCTAACCGAGACATAACCCGCGTTATCCTCTAAAATATTAATCGCAACCAGGTTTAATTGACTGTTTCGGTGTTGTACCGCATTACTACGGGATCCAAACCAGAAAGAGGCCAGGATCAGGCCAACAAGAATGCGAAAAAAGCGAAAGTACGAGCCAGATGTGGGCAAATCCCAGACCTAACCGAGACATAACCGGCGTTATCCTCTGAAATATTAATCTGAACCAGGTTTAATTGACTGTTTCGTTGTGGAACCACATTACTACGGGATCGAAACCAGACAAAACCCAGGATCTGGCCAACAAGTATGCGAAAAATGCTAAAGCATGAGCCAGATGATTGCAAATACCAGAACTAACCCAGACGTAACCGGCGTTATCCCCTAAAATATTAATCGCAACCAGGTTTAATTGACTGTTTCGGTGTGGTACCGCATTACTTCGTGATCCAAACCAGAGAAAGGCCAGGATCTGGCCAACAAGTATGCGAAAAATGCGAAAGTCCCAGCCAGATGAGGGCAAATACCAGACCTAACCGAGACATAACCCGCGTTATCCTCTAAAATATTAATCGCAACCAGGTTTAATTGACTGTTTCGGTGTTGTACCGCATTACTACGGGATCCAAACCAGAAAGAGGCCAGGATCAGGCCAACAAGAATGCAAAAAAAGCGAAAGTACGAGCCAGATGTGGGCAAATCCCAGACCTACCCGAGACATAACCGGCGTTATCCTCTAAAATATTAATCTGAACCAGGTTTAATTGACTGTTTCGTTGTGGAACCACATTACTACGGGATCGAAACCAGACAAAACCCAGGATCTGGCCAACAAGTATGCGAAAAATGCGAATGCATGAGCCAGATGATTGCAAATACCAGAACTAACCCAGACGTAACCGGCGTTATCCCCTAAAATATTAATCGCAACCAGGTTTAATTGACTGTTTCGGTGTGGTACCGCATTACTACGTGATCCAAACCAGAGAAAGGCCAGGATCTGGCCAACAAGTATGCGAAAAATGTGAAAGTACGAGTCAGATGAGGACAAATCCCAGACCTAGCCGAGTCATAACCGGCGTTATCCTCTATACTATTGATCGCAACCAGTTTAATTGACTGTTTCGGTGTGGAACCTCATTACTACGTTATCCAAACCAGATAAAGCCCAGGATCTGGCCAACAAGTATGAGGAAAATGCGAAAGTTCGAGCCAGATGAGGGCAAGTACCAGACCTAACCCAGACAAAACCGGCGTTATCCCCTAAAATATTAATCGCAACCAGGTTTAATTGACTGTTTCGGTGTGGAACCACATTACTACGGGATCCAAACCAGAAAAAACTCAGGATCTGGCCGACAAGTATTCGAAAAATGCGATAGTATGAGCCAGGGGAGGGCAAATACCAGACTTAACACAGACATAACCTGCGTTATCCTCTAAAATATTAATCGCAACCGGGTTTAGTTGACTGTTTCCGTGTGGAACCACATTACTACGGGATCCAGACCAGAAAAAACCCAGGATCTGGCCAACAACTATGAGAAAAACGCGAAAGTATGAGCCAGATGATTGCAAATACCAGAACTATCCCAGGCATAACCAGCGTTATCCTCTAAAATATTAATCGCAACCAGGTTTAATTGACTGTTTCGGTGTGGTGACGCATTACTACGTGATCCAAACCAGAAAAAGTCCAAGATCTGGCCAACAAGTATGCGAAAAATGCGAAAGTACGAGCCAGATGAGGGCAAATACCAGACTTAGCCCAGACATTACCGGCATTATCCTCTAAAATATTAATCGCAACCAGATTTAATTGACTGTTTCGGTGTGGTACCGCATTACTACGTGATCCAAACCAGAAAAAGCCCAGGATCTGGCCAACAAGTATGCGAAAAAAGCGAAAGTATGTGCCAGATGATAGCAAATACCAGAACTAACCCAGACATAACCAGCGTTATCCTCTAAAATACATATCGGAACCAGCTTCTATTGACTGTTTCAGTGTGGTACCACATTACTACGTGATCCAAACCAGAAAAGGGCCAGGGTCTGGCCAACAAGTATGCGAAAAATGCGAAAGTCCCAGCCAGATGAGGGCAAATACCAGACCTAACCGAGACATAACCCGCGTTATCCTCTAAAATATTAATCGCAACCAGGTTTAATTGACTGTTTCGGTGTTGTACCGCATTACTACGGGATCCAAACCAGAAAGAGGCCAGGATCAGGCCAACAAGAATGCGAAAAAAGCGAAAGTACGAGCCAGATGTGGGCAAATCCCAGACCTAACCGAGACATAACCGGCGTTATCCTCTAAAATATTAATCTGAACCAGGTTTAATTGACTGTTTCGTTGTGGAACCACATTACTACGGGATCGAAACCAGACAAAACCCAGGATCTGGCCAACAAGTATGCGAAAAATGCTAAAGCATGAGCCAGATGATTGCAAATACCAGAACTAACCCAGACGTAACCGGCGTTATCCCCTAAAATATTAATCGCAACCAGGTTTAATTGACTGTTTCGGTGTGGTACCGCATTACTTCGTGATCCAAACCAGAGAAAGGCCAGGATCTGGCCAACAAGTATGCGAAAAATGTGAAAGTACGAGTCAGATGAGGACAAATCCCAGACCTAGCCGAGTCATAACCGGCGTTATCCTCTAAAATATTGATCGCAACCAGTTTAATTGACTGTTTCGGTGTGGAACCTCATTATTACGTTATCCAAACCAGATAAAGCCCAGGATCTGGCCAACAAGTATGAGGAAGATGCGAAAGTTCGAGCCAGATGAGGGCAAGTACCAGACCTAACCCAGACAAAACCGGCGTTATCCCCTAAAATATTAATCGCAACCAGGTATAATTGACTGTTTCGGTGTGGTACCGCATTGCTACGATGATCCAAACCAGAAAGAGGCCAGGATCTGGCTAACAAGTATGCGAAAAATGCGAAAGTACGATCCGGATGAGGGCAAATCCCAGACCTAACCGAGACATAACCGGCGTTATCCTCTAAAATATTAATCGCAACAAGGTTTAATTGACTGTTTCGTTGTGGAACCACATTACTGCGGGATCCAAACCAGAGAAAACGCAGGATCTGGCCAACAAGTATGCGAAAAATGCGAAAGTACGATCCAGATGAGGGCAAATCCCAGACCTAACCGAGACATAACCGGCGTTATCCTCTAAAATATTAATCGCAACCAGGTTTAATTGACTGTTTCGGTGTGGTACCGCATTACTACGTGATCCAAACCAGAAAAAGGCCAGGATCTGGCCAGCAAGTATCCGAAAAATGCGAAATTATGAGCTAGATGATTGCAAATACCAGAACTATGCCTGACATAAACAGCGTTATCCTCTAAAACACGAATCAGAACATGTTTTTAATGACTGCTTCAGTGTGGTACCACATCACTACGTGATCCAAACCAGAAAAAGGCCAGGATCTGGCCAAAAAGTATGCGAAATATGCGAAAGTACGAGCCAGATGAGGGCAAACACCAGACCTAACCCAGACATAACCGGCGTTATCCTCTAAAATATTAATCGCAACCAGGTTTAATTGACTGTTTCGGTGTGGTACCGCATTACTACGTGATCCAAACCAGAGAAAGGCCAGGATCTGGCCAACAAGGATGAGAAAAATGCGAAAGTATGAGCATGATGATTGCAAATACCAGAACTAACCCTGACATAACCAGCGTTATCCTCTAAAATACGAATCGGAACATGCTTTTAATGACTGTTTCAGTGTGGTAACACATTACTACGTGATTCAAACCAGAAACATCCCTGGATCGGGCCAACAAGAATGCGAAAAATGCGAAAGTACGAACCAGATGAGGGAAAATCTGAGACCTAACCGAGACGTAACCGGCGTTATCCCCTAAAATATTAATCGCAACCAGGTTTAATTGACTGTTTCGGTGTGGAACCACATTACTACGGGATCCAAACCAGAAAAAACTCAGGATCTGGCCGACAAGTATTCGAAAAATGCGATAGTATGAGCCAGGGGAGGGCAAATACCAGACTTAACACAGACATAACCTGCGTTATCCTCTAAAATATTAATCGCAACCGGGTTTAATTGACTGTTTCCGTGTGGAACCACATTACTACGGGATCCAAACCAGAAAAAACCCAGGATCTGGCCAACAACTATTAGAAAAACGCGAAAGTATGAGCCAGATGATTGCAAATACCAGAACTATCCCAGGCATAAACAGCGTTATCCTCTAAAATATTATTCGCAACCAGGTTTAATTGACTGTTTCGGTGTGGTACCACATTACTACGTGGTCCAAGCCAGAAAAAGGCCAGGATCTGGCCAACAAGAATGCGAAAAATGCGAAAGTACGCGCCAGATGACGGCAAATACCAGACCTAACCGAGACATTACCGGCATTATCCTCTAAAATATTAATCGCAACCAGATTTAATTGACTGTTTCGGTGTGGTACCGCATTACTACGTGATCCAAACCAGAAAAAGGCCAGGATCTGGCCAACAACTATGCGAAAAAGCGAAAGTATGAGCCAGATGATTGCAAATACCAGAACTATCCCAGACATAAACAGCGTTATCCTCTAAAATATTATTCGCAACCAGGTTTAATTGACTGTTTCAGTCTGGAGCCACTTTACTACGTGGACCAAGCCAGAAGAAGGCCGGGATCTGGCCATCAAGTATGCGAAAAATGCGAAGGTCCGAACCAGATGAGGGCAAATACCAGACCTAACCGAGACATAACCGGCGTTATCCTCCAAAATATTAATCGCAACCAGGTTCAATTGACTGTTTCGGTGTGGAACCACATTACTACGGGATCCAAACCAGAAAAAACCCAGGCTCTGGCCAACAACTATGAGAAAAACGCGAAAGTATGAGCCAGATGATTGCAAATACCAGAACTATCCCAGGCATAACCAGCGCTATCCTCTAAAATATTATTCGCATCCAGGTTTAATTGACTGTTTCGGTGTGGTACCACATTACTACGTGGTCCAAGAGAGAAAAAGGCCAGGATCTGGCCAACAAGAATACGAAAAACGCGAAAGTATGCGCCAGATGAGGGCAAATATTAGACCTAACCGAGACATTACCGGCGTTATCCTCTAAAATATTAATCGCAACCAGGTTCAATTGACTGTTTCGGTGTGGAACCACATTACTACGGGATCCAAACCAGAAAAAACCCAGGATCTGTTCAACAACTATGAGAAAAACGCGAAAGTACGAGCCAGATGGGGGCAAATCCCAGACCTAACCGAGACATAACCAGCGTTATCCTCTAAAATATTAATCGCAACCACGTTTAATTGACTGTTTCGGTGTGGTACCGCATTACTACGATGATCCAAACCAGAAAGAGGCCAGGATCTGGCCAACAAGTATGCGTAAAATGCGAAAGTATGAGCCAGATGATTGCAAATACCAGAACTAACCCAGACATAACCGGCGTTATCCCCTAAAATATTAATCGCAACCAGGTTTAATTGACTGTTTCGGTGTGGTACCGCATTGCTACGATGATCCAAACCAGAAAGAGGCCAGGATCTGGCCAACAAGTATGCGAAAAATGCGAAAGTATGAGCCAGATGATTGCAAATACCAGAACTAACCCAGACATAACCGGCGTTATCCCCTAAAATATTAATCGCAACCAGGTTTAATTGACTGTTTCGGTGTGGTACCGCATTACTACGTGATCCAAACCAGAGAAAGGCCAGGATCTGGCCAACAAGGATGAGAAAAATGCGAATATATGATCCAGATGATTGCAAATACCAGAACTAACCCTGACATAACCAGCGTTATCCTCTAAAATACGCATCGGAACATGCTTTTAATGACTGTTTCAGTGTGGCACCACATTACTACGTGATCCAAACCAGAAAAAGCCCAGGATCGGGCCAACAAGAATGCGAAAAATGCGAAAGTACGAGCCAGATGAGGGAAAATCCCAGACCTAACCGAGACGTAACCGGCGTTATCCCCTAAAATGTTAATCGCAACGAGGTATAATTGACTGTTTCGGTGTGGTACCGCATTGCTACGATGATCCAAACCAGAAAGAGGCCAGGATCTGGCCAACAAGTATGCGAAAAATGCGAAAGTATGAGCCAGATGATTGCAAATACCAGAACTAACCCAGACATAACCAGCGTTATCCTCTAAAATATTAATCGCAACCAGGTCTAATTGACTGTTTCGGTGTGGTACTGCATTACTACGTGATCCAGACCAGGAACAGGCCAGGATCTGGCCAACAAGTATGCGCAAAATGCGAAAGTACGAGCCAGATGAGGGCAAATCCCAGACCAAACCGAGACATAAACGGCGTTATCCTCTAAAATATTAATCGCAACCAGGTTTAATTGACTGTTTCGGTGTGGTACTGCATTACTACGTGATCCAGACCAGAAAAAGGCCAGGACCTGGCCAACAAGTATGCGAAAAATGCGAAAGTATGAGCCAGATGATTGCAAATACCAGAACTATGCCCGACATAACCAGCGTTATCCTCTAAAATACGAATCGGAACATGCTTTTAATGATTGTTTCAGTGTGGTAACACATTACTACGAGATCCAAACCAGAAAAATCCCAGGATCGGGACAACAAGAATGCGAGAAACGCGAAAGTACGAGCCACATGAGGGAAAATCCCAGACCTAACCCAGACATAACCGGCGTTATCCGCTAAAATATTAATCGCAGCGGCGCGAAGGCGGATCGTCTCGCCCAGAGGCTCCGGGAGCAGCTGGGCGAGCGAGGTGTCCGGGTCGCCCGGCCCACGAAGCGCACGGAGATGCGCGTTTGTGGGCTGGACGACTCGGTCAGCGCACAGGATGTGTCCCGTGCCCTTGCGAGGGCGGGGGACTGTCCTGTGGAGGACCTGCGGATCGGAGAGATCCGCAGGTCGCCCTCCGGCCTCGGGTCGGTGTGGGCCCGGTGCCCCCTCTCCGCCGCCCGTAAGGTGGCGGTATCCGGGAGGGTGTTGGTGGGGTGGGTTTCGGCGCGAGTGGAAATCCTCGCGCCGCGCCCGCTCCAGTGTCACCGCTGCCTCGAATTGGGGCACGTGAGGCAGTGGTGCACCTCGCCGGTGGACCGCAGCGGTCAGTGTTACCGCTGCGGTGCCAAAGAGCACCGTGCGAGCCAGTGCTCGGCGGCCCCCCACTGCCCGCTGTGTGCGGACATGGGGAGGCCAGCCGATCACAGGGTGGGGAGCAAGAAGTGCTCCCCCCCCCCTCCCGGAAGGAGAGGAAGAGGCGGGCTGCACCGGCTCCGGTGCCGAGGGCGGTGGCATCGTCCTCCATGGAGGTGGACGGTGCTACGGGGACGGACGGCCGGGAGGAGGCTGGCGCGGCCATTAATTAATGCCGCCCCGCCTCCTCCTCCAGGCCAACCTCAACCACTGCCGCGCGGCACAGGACTTGATGTCCCAAGTCCTCGCGGAGTGGGGGGTTGGCCTGGCGGTCGCCGCCGAGCCGTACCGCGTCCCTGATCACCCTCATTGGGTGGGCGACGCGGACGGCTTGGTGGCGACGGTATGGGGAGGGGGCGACGGGTCCCCACCGTTCTCCTTGTTGGAGCGCGGTCGGGGATTCGTCGCCGTGGACTGGGGGGAGTCGCTGTGGTGGGGTGCTACATTTCGCCCCATAGCGGTCACGCTGCGTTCGAGCTGTACTTGGCCGAGGTCGCGGCATGCGTGCAGCACTACGCGGCCCGGCCGGTGCTGGTCCTGGGGGATTTTAATGCCAAGTCGGTGGCTTGGGGATCCCCCAGGACCTCCGTTCGCGGCGGGATCCTGGGCGATTGTGCGGCGGGGCTCGACCTCCGGGTATTGAACCGGGGGTCGGAGCACACATGCGTGCGGCGATATGGGGGGTCCATCGTGGATGTTGGATTCGCGACCCCCAACGCCGTGCGCATGGTGTCGGGTTGGCACGTGGTCGCGGGGGCAGAGACACTCTCCGATCACCGGTACATCCGGATGGAGGTCTCTGCCGCCGCGAGTGCATCCCGACACGGCCGCCTGCGTGGCACCCCACCACGCCGCTGGGCGCTTCGGCGCCTGGACAAGGACGCCCTGATGGCAGCTGCCCTCGCTGCAACTTGGCCGCAGGGAGCGGCCGAGTTGCCGAGCATAGAGGAGGAGGTCGCCCGGCTCGGAGCATTGGTCGCGGGTATTTGCGACGCGGCGATGCCTCGGGTCGGGCGGGCTTCTCCTCGTCGGGCGGTGTACTGGTGGTCGGACGCGATCGCGGAGTTGCGAGTCGCGACTGTCCGCGCCCGACGCCAGTACACCCGCGCGCGCCGTCGTCAACGTACAGGCGACGGCGTGGCGCGAGCGAGGGCAGCTGATGACCTGTATGGAGCATACCGCGTGGCGCGGGTTGCTCTGCAGGTCGCCATCAAACGGGCCAAGACCCAGGCATGGAAGGAGCTCCTCCAGACCCTTGATGACGATCCATGGGGGCGCCCATATAAGGTGGTGCTGAATAAGCTCCGCCCGTGGGCGCCCCCCGTCACCGAGGGTCTTGAGCCCCGGCTGCTGGAGGACGTGGTCAATACACTCTTCCCAATTGGGGAGAGGGGACCGGGTCCTCCGGCGGCGGCGGCTGTCCCAGTGGAGTGGACGGCCGAGCTGGGGGTCACGCAGGAGGAGCTGGCAGCGGCCATCAGACGGCTCGGGGTTCGTAACACGGCCCCGGGTCCGGATGGTGTGCCCGGCCGGGTTTGGGTCTTGACCCAGGGCGTCCTTGGGGCCGACCTCAGGCGGTTGTTCGACCGCTGCCTGAGAGACGGGCGATTCCCCCCCAGTTGGAAGGTGGCGAGGATGGTCCTCCTCCGGAAGGAGGGTCGGCCCGCGGAGTCTCCCTCCGCATACCGGCCCATTTGTCTCCTCGACGAGGTGGGCAAGCTCTTCGAGCGTGTGATTGCTGCCCGCCTCGTCGAGCACCTGTCGCGGGGTGATCCCGGTCTGGCCGACTGCCAGTTCGGTTTCCGGGGGGGCCGATCGACTATCGACGCGATAGGTCGTGTGAGGGCCCTCTCGGAGGCGGCCGTCTCCCGGGGAGGGGTGGCATTGGCAATATCCTTGGATATTGCCAATGCCTTTAACACCCTCCCCTGGGAAGAGATAAGGAGGGGACTCGAATAACATCGAGTCCCCCCTTGTCTCAGGGCGGTCGTCGGGGATTATCTCCGCGGCAGGTGGATCGAGTATCCGGGCCGGGATGGTGATATGCGGAGGGAGGTGTACTGCGGTGTTCCGCAGGGGTCGGTCCTCGGGCCACTCCTGTGGAACATCGCGTACGACTCGGTGTTGCGGGCCGGCCTCCCCGACGGCGTCAGCACGGTGTGTTATGCGGATGACACACTGGTGCTGGCCGTCGGGGCGCACTGGGGGAGCGCCATGCGTCGCGCGGAGGAAGGGTCGCAACGCGTCGTCGACCGGATCAGGGGGATGGGGATGACGGTGGCGGTCCATAAGACCGAGGTGATTGCGTTTCATTCACCTCGGCAGGATCCGCCACCCCCTCTGATTCGGGTGGGTGGGGCTGACATCGAGGTGAAGCCCCAGATCAGTCCCTCAGGGGCTGCCAGCCTTTCAGCTGCAGTACGGGCTTAACGAACCCGGGGTACCCGAGTCATACACACACCGTAAGCCTCCTGTTGGTCGTCACAACGACCCATTCACAATTCCCTATTGGTTTTGTGAATGGTACGTGACGGCAGGAGGAACGGGGGTCTTGGCTTAACCGCCTGGGCCACGAGTATGGCGACTCTATAAAATCGCCCTCCAATCCTAAGCTATGGTGCGCGGCGATGGGATGCATGGTTGGGGGAGAAGGCCCAATCCCAAGCGACCACCTCCGGGGAACCTGCCGAACCCCCGGAGTATTAGGCTTACCCGGGTAAGGCGGCTCTGCCCGGGTGGACCTTTATTTCCGACCATCTCGTGGGACTATTATGGACACAGAAAATAAAATGGGGATGGGGCGGGTTTTGTCGGTTGGGGAGGACGGAGACGGGGTTGGGGTTAGGGTGGCGGCGCTCGCGCCCCACTCAGCGCCAGGTCCGGCTTCGTGGAGGGTGGAGGAGGACGACGAGACGGCGTCGGTCTCGTCCTTCTCCTCCAGCACGAGCCACATAGGCTCTAAGAGGAAGAGGACGGGGCAGGCCGTCGTCGAGGTGGGCGGGGCGATGAGCCCGTCGGTGAGGCTGAGTTGCCTCAGGGACGAGGTGACCGAGGAGATATCGGAGAGGATCTCCTCGTCCCTGAGGCGGGTGGAGAAAGTCGCCGCTGCCTGCACCTTTAAGGGGCAGAAAAGCGGTGGCGCGGAGGCCCTGAAGGCCGCGGCGGAGGAAATGAGGGAGGCGGCGCGGGAGCTCAGAGGGCGGAACGCCCGTCTGCAGCTCCTGTTGGAGGAGGAGCGACAGGGGAGGAGGAGGGCAGAGGCGCTGTGGAACAGCGCGGCCCTCCCTCCCATCCTCCCTCCCCCTCCACCGCCGCGTCCCTCGGCGGAGGTAACTAAACGGGGTGCGGCGGCAGTGGTGCGGGGCACCGCGGGCCCCTCCACCCGCACTCCGCCCGTGAAGAAGTCCCCGTCCTCCTCAGAAGACGATCTTCTGAGGAGGATTGGGGACATGATTGATGGCAAGCTGGCTGCCTTCCGGGAGGAGCTCCTCGCCGGAAGAGCGGTCAGCAGGAAGGCGGTGCCTCCCCGACCTGTTCCGGTACAGTCGGGGAAGGCAAAGAAGGGCGGAGTGAAGGCTCCGCCCAGCGTTGCGGCACCAGGGCCCCGGGTCGCGACCCCCAAGGGGGGTGGTGTACCCGTGGTCGCGGTGGTCGCGTCCTCCACAGCACCCTCCCAAGGGGGGGTGGCGTGGAGTGAGGTGGTGGGGCGGAAGGCGAAGCGGGCGGCGAGGAAGGCCTCGCAACCGCAGCCTCCGCCTCCGCCGCCGGCGGCCAAGGTAAAGGCCGCGAAGGTCGGGAAGGCACGACCAGGTCGTCCCCCAAAAACGGCAGCGGTGACGCTGACTGTTGCGCAGGGGGGCGACCTGACCCTCGCGGAGGCGATGCGGCTCGCCAGGGAGAATATCTCCCTGGAAGAGCTGGGCATCGCCTCCGTGAGGGCGAAGAGGGCCGTGACCGGGGGTCTCTTGCTGGAGATCCCCGGTGCAGAAGGCGGCGCGAAGGCGGATCGTCTCGCCCAGAGGCTCCGGGAGCAGCTGGGCGAGCGAGGTGTCCGGGTCGCCCGGCCCACGAAGCGCACGGAGATGCGCATTTGTGGGCTGGACGACTCGGTCAGCGCACAGGATGTGTCCCGTGCCCTTGCGAGGGCGGGGGACTGTCCTGTGGAGGACCTGCGGATCGGAGAGATCCGCAGGTCGCCCTCCGGCCTCGGGTCGGTGTGGGCCCGGTGCCCCCTCTCCGCCGCCCGTAAGGTGGCGGAATCCGGGAGGGTGTTGGTGGGGTGGGTTTCGGCGCGAGTGGAAATCCTCGCGCCGCGCCCGCTCCAGTGTCACCGCTGCCTCGAATTGGGGCACGTGAGGCAGTGGTGCACCTCGCCGGTGGACCGCAGCGGTCAGTGTTACCGCTGCGGTGCCAAAGAGCACCGTGCGAGCCAGTGCTCGGCGGCCCCCCACTGCCCGCTGTGTGCGGACATGGGGAGGCCAGCCGATCACAGGGTGGGGAGCAAGAAGTGCTCCCCCCCCTCCCGGAAGGAGAGGAAGAGGCGGGCTGCACCGGCTCCGGTGCCGAGGGCGGTGGCATCGTCCTCCATGGAGGTGGACGGTGCTACGGGGACGGACGGCCGGGAGGAGGCTGGCGCGGCCATTAATTAATGCCGCCCCGCCTCCTCCTCCAGGCCAACCTCAACCACTGCCGCGCGGCACAGGACTTGATGTCCCAAGTCCTCGCGGAGTGGGGGGTTGGCCTGGCGGTCGCCGCCGAGCCGTACCGCGTCCCTGATCACCCTCATTGGGTGGGCGACGCGGACGGCTTGGTGGCGACGGTATGGGGAGGGGGCGACGGGTCCCCACCGTTCTCCTTGTTGGAGCGCGGTCGGGGATTCGTCGCCGTGGACTGGGGGGGAGTCGCTGTGGTGGGGTGCTACATTTCGCCCCGTAGCGGTCACGCTGCGTTCGAGCTGTACTTGGCCGAGGTCGCGGCATGCGTGCAGCGCTACGCGGCCCGGCCGGTGCTGGTCCTGGGGGATTTTAATGCCAAGTCGGTGGCTTGGGGATCCCCCAGGACCTCCGTTCGCGGCGGGATCCTGGGCGATTGGGCGGCGGGGCTCGACCTCCGGGTATTGAACCGGGGGTCGGAGCACACATGCGTGCGGCGATATGGGGGGTCCATCGTGGATGTTGGATTCGCGACCCCCAACGCCGTGCGCATGGTGTCGGGTTGGCACGTGGTCGCGGGGGCAGAGACACTCTCCGATCACCGGTACATCCGGATGGAGGTCTCTGCCGCCGCGAGTGCATCCCGACACGGCCGCCTGCGTGGCACCCCACCACGCCGCTGGGCGCTTCGGCGCCTGGACAAGGACGCCCTGATGGCAGCTGCCCTCGCTGCAACTTGGCCGCAGGGAGCGGCCGAGTTGCCGAGCATAGAGGAGGAGGTCGCCCGGCTCGGAGCATTGGTCGCGGGTATTTGCGACGCGGCGATGCCTCGGGTCGGGCGGGCTTCTCCTCGCCGGGCGGTGTACTGGTGGTCGGACGCGATCGCGGAGTTGCGAGTCGCGACTGTCCGCGCCCGACGCCAGTACACCCGCGCGCGCCGTCGTCAACGTACAGGCGACGGCGTGGCGCGAGCGAGGACAGCTGATGACCTGTATGGAGCATACCGCGTGGCGCGGGTTGCTCTGCAGGTCGCCATCAAACGGGCCAAGACCCAGGCATGGAAGGAGCTCCTCCAGACCCTTGATGACGATCCATGGGGGCGCCCATATAAGGTGGTGCTGAATAAGCTCCGCCCGTGGGCGCCCCCCGTCACCGAGGGTCTTGACCCCCGGCTGCTGGAGGACGTGGTCAATACACTCTTCCCAATTGGGGAGAGGGGACCGCGTCCTCCGGCGGCGGCGGCTGTCCCAGTGGAGTGGACGGCCGAGCTGGGGGTCACGCAGGAGGAGCTGGCAGCGGCCATCAGACGGCTCGGGGTTCGTAACACGGCCCCGGGTCCGGATGGTGTGCCCGGCCGGGTTTGGGTCTTGACCCAGGGCGTCCTTGGGGCCGACCTCAGGCGGTTGTTCGACCGCTGCCTGAGGGACGGGCGATTCCCCCCCAGTTGGAAGGTGGCGAGGATGGTCCTCCTCCGGAAGGAGGGTCGGCCCGCGGAGTCTCCCTCCGCATACCGGCCCATTTGTCTCCTCGACGAGGTGGGCAAGCTCTTCGAGCGTGTGATTGCTGCCCGCCTCGTCGAGCACCTGTCGCGGGGTGATCCCGGTCTGGCCGACTGCCAGTTCGGTTTCCGGGGGGGCCGATCGACTATCGACGCGATAGGTCGTGTGAGGGCCCTCTCGGAGGCGGCCGTCTCCCGGGGAGGGGTGGCATTGGCAATATCCTTGGATATTGCCAATGCCTTTAACACCCTCCCCTGGGAAGAGATAAGGAGGGGACTCGAATATCATCGAGTCCCCCCTTGTCTCAGGGCGGTCGTCGGGGATTATCTCCGCGGCAGGTGGATCGAGTATCCGGGCCGGGATGGTGATATGCGGAGGGAGGTGTACTGCGGTGTTCCGCAGGGGTCGGTCCTCGGGCCACTCCTGTGGAACATCGCGTACGACTCGGTGTTGCGGGCCGGCCTCCCCGACGGCGTCAGCGCGGTGTGTTATGCGGATGACACACTGGTGCTGGCCGTCGGGGCGCACTGGGGGAGGGCCATGCGTCGCGCGGAGGAGGGGTCGCAACGCGTCGTCGACCGGATCAGGGGGATGGGGATGACGGTGGCGGTCCATAAGACCGAGGTGATTGCGTTTCATTCACCTCGGCAGGATCCGCCACCCCCTCTGATTCGGGTGGGTGGGGCTGACATCGAGGTGAAGCCCCAGATCAGGTATCTGGGGCTGATCCTCGATAGCCACTGGCGTTTCGAGAAGCATTTCCGCTGCCTGGTCCCCCGGTTGGAAAGGATGGTTGCGGCTCTGGGCCGGATCCTGCCCAACCTGGGGGGCCCGGCGGGCCGAGTTCGTCGCCTCTATGTGGCAATGGTCCAGTCGGTGGCCCTATACGGGGCCCCCGTCTGGGCGGACGACCTGGCTGCCTCCCGGCGCAGCATGACTATGCTGCGTCGGGTGCAGAGGCGCATGGCGCTCAGGGTCGTCCGCGGGTATCGGACCATGTCACATGAGGCGGCGACGGTTCTAGCGGGGATGCCGCCCATGGACCTGCTCGCGCGGTCGCACGCGGTGATGTACCGGCACCGCGTCGACCGTCGCGCGGGGGTGGGGGCGGTCCCGGGCGGGCAGGAACCTGCTTGGGGCGATTTGAAGCGCCAGGCCCGGCAGTCCGTGTTGCTCGCGTGGCAGGAGCGGATGGCTCTGCCAACCGCGGGGCACCGGACTGTCGGGGCGGTTCGGCCACTCCTGAAGGAGTGGCTGGACAGAGGCCATGGCAGCCTCACCTACCGGATGGCACAGGTATTTTCCGGGCATGGCAGCTTCGGAAGATACCTGTGCCGAATAGGGAAGGAGCCGACGGCGCGTTGCTGCCACTGCGACGCTGAGCAGGACACGGCGGATCATACCCTGGAGGTATGCCCCGCGTGGGAGGGGGAGCGCCGTGTCCTGGTCGGCGTCGTCGGGCGGGATGTCTCGCTGCCGGGCGTGGTGCGCGCCATGCTCGGCAGCGAGGAGAAGTGGAGGGCCGTGGCCTCCTTCTGCGAGAACGTAATGTTGCAGAAGGAGGCCGCGGGGAGGGAGCGCGAGCTTCAGCGGCGTGCTGAAGCGCGCGCTCGTGCGGTGGCCCGAGGTCGTCGCCCGGTCGCGAGGCGTCGCGGGCGGCCGCCTCGGCGTGGCGGATGACCTAGGCTGGGAGGGGGGTCCCGAGGGGACCCTCCTCCCGCCAGGCGGCGCCGGGTCGGACCGGTTGGGGGTAGGAGTGCCTTCCCCTACCGGTCCGACGCAAGGGGAGGCACCCTCGGCGGTCTGGTGCGGCCATGAACGCCCGGCCGCCGAGGGATGGAAACGGGGTCGCGGGCGGTTGCGAGTTGGGGCTCGCAGCCGCCACTAAACGCGGCCCCGGGACGGATAGCGGCGGGATGGAGTGGCCCCGTCCCGCCGCTATGAGGCAGTGTGTCTACTGGGGGGACCGATTGTCCCCCCGGGGGATGGGCGCGAAAGCGCGGGCACGGGGAGGATACCGGAAGAATGCTTCGAGCGATTCCCGGTATCCTCCCAAAGCGTGCCGAAGGGTCACCGTGGGGTTTTTAGTGGGTAGGTCCCGCGCCTGTCGTTGTACGGGCGCGGGGAATCCCACACACGCCTCCCACCTCTCCCCAAGGAGGTGGGAGGGAGTCTTTCGAAGATTTTCCCCACGACAAAAAAAAAAAAAAAAAAAAAAAAAAAAGCCCCAGATCAGGTATCTAGGGCTGATCCTCGATAGCCACTGGCGTTTCGAGAAGCATTTCCGCTGCCTGGTCCCCCGGTTGGAAAGGATGGTTGCGGCTCTGGGCCGGATCCTGCCCAACCTGGGGGGCCCGGCGGGCCGAGTTCGTCGCCTCTATGTGGCAATGGTCCAGTCGGTGGCCCTATACGGGGCCCCCGTCTGGGCGGACGACCTGGCTGCCTCCCGGCGCAGCATGACTATGCTGCGTCGGGTGCAGAGGCGCATGGCGCTCAGGGTCGTCCGCGGGTATCGGACCATGTCACATGAGGCGGCGACGGTTCTAGCGGGGATGCCGCCCATGGACCTGCTCGCGCGGTCGCACGCGGTGATGTACCGGCACCGCGTGGACCGTCGCGCGGGGGTGGGGGCGGTCCCGGGCGGGCAGGAACCTGCTTGGGGCGATTTGAGGCGCCAGGCCCGGCAGTCCGTGTTGCTCGCGTGGCAGGAGCGGCTGGCTCTGCCAACCGCGGGGCACCGGACTGTCGGGGCTGTTCGGCCACTCCTGAAGGAGTGGCTGGACAGAGGCCATGGCAGCCTCACCTACCGGCTGGCACAGGTATTTTCCGGGCATGGCAGCTTCGGAAGATACCTGAGCCGGATAGGGAAGGAGCCGACGGCGCGTTGCTGCCACTGCGACGCTGAGCAGGACACGGCGGATCATACCCTGGAGGTATGCCCCGCGTGGGAGGGGGAGCGCCGTGTCCTGGTCGGCGTCGTCGGGCGGGATGTCTCGCTGCCGGGCGTGGTGCGCGCCATGCTCGGCAGCGAGGAGAAGTGGAGGGCCGTGGCCTCCTTCTGCGAGAACGTAATGTTGCAGAAGGAGGCCGCGGGGAGGGAGCGCGAGCTCCAGCGGCGCGCTGATGCTCGCGCTCGTGCGGTGGCCCGAGGTCGTCGCCCGGTCGCGAGGCGTCGCGGGCGGCCGCCTCGGCGTGGCGGATGACCTAGGCTGGGAGGGGGGTCCTGAGGGGACCCTCCTCCCGCCAGGCGGCGCCGGGTCGGACCGGTTGGGGGTAGGAGTGCCTCCCCCTACCGGTCCGACGCAAGGGGAGGCACCCTCGGTGGTCTGGTGCGGCCATGAACGCCCGGCTGCCGAGGGGTGGAAACGGGGTCGCGGGCGGTTGCGAGTTGGGGCTCGCAGCCGCCACTAAACGCGGCCCCGGGACGGATAGCGGCGGGATGGAGTGGCCCCGTCCCGCCGCTATGAGGCAGTGTGTCTACTGGGGGGACCGATTGTCCCCCCGGGGGATGGGCGCGAAAGCGCGGGCACGGGGAGGATACCGGAAGAATGCTTCGAGCGATTCCCGGTATCCTCCCAAAGCGTGCCGAAGGGTCACCGTGGGGTTTTTAGTGGGTAGGTCCCGCGCCTGTCGTTGTACGGGCGCGGGGAATCCCACACACCCCTCCCACCTCTCCCCAAGGAGGTGGGAGGGAGTCTTTCGAAGATTTTCCCCACGACAAAAAAAAAAAAAAAAAAAAAAAAGTACCAGAACTATGCCTGACATAACCAGCGTTATCCTCTAAAATACTTATCGGAACATGCTTTTAATGACTGTTTCAGTGTGGTAACACATTACTACGAGATCCAAACCAGAAAAATCCCAGGATCGGGCCAACAAGAATGCGAGAAACGTGAAAGTACGAGTCAGATGAGAACAAATCCCAGACCTACCCGAGACATAACCGGCGTTATCCTCCAAAATATTAATCGCATCCAGTTTAATTGACTGTTCCGGGGTGGAACCTCACTACTACGGGATCCAAAACAGAAAAAGCACAGGATCTGGCCAACAAGTATGCGAAAAACGCGGAAGTATGTGCCAGATGATAGCAAATACCAGAACTAACCCAAACATAACCAGCGTTATCCTCTAAAATACTTATCGGAACCAGCTTCTATTGACTGTTTCGGTGTGGAACCACATTACTACGGGATCCAAACCAGAAAAAAACCCAGGATATGGCCAACAAGTATGCGAAAAATGCGAAGGTATGAGCCAGATGAGGGCAAATACCAGACCTAACCCAGACATAACCGGCGTTATCCGCTAAAATATTAATCTCAACCAGGTTTAATTGACTGTTTCGTTGTGGTACCACATTGCTACGGGATCCAAAACAGAGAAAACCCAGGATCTGGCCAACAGGTATGCGAAAAATGCGAAAGTATGAGCCAGATGGTTGCAAATACCAGAACTAACCCAGACATAACCAGCGTTATCCTCTAAAATATTAATCGCAACCAGGTTTAATTGACTGTTTCGGTGTGGTACCGCATTACTACGTGATCCAAACCAGAGAAAGGCCAGGATCTGGCCAACAAGGATGAGAAAAATGCGAAAGTACGAGCCAGATAAGAGCAAATCCCAGACCTAACCGAGACATAACCGGCGTTATCATCTAAAATATTAATCGCAACCAGGTTTAATTGACTGTTTCGGTGTGGTAACGCACTACTACGCGATCCAAACCAGAAAAAGCCCAGGATCTGGCCAACAAGTATGCGAAAAATGCGAAAGTACGAGCCAGATGAGGGCAAATCCCAGACCTAACCGAGACATAACCGGCGTTATCCCCTAAAATATTAATCGCAACCAGGTTTAATTGACTGTTTCGGTGTGGTGACGCATTACTACGTGATCCAAACCAGAAAAAGTCCAAGATCTGGCCAACAAGTATGCGAAAAATGCGAAAGTACGAGCCAGATGAGGGCAAATACCAGACCTAGCCCAGACATCACCGGCATTATCCTCTAAAATATTAATCGCAACCAGATTTAATTGACTGTTTCGGTGTGGTACCGCATTACTACGTGATCCAAACCAGAAAAAGCCCAGGATCTGGCCAACAAGTGTGCGAAAAAAGCGAAAGTATGTGCCAGATGATAGCAAATACCAGAACTAACCCAGACATAACCAGCGTTATCCTCTAAAATACATATCGGAACCAGCTTCTATTGAGTGTTTCAGTGTGGTACCACATTACTACGTGATCCAAACCAGAAAAGGGCCAGGGTCTGGCCAAGAAGTATGCGAAAAATGCGAAAGTCCCAGCCAGATGAGGGCAAATACCACACCTAACCGAGACATAACCGGCGTTATCCTCTAAAATATTAATCGCAACCAGGTTCAATTGACTGTTCCGGTGTGGAACCACATTACTACGGGATCCAAACCAGAAAAAACCCAGGATCTGGCCAACAACTATGAGAAAAACGCGAAAGTACGAGCCAGATGGGGGCAAATCCCAGACCTAACCGAGACATAACCAGCGTTATCCTCTAAAATATTAATCGCAACCAGGTTTAATTGACTGTTTCGGTGTTGTACCGCATTACTGCGTGATCCAAACCAGAAAGAGGCCAGGATCAGGCTAACAAGAATGCGAAAAAAGCGAAAGTACGAGCCAGATATGGGCAAATCCCAGACCTACCCGAGCCATAACCGGCGTTATCCTCTAAATTATTAATCGCAACCAGGTTTAATTGACTGTTCCAGTGTGGTACCACATTGCTACGTGATCCAAACCGGAAAAAGCCCAGGATCTGGCCAACAAGTATGCGGAAAACGTGAAAGTACGAGCCAGATGAGGACAAATCCCAGACCTACCCGAGACATAACCGGCGTTATCCTCTAAAATATTGATCGCAACCAGTTTAATTGACTGTTTCGGTGTGGAACCTCATTTCTACGTGATCCAAACCAGATAAAGCCCAGGATCTGGCCAACAAGTATGAGAAAAATGCGAAAGTTCGAGCCAGATGAGGGCAAGTACCAGACCTAACCCAGACAAAACCGGCGTTATCCCCTAAAATATTAATCGCAACCAGGTATAATTGACTGTTTCGGTGTGGTACCGCATTGCTACGATGATCCAAACCAGAAAGAGGCCAGGATCTGGCTAACAAGTATGCGAAAAACGCGAAAGTACGATCCAGATGAGGGCAATTCCCAGACCTAACCGAGACATAACCGGCGTTATCCTCTAAAATATTAATCGCAACCAGGTTTAATTGACTGTTTCGTTGTGGAACCACATTACTGCGGGATCCAAACCAGAAAAAACGCAGGATCTGGCCAACACGTATGCGAAAAATGCGAAAGTACGATCCAGATGAGGGCAAATCCCAGACCTAACCGAGACATAACCGGCGTTATCCTCTAGAATATTTTTCGCAACCAGGTTTAATTGACTGTTTCGGTGTGGTACCGCATTACTACGTGATCCAAGCCAGAAAAAGGCCAGGATCTGGCCAACAAGAATGCGAAAAATGCGAAAGTACGCGCCAGATGAGGGCAAATACCAGACCTAACCGAGACATTACCGGCATTATCCTCTAAAATATTAATCGCAACCAGATTTAATTGACTGTTTCGGTGTGGTACCGCATCACTACGGGATCCAAACCAGAAAAAACCGAGGATCTGGCCAACAACTATGAGAAAAATGCGAAAGTATGAGCATGATGATTGCAAATACCAGAACTAACTCTGACATAACCAGCGTTATCCTCTAAAATACGAATCGGAACATGCTTTTAATGACTGTTTCAGTGTGGTAACACATTACTACGTGATCCAAACCAGAAAATGGCCAGGATCTGGCCTACTACTATGAGAAAAACGCGACAGTATGAGCCAGATGATTGCAAATACCAGAACTATCCCAGGCATAAGCAGCGTTATCCTCTAAAATATTATTCGCAACCAGGTTTAATTGACTGTTTCGGTGTGGACCCTCATTACTACGGGATCCAAACCAGAAAAAACCCAGGATCTGGCCAACAACTATGAGAAAAACGCGAAAGTACGAGCCAGATGGGGGCAAATCCCAGACCTAACCGAGACATAACCAGCGTTATCCTCTAAAATATTAATCGCAACCAGGTTTAATTGACTGTTTCGGTGTTGTACCGCATTACTGCGTGATCCAAACCAGAAAGAGGCCAGGATCAGGCTAACAAGAATGCGAAAAAAGCGAAAGTACGAGCCAGATATGGGCAAATCCCAGACCTACCCGAGCCATAACCGGCGTTATCCTCTAAATTATTAATCGCAACCAGGTTTAATTGACTGTTCCAGTGTGGTACCACATTGCTACGTGATCCAAACCGGAAAAAGCCCAGGATCTGGCCAACAAGTATGCGGAAAACGTGAAAGTACGAGCCAGATGAGGACAAATCCCAGACCTACCCGAGACATAACCGGCGTTATCCTCTAAAATATTGATCGCAACCAGTTTAATTGACTGTTTCGGTGTGGAACCTCATTTCTACGTGATCCAAACCAGATAAAGCCCAGGATCTGGCCAACAAGTATGAGAAAAATGCGAAAGTTCGAGCCAGATGAGGGCAAGTACCAGACCTAACCCAGACAAAACCGGCGTTATCCCCTAAAATATTAATCGCAACCAGGTATAATTGACTGTTTCGGTGTGGTACCGCATTGCTACGATGATCCAAACCAGAAAGAGGCCAGGATCTGGCTAACAAGTATGCGAAAAACGCGAAAGTACGATCCAGATGAGGGCAATTCCCAGACCTAACCGAGACATAACCGGCGTTATCCTCTAAAATATTAATCGCAACCAGGTTTAATTGACTGTTTCGTTGTGGAACCACATTACTGCGGGATCCAAACCAGAAAAAACGCAGGATCTGGCCAACACGTATGCGAAAAATGCGAAAGTACGATCCAGATGAGGGCAAATCCCAGACCTAACCGAGACATAACCGGCGTTATCCTCTAGAATATTTTTCGCAACCAGGTTTAATTGACTGTTTCGGTGTGGTACCGCATTACTACGTGATCCAAGCCAGAAAAAGGCCAGGATCTGGCCAACAAGAATGCGAAAAATGCGAAAGTACGCGCCAGATGAGGGCAAATACCAGACCTAACCGAGACATTACCGGCATTATCCTCTAAAATATTAATCGCAACCAGATTTAATTGACTGTTTCGGTGTGGTACCGCATCACTACGGGATCCAAACCAGAAAAAACCGAGGATCTGGCCAACAACTATGAGAAAAATGCGAAAGTATGAGCATGATGATTGCAAATACCAGAACTAACTCTGACATAACCAGCGTTATCCTCTAAAATACGAATCGGAACATGCTTTTAATGACTGTTTCAGTGTGGTAACACATTACTACGTGATCCAAACCAGAAAATGGCCAGGATCTGGCCTACTACTATGAGAAAAACGCGACAGTATGAGCCAGATGATTGCAAATACCAGAACTATCCCAGGCATAAGCAGCGTTATCCTCTAAAATATTATTCGCAACCAGGTTTAATTGACTGTTTCGGTGTGGACCCTCATTACTACGGGATCCAAAACAGAAAAAAAAACAGGATATGGCCAAGAAGTATGCGAAAAATGCGAAGGTATGAGCCAGATGAGGGCAAATACCAGACCTAACCCAGACATATCCGGCGTTATCCGCTAAAATATTAATCTCAACCAGGTTTAATTGACTGTTTCGTTGTGGTACCACATTACTACGGGATCCAAAACAGAGAAAACCCAGGATCTGGCCAACAGGTATGCGAAAAATGCGAAAGTTTGAGCCAGATGGTTGCAAATACCAGAACTAACCCTGACATAACCAGCGTTATCCTCTAAAATATTAATCGCAACCAGGTTTAATTGACTGTTTCGGTGTGGTAACGCACTACTACGCGATCCAAACCAGAAAAAGCCCAGGATCTGGCCAACAAGTATGCGAAAAATGCCAAAGTACGAGCCAGATGAGGGCAAATCCCAGACCTAACCGAGACATAACCGGCGTTATCCTCTAAAATATTAATCGCAACCAGGTTTAATTGACTGTTTCGGTGTGGTGACGCATTACTACGTGATCCAAACCAGAAAAAGTCCAAGATCTGGCCAACAAGTATGCGAAAAATGCGAAAGTACGAGCCAGATGAGGGCAAATACCAGACCTAGCCCAGACATTACCGGCATTATCCTCTAAAATATTAATCGCAACCAGATTTAATTGACTGTTTCGGTGTGGTACCGCATTACTACGTGATCCAAACCAGAAAAAGCCCAGGATCTGGCCAACAAGTATGCGAAAAAAGCGAAAGTATGTGCCAGATGATAGCAAATACCAGAACTAACCCAGACATAACCAGCGTTATCCTCTAAAATACATATCGGAACCAGCTTCTATTGACTGTTTCAGTGTGGTACCACATTACTACGTGATCCAAACCAGAAAAGGGCCAGGGTCTGGCCAACAAGTATGCGAAAAATGCGAAAGTCCCAGCCAGATGAGGGCAAATACCAGACCTAACCGAGACATAACCCGCGTTATCCTCTAAAATATTAATCGCAACCAGGTTCAATTGACTGTTTCGGTGTGGAACCACATTACTACGGGATCCAAACCAGAAAAAACCCAGGATCTGGCCAACAACTATGAGAAAGACGCGAAAGTACGAGCCAGATGGGGGCAAATCCTAGACCTAACCGAGACACACCCAGCGTTATCCTCTAAAATATTAATCGCAACCAGGTTTAATTGACTGTTTCGGTGTTGTACCGCATTACTACGGGATCCAAACCAGAAAAAGGCCAGGATCTGGCCAACAAGTATGCGAAAAACGCGAAAGTACGAGCCAGATGAGGACAAATCCCAGACCTACCCGAGACATAACCAGCGTTATCCTCTAAAATACAAATCGGAGCCAGCTTCTATTGACTGTTTCAGTGTGGTACCACATTACTACGTGATCCAAACCAGACAAAACCCAGGATCTGGCCAACAAGTATGCGAAAAACGCGAAAGTACGAGCCAGATAAGGACAAATCCCAGACCTACCCGAGACATAACCGGCGTTATCCTCTAAAATATTAATCGCAACCAGTTTAATTGACTGTTTCGGTGTGGAACCACATTACTACGGGATCCAAACCAGAAAAAACCCAGAATCTGGCCAACAACTATGAGAAAAACGCGAAAGTATGAGCCAGATGGTTGCAAATACCAGAACTAACACAGGCATAACCCGCGTTATCCTCTACAGTATTATTCGCAACCAGCTTTTATTGACAGTTTCAGTGTGGTACCACTTCACTACGCGGTCCAATCCAGAAGAAGGCCAGTATGTGGCCAACAAGTATGCGAAAACTGCGAAAGTACGAGCCAGTTGAGGGCAAATACCAGACCTAACCGAGACATAACCGGCGTTATCCTCTAAAATATTAATCGCAACCAGGTTTAATTGACTGTTTCGGTGTGGAACCACATTACTACGGGATCCAAACCAGAAAAAACTCAGGATCTGGCCGACAAGTATTCGAAAAATGCGATAGTATGAGCCAGGGGAGGGCAAATACCAGACTTAACACAGACATAACCTGCGTTATCCTCTAAAATATTAATCGCAACCGGGTTTAATTGACTGTTTCCGTGTGGCACCACATTACTACGGGATCCAAACCAGAAAAAACCCAGGATCTGGCCAACAACTATGAGAAAAACGCGAAAGTATGAGCCAGATGATTGCAAATACCAGAACTATCCCAGGCATAACCAGCGTTATCCTCTAAAATATTAATCGCAACCAGGTTTAATTGACTGTTTCGGTGTGGTGACGCATTACTACGTGATCCAAACCAGAAAAAGTCCAAGATCTGGCCAACAAGTATGCGAAAAATGCGAAAGTACGAGCCAGATGAGGGCAAATACCAGACCTAGCCCAGACATTACCGGCATTATCCTCTAAAATATTAATCGCAACCAGATTTAATTGACTGTTTCGGTGTGGTACCGCATTACTACGTGATCCAAACCAGAAAAAGCCCAGGATCTGGCCAACAAGTATGCGAAAAAAGCGAAAGTATGTGCCAGATGATAGCAAATACCAGAACTAACCCAACATAACCAGCGTTATCCTCTAAAATACATATCGGAACCAGCTTCTATTGACTGTTTCAGTGTGGTACCACATTACTACGTGATCCAAACCAGAAAAGGGCCAGGGTCTGGCCAACAAGTATGCGAAAAATGCGAAAGTCCCAGCCAGATGAGGGCAAATACCAGACCTAACCGAGACATAACCCGCGTTATCCTCTAAAATATTAATCGCAACCAGGTTTAATTGACTGTTTCGGTGTTGTACCGCATTACTACGGGATCCAAACCAGAAAGAGGCCAGGATCAGGCCAACAAGAATGCGAAAAAAGCGAAAGTACGAGCCAGATGTGGGCAAATCCCAGACCTAACCGAGACATAACCGGCGTTATCCTCTAAAATATTAATCTGAACCAGGTTTAATTGACTGTTTCGTTGTGGAACCACATTACTACGGGATCGAAACCAGACAAAACCCAGGATCTGGCCAACAAGTATGCGAAAAATGCTAAAGCATGAGCCAGATGATTGCAAATACCAGAACTAACCCAGACGTAACCGGCGTTATCCCCTAAAATATTAATCGCAACCAGGTTTAATTGACTGTTTCGGTGTGGTACCGCATTACTTCGTGATCCAAACCAGAGAAAGGCCAGGATCTGGCCAACAAGTATGCGAAAAATGTGAAAGTACGAGTCAGATGAGGACAAATCCCAGACCTAGCCGAGTCATAACCGGCGTTATCCTCTAAAATATTGATCGCAACCAGTTTAATTGACTGTTTCGGTGTGGAACCTCATTACTACGTTATCCAAACCAGAAAGAGGCCAGGATCTGGCTAACAAGTATGCGAAAAATGCGAAAGTACGATCCGGATGAGGGCAAATCCCAGACCTAACCGAGACATAACCGGCGTTATCCTCTAAAATATTAATCGCAACAAGGTTTAATTGACTGTTTCGTTGTGGAACCACATTACTGCGGGATCCAAACCAGAGAAAACGCAGGATCTGGCCAACAAGTATGCGAAAAATGCGAAAGTACGATCCAGATGAGGGCAAATCCCAGACCTAACCGAGACATAACCGGCGTTATCCTCTAAAATATTAATCGCAACCAGGTTTAATTGACTGTTTCGGTGTGGTACCGCATTACTACGTGATCCAAACCAGAGAAAGTCCAGGATCTGGCCAGCAAGTATCCGAAAAATGCGAAATTATGAGCTAGATGATTGCAAATACCAGAACTATGCCTGACATAAACAGCGTTATCCTCTAAAACACGAATCAGAACATGTTTTTAATGACTGCTTCAGTGTGGTACCACATCACTACGTGATCCAAACCAGAAAAAGGCCAGGATCTGGCCAAAAAGTATGCGAAACATGCGAAAGTACGAGCCAGATGAGGGCAAACACCAGAACTAACCCAGACATAACCGGCGTTATCCTCTAAAATATTAATCGCAACCAGGTTTAATTGACTGTTTCGGTGTGGTACCGCATTACTACGTGATCCAAACCAGAGAAATGCCAGGATCTGGCCAACAAGGATGAGAAAAATGCGAAAGTATGAGCATGATGATTGCAAATACCAGAACTAACCCTGACATAACCAGCGTTATCCTCTAAAATACGAATCGGAACATGCTTTTAATGACTGTTTCAGTGTGGTAACACATTACTACGTGATTCAAACCAGAAACATCCCAGGATCGGGCCAACAAGAATGCGAAAAATGCGAAAGTACGAACCAGATGAGGGAAAATCTGAGACCTAACCGAGACGTAACCGGCGTTATCCCCTAAAATATTAATCGCAACCAGGTTTAATTGACTGTTTCGGTGTGGAACCACATTACTACGGGATCCAAACCAGAAAAAACTCAGGATCTGGCCGACAAGTACTCGAAAAATGCGATAGTATGAGCCAGGGGAGGGCAAATACCAGACTTAACACAGACATAACCTGCGTTATCCTCTAAAATATTAATCGCAACCGGGTTTAATTGACTGTTTCCGTGTGGAACCACATTACTACGGGATCCAAACCAGAAAAAACCCAGGATCTGGCCAACAACTATTAGAAAAACGCGAAAGTATGAGCCAGATGATTGCAAATACCAGAACTATCCCAGGCATAAACAGCGTTATCCTCTAAAATATTATTCGCAACCAGGTTTAATTGACTGTTTCGGTGTGGTACCGCATTGCTACGATGATCCAAACCAGAAAGAGGCCAGGATCTGGCCAACAAGTATGCGAAAAATGCGAAAGTATGAGCCAGATGATTGCAAATACCAGAACTAACCCAGACATAACCGGCGTTATCCCCTAAAATATTAATCGCAACCAGGTTTAATTGACTGTTTCGGTGTGGTACCGCATTACTACGTGATCCAAACCAGAGAAAGGCCAGGATCTGGCCAACAAGGATGAGAAAAATGCGAATATATGATCCAGATGATTGCAAATACCAGAACTAACCCTGACATAACCAGCGTTATCCTCTAAAATACGCATCGGAACATGCTTTTAATGACTGTTTCAGTGTGGCACCACATTACTACGTGATCCAAACCAGAAAAAGCCCAGGATCGGGCCAACAAGAATGCGAAAAATGCGAAAGTACGAGCCAGATGAGGGAAAATCCCAGACCTAACCGAGACGTAACCGGCGTTATCCCCTAAAATATTAATCGCAACGAGGTATAATTGACTGTTTCGGTGTGGTACCGCATTGCTACGATGATCCAAACCAGAAAGAGGCCAGGATCTGGCCAACAAGTATGCGAAAAATGCGAAAGTATGAGCCAGATGATTGCAAATACCAGAACTAACCCAGACATAACCAGCGTTATCCTCTAAAATATTAATCGCAACCAGGTCTAATTGACTGTTTCGGTGTGGTACTGCATTACTACGTGATCCAGACCAGGAACAGGCCAGGATCTGGCCAACAAGTATGCGCAAAATGCGAAAGTACGAGCCAGATGAGGGCAAATCCCAGACCAAACCGAGACATAAACGGCGTTATCCTCTAAAATATTAATCGCAACCAGGTTTAATTGACTGTTTCTGTGTGGTACTGCATTACTACGTGATCCAGACCAGAAAAAGGCCAGGACCTGGCCAACAAGTATGCGAAAAATGCGAAAGTATGAGCCAGATGATTGCAAATACCAGAACTATGCCCGACATAACCAGCGTTATCCTCTAAAATACGAATCGGAACATGCTTTTAATGACTGTTTCAGTGTGGTAACACATTACTACGAGATCCAAACCAGAAAAATCCCAGGATCGGGACAACAAGAATGCGAGAAACGCGAAAGTACGAGCCACATGAGGGAAAATCCCAGACCTAATCCAGACATAACCGGCGTTATCCGCTAAAATATTAATCGCAACCAGGTTTAATTGACTGTTTCGTTGTGGAACCACATTACTACGGGATCCAAACCAGAAAGAACCCAGGATCTGGCCAACAAGTATGCGAAAAATGCGAAAGAACGATCCAGATGAGGGCAAATCCCAGACCTAACCGAGACATAACCGGCGTTGTCCTCTAAAATATTAATTGCAACCAGGTTTAGTTAACTGTTTCAGTGTGGTACCACATTACTACGTGATCCAAATCAGAAAAAGCCCAGGATCTGGCGAACAAGTATGCGATAAATGCGAAAGTACGAGCCAGATGAGGGCAAATCCCAGACCTAACCGAGACATAACCGGCGTTATCCTCTAAAATATTAATCTCAACCAGGTTTAATTGACTGTTTCGTTGTGGAACCACATTACTACGGGATCGAAACCAGACAAAACCCAGGATCTGGCCAACAAGTATGCGAAAAATGCGAAAGTATGAGCCAGATGATTGCATATACCAGAACTAACCCAGACGTAACCGGCGTTATCCCCTAAAATATTAATCGCAACCAGGTTTAATTGACTGTTTAGGCGTGGTACCGCATTACTTCGTGATCCAAACCAGAGAAAGGACAGGATCTGGCCGACAAGTCTGCGAAAAACGTGAAACTACGAGTCAGACGAGGACAAATCCCAGACCTAGCCGAGACATAACCGGCGTTATCCTCTAAGATATTGATCGCAACCAGTTTAATTGACTGTTTCGGTGTGGAACCTCATTACTACGTGATCCAAACCAGATAAAGCCCAGGATCTGGCCAACAAGTATGAGAAAAATGCGAAAGTTCGAGCCAGATGAGGGCAAGTACCAGACCTAACCCAGACAAAACCGGCGTTATCCCCTAAAATATTAATCGCAACCAGGTATAATTGACTGTTTCGGTGTGGTACCGCATTGCTACGATGATCCAAACCAGAAAGAGGCCAGGATCTGGCTAACAAGTATGCGAAAAATGCGAAAGTACGATCCAGATGAGGGCAAATCCCAGACCTAACCGAGACATAACCGGCGTTATCCTCTAAAATATTAATCGCAACCAGGTTTAATTGACTGTTTCGTTGTGGAACCACATTACTGCGGGATCCAAACCAGAAAAAACGCAGGATCTGGCCAACAAGTATGCGAAAAATGCGAAAGTACGAGCCAGATGAGTGCAAATCCCAGACCAAACCGAGAAATAACCGGCGTTATCCTGTAAAATATTAATCGCAACCAGGTTTAATTGACTGTTTCGGTGTGGAACCACATTACTACGGGATTCAAACCAGAGGAAACCCAGGATCTGGCCAACAGGAATGCGAAAAATGCGAAAGTATGAGCCAGATGATTGCAAATACTAGAACTAACCGAGACGTAACCGGCATTATCCCCTAAAATATTAATCGCAACCAGGTTTAATTGACTGTTTCGGTGTGGAACCACATTACTACGGGATCCAAACCAGGAAAAACCCAGGATCTGGCCAACAACTATGAGTAAAACGCGAAAGTATGAGCCAGATGATTGCAAATACCAGAACTATCCCAGGCATAACCAGCGTTATCCTCTAAAATATTATTAGCAACCAGGTTTAATTGACTGTTTCGGTGTGGTACCACATCACTACGTGGTCCAAGCCAGAAAAAGGCCAGGATCTGGCCAACAAGAATGCGAAAAATGCGAAAGTATGAGCCAGATGATTGCAAATACCAGAACTATCCCAGGCATAAGCAGCGTTATCCTCTAAAATATTATTCGCAACCAGGTTTAATTGACTGTTTCGGTGTGGCAACACATTACTACGTGGTCCAAGCCAGAAAAAGGCCAGGATCTGGCCAACAAGAATGCGAAAAATGCGAAAGTATGAGCCAGATGATTGCAAATACCAGAACTATCCCAGGCATAAGCAGCGTTATCCTCTAAAATATTATTCGCAACCAGGTTTAATTGACTGTTTCGGTGTGGCACCACATTACTACGTGGTCCAAGCCAGAAAAAGGCCAGGATCTGGCCAACAAGAATGCGAAAAATGCGAAAGTACGCGGCAGATGAGGGCAAATACCAGACCTAACCGAGACATTACCGGCATTATCCTCTAAAATATTAATCGCAAACAGATTTAATTGACTGTTTCGGTGTGGTACCGCATTACTACGGGATCCAAACCAGAAAAAACCCAGGATCTGGCCAACAACTATGAGTAAAACGCGAAAGTATGAGCCAGATGATTGCAAATACCAGAACTATCCCAGGCATAACCAGCGTTATCCTCTAAAATATTATTAGCAACCAGGTTTAATTGACTGTTTCGGTGTGGTACCACATCA
The DNA here is from genome assembly GCF_051014445.1 of Colletes latitarsis. NCBI lineage: Eukaryota > Metazoa > Arthropoda > Insecta > Hymenoptera > Colletidae > Colletes > Colletes latitarsis. The sequence continues at coordinate 15,788,408 of NW_027488369.1, forward strand.
CTACGTGGTCCAAGCCAGAAAAAGGCCAGGATCTGGCCAACAAGAATGCGAAAAATGCGAAAGTATGAGCCAGATGATTGCAAATACCAGAACTATCCCAGGCATAAGCAGCGTTATCCTCTAAAATATTATTCGCAACCAGGTTTAATTGACTGTTTCGGTGTGGCACCACATTACTACGTGGTCCAAGCCAGAAAAAGGCCAGGATCTGGCCAACAAGAATGCGAAAAATGCGAAAGTACGCGGCAGATGAGGGCAAATACCAGACCTAACCGAGACATTACCGGCATTATCCTCTAAAATATTAATCGCAAACAGATTTAATTGACTGTTTCGGTGTGGTACCGCATTACTACGGGATCCAAACCAGAAAAAACCCAGGATCTGGCCAACAACTATGAGAAAAACGCGAAAGTATGAGCCAGATGATTGCAAATACCAGAACTATCCCAGGCATAACCAGCGTTATCCTCTAAAATATTATTCGCATCCAGGTTTAATTGACTGTTTCGGTGTGGTACCGCATTGCTACGATGATCCAAACCAGAAAGAGGCCAGGATCTGGCTAACAAGTATGCGAAAAATGCGAAAGTACGAGCCAGATGAGTGCAAATCCCAGGCCAAACCGAGACATAACCGGCGTTATCCTGTAAAATATTAATCGCAACCAGGTTGAATTGACTGTTTCGGTGTGGTACCGCATTACTTCGTGATCCAAACCAGAGAAAGGCCAGGATCTGGCCAACAAGTATGCGAAAAATGTGAAAGTACGAGTCAGATGAGGACAAATCCCAGACCTAGCCGAGTCATAACCGGCGTTATCCTCTGAAATATTGATCGCAACCAGTTTAATTGACTGTTTCGGTGTGGAACCTCATTACTACGTTATCCAAACCAGATAAAGCCCAGGATCTGGCCAACAAGTATGAGGAAAATGCGAAAGTTCGAGCCAGATGAGGGCAAGTACCAGACCTAACCCAGACAAAACCGGCGTTATCCCCTAAAATATTAATCGCAACCAGGTATAATTGACTGTTTCGGTGTGGTACCGCATTGCTACGATGATCCAAACCAGAAAGAGGCCAGGATCTGGCTAACAAGTATGCGAAAAATGCGAAAGTACGATCCGGATGAGGGCAAATCCCAGACCTAACCGAGACATAACCGGCGTTATCCTCTAAAATATTAATCGCAACAAGGTTTAATTGACTGTTTCGTTGTGGAACCACATTACTGCGGGATCCAAACCAGAGACAACGCAGGATCTGGCCAACAAGTATGCGAAAAATGCGAAAGTCCCAGCCAGATGAGGGCAAATACCAGACCTAACCGAGACATAACCCGCGTTATCCTCTAAAATATTAATCGCAACCAGGTTTAATTGACTGTTTCGGTGTTGTACCGCATTACTACGGGATCCAAACCAGAAAGAGGCCAGGATCCCAGGCAAATCCCAGACCTAACCGAGACATAACCGGCGTTATCCTCTAAAATATTAATCGCAACCAGGTTTAATTGACTGTTTCGGTGTGGTGACGCATTACTACGTGATCCAAACCAGAAAAAGTCCAAGATCTGGCCAACAAGTATGCAAAAATGCGAAAGTACGAGCCAGATGAGGGCAAATACCAGACCTAGCCCAGACATTACCGGCATTATCCTCTAAAATATTAATCGCAACCAGATTTAATTGACTGTTTCGGTGTGGTACCGCATTACTACGTGATCCAAACCAGAAAAAGCCCAGGATCTGGCCAACAAGTATGCGAAAAAAGCGATAGTATGTGCCAGATGATAGCAAATACTAGAACTAACCCAGACATAACCAGCGTTATCCTCTAAAATACATATCGGAACCAGCTTCTATTGACTGTTTCAGTGTGGTACCACATTACTACGTGATCCAAACCAGAAAAGGGCCAGGGTCTGGCCAACAAGTATGCGAAAAATGCGAAAGTCCCAGCCAGATGAGGGCAAATCCCAGACCTACCCGAGACATAACCGGCGTTATCCTCTAAAATATTAATCTGAACCAGGTTTAATTGACTGTTTCGTTGTGGAACCACATTACTACGGGATCGAAACCAGACAAAACCCAGGATCTGGCCAACAAGTATGCGAAAAATGCTAAAGTATGAGCCAGATGATTGCAAATACCAGAACTAACCCAGACGTAACCGGCGTTATCCCCTAAAATATTAATCGCAACCAGGTTTAATTGACTGTTTCGGTGTGGTACCGCATTACTTCGTGATCCAAACCAGAGAAAGGCCAGGATCTGGCCAACAAGTATGCGAAAAATGTGAAAGTACGAGTCAGATGAGGACAAATCCCAGACCTAGCCGAGTCATAACCGGCGTTATCCTCTAAAATATTGATCGCAACCAGTTTAATTGACTGTTTCGGTGTGGAACCTCATTACTACGTTATCCAAACCAGATAAAGCCCAGGATCTGGCCAACAAGTATGAGGAAGATGCGAAAGTTCGAGCCAGATGAGGGCAAGTACCAGACCTAACCCAGACAAAACCGGCGTTATCCCCTAAAATATTAATCGCAACCAGGTATAATTGACTGTTTCGGTGTGGTACCGCATTGCTACGATGATCCAAACCAGAAAGAGGCCAGGATCTGGCTAACAAGTATGCGAAAAATGCGAAAGTACGATCCGGATGAGGGCAAATCCCAGACCTAACCGAGACATAACCGGCGTTATCCTCTAAAATATTAATCGCAACAAGGTTTAATTGACTGTTTCGTTGTGGAACCACATTACTGCGGGATCCAAACCAGAGAAAACGCAGGATCTGGCCAACAAGTATGCGAAAAATGCGAAAGTCCCAGCCAGATGAGGGCAAATACCAGACCTAACCGAGACATAACCCGCGTTATCCTCTAAAATATTAATCGCAACCAGGTTTAATTGACTGTTTCGGTGTTGTACCGCATTACTACGGGATCCAAACCAGAAAGAGGCCAGGATCCCAGGCAAATCCCAGACCTAACCGAGACATAACCGGCGTTATCCTCTAAAATATTAATCGCAACCAGGTTTAATTGACTGTTTCGGTGTGGTGACGCATTACTACGTGATCCAAACCAGAAAAAGTCCAAGATCTGGCCAACAAGTATGCAAAAATGCGAAAGTACGAGCCAGATGAGGGCAAATACCAGACCTAGCCCAGACATTACCGGCATTATCCTCTAAAATATTAATCGCAACCAGCTTCTATTGACTGTTTCAGTGTGGTACCACATTACTACGTGATCCAAACCAGAAAAGGGCCAGGGTCTGGCCAACAAGTATGCGAAAAATGCGAAAGTCCCAGCCAGATGAGGGCAAATACCAGACCTAACCGAGACATAACCCGCGTTATCCTCTAAAATATTAATCGCAACCAGGTTTAATTGACTGTTTCGGTGTTGTACCGCATTACTACGGGATCCAAACCAGAAAGAGGCCAGGATCAGGCCAACAAGAATGCGAAAAAAGCGAAAGTACGAGCCAGATGTGGGCAAATCCCAGACCTACCCGAGACATAACCGGCGTTATCCTCTAAAATATTAATCTGAACCAGGTTTAATTGACTGTTTCGTTGTGGAACCACATTACTACGGGATCGAAACCAGACAAAACCCAGGATCTGGCCAACAAGTATGCGAAAAATGCTAAAGCATGAGCCAGATGATTGCAAATACCAGAACTAACCCAGACGTAACCGGCGTTATCCCCTAAAATATTAATCGCAACCAGGTTTAATTGACTGTTTCGGTGTGGTACCGCATTACTTCGTGATCCAAACCAGAGAAAGGCCAGGATCTGGCCAACAAGTATGCGAAAAATGTGAAAGTACGAGTCAGATGAGGACAAATCCCAGACCTAGCCGAGTCATAACCGGCGTTATCCTCTAAAATATTGATCGCAACCAGTTTAATTGACTGTTTCGGTGTGGAACCTCATTACTACGTTATCCAAACCAGATAAAGCCCAGGATCTGGCCAACAAGTATGAGGAAGATGCGAAAGTTCGAGCCAGATGAGGGCAAGTACCAGACCTAACCCAGACAAAACCGGCGTTATCCCCTAAAATATTAATCGCAACCAGGTATAATTGACTGTTTCGGTGTGGTACCGCATTGCTACGATGATCCAAACCAGAAAGAGGCCAGGATCTGGCTAACAAGTATGCGAAAAATGCGAAAGTACGATCCGGATGAGGGCAAATCCCAGACCTAACCGAGACATAACCGGCGTTATCCTCTAAAATATTAATCGCAACAAGGTTTAATTGACTGTTTCGTTGTGGAACCACATTACTGCGGGATCCAAACCAGAGAAAACGCAGGATCTGGCCAACAAGTATGCGAAAAATGCGAAAGTACGATCCAGTTGAGGGCAAATCCCAGACCTAACCGAGACATAACCGGCGTTATCCTCTAAAATATTAATCGCAACCAGGTTTAATTGACTGTTTCGGTGTAGTACCGCATTACTACGTGATCCAAACCAGAAAAAGGCCAGGATCTGGCCAGCAAGTATCCGAAAAATGCGAAATTATGAGCTAGATGATTGCAAATACCAGAACTATGCCTGACATAAACAGCGTTATCCTCTAAAACACGAATCAGAACATGTTTTTAATGACTGCTTCAGTGTGGTACCACATCACTACGTGATCCAAACCAGAAAAAGGCCAGGATCTGGCCAAAAAGTATGCGAAACATGCGAAAGTACGAGCCAGATGAGGGCAAACACTAGACCTAACCCAGACATAACCGGCGTTATCCTCTAAAATATTAATCGCAACCAGGTTTAATTGACTGTTTCGGTGTGGTACCGCATTACTACGTGATCCAAACCAGAGAAAGGCCAGGATCTGGCCAACAAGGATGAGAAAAATGCGAAAGTATGAGCATGATGATTGCAAATACCAGAACTAACCCTGACATAACCAGCGTTATCCTCTAAAATACGAATCGGAACATGCTTTTAATGACTGTTTCAGTGTGGTAACACATTACTACGTGATTCAAACCAGAAACATCCCAGGATCGGGCCAACAAGAATGCGAAAAATGCGAAAGTACGAACCAGATGAGGGAAAATCTGAGACCTAACTGAGACGTAACCGGCGTTATCCCCTAAAATATTAATCGCAACCAGGTTTAATTGACTGTTTCGGTGTGGAACCACATTACTACGGGATCCAAACCAGAAAAAACCCAGGCTCTGGCCAACAACTATGAGAAAAACGCGAAAGTATGAGCCAGATGATTGCAAATACCAGAACTATCCCAGGCATAACCAGCGTTATCCTCTAAAATATTATTCGCATCCAGGTTTAATTGACTGTTTCGGTGTGGTACCACATTACTACGTGGTCCAAGCCAGAAAAAGGCCAGGATCTGGCCAAAAAGTATGCGAAACATGCGATAGTATGAGCCAGGGGAGGGCAAATACCAGACTTAACACAGACATAACCTGCGTTATCCTCTAAAATATTAATCGCAACCGGGTTTAATTGACTGTTTCCGTGTGGAACCACATTACTACGGGATCCAAACCAGAAAAAGGCCAGGATCTGGCCAACAACTATGCGAAAAAGCGAAAGTATGAGCCAGATGATTGCAAATACCAGAACTATCCCAGGCATAAACAGCGTTATCCTCTAAAATATTATTCGCAACCAGGTTTAATTGACTGTTTCGGTGTGGTACCACATTACTACGTGGTCCAAGCCAGAAAAAGGCCAGGATCTGGCCAACAAGAATGCGAAAAATGCGAAAGTACGCGCCAGATGACGGCAAATACCAGACCTAACCGAGACATTACCGGCATTATCCTCTAAAATATTAATCGCAACCAGATTTAATTGACTGTTTCGGTGTGGTACCGCATTACTACGTGATCCAAACCAGAAAAAGGCCAGGATCTGGCCAACAACTATGCGAAAAAGCGAAAGTATGAGCCAGATGATTGCAAATACCAGAACTATCCCAGACATAAACAGCGTTATCCTCTAAAATATTATTCGCAACCAGGTTTAATTGACTGTTTCAGTCTGGAGCCACTTTACTACGTGGACCAAGCCAGAAGAAGGCCGGGATCTGGCGAACAAGTATGCGATAAATGCGAAAGTACGAGCCAGATGAGGGCAAATCCCAGACCTAACCGAGACATAACCGGCGTTATCCTCCAAAATATTAATCGCAACCAGGTTCAATTGACTGTTTCGGTGTGGAACCACATTACTACGGGATCCAAACCAGAAAAAACCCAGGCTCTGGCCAACAACTATGAGAAAAACGCGAAAGTATGAGCCAGATGATTGCAAATACCAGAACTATCCCAGGCATAACCAGCGTTATCCTCTAAAATATTATTCGCATCCAGGTTTAATTGACTGTTTCGGTGTGGTACCACATTACTACGTGGTCCAAGAGAGAAAAAGGCCAGGATCTGGCCAACAAGAATACGAAAAATGCGAAAGTATGCGCCAGATGAGGGCAAATATTAGACCTAACCGAGACATTACCGGCGTTATCCTCTAAAATATTAATCGCAACCAGGTTCAATTGACTGTTTCGGTGTGGAACCACATTGCTACGGGATCCAAACCAGAAAAAACCCAGGATCTGTTCAACAACTATGAGAAAAACGCGAAAGTACGAGCCAGATGGGGGCAAATCCCAGACCTAACCGAGACATAACCAGCGTTATCCTCTAAAATATTAATCGCAACCACGTTTAATTGACTGTTTCGGTGTGGTACCGCATTACTACGATGATCCAAACCAGAAAGAGGCCAGGATCTGGCTAACAAGTATGCGAAAAATGCGAAAGTACGATCCAGATGAGGGCAAATCCCAGACCTAACCGAGACATAACCGGCGTTATCCTCTAAAATATTAATCGCAACCAGGTTTAATTGACTGTTTCGTTGTGGAACCACATTACTGCGGGATCCAAACCAGAAAAAACGCAGGATCTGGCCAACAAGTATGCGAAAAATGCGAAAGTACGAGCCAGATGAGTGCAAATCCCAGACCAAACCGAGAAATAACCGGCGTTATCCTGTAAAATATTAATCGCAACCAGGTTTAATTGACTGTTTCGGTGTGGAACCACATTACTACGGGATTCAAACCAGAGGAAACCCAGGATCTGGCCAACAGGAATGCGAAAAATGCGAAAGTATGAGCCAGATGATTGCAAATACTAGAACTAACCGAGACGTAACCGGCATTATCCCCTAAAATATTAATCGCAACCAGGTTTAATTGACTGTTTCGGTGTGGAACCACATTACTACGGGATCCAAACCAGAAAAAACCCAGGATCTGGCCAACAACTATGAGTAAAACGCGAAAGTATGAGCCAGATGATTGCAAATACCAGAACTATCCCAGGCATAACCAGCGTTATCCTCTAAAATATTATTAGCAACCAGGTTTAATTGACTGTTTCGGTGTGGTACCACATCACTACGTGGTCCAAGCCAGAAAAAGGCCAGGATCTGGCCAACAAGAATGCGAAAAATGCGAAAGTATGAGCCAGATGATTGCAAATACCAGAACTATCCCAGGCATAAGCAGCGTTATCCTCTAAAATATTATTCGCAACCAGGTTTAATTGACTGTTTCGGTGTGGCACCACATTACTACGTGGTCCAAGCCAGAAAAAGGCCAGGATCTGGCCAACAAGAATGCGAAAAATGCGAAAGTACGCGGCAGATGAGGGCAAATACCAGACCTAACCGAGACATTACCGGCATTATCCTCTAAAATATTAATCGCAAACAGATTTAATTGACTGTTTCGGTGTGGTACCGCATTACTACGGGATCCAAACCAGAAAAAACCCAGTATCTGGCCAACAACTATGAGAAAAACGCGAAAGTATGAGCCAGATGATTGCAAATACCAGAACTATCCCAGGCATAACCAGCGTTATCCTCTAAAATATTATTCGCATCCAGGTTTAATTGACTGTTTCGGTGTGGTACCGCATTGCTACGATGATCCAAACCAGAAAGAGGCCAGGATCTGGCTAACAAGTATGCGAAAAATGCGAAAGTACGAGCCAGATGAGTGCAAATCCCAGGCCAAACCGAGACATAACCGGCGTTATCCTGTAAAATATTAATCGCAACCAGGTTGAATTGACTGTTTCGGTGTGGTACCGCATTACTACGTGATCCAAACCAGAGAAAGGCCAGGATCTGGCCAACAAGGATGAGAAAAATGCGAAAGTATGAGCATGATGATTGCAAATACCAGAACTAACTCTGACATAACCAGCTTTATCCTCTAAAATACGAATCGCAACATGCTTTTAATGACTGTTTCAGTGTGGTAACACATTACTACGTGATCCAAACCAGAAAATGGCCAGGATCTGGCCAACAACTATGAGAAAAACGCGAAAGTATGAGCCAGATGATTGCAAATACCAGAACTATCCCAGGCATAAGCAGCGTTATCCTCTAACATATTATTCGCAACCAGGTTTAATTGACTGTTTCGGTGTGGCACCACATTACTACGTGGTCCATGCCAGAAAGAGGCCAGGATCTGGCCAACAACTATGAGAAAAACGCGAAAGTATGAGCCAGATGATTGCAAATACCAGAACTATCCCAGGCATAACCAGCGTTATCCTCTAAAATATTATTCGCATCCAGGTTTAATTGACTGTTTCGGTGTGGTACCGCATTGCTACGATGATCCAAACCAGAAAGAGGCCAGGATCTGGCTAACAAGTATGCGAAAAATGCGAAAGTACGAGCCAGATGAGTGCAAATCCCAGACCAAACCGAGACATAACCGGCGTTATCCTGTAAAATATTAATCGCAACCAGGTTTAATTGACTGTTTCGGTGTGGTACCGCATTACTACGTGATCCAAACCAGAGAAAGGCCAGGATCTGGCCAACAAGGATGAGAAAAATGCGAAAGTATGAGCATGATGATTGCAAATACCAGAACTAACTCTGACATAACCAGCGTTATCCTCTAAAATACGAATCGGAACATGCTTTTAATGACTGTTTCAGTGTGGTAACACATTACTACGTGGTCCAAGCCAGAAAAAGGCCAGGATCTGGCCAACAAGAATGCGAAAAATGCGAAAGTACGCGGCAGATGAGGGCAAATACCAGAACTATCCCAGGCATAAGCAGCGTTATCCTCTAACATATTATTCGCAACCAGGTTTAATTGACTGTTTCGGTGTGGCACCACATTACTACGTGGTCCATGCCAGAAAGAGGCCAGGATCTGGCCAACAACTATGAGAAAAACGCGAAAGTATGAGCCAGATGATTGCAAATACCAGAACTATCCCAGGCATAACCAGCGTTATCCTCTAAAATATAATTCGCATCCAGGTTTAATTGACTGTTTCGGTGTGGTACCGCATTGCTACGATGATCCAAACCAGAAAGAGGCCAGGATCTGGCTAACAAGTATGCGAAAAATGCGAAAGTACGAGCCAGATGAGTGCAAATCCCAGACCAAACCGAGACATAACCGGCGTTATCCTGTAAAATATTAATCGCAACCAGGTTTAATTGACTGTTTCGGTGTGGTACCGCATTACTACGTGATCCAAACCAGAGAAAGGCCAGGATCTGGCCAACAAGGATGAGAAAAATGCGAAAGTATGAGCATGATGATTGCAAATACCAGAACTAACTCTGACATAACCAGCGTTATCCTCTAAAATACGAATCGGAACATGCTTTTAATGACTGTTTCAGTGTGGTAACACATTACTACGTGGTCCAAGCCAGAAAAAGGCCAGGATCTGGCCAACAAGAATGCGAAAAATGCGAAAGTACGCGGCAGATGAGGGCAAATACCAGACCTAACCGAGACATTACCGGCATTATCCTTTAAAATATTAATCGCAAACAGATTCAATTGACTGTTTCGGTGTGGTACCGCATTACTACGGGATCCAAACCAGAAAAAACCCAGGATCTGGCCAACAACTATGAGTAAAACGCGAAAGTATGAGCCAGATGATTGCAAATACCAGAACTATCCCAGGCATAACCAGCGTTATCCTCTAAAATATTATTAGCAACCAGGTTTAATTGACTGTTTCGGTGTGGTACCACATCACTACGTGGTCCAAGCCAGAAAAAGGCCAGGATCTGGCCAACAAGAATGCGAAAAATGCGAAAGTATGAGCCAGATGATTGCAAATACCAGAACTATCCCAGGCATAAGCAGCGTTATCCTCTAAAATATTATTCGCAACCAGGTTTAATTGACTGTTTCGGTGTGGCACCACATTACTACGTGGTCCAAGCCAGAAAAAGGCCAGGATCTGGCCAACAAGAATGCGAAAAATGCGAAAGTACGCGGCAGATGAGGGCAAATACCAGACCTAACCGAGACATTACCGGCATTATCCTCTAAAATATTAATCGCAAACAGATTTAATTGACTGTTTCGGTGTGGTACCGCATTACTACGGGATCCAAACCAGAAAAAACCCAGGATCTGGCCAACAACTATGAGAAAAACGCGAAAGTATGAGCCAGATGATTGCAAATACCAGAACTATCCCAGGCATAACCAGCGTTATCCTCTAAAATATTATTCGCATCCAGGTATAATTGACTGTTTCGGTGTGGTACCGCATTGCTACGATGATCCAAACCAGAAAGAGGCCAGGATCTGTCTAACAAGTATGCGAAAAATGCGAAAGTACGAGCCAGATGAGTGCAAATCCCAGACCAAACCGAGACATAACCGGCGTTATCCTGTAAAATATTAATCGCAACCTGGTTTAATTGACTGTTTCGGTGTGGTACCGCATTACTACGTGATCCAAACCAGAGAATGGCCACGATCTGGCCAACAAGGATGAGAAAAATGCGAAAGTATGTGCATGATGATTGCAAATACCAGAACTAACTCTGACATAACCAGCGTTATCCTCTAAAATACGAATCGCAACATGCTTTTAATGACTGTTTCAGTGTGGTAACACATTACTACGTGATCCAAACCAGAAAATGGCCAGGATCTGGCCAACAACTATGAGAAAAACGCGAAAGTATGAGCCAGATGATTGCAAATTCCAGAACTATTCCAGGCATAAGCAGCGTTATCCTCTAACATATTATTCGCAACCAGGTTTAATTGACTGTTTCGGTGTGGCACCACATTACTACGTGGTCCATGCCAGAAAGAGGCCAGGATCTGGCCAACAACTATGAGAAAAACGCGAAAGTATGAGCCAGATGATTGCAAATACCAGAACTATCCCAGGCATAACCAGCGTTATCCTCTAAAATATTATTCGCATCCAGGTTTAATTGACTGTTTCGGTGTGGTACCGCATTGCTACGATGATCCAAACCAGAAAGAGGCCAGGATCTGGCTAACAAGTATGCGAAAAATGCGAAAGTACGAGCCAGATGAGTGCAAATCCCAGACCAAACCGAGACATAACCGGCGTTATCCTGTAAAATATTAATCGCAACCAGGTTTAATTGACTGTTTCGGTGTGGTACCGCATTACTACGTGATCCAAACCAGAAAAAACCCAGGATCTGGCCAACAACTATGAGTAAAACGCGAAAGTATGAGCCAGATGATTGCAAATACCAGAACTATCCCAGACATAACTAGCGTTATCCTCTAAAATATTATTCGCAACCAGGTTTAATTGACTGTTTCAGTCTGGTGCCACTTTACTACGTGGACCAAGCCAGAAGAAGGCCGGGATCTGGCCAACAAGTATGCGAAAAATGCGAAGGTCCGAGCCAGATGAGGGCAAATACCAGACCTAACCGAGACATAACCGGCGTTATCCTCCAAAATATTAATCGCAACCAGGTTCAATTGACTGTTTCGGTGTGGAACCTCATTACTACGGGATCCAAAACAGAAAAAGCACAGGATCTGGCCAACAAGTATGCGAAAAACGCGGAAGTATGTGGCAGATGATAGCAAATACCAGAACTAACCCAGACGTAACCAGCGTTATCCTCTAAAATACTTATCGGAACATGCTTTTAATGACTGTTTCAGTGTGGTAACACATTACTACGAGATCCAAACCAGAAAAATCCCAGGATCGGGCCAACAAGAATGCGAGAAACGTGAAAGTACGAGTCAGATGAGGACAAATCCCAGACTTACCCGAGACATAACCGGCGTTATCCTCTAAAATATTAATCGCAACCAGTTTAATTGACTGTTTCGGTGTGGAACCTCATTACTACGGGATCCAAAACAGAAAAAGCACAGGATCCGGCCATCAAGTATGCGAAAAACGCGGAAGTATGTGCCAGATGATAGCAAATACCAGAACTAACCCAGACATAACCAGCGTTATCCTTTAAAATACTTATCGGAACCAGCTTCTATTGACTGCTTCGGTGTGGAACCACATTACTACGGGATCCAAACCAGAAAAAAACCAGGATATGGCCAACAAGTATGCGAAAAATGCGAAGGTATGAGCCAGATGAGGGCAAATACCAGACCTAACCCAGACATAACCGGCGTTATCCGCTAAAATATTAATCTCAACCAGGTTTAATTGACTGTTTCGTTGTGGTACCACATTACTACGGGTTCCAAAACAGAGAAAACCCAGGATCTGGCCAACAGGTATGCGAAAAATGCGAAAGTATGAGCCAGATGATTGCAAATACCAGAACTATCCCAGGCATAACCAGCGTTATCCTCTAAAATATTATTCGCATCCAGGTTTAATTGACTGTTTCGGTGTGGTACCGCATTGCTACGATGATCCAAACCAGAAAGAGGCCAGGATCTGGCTAACAAGTATGCGAAAAATGCGAAAGTACGAGCCAGATGAGTGCAAATCCCAGACCAAACCGAGACATAACCGGCGTTATCCTGTAAAATATTAATCGCAACCAGGTTTAATTGACTGTTTCGGTGTGGTACCGCATTACTACGTGATCCAAACCAGAGAAAGGCCAGGATCTGGCCAACAAGGATGAGAAAAATGCGAAAGTATGAGCATGATGATTGCAAATACCAGAACTAACTCTGACATAACCAGCGTTATCCTCTAAAATACGAATCGGAACATGCTTTTAATGACTGTTTCAGTGTGGTAACACATTACTACGTGGTCCAAGCCAGAAAAAGGCCAGGATCTGGCCAACAAGAATGCGAAAAATGCGAAAGTACGCGGCAGATGAGGGCAAATACCAGAACTATCCCAGGCATAAGCAGCGTTATCCTCTAACATATTATTCGCAACCAGGTTTAATTGACTGTTTCGGTGTGGCACCACATTACTACGTGGTCCATGCCAGAAAGAGGCCAGGATCTGGCCAACAACTATGAGAAAAACGCGAAAGTATGAGCCAGATGATTGCAAATACCAGAACTATCCCAGGCATAACCAGCGTTATCCTCTAAAATATAATTCGCATCCAGGTTTAATTGACTGTTTCGGTGTGGTACCGCATTGCTACGATGATCCAAACCAGAAAGAGGCCAGGATCTGGCTAACAAGTATGCGAAAAATGCGAAAGTACGAGCCAGATGAGTGCAAATCCCAGACCAAACCGAGACATAACCGGCGTTATCCTGTAAAATATTAATCGCAACCAGGTTTAATTGACTGTTTCGGTGTGGTACCGCATTACTACGTGATCCAAACCAGAGAAAGGCCAGGATCTGGCCAACAAGGATGAGAAAAATGCGAAAGTATGAGCATGATGATTGCAAATACCAGAACTAACTCCGACATAACCAGCGTTATCCTCTAAAATACGAATCGGAACATGCTTTTAATGACTGTTTCAGTGTGGTAACACATTACTACGTGGTCCAAGCCAGAAAAAGGCCAGGATCTGGCCAACAAGAATGCGAAAAATGCGAAAGTACGCGGCAGATAAGGGCAAATACCAGACCTAACCGAGACATTACCGGCATTATCCTCTAAAATATTAATCGCAAACAGATTTAATTGACTGTTTCGGTGTGGTACCGCATTACTACGGGATCCAAACCAGAAAAAAACCCAGGATCTGGCCAACAACTATGAGAAAAAGCGAAAGTATGAGCCAGATGATTGCAAATACCAGAACTATCCCAGACATAACTAGCGTTATCCTCTAAAATATTATTCGCAACCAGGTTTAATTGACTGTTTCAGTCTGGTGCCACTTTACTACGTGGACCAAGCCAGAAGAAGGCCGGGATCTGGCCAACAAGTATGCGAAAAATGCGAAGGTCCGAGCCAGATGAGGGCAAATACCAGACCTAACCGAGACATAACCGGCGTTATCCTCCAAAATATTAATCGCAACCAGGTTCAATTGACTGTTTCGGTGTGGAACCTCATTACTACGGGATCCAAAACAGAAAAAGCACAGGATCTGGCCAACAAGTATGCGAAAAACGCGGAAGTATGTGGCAGATGATAGCAAATACCAGAACTAACCCAGACATAACCAGCGTTATCCTCTAAAATACTTATCGGAACATGCTTTTAATGACTGTTTCAGTGTGGTAACACATTACTACGAGATCCAAACCAGAAAAATCCCAGGATCGGGCCAACAAGAATGCGAGAAACGTGAAAGTACGAGTCAGATGAGGACAAATCCCAGACTTACCCGAGACACAACCGGCGTTATCCTCTAAAATATTAATCGCAACCAGTTTAATTGACTGTTTCGGTGTGGAACCTCATTACTACGGGATCCAAAACAGAAAAAGCACAGGATCCGGCCATCAAGTATGCGAAAAACGCGGAAGTATGTGCCAGATGATAGCAAATACCAGAACTAACCCAGACATAACCAGCGTTATCCTTTAAAATACTTATCGGAACCAGCTTCTATTGACTGTTTCGGTGTGGAACCACATTACTACGGGATCCAAACCAGAAAAAAAACCAGGATATGGCCAACAAGTATGCGAAAAATGCGAAGGTATGAGCCAGATGAGGGCAAATACCAGACCTAACCCAGACATAACCGGCGTTATCCGCTAAAATATTAATCTCAACCAGGTTTAATTGACTGTTTCGTTGTGGTACCACATTACTACGGGATCCAAAACAGAGAAAACCCAGGATCTGGCCAACAGGTATGCGAAAAATGCGAAAGTTTGAGCCAGATGATTGCAAATACCAGAACTATCCCAGGCATAACCAGCGTTATCCTCTAAAATATTATTCGCATCCAGGTTTAATTGACTGTTTCGGTGTGGTACCGCATTGCTACGATGATCCAAACCGGAAAGAGGCCAGGATCTGGCTAACAAGTATGCGAAAAATGCGAAAGTACGAGCCAGATGAGTGCAAATCCCAGACCAAACCGAGACATAACCGGCGTTATCCTGTAAAATATTAATCGCAACCAGGTTTAATTGACTGTTTCGGTGTGGTACCGCATTACTACGTGATCCAAACCAGAGAAAGGCCAGGATCTGGCCAACAAGGATGAGAAAAATGCGAAAGTATGAGCATGATGATTGCAAATACCAGAACTAACTCTGACATAACCAGCGTTATCCTCTAAAATACGAATCGGAACATGCTTTTAATGACTGTTTCAGTGTGGTAACACATTACTACGTGGTCCAAGCCAGAAAAAGGCCAGGATCTGGCCAACAAGTATGCGAAAAATGCGAAAGTACGCGGCAGATGAGGACAAATACCAGACCTAACCGAGACATTACCGGCATTATCCTCTAAAATATTAATCGCAAACAGATTTAATTGACTGTTTCGGTGTGGTACCGCATTACTACGGGATCCAAACCAGAAAAAAACCCAGGATCTGGCCAACAACTATGAGAAAAAGCGAAAGTATGAGCCAGATGATTGCAAATACCAGAACTATCCCAGACATAACTAGCGTTATCCTCTAAAATATTATTCGCAACCAGGTTTAATTGACTGTTTCAGTCTGGTGCCACTTTACTACGTGGACCAAGCCAGAAGAAGGCCGGGATCTGGCCAACAAGTATGCGAAAAATGCGAAGGTCCGAGCCAGATGAGGGCAAATACCAGACCTAACCGAGACATTACCGGCATTATCCTCTAAAATATTAATCGCAAACAGATTTAATTGACTGTTTCGGTGTGGTACCGCATTACTACGGGATCCAAACCAGAAAAAACCCAGTATCTGGCCAACAACTATGAGAAAAACGCGAAAGTATGAGCCAGATGATTGCAAATACCAGAACTATCCCAGGCATAACCAGCGTTATCCTCTAAAATATTATTCGCATCCAGGTTTAATTGACTGTTTCGGTGTGGTACCGCATTGCTACGATGATCCAAACCAGAAAGAGGCCAGGATCTGGCTAACAAGTATGCGAAAAATGCGAAAGTACGAGCCAGATGAGTGCAAATCCCAGGCCAAACCGAGACATAACCGGCGTTATCCTGTAAAATATTAATCGCAACCAGGTTGAATTGACTGTTTCGGTGTGGTACCGCATTACTACGTGATCCAAACCAGAGAAAGGCCAGGATCTGGCCAACAAGGATGAGAAAAATGCGAAAGTATGAGCATGATGATTGCAAATACCAGAACTAACTCTGACATAACCAGCGTTATCCTCTAAAATACGAATCGCAACATGCTTTTAATGACTGTTTCAGTGTGGTAACACATTACTACGTGATCCAAACCAGAAAATGGCCAGGATCTGGCCAACAACTATGAGAAAAACGCGAAAGTATGAGCCAGATGATTGCAAATACCAGAACTATCCCAGGCATAAGCAGCGTTATCCTCTAACATATTATTCGCAACCAGGTTTAATTGACTGTTTCGGTGTGGCACCACATTACTACGTGGTCCATGCCAGAAAGAGGCCAGGATCTGGCCAACAACTATGAGAAAAACGCGAAAGTATGAGCCAGATGATTGCAAATACCAGAACTATCCCAGGCATAACCAGCGTTATCCTCTAAAATATTATTCGCATCCAGGTTTAATTGACTGTTTCGGTGTGGTACCGCATTGCTACGATGATCCAAACCAGAAAGAGGCCAGGATCTGGCTAACAAGTATGCGAAAAATGCGAAAGTACGAGCCAGATGAGTGCAAATCCCAGACCAAACCGAGACATAACCGGCGTTATCCTGTAAAATATTAATCGCAACCAGGTTTAATTGACTGTTTCGGTGTGGTACCGCATTACTACGTGATCCAAACCAGAGAAAGGCCAGGATCTGGCCAACAAGGATGAGAAAAATGCGAAAGTATGAGCATGATGATTGCAAATACCAGAACTAACTCTGACATAACCAGCGTTATCCTCTAAAATACGAATCGGAACATGCTTTTAATGACTGTTTCAGTGTGGTAACACATTACTACGTGGTCCAAGCCAGAAAAAGGCCAGGATCTGGCCAACAAGAATGCGAAAAATGCGAAAGTACGCGGCAGATGAGGGCAAATACCAGACCTAACCGAGACATTACCGGCATTATCCTCTAAAATATTAATCGCAAACAGATTTAATTGACTGTTTCGGTGTGGTACCGCATTACTACGGGATCCAAACCAGAAAAAAATCCAGGATCTGGCCAACAACTATGAGAAAAAGCGAAAGTATGAGCCAGATGATTGCAAATACCAGAACTATCCCAGACATAACTAGCGTTATCCTCTAAAATATTATTCGCAACCAGGTTTAATTGACTGTTTCAGTCTGGTGCCACTTTACTACGTGGACCAAGCCAGAAGAAGGCCGGGATCTGGCCAACAAGTATGCGAAAAATGCGAAGGTCCGAGCCAGATGAGGGCAAATACCAGACCTAACCGAGACATAACCGGCGTTATCCTCCAAAATATTAATCGCAACCAGGTTCAATTGACTGTTTCGGTGTGGAACCTCATTACTACGGGATCCAAAACAGAAAAAGCACAGGATCTGGCCAACAAGTATGCGAAAAACGCGGAAGTATGTGGCAGATGATAGCAAATACCAGAACTAACCCAGACATAACCAGCGTTATCCTCTAAAATACTTATCGGAACATGCTTCTAATGTCTGTTTCAGTGTGGTAACACATTACTACGAGATCCAAACCAGAAAAATCCCAGGATCGGGCCAACAAGAATGCGAGAAACGTGAAAGTACGAGTCAGATGAGGACAAATCCCAGACTTACCCGAGACATAACCGGCGTTATCCTCTAAAATATTAATCGCAACCAGTTTAATTGACCGTTTCGGTGTGGAACCTCATTACTACGGGATCCAAAACAGAAAAAGCACAGGATCCGGCCATCAAGTATGCGAAAAACGCGGAAGTATGTGCCAGATGATAGCAAATACCAGAACTAACCCAGACATAACCAGCGTTATCCTTTAAAATACTTATCGGAACCAGCTTCTGTTGACTGCTTCGGTGTGGAACCACATTACTACGGGATCCAAACCAGAAAAAAAACCAGGATATGGCCAACAAGTATGCGAAAAATGCGAAGGTATGAGCCAGATGAGGGCAAATACCAGACCTAACCCAGACATAGCCGGCGTTATCCGCTAAAATATTAATCTCAACCAGGTTTAATTGACTGTTTCGTTGTGGTACCACATTACTACGGGATCCAAAACAGAGAAAACCCAGGATCTGGCCAACAGGTATGCGAAAAATGCGAAAGTATGAGCCAGATGATTGCAAATACCAGAACTATCCCAGGCATAACCAGCGTTATCCTCTAAAATATTATTCGCATCCAGGTTTAATTGACTGCTTCGGTGTGGTACCGCATTGCTACGATGATCCAAACCAGAAAGAGGCCAGGATCTGGCTAACAAGTATGCGAAAAATGCGAAAGTACGAGCCAGATGAGTGCAAATTGCAGACCAAACCGAGACATAACCGGCGTTATCCTGTAAAATATTAATCGCAACCAGGTTTAATTGACTGTTTCGGTGTGGTACCGCATTACTACGTGATCCAAACCAGAGAAAGGCCAGGATCTGGCCAACAAGGATGAGAAAAATGCGAAAGTATGAGCATGATGATTGCAAATACCAGAACTAACTCTGACATAACCAGCGTTATCCTCTAAAATACGAATCGGAACATGCTTTTAATGACTGTTTCAGTGTGGTAACACATTACTACGTGGTCCAAGCCAGAAAAAGGCCAGGATCTGGCCAACAAGAATGCGAAAAATGCGAAAGTACGCGGCAGATGAGGGCAAATACCAGAACTATCCCAGGCATAAGCAGCGTTATCCTCTAACATATTATTCGCAACCAGGTTTAATTGACTGTTTCGGTGTGGCACCACATTACTACGTGGTCCATGCCAGAAAGAGGCCAGGATCTGGCCAACAACTATGAGAAAAACGCGAAAGTATGAGCCAGATGATTGCAAATACCAGAACTATCCCAGGCATAACCAGCGTTATCCTCTAAAATATAATTCGCATCCAGGTTTAATTGACTGTTTCGGTGTGGTACCGCATTGCTACGATGATCCAAACCAGAAAGAGGCCAGGATCTGGCTAACAAGTATGCGAACAATGCGAAAGTACGAGCCGGATGGGTGCAAATCCCAGACCAAACCGAGACATAACCGGCGTTATCCTGTAAAATATTAATCGCAACCAGGTTTAATTGACTGTTTCGGTGTGGTACCGCATTACTACGTGATCCAAACCAGAGAAAGGCCAGGATCTGGCCAACAAGGATGAGAAAAATGCGAAAGTATGAGCATGATGATTGCAAATACCAGAACTAACTCTGACATAACCAGCGTTATCCTCTAAAATACGAATCGGAACATGCTTTTAATGACTGTTTCAGTGTGGTAACACATTACTACGTGGTCCAAGCCAGAAAAAGGCCAGGATCTGGCCAACAAGAATGCGAAAAATGCGAAAGTACGCGGCAGATGAGGGCAAATACCAGACCTAACCGAGACATTACCGGCATTATCCTTTAAAATATTAATCGCAAACAGATTTAATTGACTGTTTCGGTGTGGTACCGCATTACTACGGGATCCAAACCAGAAAAAACCCAGGATCTGGCCAACAACTATGAGTAAAACGCGAAAGTATGAGCCAGATGATTGCAAATACCAGAACTATCCCAGGCATAACCAGCGTTATCCTCTAAAATATTATTAGCAACCAGGTTTAATTGACTGTTTCGGTGTGGTACCACATCACTACGTGGTCCAAGCCAGAAAAAGGCCAGGATCTGGCCAACAAGAATGCGAAAAATGCGAAAGTATGAGCCAGATGATTGCAAATACCAGAACTATCCCAGGCATAAGCAGCGTTATCCTCTAAAATATTATTCGCAACCAGGTTTAATTGACTGTTTCGGTGTGGCACCACATTACTACGTGGTCCAAGCCAGAAAAAGGCCAGGATCTGGCCAACAAGAATGCGAAAAATGCGAAAGTACGCGGCAGATGAGGGCAAATACCAGACCTAACCGAGACATTACCGGCATTATCCTCTAAAATATTAATCGCAAACAGATTTAATTGACTGTTTCGGTGTGGTACCGCATTACTACGGGATCCAAACCAGAAAAAACCCAGTATCTGGCCAACAACTATGAGAAAAACGCGAAAGTATGAGCCAGATGATTGCAAATACCAGAACTATCCCAGGCATAACCAGCGTTATCCTCTAAAATATTATTCGCATCCAGGTTTAATTGACTGTTTCGGTGTGGTACCGCATTGCTACGATGATCCAAACCAGAAAGAGGCCAGGATCTGGCTAACAAGTATGCGAAAAATGCGAAAGTACGAGCCAGATGAGTGCAAATCCCAGGCCAAACCGAGACATAACCGGCGTTATCCTGTAAAATATTAATCGCAACCAGGTTGAATTGACTGTTTCGGTGTGGTACCGCATTACTACGTGATCCAAACCAGAGAAAGGCCAGGATCTGGCCAACAAGGATGAGAAAAATGCGAAAGTATGAGCATGATGATTGCAAATACCAGAACTAACTCTGACATAACCAGCGTTATCCTCTAAAATACGAATCGCAACATGCTTTTAATGACTGTTTCAGTGTGGTAACACATTACTACGTGATCCAAACCAGAAAATGGCCAGGATCTGGCCAACAACTATGAGAAAAACGCGAAAGTATGAGCCAGATGATTGCAAATACCAGAACTATCCCAGGCATAAGCAGCGTTATCCTCTAACATATTATTCGCAACCAGGTTTAATTGACTGTTTCGGTGTGGCACCACATTACTACGTGGTCCATGCCAGAAAGAGGCCAGGATCTGGCCAACAACTATGAGAAAAACGCGAAAGTATGAGCCAGATGATTGCAAATACCAGAACTATCCCAGGCATAACCAGCGTTATCCTCTAAAATATTATTCGCATCCAGGTTTAATTGACTGTTTCGGTGTGGTACCGCATTGCTACGATGATCCAAACCAGAAAGAGGCCAGGATCTGGCTAACAAGTATGCGAAAAATGCGAAAGTACGAGCCAGATGAGTGCAAATCCCAGACCAAACCGAGACATAACCGGCGTTATCCTGTAAAATATTAATCGCAACCAGGTTTAATTGACTGTTTCGGTGTGGTACCGCATTACTACGTGATCCAAACCAGAGAAAGGCCAGGATCTGGCCAACAAGGATGAGAAAAATGCGAAAGTATGAGCATGATGATTGCAAATACCAGAACTAACTCTGACATAACCAGCGTTATCCTCTAAAATACGAATCGGAACATGCTTTTAATGACTGTTTCAGTGTGGTAACACATTACTACGTGGTCCAAGCCAGAAAAAGGCCAGGATCTGGCCAACAAGAATGCGAAAAATGCGAAAGTACGCGGCAGATGAGGGCAAATACCAGACCTAACCGAGACATTACCGGCATTATCCTCTAAAATATTAATCGCAAACAGATTTAATTGACTGTTTCGGTGTGGTACCGCATTACTACGGGATCCAAACCAGAAAAAAATCCAGGATCTGGCCAACAACTATGAGAAAAAGCGAAAGTATGAGCCAGATGATTGCAAATACCAGAACTATCCCAGACATAACTAGCGTTATCCTCTAAAATATTATTCGCAACCAGGTTTAATTGACTGTTTCAGTCTGGTGCCACTTTACTACGTGGACCAAGCCAGAAGAAGGCCGGGATCTGGCCAACAAGTATGCGAAAAATGCGAAGGTCCGAGCCAGATGAGGGCAAATACCAGACCTAACCGAGACATAACCGGCGTTATCCTCCAAAATATTAATCGCAACCAGGTTCAATTGACTGTTTCGGTGTGGAACCTCATTACTACGGGATCCAAAACAGAAAAAGCACAGGATCTGGCCAACAAGTATGCGAAAAACGCGGAAGTATGTGGCAGATGATAGCAAATACCAGAACTAACCCAGACATAACCAGCGTTATCCTCTAAAATACTTATCGGAACATGCTTCTAATGACCGTTTCAGTGTGGTAACACATTACTACGAGATCCAAACCAGAAAAATCCCAGGATCGGGCCAACAAGAATGCGAGAAACGTGAAAGTACGAGTCAGATGAGGACAAATCCCAGACTTACCCGAGACATAACCGGCGTTATCCTCTAAAATATTAATCGCAACCAGTTTAATTGACCGTTTCGGTGTGGAACCTCATTACTACGGGATCCAAAACAGAAAAAGCACAGGATCCGGCCATCAAGTATGCGAAAAACGCGGAAGTATGTGCCAGATGATAGCAAATACCAGTACTAACCCAGACATAACCAGCGTTATCCTTTAAAATACTTATCGGAACCAGCTTCTGTTGACTGCTTCGGTGTGGAACCACATTACTACGGGATCCAAACCAGAAAAAAAACCAGGATATGGCCAACAAGTATGCGAAAAATGCGAAGGTATGAGCCAGATGAGGGCAAATACCAGACCTAACCCAGACATAGCCGGCGTTATCCGCTAAAATATTAATCTCAACCAGGTTTAATTGACTGTTTCGTTGTGGTACCACATTACTACGGGATCCAAAACAGAGAAAACCCAGGATCTGGCCAACAGGTATGCGAAAAATGCGAAAGTATGAGCCAGATGATTGCAAATACCAGAACTATCCCAGGCATAACCAGCGTTATCCTCTAAAATATTATTCGCATCCAGGTTTAATTGACTGTTTCGGTGTGGTACCGCATTGCTACGATGATCCAAACCAGAAAGAGGCCAGGATCTGGCTAACAAGTATGCGAAAAATGCGAAAGTACGAGCCAGATGAGTGCAAATCCCAGACCAAACCGAGACATAACCGGCGTTATCCTGTAAAATATTAATCGCAACCAGGTTTAATTGACTGTTTCGGTGTGGTACCGCATTACTACGTGATCCAAACCAGAGAAAGGCCAGGATCTGGCCAACAAGGATGAGAAAAATGCGAAAGTATGAGCATGATGATTGCAAATACCAGAACTAACTCTGACATAACCAGCGTTATCCTCTAAAATACGAATCGGAACATGCTTTTAATGACTGTTTCAGTGTGGTAACACATTACTACGTGGTCCAAGCCAGAAAAAGGCCAGGATCTGGCCAACAAGTATGCGAAAAATGCGAAAGTACGCGGCAGATGAGGGCAAATACCAGAACTATCCCAGGCATAAGCAGCGTTATCCTCTAACATATTATTCGCAACCAGGTTTAATTGACTGTTTCGGTGTGGCACCACATTACTACGTGGTCCATGCCAGAAAGAGGCCAGGATCTGGCCAACAACTATGAGAAAAACGCGAAAGTATGAGCCAGATGATTGCAAATACCAGAACTATCCCAGGCATAACCAGCGTTATCCTCTAAAATATAATTCGCATCCAGGTTTAATTGACTGTTTCGGTGTGGTACCGCATTGCTACGATGATCCAAACCAGAAAGAGGCCAGGATCTGGCTAACAAGTATGCGAAAAATGCGAAAGTACGAGCCAGATGAGTGCAAATCCCAGACCAAACCGAGACATAACCGGCGTTATCCTGTAAAATATTAATCGCAACCAGGTTTAATTGACTGTTTCGGTGTGGTACCGCATTACTACGTGATCCAAACCAGAGAAAGGCCAGGATCTGGCCAACAAGGATGAGAAAAATGCGAAAGTATGAGCATGATGATTGCAAATACCAGAACTAACTCTGACATAACCAGCGTTATCCTCTAAAATACGAATCGGAACATGCTTTTAATGACTGTTTCAGTGTGGTAACACATTACTACGTGGTCCAAGCCAGAAAAAGGCCAGGATCTGGCCAACAAGAATGCGAAAAATGCGAAAGTACGCGGCAGATGAGGGCAAATACCAGACCTAACCGAGACATTACCGGCATTATCCTTTAAAATATTAATCGCAAACAGATTTAATTGACTGTTTCGGTGTGGTACCGCATTACTACGGGATCCAAACCAGAAAAAACCCAGGATCTGGCCAACAACTATGAGTAAAACGCGAAAGTATGAGCCAGATGATTGCAAATACCAGAACTATCCCAGGCATAACCAGCGTTATCCTCTAAAATATTATTAGCAACCAGGTTTAATTGACTGTTTCGGTGTGGTACCACATCACTACGTGGTCCAAGCCAGAAAAAGGCCAGGATCTGGCCAACAAGAATGCGAAAAATGCGAAAGTATGAGCCAGATGATTGCAAATACCAGAACTATCCCAGGCATAAGCAGCGTTATCCTCTAAAATATTATTCGCAACCAGGTTTAATTGACTGTTTCGGTGTGGCACCACATTACTACGTGGTCCAAGCCAGAAAAAGGCCAGGATCTGGCCAACAAGAATGCGAAAAATGCGAAAGTACGCGGCAGATGAGGGCAAATACCAGACCTAACCGAGACATTACCGGCATTATCCTCTAAAATATTAATCGCAAACAGATTTAATTGACTGTTTCGGTGTGGTACCGCATTACTACGGGATCCAAACCAGAAAAAACCCAGGATCTGGCCAACAACTATGAGAAAAACGCGAAAGTATGAGCCAGATGATTGCAAATACCAGAACTATCCCAGGCATAACCAGCGTTATCCTCTAAAATATTATTCGCATCCAGGTATAATTGACTGTTTCGGTGTGGTACCGCATTGCTACGATGATCCAAACCAGAAAGAGGCCAGGATCTGTCTAACAAGTATGCGAAAAATGCGAAAGTACGAGCCAGATGAGTGCAAATCCCAGACCAAACCGAGACATAACCGGCGTTATCCTGTAAAATATTAGTCGCAACCAGGTTTAATTGACTGTTTCGGTGTGGTACCGCATTACTACGTGATCCAAACCAGAGAATGGCCACGATCTGGCCAACAAGGATGAGAAAAATGCGAAAGTATGTGCATGATGATTGCAAATACCAGAACTAACTCTGACATAACCAGCGTTATCCTCTAAAATACGAATCGCAACATGCTTTTAATGACTGTTTCAGTGTGGTAACACATTACTACGTGATCCAAACCAGAAAATGGCCAGGATCTGGCCAACAACTATGAGAAAAACGCGAAAGTATGAGCCAGATGATTGCAAATTCCAGAACTATTCCAGGCATAAGCAGCGTTATCCTCTAACATATTATTCGCAACCAGGTTTAATTGACTGTTTCGGTGTGGCACCACATTACTACGTGGTCCATGCCAGAAAGAGGCCAGGATCTGGCCAACAACTATGAGAAAAACGCGAAAGTATGAGCCAGATGATTGCAAATACCAGAACTATCCCAGGCATAACCAGCGTTATCCTCTAAAATATTATTCGCATCCAGGTTTAATTGACTGTTTCGGTGTGGTACCGCATTGCTACGATGATCCAAATCAGAAAGAGGCCAGGATCTGGCTAACAAGTATGCGAAAAATGCGAAAGTACGAGCCAGATGAGTGCAAATCCCAGACCAAACCGAGACATAACCGGCGTTATCCTGTAAAATATTAATCGCAACCAGGTTTAATTGACTGTTTCGGTGTGGTACCGCATTACTACGTGATCCAAACCAGAAAAAACCCAGGATCTGGCCAACAACTATGAGTAAAACGCGAAAGTATGAGCCAGATGATTGCAAATACCAGAACTATCCCAGACATAACTAGCGTTATCCTCTAAAATATTATTCGCAACCAGGTTTAATTGACTGTTTCAGTCTGGTGCCACTTTACTACGTGGACCAAGCCAGAAGAAGGCCGGGATCTGGCCAACAAGTATGCGAAAAATGCGAAGGTCCGAGCCAGATGAGGGCAAATACCAGACCTAACCGAGACATAACCGGCGTTATCCTCCAAAATATTAATCGCAACCAGGTTCAATTGACTGTTTCGGTGTGGAACCTCATTACTACGGGATCCAAAACAGAAAAAGCACAGGATCTGGCCAACAAGTATGCGAAAAACGCGGAAGTATGTGGCAGATGATAGCAAATACCAGAACTAACCCAGACATAACCAGCGTTATCCTCTAAAATACTTATCGGAACATGCTTTTAATGACTGTTTCAGTGTGGTAACACATTACTACGAGATCCAAACCAGAAAAATCCCAGGATCGGGCCAACAAGAATGCGAGAAACGTGAAAGTACGAGTCAGATGAGGACAAATCCCAGACTTACCCGAGACACAACCGGCGTTATCCTCTAAAATATTAATCGCAACCAGTTTAATTGACTGTTTCGGTGTGGAACCTCATTACTACGGGATCCAAAACAGAAAAAGCACAGGATCCGGCCATCAAGTATGCGAAAAACGCGGAAGTATGTGCCAGATGATAGCAAATACCAGAACTAACCCAGACATAACCAGCGTTATCCTTTAAAATACTTATCGGAACCAGCTTCTATTGACTGTTTCGGTGTGGAACCACATTACTACGGGATCCAAACCAGAAAAAAAACCAGGATATGGCCAACAAGTATGCGAAAAATGCGAAGGTATGAGCCAGATGAGGGCAAATACCAGACCTAACCCAGACATAACCGGCGTTATCCGCTAAAATATTAATCTCAACCAGGTTTAATTGACTGTTTCGTTGTGGTACCACATTACTACGGGATCCAAAACAGAGAAAACCCAGGATCTGGCCAACAGGTATGCGAAAAATGCGAAAGTTTGAGCCAGATGATTGCAAATACCAGAACTATCCCAGGCATAACCAGCGTTATCCTCTAAAATATTATTCGCATCCAGGTTTAATTGACTGTTTCGGTGTGGTACCGCATTGCTACGATGATCCAAACCGGAAAGAGGCCAGGATCTGGCTAACAAGTATGCGAAAAATGCGAAAGTACGAGCCAGATGAGTGCAAATCCCAGACCAAACCGAGACATAACCGGCGTTATCCTGTAAAATATTAATCGCAACCAGGTTTAATTGACTGTTTCGGTGTGGTACCGCATTACTACGTGATCCAAACCAGAGAAAGGCCAGGATCTGGCCAACAAGGATGAGAAAAATGCGAAAGTATGAGCATGATGATTGCAAATACCAGAACTAACTCTGACATAACCAGCGTTATCCTCTAAAATACGAATCGGAACATGCTTTTAATGACTGTTTCAGTGTGGTAACACATTACTACGTGGTCCAAGCCAGAAAAAGGCCAGGATCTGGCCAACAAGTATGCGAAAAATGCGAAAGTACGCGGCAGATGAGGACAAATACCAGACCTAACCGAGACATTACCGGCATTATCCTCTAAAATATTAATCGCAAACAGATTTAATTGACTGTTTCGGTGTGGTACCGCATTACTACGGGATCCAAACCAGAAAAAAACCCAGGATCTGGCCAACAACTATGAGAAAAAGCGAAAGTATGAGCCAGATGATTGCAAATACCAGAACTATCCCAGACATAACTAGCGTTATCCTCTAAAATATTATTCGCAACCAGGTTTAATTGACTGTTTCAGTCTGGTGCCACTTTACTACGTGGACCAAGCCAGAAGAAGGCCGGGATCTGGCCAACAAGTATGCGAAAAATGCGAAGGTCCGAGCCAGATGAGGGCAAATACCAGACCTAACCGAGACATAACTGGCGTTATCCTCCAAAATATTAATCGCAACCAGGTTCAATTGACTGTTTCGGTGTGGAACCTCATTACTACGGGATCCAAAACAGAAAAAGCACACGATCTGGCCAACAAGTATGCGAAAAACGCGGAAGTATGTGGCAGATGATAGCAAATACCAGAACTAACCCAGACATAACCAGCGTTATCCTCTAAAATACTTATCGGAACATGCTTTTAATGACTGTTTCAGTGTGGTAACACATTACTACGAGATCCAAACCAGAAAAATCCCAGGATCGGGCCAACAAGAATGCGAGAAACG
This sequence comes from Colletes latitarsis, assembly GCF_051014445.1. Lineage (NCBI taxonomy): Eukaryota > Metazoa > Arthropoda > Insecta > Hymenoptera > Colletidae > Colletes > Colletes latitarsis. The sequence continues at coordinate 15,816,733 of NW_027488369.1, forward strand.
TGAAAGTACGAGTCAGATGAGGACAAATCCCAGACTTACCCGAGACATAACCGGCGTTATCCTCTAAAATATTAATCGCAACCAGTTTAATTGACTGTTTCGGTGTGGAACCTCATTACTACGGGATCCAAAACAGAAAAAGCACAGGATCCGGCCATCAAGTATGCGAAAAACGCGGAAGTATGTGCCAGATGATAGCAAATACCAGAACTAACCCAGACATAACCAGCGTTATCCTTTAAAATACTTATCGGAACCAGCTTCTATTGACTGTTTCGGTGTGGAACCACATTACTACGGGATCCAAACCAGAAAAAAAACCAGGATATGGCCAACAAGTATGCGAAAAATGCGAAGGTATGAGCCAGATGAGGGCAAATACCAGACCTAACCCAGACATAACCGGCGTTATCCGCTAAAATATTAATCTCACCCAGGTTTAATTGACTGTTTCGTTGTGGTACCACATTACTACGGGATCCAAAACAGAGAAAACACAGGATCTGGCCAACAGGTATGCGAAAAATGCAAAAGTATGAGCCAGATGATTGCAAATACCAGAACTATCCCAGGCATAACCAGCGTTATCCTCTAAAATATTATTCGCATCCAGGTTTAATTGACTGTTTCGGTGTGGTACCGCATTGCTACGATGATCCAAACCAGAAAGAGGCCAGGATCTGGCTAACAAGTATGCGAAAAATGCGAAAGTACGAGACAGATGAGTGCAAATCCCAGACCAAACCGAGACATAACCGGCGTTATCCTGCAAAATATTAATCGCAACCAGGTTTAATTGACTGTTTCGGTGTGGTACCGCATTACTACGTGATCCAAACCAGAGAAAGGCCAGGATCTGGCCAACAAGGATGAGAAAAATGCGAAAGTACGAGCCAGATAAGGGCAAATCCCAGACCTAACCGAGACATAACCGGCGTTATCCTCTAAAATATTAATCGCAACCAGGTTTAATTGACTGTTTCGGTGTGGTGACGCATTACTACGTGATCCAAACCAGAAAAAGCCCAGGATCTGGCCAACAAGTATGCGAAAAATGCCAAAGTACGAGCCAGATGAGGGCAAATCCCAGACCTAACCGAGACATAACCGGCGTTATCCTCTAAAATATTAATCGCAACCAGGTTTAATTGACTGTTTCGGTGTGGTGACGCATTACTACGTGATCCAAACCAGAAAAAGTCCAAGATCTGGCTAACAAGTATGCGAAAAATGCGAAAGTACGAGCCAGATGAGGGCAAATACCAGACCTAGCCCAGACATTACCGGCATTATCCTCTAAAATATTAATCGCAACCAGATTTAATTGACTGTTTCGGTGTGGTACCGCATTACTACGTGATCCAAACCAGAAAAAGCCCAGGATCTGGCCAACAAGTATGCGAAAAAAGCGAAAGTACGAGTCAGATGAGGACAAATCCCAGACTTACCCGAGACATAACCGGCGTTATCCTCTAAAATATTAATCGCAACCAGTTTAATTGACTGTTTCGGTGTGGTACCGCATTACTACGGGATCCAAACCAGAAAAAAACCCAGGATCTGGCCAACAACTATGAGAAAAAGCGAAAGTATGAGCATGATGATTGCAAATACCAGAACTAACTCTGACATAACCAGCGTTATCCTCTAAAATACGAATCGGAACATGCTTTTAATGACTGTTTCAGTGTGGTAACACATTACTACGTGGTCCAAGCCAGAAAAAGGCCAGGATCTGGCCAACAAGTATGCGAAAAATGCGAAAGTACGCGGCAGATGAGGACAAATACCAGACCTAACCGAGACATTACCGGCATTATCCTCTAAAATATTAATCGCAAACAGATTTAATTGACTGTTTCGGTGTGGTACCGCATTACTACGGGATCCAAACCAGAAAAAAACCCAGGATCTGGCCAACAACTATGAGAAAAAGCGAAAGTATGAGCCAGATGATTGCAAATACCAGAACTATCCCAGACATAACTAGCGTTATCCTCTAAAATATTATTCGCAACCAGGTTTAATTGACTGTTTCAGTCTGGTGCCACTTTACTACGTGGACCAAGCCAGAAGAAGGCCGGGATCTGGCCAACAAGTATGCGAAAAATGCGAAGGTCCGAGCCAGATGAGGGCAAATACCAGACCTAACCGAGACATAACTGGCGTTATCCTCCAAAATATTAATCGCAACCAGGTTCAATTGACTGTTTCGGTGTGGAACCTCATTACTACGGGATCCAAAACAGAAAAAGCACACGATCTGGCCAACAAGTATGCGAAAAACACGGAAGTATGTGGCAGATGATAGCAAATACCAGAACTAACCCAGACATAACCAGCGTTATCCTCTAAAATACTTATCGGAACATGCTTTTAATGACTGTTTCAGTGTGGTAACACATTACTACGAGATCCAAACCAGAAAAATCCCAGGATCGGGCCAACAAGAATGCGAGAAACGTGAAAGTACGAGTCAGATGAGGACAAATCCCAGACTTACCCGAGACATAACCGGCGTTATCCTCTAAAATATTAATCGCAACCAGTTTAATTGACTGTTTCGGTGTGGAACCTCATTACTACGGGATCCAAAACAGAAAAAGCACAGGATCCGGCCATCAAGTATGCGAAAAACGCGGAAGTATGTGCCAGATGATAGCAAATACCAGAACTAACCCAGACATAACCAGCGTTATCCTTTAAAATACTTATCGGAACCAGCTTCTATTGACTGTTTCGGTGTGGAACCACATTACTACGGGATCCAAACCAGAAAAAAAACCAGGATATGGCCAACAAGTATGCGAAAAATGCGAAGGTATGAGCCAGATGAGGGCAAATACCAGACCTAACCCAGACATAACCGGCGTTATCCGCTAAAATATTAATCTCAACCAGGTTTAATTGACTGTTTCGTTGTGGTACCACATTACTACGGGATCCAAAACAGAGAAAACACAGGATCTGGCCAACAGGTATGCGAAAAATGCGAAAGTATGAGCCAGATGATTGCAAATACCAGAACTATCCCAGGCATAACCAGCGTTATCCTCTAAAATATTATTCGCATCCAGGTTTAATTGACTGTTTCGGTGTGGTACCGCATTGCTACGATGATCCAAACCAGAAAGAGGCCAGGATCTGGCCAACAAGTATGCGAAAAATGCGAAAGCATGAGCCAGATGATTGCAAATACCAGAACTAACCCAGACGTAACTGGCGTTATCCCCTAAAATATTAATCGCAACCAGGTTTAATTGACTGTTTCGGTGTGGTACCGCATTACTTCGTGATCCAAACCAGAGAAAGGCCAGGATCTGGCCAACAAGTATGCGAAAAATGTGAAAGTACGAGTCAGATGAGGACAAATCCCAGACCTAGCCGAGACATAACCGGCGTTATCCTCTAAAATATTGATCGCAACCAGTTTAATTGACTGTTTCGGTGTGGAACCTCATTACTACGTGATCCAAACCAGATAAAGCCCAGGATCTGGCCAACAAGTATGAGAAAAAAGCGAAAGTTCGAGCCAGATGTAGGGCAAGTACCAGACCTAACCCAGACAAAACCGGCGTTATCCCCTAAAATATTAATCGCAACCAGGTATAATTGACTGTTTCGGTGTGGTACCGCATTGCTACGATGATCCAAACCAGAAAGAGGCCAGGATCTGGCTAACAAGTATGCGAAGAATGCGAAAGTACGATCCAGATGAGGGCAAATCCCAGACCTAACCGAGACATAACCGGCGTTATCCTCTAAAATATTAATCGCAACAAGGTTTAATTGACTGTTTCGTTGTGGAACCACATTACTGCGGGATCCAAACCAGAAAAAACGCAGGATCTGGCCAACAGTTATGCGAAAAATGCGAAAGTACGATCCAGATGAGGGCAAATCCCAGACCTAACCGAGACATAACTGGCGTTATCCTCTAAAATATTAATCGCAACCAGGTTTAATTGACTGTTTCGGTGTGGTACCGCATTACTACGTGATCCAAACCAGAAAAAGGCCAGGATCTGGCCAGCAAGTATCCGAAAAATGCGTAATTATGAGCCAGATGATTGCAAATACCAGAACTATGCCTGACATAAACAGCGTTATCCTCTAAAACACGAATCAGAACATGTTTTTAATGACTGTTTCAGTGTGGTACCACATCACTACGTGATCCAAACAAGAAAAAGGCCAGGATCTGGCCAAAAAGTATGCGAAACATGCGAAAGTACGAGCCAGATGAGGGCAAACACCAGACCTAACCCAGACATAACCGGCGTTATCCTCTAAAATATTAATCGCAACCAGGTTTAATTGACTGTTTCGGTGTGGTGCCGCATTACTACGTGATCCAAACCAGAGAAAGGCCAGGGTCTGGCAAACAAGGATGAGAAAAATGCGAAAGTATGAGCATGATGATTGCAAATACCAGAACTAACCCTGACATAACCAGCGTTATCCTCTAAAATACGAATCGGAACATGCTTTTAATGACTGTTTCAGTGTGGTAACACATTACTACGTGATCCAAACCAGAAACATCCCAGGATCGGGCCAACAAGAATGCGAAAAATGCGAAAGTACGAACCAGATGAGGGAAAATCCCAGACCTAACCGAGACGTAACCGGCGTTATCCCCTAAAATATTAATCGCAGCCGGGTTTAATTGACTGTTTCCGTGTGGAACCACATTACTACGGGATCCAAACTAGAAAAAACCCAGGATCTGGCCAACAACTATGAGAAAAACGCGAAAGTATGAGCCAGATGATTGCAAATACCAGCACTATCCCAGGCATAAACAGCGTTATCCTCTAAAATATTATTCGCAACCAGGTTTAATTGACTGTTTCGGTGTGGTACCACATTACTACGTGGTCCAAGCCAGAAAAAGGCCAGGATCTGGCCAACAAGAATGCGAAAAATGCGAAAGTACGCGCCAGATGAGGGCAAATATCAGACCTAACCGAGACATTACCGGCATTATCCTCTAAAATATTAATCGCAACCAGATTTAATTGACTGTTTCGGTGTGGTACCGCATTACTACGTGATCCAAACCAGAAAAAGGCCAGGATCTGGCCAACAAGTATGTGAAAAATGCGAAAGTACGAGCCAGATGAGGGCAAATACCAGACCTAACCCAGACATAACCGGCGTTATCCGCTAAAATATTAATCGCAACCAGGTTTAATTGACTGTTTCGCTGTGGAACAGCATTACTACGGGATCCAAACCAGAAAAAGCCCAGGATCTGGCCAACAAGTATGCGGAAAACGTGAAAGTACGAGCCAGATGAGGACAAATCCCAGACCTACCCGAGACATAACCGGCGTTATCCTCTAAAATATTGATCGCAACCAGTTTAATTGACTGTTTCGGTGTGGAACCTCATTACTACGTGATCCAAACCAGATAAAGCCCAGGATCTGGCCAACAAGTATGAGAAAAATGCGAAAGTTCGAGCCAGATGTAGGGCAAGTACCAGACATAACCCAGACAAAACCGGCGTTATCCCCTAAAATATTAATCGCAACCAGGTATAATTGACTGTTTCGGTGTGGTACCGCATTGCTACGATGATCCAAACCAGAAAGAGGCCAGGATCTGGCTAACAAGTATGCGAAGAATGCGAAAGTACGATCCAGATGAGGGCAAATCCCAGACCTAACCGAGACATAACCGGCGTTATCCTCTAAAATATTAATCGCAACAAGGTTTAATTGACTGTTTCGTTGTGGAACCACATTACTGCGGGATCGAAACCAGAAAAAACGCAGGATCTCTCCAACAAGTATGCGAAAAATGCGAAAGTACGATCCAGATGAGGGCAAATCCCAGACCTAACCGAGACATAACCGGCGTTATCCTCGAAAATATTAATCGCAACCAGGTTTAATTGACTGTTTCGGTGTGGTACCGCATTACTACGTGATCCAAACCAGAAAAAGGCCAGGATCTGGCCAGCAAGTATCCGAAAAATGCGAAATTATGAGCCAGATGATTGCAAATACCAGAACTATGCCTGACATAAACAGCGTTATCCTCTAAAACACGAATCAGAACATGTTTTTAATGACTGTTTCAGTGTGGTACCACATCACTACGTGATCCAAACCAGAAAAAGGCCAGGATCTGGCCAAAAAGTATGCGAAACATGCGAAAGTACGAGCCAGATGAGGGCAAACGCCAGACCTAACCCAGACATAACCGGCGTTATCCTTTAAAATATTAATCGCAACCAGGTTTAATTGACTGTTTCGGTGTGGTACCGCATTACCACGTGATCCAAACCAGAGGAAGGCCAGGATCTGGCCAACAAGGATGAGAAAAATGCGAAAGTATGAGCATGATGATTGCAAATACCAGAACTAACCCTGACATAACCAGCGTTATCCTCTAAAATACGAATCGGAACATGCTTTTAATGACTGTTTCAGTGTGGTAACACATTACTACGTGATCCAAACCAGAAACATCCCAGGATCGGGCCAACAAGAATGCGAAAAATGCGAAAGTACGAACCAGATGAGGGAAAATCCCAGACCTAACCGAGACGTAACCGGCATTATCCTCTAAAATATTAATCGCAACCAGATTTAATTGACTGTTTCGGTGTGGTACCGCATTACTACGTGATCCAAACCAGAAAAAGGCCAGGATCTGGCCAACAAGTATGTGAAAAATGCGAAAGTACGAGCCAGATGAGGGCAAACACCAGACCTAACCCAGACATAACCGGCGTTATCCTCTAAAATATTAATCGCAACCAGGTTTAATTGACTGTTTCGGTGTGGTACCGCATTACCACGTGATCCAAACCAGAGAAAGGCCAGGATCTGGCCAACAAGGATGAGAAAAATGCGAAATTATGAGCCAGATGATTGCAAATACCAGAACTATGCCTGACATAAACAGCGTTATCCTCTAAAACACGAATCAGAACATGTTTTTAATGACTGTTTCAGTGTGGTACCACATCACTACGGGATCCAAACCAGAAAAAACTCAGGATCTGGCCGACAAGTATTCGAAAAATGCGATAGTATGAGCCAGGGGAGGGCAAATACCAGACTTAACACAGACATAACCGGCGTTATCCTCTAAAATATTAATCGCAACCGGGTTTAATTGACTGTTTCCGTGTGGAACCACATTACTACGGGATCCAAACCAGAAAAAACCCAGGATCTGGCCATAACTATGAGAAAAACGCGAAAGTATGAGCCAGATGATTGCAAATACCAGAACTATCCCAGGCATAAACAGCGTTATCCTCTAAAATATTATTCGCAACCAGGTTTAATTGACTGTTTCGGTGTGGTACCACATTACTACGTGGTCCAAGCCAGAAAGAGGCCAGGATCTGGCCAACAAGAATGCGAAAAATGCGAAAGTACGCGCCAGATGAGGGCAAATACCAGACCTAACCGAGACATTACCGGCATTATCCTCTAAAATATTAATCGCAACCAGATTTAATTGACTGTTTCGGTGTGCTACCGCATTACTACGTGATCCAAACCAGAAAAAGGCCAGGATCTGGCCAACAAGTATGTGAAAAATGCGAAAGTACGAGCCAGATGAGGGCAAATACCAGACCTAACCCAGACATAACCGGCGTTATCCGCTAAAATATTAATCGCACCAGGTTTAATTGACTGTTTCGCTGCGGAACAGCATTACTACGGGATCCAAACCAGAAAAAAACCCAGGATCTGGCCAACAACTATGCGAAAAAGCGAAAGTATGAGCCAGATGATTGCAAATACCAGAACTATCCCAGACAATAACAGCGTTATCCTCTAAAATATTATTCGCAACCAGGTTTAATTGACTGTTTCAGTCTGGTGCCACTTTACTACGTGGACCAAGCCAGAAGAGGGCCGGGATCTGGCCATCAAGTATGCGAAAAATGCGATGGTCCGAGCCAGATGAGGGCAAATACCAGACCTAACCGAGACATAACCGGCGTTATCCTCCAAAATATTAATCGCAACCAGGTTCAATTGACTGTTTCGGTGTGGAACCACATTACTACGGGATCCAAACCAGAAAAAACCCAGGATCTGGCCAACAACTATGAGAAAAACGCGAAAGTATGAGCCAGATGATTGCAAATACCAGAACTATCCCAGGCATAACCAACGTTATCCTCTAAAATATTATTCGCATCCAAGTTTAATTGACTGTTTCGGTGTGGTACCACATTACTACGTGGTCCAAGAGAGAAAAAGGCCAGGATCTGGCCAACGAGAATACGAAAAATGCGAAAGTACGAGCCAGATGTGGGCAAATCCCAGACCTACCCGAGACATAACCGGCGTTATCCTCTAAAATATTAATCGCAACCAGGTTTAATTGACTGTTTCGGTGTGGTACCGCATTGCTACGATGATCCAAACCAGAAAGAGGCCAGGATCTGGCCAACAAGTATGCGAAAAATGCGAAAGTATGAGCCAGATGATTGCAAATACCAGAACTAACCCAGACATAACCGGCGTTATCCCCTAAAATATTAATCGCAACCAGGTTTAATTGACTGTTTCGGTGTGGTACCGCATTACAACGTGATCCAAACCAGAGAAAGGCCAGGATCTGGCCAACAAGGATGAGAAAAATGCGAATATATGATCCAGATGATTGCAAATACCAGAACTAACCCTGACATAACCAGCGTTATCCTCTAAAATACGCATCGGAACATGCTTTTAATGACTGTTTCAGTGTGGCACCACATTACTACGTGATCCAAACCAGAAAAAGCCCAGGATCGGGCCAACAAGAATGCGAAAAATGCGAAAGTACGAGCCAGATGAGGGAAAATCCCAGACCTAACCGAGACGTAACCGGCGTTATCCCCTAAAATATTAATCGCAACGAGGTATAATTGACTGTTTCGGTGTGGTACCGCATTGCTACGATGATCCAAACCAGAAAGAGGCCAGGATCTGGCCATCAAGTATGCGAAAAATGCGAAAGTATGAGCCAGATGATTGCAAATACCAGAACTAACCCAGACATAACCAGAGTTATCCTCTAAAATATTAATCGCAACCAGGTCTAATTGACTGTTTCGGTGTGGTACTGCATTACTACGTGATCCAGACCAGAAAAAGGCCAGGATCTGGCCAACAAGTATGCGCAAAATGCGAAAGTACGAGCCAGATGAGGGCAAATCCCAGACCAAACCGAGACATAAACGGCGTTATCCTCTAAAATATTAATCGCAACCAGGTTTAATTGACTGTTTCGGTGTGGTACTGCATTACTACGTGATCCAGACCAGAAAAAGGCCAGGATCTGGCCAACAAGTATGCGAAAAATGCGAAAGTATGACCCAGATGATTGCAAATACCAGAACTATGCCTGACATAACCAGCGTTATCCTCTAAAATACGAATCGGAACATGCTTTTGATGACTGTTTCAGTGTGGTAACACATTACTACGAGATCCAAACCAGAAAAATCCCAGGATCGGGACAACAAGAATGCGAGAAACGCGAAAGTACGAGCCACATGAGGGAAAATCCCAGACCTAACCCAGACATAACCGGCGTTATCCGCTAAAATATTAATCGCAACCAGGTTTAATTGACTGTTTCGTTGTGGAACCACATTACTACGGGATCCAAACCAGAAAGAACCCAGGATCTGGCCAACAAGTATGCGAAAAATGGGAAAGAACGATCCAGATGAGGGCAAATCCCAGACCTAACCGAGACATAACCGGCGTTATCCTCTAAAATATTAATTGCAACCAGGTTTAGTTAACTGTCTCAGTGTGGTACCACATTACTACGTGATCCAAATCAGAAAAAGCCCAGGATCTGGCGAACAAGTATGCGAAAAATGCGAAAGTACGAGCCAGATGAGGGCAAATCCCAGACCTAACCGAGACATAACCGGCGTTATCCTCTAAAATATTAACCGCAACCAGGTTTAATTGACTGTTTCGGTGTGGTACCGGATTACTACGTGATCCAAACCAGAAAAAGGCCATGATCTGGCCAACAAGTATGCGAAAAATGCGAAAGTATGAGCCAGATGATTGCAAATACCAGAACTATGCCTGGCATAACCAGCGTTATCCTCTAAAATACGAATCGGAACATGCTTTTGATGACTGTTTCAGTGTGGTAACACATTACTACCAGATCCAAACCAGAAAAATCCCAGGATCGGGACAACAAGAATGCGAGAAACGCGAAAGTACGAGCCACATGAGGGAAAATCCCAGACCTAACCCAGACATAACCGGCGTTATCCGCTAAAATATTAATCGCAACCAGGTTTAATTGACTGTTACGTTGTGGAACCACATTACTACGGGATCCAAACCTGAAAGAACCTAGGATCTGGCCAACAAGTATGCGAAAAATGCGAAAGAACGATCCAGATGAGGGCAAATCCCAGACCTAACCGAGACATAACCGGCGTTATCCTCTAAAATATTAATTGCAACCAGGTTTATTTGACTGTTTCGGTGTGGTAACGCATTACTGCGTGATCCAAACCAGATCAAGCCCAGGATCTGACCAACAAGTATCAGAAAAATGCGAAAGTTCGAGCCAGATGAGGGCAAATCCCAGACCTAACCGAGACATAACCGGCGTTATCCTCTAAAATATTAATCGCAACCAGGTTTATTTGACTGTTTCGGTGTGGTAACGCATTACTGCGTGATCCAAACCAGATAAAGCCCAGGATCTGACCAACAAGTATCAGAAAAATGCGAAAGATCGAGCCAGATGAGGGCAAATCCCAGACCTAACCGAGACATAACCGGCGTTATCCTCTAAAATATTAATCGCAACCAGGTTTATTTGACTGTTTCTGTGTGGTACCACATTACTACGTGGTCCAAGCCAGAAAAAGACCAGGATCTGGCCAACAAGTATGCGAAAAATGCGAAATTACGAGCCACATGAGGGAAAATCCCAGACCCAACCGAGACGTAACCGGCGCTTTCCTCTAAGATATTAATCGCAACCAGGTTTATTTGACTGTTTCGGTGTGCTACCACGTTACTACGTGGTCCAAGCCAGAAAAAGACCAGGATCTGGCCAACAAGAATGCGAAAAATGCGAAAGTATGAGCCAGATGATTGCAAATACCAGAACTATGCCTGGCATAACCAGCGTTATCCTCTAAAATACGAATCGGAACATGCTTTTGATGACTGTTTCAGTGTGGTAACACATTACTACCAGATCCAAACCAGAAAAATCCCAGGATCGGGACAACAAGAATGCGAGAAACGCGAAAGTACGAGCCACATGAGGGAAAATCCCAGACCTAACCCAGACATAACCGGCGTTATCCGCTAAAATATTAATCGCAACCAGGTTTAATTGACTGTTTCAGTGTGGTACCACATTACTACGTGATCCAAACCAGAAAAAGCCAAGGATCTGGCCAACAAGTATGCGAAAAACGCGAATGTATGAGCCAGATGATTGCAAATACCAGAACTAACCCAGACATAACCAGCGTTATCCTCTAAAATACTGATCGGAACCAGCTTCTATTGACTGCTTCAGTGTGGTACCACATTACTACGTGATCCACACCCGAAAAAGGCCAGGATCTGGCCAACAAGTATGCGAAAAACGTGAAAGTACGAGCCAGATGAGGACAAATCCCAGACCTAACCGAGACGTAACCGGCGTTATCCCCTAAAATATTAATCGCAACCAGGTATAATTGACTGTTTCGGTGTGGTACCGCATTGCTACGATGATCCAAACCAGAAAGAGGCCAGGATCTGGCCAACAAGTATGCGAAAAATGCGAAAGTATGAACCAGATGATTGCTAATACCAGAACTAACCCAGACATAACCGGCGTTATCCCCTAAAATATTAATCGCAACCAGGTTTAATTGACTGTTTCGGTGTGGAACCACATTACTACGGGATGCAAACCAGAGAAAACCCAGGATCTGGCCAACAGGTATGCGAAAAATGCGAAAGTATGAGCCAGATGATTGCAAATACTAGCACTAACCAAGACATAACCAGCGTTATTCTCTAAAATATTAATCGCAACCAGGTTTAATTGACTGTTTCGGTGTGGTACCGCATTACTACGTGATCCAAACCAGAGAAAGGCCAGGATCTGGCCAACAAGGATGAGAAAAATGCGAAAGTATGAGCAAGATGATTGCAAATACCAGAACTAACCCTGACATAACCTGCGTTATCCTCTAAAATACGAATCGGAACATGCTTTTAATAACTGTTTCAGTGTGGTACCACATTACTACCTGATCCAAACCAGAAACATCCCAGGATCGGGCCAACAAGAATGCGAAAAACGTTATCCCCTAAAATATTAATCGCAACCAGGTTTAATTGACTGTTTCAGTGTGGTAACACATTACTACGTGATCCAAACCAGAGAAAACCCAGGATCTGGCCAACAGGTATGCGAAAAATGCGAAAGTATGAGCCAGATGATTGCAAATACTAGCACTAACCCAGACATAACCGGCGTTATCCTCTAAAATATTAGTCGCAACCGGGTTTAATTGACTGTTTCCGTGTGGAACCACATTACTACGGGATCCAAAGCAGAAAAAACCCAGGATCTGGCCAACAACTATGAGAAAAACGCGAAAGTATGAGCCAGATGATTGCAAATACCAGAACTATCCCAAGCATAACCAGCGGTATCCTCTAAAATATTATTCGCAACCAGGTTTAATTGACTGTTTCGGTGTGGTACCACATTCCTACGTGGTCCAAGCCAGAAAAAGGCCAGGATCTGGCCAACAAGAATGCGAAAAATGCGAAAGTACGCGCCAGATGAGGGCAAATACCAGACCTAACCGAGACATTACCGCCATTATCCTCTAAAATATTAATCGCAACCAGATTTAATTGACTGTTTCGGTGTGGTACCGCATTACTACGTGATCCAAACCAGAAAAAGGCCAGGATCTGGCCAAGAAGTATGCGAAAAATGCGAAAGTACGAGCCAGATGAGGGCAAATACCAGAACTAACCCAGACATAACCGGCGTTATCCTCTAAAATACTGATCGGAACCAGTTTCTATTGACTGTTTCAGTGTGGTACCACATTACTACGTGATCCAAACCAGAAAAAGGCCAGGATCTGGCCAACAAGTAAGCGAAAAACGTGAAAGTATGAGCTAGATGATTGCAAATACCAGAACTATCCCAAGCATAACCAGCGTTATCCTCTAAAATATTATTCGCAACCAGGTTTAATTGACTGTTTCGGTGTGGTACCACATTCCTACGTGGTCCAAGCCAGAAAAAGGGCAGGATCTGGCCAACAAGAATGCTAAAAATGCGAAAGTACGCGCCAGATGAGGACAAATCCCAGACCTACCCGAGACATAACCGGCGTTATCCTCTAAAATATTAATCTCAACCAGGTTTAATTGACTGTTTCGTTGTGGAACCAAATTACTACGGGATCCAAACCAGAAAAAACCCAGGATCTGGCCAACAAGAATGCCAAAAATGCGAAAGTATGAGCCAGATGATTGCAAATACCAGAACTAACCCAGACATAACCGGCGTTATCCCCTAAAATATTAATCGCAACCAGGTTTAATTGACAGTTTCGTTGTGGAACCACATTACTACGGGATCCAAACCAGAAAAATCCCAGGATCGGGCCAACAAGAATGCGAGAAACGCGAAAGTATGAGCCAGATGAGGGAAAATCCCAGACCTAACCCAGACATAACCGGCGTTATCCTCTAAAATATTAATCGCAACCAGGTTTAATTGACTGTTTCAGTGTGGTACCACATTACTACGTGATCCAAACCAGAAAAAGCCCAGGATCTGGCCAACAAGTATGCGAAAAATGCGAAAGTATGAGCCAGATGAGGGAAAATCCCAGACCTAACCGAGACGTAACCGGCGTTATCCTCTAAAATATTAATCGCAACCAGGTTTAATTGACTGTTTCAGTGTGGTACTGCATTACTACGTGATCCAGACCAGAAAAAGGCCAGGATCTGGCCAACAAGTTTGCGCAAAATGCGAAAGTACGAACCAGATGAGGGCAAATCCCAGACCAAACCGAGACACAACCGGCGTTATCCTCTAAAATATTAATCGCAACCAGGTTTAATTGACTGTTTCGGTGTGGTACCGCATTACTACGTGATCCAAACCAGAAAAAGGCCATGATCTGGCCAACAAGTATGCGAAAAATGCGAAAGTACGAGCCAGATGGGGGCAAATCCCAGACCTAACCGAGACATAACCGGCGTTATCCTCTAAAATATTAATCGCAACCAGGTTTAATTGACTGTTTCGGTGTGGAACCTCATTACTACGGGATCCAAAACAGAAAAAGCACAGGATCTGGCCAACAAGTATTCGAAAAACGCGGGAGTATGTGCCAGATGATAGCAAATACCAGAACTAGCCCAGACATAACCAGCGTTATCCTCTAAAATATTATTCGCAACCAGGTTCAATTGACTGTTTCGGTGTGGTACCACATTACTACGTGGTCCAAGCGAGAAAGAGGCCAGGATCTGGCCAACAAGAATGCGAAAAATGCGAAAGTACGCGCCAGATGAGGGCAAATACCAGACCTAACCGAGACATTACCGGCATTATCCTCTAAAATATTAATGGCAACCAGATTTAATTGACTGTTTCGGTGTGGTACCGCATTACTACGAGATCCAAACCAGAAAAAGACCAGAATCTGGCCAACAAGTATGCGAAAAATGCGAAAGTATGAGCCAGATGAGGGAAAATCCCAGACCTAACCGAGACGTAACCGGCGTTATCCTCTAAAATATTAATTGCAACCAGGTTTATTTGACTGTTTCGGTGTGGTAACGCATTACTACGTGATCCAAACCAGATAAAGCACAGGATCTGGCCAACAAGTATGAGAAAAATGCGAAAGTTCGAGCCAGATGAGGGCAAATACCAGACCTAACCCAGACAAAACCGGCGTTATCCCCTAAAATATTAACCGCAACCAGGTATAATTGACTGTTTCGGTGTGGTACCGTATTGCTACGATGATCCAAACCAGAAAAAACCCAGGATCTGGCCAACAAGTATGCGAAAAATGCGAAAAAACGATCCAGATGAGGGCAAATCCCCGACCTAACCGAGACATAACCGGCGTTATCCTCTAAAATATAAATCATAACCAGGTTTAATTGACTGTTTCGTTGTGGAACCACATTACTACGGGATCCAAACCAGAAAGAACCCAGGACCCGGCCAACAAGTATGCGAAAAATGCGAAAGAACGATCCAGATGAGGGCAAATCCCAGACCTAACCGAGACATAACCGGCGTTATCCTCTAAAATATTAATTGCAACCAGGTTTAGTTAACTGTTTCAGTGTGGTACCACATTACTACGTGATCCAAATCAGAAAAAGCCCAGGATCTGGCCAACAAGTATGAGAAAAACGCGAAAGTGCGAGCCAGATGGGGGCAAATCCCAGACCTAATCGAGACATAACCAGCGTTATCCTCTAAAATATTAATCGGAACATGCTTTTAATGACTGTTTCAGTATGGTAACACATTACTACGAGATCCAAACCAGAAAAATTGCCTGGATCGGGCCAACAAGAATGCGAGAAACGCGAAAGTACGAGCCACATGAGGGAAAATCACAGACCTAACCCAGACATAACCGGCGTTATCCGCTTAAATATTAATCGCAACCAGGTTTAATTGACTGTTTCCTTGTGGAACCACATTACTACGGGATCCAAACCAGAAAGAACCCAGGATCTGGCCAACAAGTATGCGAAAAATGCGAAAAAACGATCAAGATGAGGGCAAATCCCAGACCTAACCGAGACATAACCGGCGTTATCCTCTAAAATATTAATTGCAACCAGGTTTAGTTAACTGTTTCAGTGTGGTACCACATTACTACGTGATCCAAATCAGAAAAAGCCCAGGATGTTGCCAACAAGTATGCGAAAAATGCGAAAGTACGAGCCAGATGAGGGCAAATCCCAGACCTAACCGAGACATAACCGGCGTTATCCTCTAAGATATTAATCGCAACCAGGTTTATTTGACAGTTTCGGTGTGGTACCACATTACTACGTGGTCCAAGCCAGAAAAAGGCCAGGATCTGGCCAACAAGAATGCGAGAAATGCGAAAGTACGCGCCAGATGAGGGCAAATATCAGACCTAACCGAGACATTACCGGCGTTAGCCACTACAATATTAATCGCAACCAGGTTCAGTTGACTGTTTCGGCGTGGAACCACATTACTACGGGATCCAAACCAGAAAAAACCCAGGATCTGGCCAACAAGTATGCGAAAAACGTGAAAGTATGAGCCAGATGATTGCAAATACCAGAACTAACCCAGGCATAACCATCGTTATCCTCTAAAATACTGATCGGAACCAGCTTCTATTGACTGTTTCAGTGTGGTACCACATTACTACGTGATCCACACCCGAAAAAGGCCAGGATCTGGCCAACAAGTATGCGAAAAATGCGAAAGTATGAGCCGGATGATTGCAAATACCAGAACTAACCCAGACATAACCAACGTTATCCTCTAAAATACTGATCGGAACCAGCTTCTATTGACTGTTTCAGTGTGGTACCACATTACTACGTGATCCACACCCGAAAAAGGCCAGGATCTGGCCAACAAGTATGCGAAAAATGCGAAAGTACGTTCCAGATGAGGGCAAATCCCAGACCTAACCGAGACATAACCGGCGTTATCCTCTAAAATATTAATCGCAACCACGTTTAATTGACTCTTTCGGTGTGGTACCGCATTACTACGTGATCCAAACCAGAAAAAGGCCATGATCTGGCCAACAGGTATGCCAAAAATGCGAAAGTATGAGCCAGATGATTGCAAATACCAGAACTATGCCTGACATAACCAGCGTTATCCTCTAAAATACGAATCGGAACATGCTTTTAATGACTGTTTCAGTGTGCTAACACATTACTACGAGATCCAAACCAGAAAAATCCCAGGATCGGGCCAACAAGTATGAGAAATATGCGAAAGAACGATCCAGATGAGGGCAAATCCCAGACCTAACCGAGATATAACCGGCGTTATCCTCTAAAATATTAATCGCAACCAGGTATAATTGACTGTTTCGGTGTGGTAACACACTACTACGAGATCCAAACCAGAAAAATCCCAGGATCGGGCCACACAAGGATGCGAGAAACGCGAAAGTACGAGCCACATGAGGGAAAATCCCAGACCCAACCGAGACATAACCGGCGTTATCCTCTAAGATATTAATCGCAACCAGGTTTATTTGACTGTTTCGGTGTGGTACCACATTACTACGTGGTCCAAGCCAGAAAAAGGTCAGGATCTGGCCAACAAGAATGCGAGAAATGCGAAAGTACGCGCCAGATGAGGGCAAATATCAGACCTAACCGAGACATTACCGGCGTTAGCCACTACAATATTAATCGCAACCAGGTTTAATTGACTGTTTCAGTGTGGTAACACATTACTACGAGATCCAAACCAGAGAAAACCCAGGATCTGGCCAACAGGTATGCCAAAAATGCGAAAGTATGAGCCGGATGATTGCAAATACTAGCACTAACCCAGACATAACCGGCGTTATCCTCTAAAATATTAATCGCAACCGGGTTTAATTGACTGTTTCCGTGTGGAACCACATTACTACGGGATCCAAACCAGAAAAAACCCAGGATCTGGCCAACAACTATGAGAAAAACGCGAAAGTATGAGCCAGATGATTGCAAATACCAGAACTATCCCAGGCATAACCAGCGTTATCCGCTAAAATATTATTCGCAACCAGGTTTATTTGACTGTTTTGGTGTGGTAGCGCATTACTGCGTGATCCAAACCAGATAAAGCCCAGGATCTGACCAACAAGTATCAGAAAAATGCGAAAGTTCGAGCCAGATGAGGGCAAATCCCAGACCTAACCGAGACATAACCGGCGTTATCCTCTAAAATATTAATCGCAACCAGGTATAAGTGACTGTTTCGGTGTGGTAACACATTACTACGAGATCCAAACCAGAAAAATCCCAGGATCGGGCCAACAAGGATGCGAGAAACGCGAAAGTACGAGCCACATGAGGGAAAATCCCAGACCTAACCGAGACATAACCGGCGTTATCCTCTAAAATATTAATCGCAACCAGGTTTATTTGACTGTTTCGGTGTGGTAACGCATTACTGCGTGATCCAAACCAGATAAAGCCCAGGATCTGACCAACAAGTATCAGAAAAATGCGAAAGTTCGAGCCAGATAAGGGCAAATCCCAGACCTAACCGAGACATAACCGGCGTGATCCTCTAAAATATTAATCGCAACCAGGTTTATTTGACTGTTTCGGTGTGGTAACGCATTACTGCGTGATCCAAACCAGATAAAGCCCAGGATCTGGCCAACAAGTATCAGAGAAATACGAAAGTTCGAGCCAGATGAGGGCAAATCCCAGACCTAACCGAGACATAACCGGCGTTATCCTCTAAAATATTAATCGCAACCAGGTATAATTGACTGTTTCGGTGTGGAACCACATTACAAGGGGTCCAAACCAGAAAAAACCCAGGATCTGGCCAACAAGTATGCGAAAAATGCGAAAGTATGAGCCAGATGATTGCAAATACCAGAACTAACCCAGACATAACCGGCGTTATCCCCTAAAATATTAATCGCAACCATGTTTAATTGACTGTTTCGCTGTGGAACCACATTACTACGGGATCCAAACCAGAGAAAACCCAGGATCTGGCCAACAGGTATGCGAAAAATGCGATAGTATGAGCCAGATGATTGCAAATACTAGCACTATCCCAGACATAACCAGCGTCATCCTCTAAAATACGAATCGGAACATGCTTTTAATGACTGTTTCAGTGTGGTAACAAATTACTACGTGATTCAAACAAGAAACATCCCAGGATCGGGCCAACAAGAATGCGAAAAATGCGAAAGTACGAACCAGATGAGGGAAAATCCCAGACCTAACCGAGACGTAACCGGCGTTATCCCCTAAAATATTAATCGCAACCAGGTTTAATTGACTGTTTCAGTGTGGTAACACATTACTACGTGGTCCAAGCCAGAAAAAGGCCAGGATCTGACCAACAAGTATCAGAAAAATGCGAAAGTTCGAGCCAGATGAGGGCAAATCCCAGACCTAACCGAGACATAACCGGCGTTATCCTCTAAGATATTAATCGCAACCAGGTTTATTTGACTGTTTCGGTGTGGTACCACATTACTACGTGGTCCAAGCCAGAAAAAGGCCAGGATCTGGCCAACAAGAATGCGAGAAATGCGAAAGTACGCGCCAGATGAGGGCAAATATCAGACCTAACCGAGACATTACCGGCGTTATCCACTAAAATATTAATCGCAACCAGGTTCAATTGACTGTTTCGGTGTGGAACCACATTACTACGGGATCCAAACCAGAAAAAACCCACGATCTGTTCAACAACTATGAGAAAAACGCGAAAGTACGAGCCAGATGGGGGCAAATCCCAGACCTGACCGAGACATAACCAGCGTTATCCTCTAAAATATTAATCGCAACCAGGTTTAATTGACTGTTACGGTGTGGTACCGCATTACTACGTGATCCAAACAAGAATGAGGCCAGGATCTGGCCAACAAGAATGCGAAAAAAGCGAAAGTACGAGCCAGATGAGGGCAAATCCCAGACCTAACCGAGACATAACCGGCGTTATCCTCTAAAATATTAATCGCAACCAGGTTTATTTGACTGTTTCGGTGTGGTAACGCATTACTGCGTGATCCAAACCAGATAAAGCCCAGGATCTGACCAACAAGTATCAGAAAAATGCGAAAGTTCGAGCCAGATGAGGGCAAATCCCAGACCTAACCGAGACATAACCGGCGTTATCCTCTAAAATATTAATCGCAACCAGGTTTATTTGACTGTTTCGGTGTGGTAACGCATTACTGCGTGATCCAAACCAGATAAAGCCCAGGATCTGGCCAACAAGTATCAGAAAAATGCGAAAGTTCGAGCCAGATGAGGGCAAATCCCAGACCTAACCGAGACATAACCGGCGTTATCCTCTAAAATATTAATCGCAACCAGGTATAAGTGACTGTTTCGGTGTGGTAACACATTACTACGAGATCCAAACCAGAAAAATCCCAGGATCGGGCCAACAAGGATGCGAGAAACGCGAAAGTACGAGCCACATGAGGGAAAATCCCAGACCTAACCGAGACATAACCGGCGTTATCCTCTAAAATATTAATCGCAACCAGGTTTATTTGACTGTTTCGGTGTGGTAACGCATTACTGCGTGATCCAAACCAGATAAAGCCCAGGATCTGACCAACAAGTATCAGAAAAATGCGAAAGTTCGAGCCAGATGAGGGCAAATCCCAGACCTAACCGAGACATAACCGGCGTTATCCTCTAAGATATTAATCGCAACCAGGTTTATTTGACTGTTTCGGTGTGGTACGACATTACTACGTGGTCCAAGCCAGAAAAAGGCCAGGATCTGGCCAACAAGAATGCGAGAAATGCGAAAGTACGCGCCAGATGAGGGCAAATATCAGACCTAACCGAGACATTACCGGCGTTATCCTCTAAGATATTAATCGCAACCAGGTTTATTTGACTGTTTCGGTGTGGTACGACATTACTACGTGGTCCAAGCCAGAAAAAGGCCAGGATCTGGCCAACAAGAATGCGAGAAACGCGAAAGTACGAGCCACATGAGGGCAAATCGCAGACCTAACCGAGACATAACCGGCGTTATCCTCCAAAATATTAATTGCAGCCAGGTTTAATTAACTGTTTCAGTGTGGTACCACATTCCTACCTGATCCAAATCAGAAAAAGCCGAGGATCTGGCCAACAAGTATGCGAAAAATGCGAAAGTACGAGCCAGATGAGGGCAAATCCCAGACCTAAACGAGACATAACCGGCGTTATCCTCTAAAATATTAATCGCAACCAGGTTTATTTGACTGTTTCGGTGTGGTAACGCATTACTGCGTGATCCAAACCAGATAAAGCCCAGGATCTGACCAACAAGTATCAGAAAAATGCGAAAGTTCGAGCCAGATGAGGGCAAATCCCAGACCTAACCGAGACATAACCGGCGTTATCCTCTAAAATATTAATCGCAACCAGGTTTATTTGACTGTTTCGGTGTGGTAACGCATTACTGCGTGATCCAAACCAGATAAAGCCCAGGATCTGGCCAACAAGTATCAGAAAAATGCGAAAGTTCGAGCCAGATGAGGGCAAATCCCAGACCTAACCGAGACATAACCGGCGTTATCCTCTAAAATATTAACCGCAACCAGGTATAAGTGACTGTTTCGGTGTGGTAACACATTACTACGAGATCCAAACCAGAAAAATCCCAGGATCGGGCCAACAAGGATGCGAGAAAGGCGAAAGTACGAGCCACATGAGGGAAAATCCCAGACCTAACCGAGACGTAACCGGCGTTATCCCCTAAAATATTAATCGCAACCAGGTTTAGTTGACTGTTTCAGTGTGGTAACACATTACTACGTGGTCCAAGCCAGAAAAAGGCCAGGATCTGACCAACAAGTATCAGAAAAATGCGAAAGTTCGAGCCAAATGAGGGCAAATCCCAGACCTAACCGAGACATAACCGGCGTTATCCTCTAAAATATTAATCGCAACCAGGTTTAATTGACTGTTTCGGTGTGGTTCTGCATTACTACGTGATCCAGACTAGAAAAAGGCCAGGATCTGGCCAACAAGTATTGGCAAAATGCGAAAGTACGAGCCAGATGAGGGCAAATCCCAGACCTAACCGAGACATAACCGGCGCTATCCTCTAAAATATTAATCGCAACCAGGTATAATTGACTGTTTCGGTGTGGTACCGCATTGCTACGATGATCCAATCCAGAAAGAGGCCAGGATCTTGCTAACAAGTATGCGAAAAATGCGAAAGTACGAGCCAGATGAGGGCAAATCCCAGACCAAACCGAGACATAACCGGTGTGATCCTGTAAAATATTAATCGCAACCAGGTTTAATTGACTGTTTCGGTGTGGAACCACATTACTACGGTATCCAAACCAGAAAAAACTCAGGATCTGGCAGACAAGTATTCGAAAAATGCGATAGTATGAGCCAGAGGAGGGCAAATACCAGACTTAACACAGACATAACCGGCGTTATCCTCTAAAATATTAAACGCAACCGGGTTTAATTGACTGTTTCCGTGTGGTAACGCATTACTGCGTGATCCAAACCAGATAAAGCCCAGGATCTGGCCAACAAGTATCAGAAAAATGCGAAAGTTCGAGCCAAATGAGGGCAAATCCCAGACCTAACCGAGACATAACCGGCGTTATCCTCTAAAATATTAATCGCAACCAGGTTTAATTGACTGTTTCGGTGTGGTTCTGCATTACTACGGGATCCAAACCAGAAAAAACCCAGGATTTGGCCAACAACTATGAGAGAAACGCGAAAGTATGAGCCAGATGATTGCAAATACCAGAACTATCCCAGGCATAACCAGCGTTATCCTCTAAAATATTATTCGCAACCAGGTTTAATTGACTGTTTCGGTGTGGTACCACATTACTACGTGGTCCAAGCCAGAAAAAGGCCAGGATCTGGCCAACAAGGATGAGAAAAATGCGAATATATGATCCAGATGATTGCAAATACCAGAACTAACCCTGACATAACCAGCGTTATCCTCTAAAATACGCATCGGAACATGCTTTTAATGACTGTTTCAGTGTGGTACCACATTACTACGTGATCCAAACCAGAAAAAGCCCAGGATCGGGCCAACAAGAATGCGAAAAATGCGAAAGTACGAGCCAGATGAGGGAAAATCCCAGACCTAACCGAGACGTAACCGGCGTTATCCCCTAAAATATTAATCGCAACCAGGTATAATTGACTGTTTCGGTGTGGTACCGCATTGCTACGATGATCCAAACCAGAAAGAGGCCAGGATCTGGCCAACAAGTATGCGAAAAATGCGAAAGTATGAGCCAGATGATTGCAAATACTTGCACTAACCCAGACATAGTCGGCGTTATCCTCTAAAATATTAATCGCAACCGGGTTTAATTGACTGTTTCCGTGTGGAACCACATTACTACGGGATCCAAACCAGAAAAAACCCAGGATCTGGCCAACAACTATGAGAAAAACGCGAAAGTATGAGCCAGATGATTGCAAATACCAGAACTATCCCAGGCATAACCAGCGTTATCCTCTAAAATACGAATCGGAACATGCTTTTAATGACTGTCTCAGTGTGGTAACACATTACAACGTGATCCAAACCAGAAACATCCCAGGATCGGGCCAACAAGAATGCGAAAAATGCGAAAGTACGAACCAGATGAGGGAAAATCCCAGGCCTAACCGAGACGTAACCGGCGTTATCCCCTAAAATATTAATCACAACCAGGTTTATATGACTGTTTCAGTGTGGTAACACATTACTACGTGATCCAAACCAGAGAAAACCCAGGATCTGGCCAACAGGTATGCGAAAAATGCGAAGGTATGAGCCAGATGATTGCAAATACTAGCACTAACCCAGACACAGTCGGCGTTATCCTCTAAAATATTAATCGCAACCGGGTTTAATTGACTGTTTCCGTGTGGAACCACATTACTACGGGATCCAAACCAGAAGAAACCCAGGATCTGGCCAACAACAAGGAGAAAAACGCGAAAGTATGAGCCAGATGATTGCAAATACCAGAACTATCCCAGGCATAACCAGCGTTATCCTCTAAAATATTATTCGCAACCAGGTTTACTTGACTGTTTCGGTGTGGTACCACATTACTACGTGGTCCAAGCCAGAAAAAGGCCAGGATCTGGCCAACAAGAATGCGAAAAATGCGAAAGTACGCGCCAGATGAGGGCAAATACCAGACCTAACCGAGACATTACCGGCATTATCCTCTAAAATATTAATCGCAACCAGATTTAATTGACTGTTTCGGTGTGGTACCGCATTACTACGTGATCCAAACCAGAAAAAGGCCAGGATCTGGCCAACAAGTATGCGAAAAATGCGAAAGTACGAGCCAGATGATTGCAAATACTAGCACTAACCCAGACATAACCGGCGTTATCCTCTAAAATATTAATCGCAACCGGGTTTAATTGACTGTTTCGTTGTGGAACCGCATTACTACGGGATCCAAACCAGAAAAAAACCCAGGATCTGGCCAACAACTATGAGAAAAAGCGAAAGTATGAGCCAGATGATTGCAAATACCGGAACTATCCCAGGCATAACCAGCGTTATCCACTAAAATATTATTCGCAACCAGGTTTAATTGACTGTTTCGGGGTGGTACCACATTACTACGTGGTCCAAGCCAGGAAAAGGCCAGGATCTGGCCAACAAGAATGCGAAAAATGCGAAAGTACGCGCCAGATGAGGGCAAATACCAGACCTAACCGAGACATTACCGGCATTATCCTCTAAAATATTAATCGCAACCAGATTTAATTGACTGTTTCGGTGTGGTACCGCATTACTACATTATCCAAACCAGAAAAAGGCCAGGATCTGGCCAACAAGTATGCGAAAAATCCGAAAGTACGAGCCAGATGTATGCAAATACCAGAACTATCCCAGACATAACCAGCGTTATCCTCTAAAATATTATTCGCAACCAGGTTTAATTGACTGTTTCAGTCTGCTGCCACTTTACTACGTGGTCCAAGCCAGAAGAAGGCCAGGATCTGGCCAACAAGAATGCGAAAAATGCGAAAGTACGCGCCAGATGAGGGTAAATATCAGACCTAACCGAGACATTACCGGCGTTATCCTCTAAAATATTAATCGCAACCAGGTTCAATTGACTGTTTCGGTGTGGGACCACATTACTACGGGATCCAAACCAGAAAAAACCCAGGATCTGTTCAACAACTATGAGAAAAACGCGAAAGTACGAGCCAGATGGGGGCAAATCCCAGACCTAACCGAGACATAACCAGCGTTATCCTCTAAAATATTAATCGCAACCAGGTATAATTGACTGTTCCGGTGTGGCACCGCATTGCTACGATGATCCAAACCAGAAAGAGGCCAGGATCTGGCCAACAAATATGCGAAAAATGCGAAAGTATGAGCCAGATGATTGCAAATACCAGAACTAACCCAGACATAACCGGCGTTATCCCCTAAAATATTAATCGCAACCAGGTTTAATTGACCGTTTCAGTGTGGTACCGCATTACTACGTGATCCAAACCAGAGAAAGGCCAGGATCTGGCCAACAAGGATGAGAAAAATGCAAATATATGATCCAGATGATTGCAAATACCAGAACTAACCCTGACATAACCAGCGTTATCCTCTAAAATACGCATCGGAACATGCTTTTAATGACTGTTTCAGTGTGGTACCACATTACTACGTGATCCAAGCCAGAAAAAGCCCAGGATCGGGCCAACAAGAATGCGAAAAATGCGAAGTTACGAGCCAGATGAGGGAAAATCCCAGACCTAACCGAAACGTAACCGGCGTTATCCCCCAAAATATTAATCGCAACCAGGTATAATTGACTGTTTCGGTGTGGTACCGCATTGCTACGATGATCCAAACCAGAAAGAGGCCAGGATCTGGCCAACAAGTATGCGAAAAATGCGAAAGTATGAGCCTGATCATTGCAAATACCAGAACTAACCCAGACATAACCAGCGTTATCCTCTAAAATATTAATCGCAACCAGGTTTAATTGACTGTTTCGGTGTGGTACTGCATTACTACGTGATCCAGACCAGAAAAAGGCCAGGATCTGGCCAACAAGTATGCGCAAAATGCGAAAGTACGAGCCAGATGAGGGCAAATCCCAGACCTAACCGAGACATAACCAGCGTTATCCTCTAAAATATTAATCGCAACCAGGTATAATTGACTGTTTCGGTGTGGTACCACATTGCTACGATGATCCAATCCAGAAAGAGGCTAGGATCTGGCTAACAAGTATGCGAAAAATGCGAAAGTACGAGCCAGATGAGGGCAAATCCCAGACCAAACCGAGACATAACCGGTGTTATCCTGTAAAATATTAAACGCAACCGGGTTTAATTGACTGTTTCCGTGTGGAACCACATTACTACGGGATCCAAACCAGAAAAAACCCAGGATCTGGCCAACAACTATCAGAAAAACACGAAAGTATGAGCCAGATGATTGCAAATACCAGAACTATCCCAGGCATAACCAGCGTTATCCTCTAAAATATTATTCGCAACCAGGTTTAATTGACTGTTTCGGTGTGGTACCACATTACTACGTGGTCCAAGCGAGAAAAAGGCCAGGATCTGGCCAACAAGGATGAGAAAAATGCGAATATTTGATCCAGATGATTGCAAATACCAGAACTAACCCTGACATAACCAGCGTTATCCTCTAAAATACGCATCGGAACATGCTTTTAATGACTGTTTCAGTGTGGTACCACATTACTACGTGATCCAAACCAGAAAAATCCCAGGATCGGGCCAACAAGAATGCGAAAAATGCGAAAGTACGAGCCAGATGAGGGAAAATCCCAGACCTAACCGAGACGTAACCGGCGTTATCCCCTAAAATATTAATCGCAACCAGGTATAATTGACTGTTTCGGTGTGGTACCGCATTGCTACGATGATCCAAACCAGAAAGAGGCCAGGATCTGGCCAACAAGTATGCGAAAAATGCGAAAGTATGAGCCAGATGATTGCAAATACCAGAACTAACCCAGACATAACCAGCGTTATCCTCTAAAATATTAATCGCAACCAGGTTTAATTGACTGTTTCGGTGTGGTACTGCATTACTACGTGATCCAGACCAGAAAAAGGCCAGGATCTGGCCAACAAGTATGCGCAAAATGCGAAAGTACGAGCCAGATGAGGGCAAATCCCAGACCAAAGCGAGACATAAACGGCGTTATCCTCTAAAATATTAATCGCAACCAGGTTTAATTGACTGTTTCGGTGTGGCACTGCATTACTACGTGATCCAGACTAGAAAAAGGCCAGGATCTGGCCAACAAGTATGCGAAAAATGCGAAAGTACGAGCCAGATGAGGGCAAATCCCAGACCAAACCGAGACGTAACTGGCGTTATCCCCTAAAATATTAATCGCAACCAGGTATAATTGACTGTTTCGGTGTGGTACCGCATTGCTACGATGATCCAAACCAGAAAGAGGCCAGGATCTGGCCAACAAGTATGCGAAAAATGCGAAAGTATGAGCCAGATGATTGCAAATACCAGAACTATGCCTGACATAACCAGCGTTATCCTCTAAAATACGAATCGGAACATGCTTTTAATGACTGTTTCAGTGTGGTAACACATTACTACGAGGTCCAAACCAGAAAAATCCCAGGATCGGGCCAACAAGAATGCGAGAAACGCGAAAGTACGAGCCACATGAGGGAAAATCCCAGACCTAACCCAGACATAACGGCGTTATCCGCTAAAATATTAATCGCAACCAGGTGTAATTGACTGTTTCGGTGTGGTACCGCATTGCTACGATGATCCAAACCAGAAAGAGGCCAGGATCTGGCCAACAAGTATGCGAAAAATGCGAAAGTATGAGCCAGATGTTTGCAAATCCCAGACCTAACCGAGACATAACCGGCGTTATCCTCTAAAATATTAATTGCAATCAGGTTTAATTAACTGTTTCAGTGTGGTACCACATTACTACGTGATCCAAATCAGAAAAAGCCCAGGATCTGCCCAACAAGTATGCGAAAAATGCGAAAGTACGAGCCAGATGAGGGCAAATCCCAGACCTAACCGAGACATAACCGGCGTTATCCTCTAAAATATTAATCGCAACCAGGTTTATTTGACTGTTTCGGTGTGGTAACGCATTACTACGTGATCCAAACCAGATAAAGCCCAGGATCTGGCCAACAAGTATCAGAAAAATGCGAAAGTTCGAGCCAGATGAGGGCAAATACCAGACCTAACCCAGACAAAACCGGCGTTATCCCATAAAATATTAATCGCAACCAGGTTTAATTGACTGTTTCGGTGTGGTACCGCATTGCTACGATGTTCCAAACCAGAAAGAGGCCAGGATCTGGCTAACAAGTATGCGAAAAATGCGAAAGTACGAGCCAGATGAGGGCAAATCCCAGACCAAGCCGAGTCATAACCTGCGTTATCCTGTAAAATATTAATCGCAACCAGGCTTAATTGACTGTTTCGGTGTGGTACCGCATTACTACGTGATCCAAACCAGAAAAAGGCCAGGATCTGGCCAACAAGTATGAGAAATATGCGAAAGTTCGAGCCAGATGAGGGCAAATACCAGACCTAACCCAGACAAAATCGGCGAAATCCCCTAAAATATTAATCGCAACCAGGTATAATTGACTGTTTCGGTGTGGTACCGCATTGCTACGATGATCCAAACCAGAAAGAGGCCAGGATCTGGCCAACAAGTATGCGAAAAATGCGAAAGTATGAGCCAGATGATTGCAAATACCAGAACTATGCCTGACATAACCAGCGTTATCCTCTAAAATACGAATCGGAACATGCTTTTAATGACTGTTTCAGTGTGGTAGGACATTACTACGAGATCCAAACCAGAAAAATCCCAGGATCGGGCCAACAAGAATGCGAGAAACGCGAAAGTACGAGCCACATGAGGGAAAATCCCAGACCTAACCCAGACATAACCGGCGTTATGCGCTAAAATATTAATCGCAACCAGGTTTAATTGACTGTTTCGTTGTGGAACCACATTACTACGGGATCCAAACCAGAAAGAACCCAGGATCTGGCCAACAAGTATGCGAAAAATGCGAAAGAACGATCCAGATGAGGGCAAATCCCAGACCTATCCGAGACATAACCGGCGTTATCCTCTAAAATATTAATTGCAATCAGGTTTAATTAACTGTTTCAGTGTGGTACCACATTACTACGTGATCCAAATCAGAAAAAGCCCAGGATCTGGCCAACAAGTATGCGAAAAATGCGAAAGAACGATCCAGATGAGGGCAAATCCCAGACCTATCCGAGACATAACCGGCGTTATCCTCTAAAATATTAATTGCAATCAGGTTTAATTAACTGTTTCAGTGTGGTACCACATTACTACGTGATCCAAATCAGAAAAAGCCCAGGATCTGGCCAACAAGTATGAGAAATATGCGAAAGTTCGAGCCAGATGAGGGCAAATACCAGACCTAACCCAGACAAAATCGGCGTTATCCCCTAAAATATTAATCGCAACCAGGTTTAATTGACTGTTTCGGTGTGGTACTGCATTACTACGTGATCCAGACCAGAAAAAACCCAGGATCTGTTCAACAACTATGAGAAAAACGCGAAAGTACGAGCCAGATGGGGGCAAATCCCAGACCTAACCGAGACATAACCAGCGTTATCCCGTAAAATATTAATCGCAACCAGGTTTAATTGACTGTTTCGGTGTGGTACCGCATTACTACGTGATCCAAACCAGAGAAAGGCCAGGATCTGGCCAACAAGGATGAGAAAAATGCGAATATATGATCAAGATGATTGCAAATACCAGAACTAACCCAGACATAACCAGCGTTATCCTCTAAAATACGAATCGGAACATGCTTTTAATGACTGTTTCAGTGTGGTAACACATTACTACGTGATCCAAACCAGAAACATCCCAGGATCTGGTTGACAAGTATTCGAAAAATGCGATAGTATGAGCCTGAGGAGGGCAAATACCTGAGTTAACACAGACATAACCGCCGTTATCCTCTAAAATATTAATCGCAACCGGGTTTAATTGACTGTTTCCATGTGGAACCACATTACTACGGGATCCAAACCAGAAAAAACACAGGATCTGGCCAACAACTATGAGAAAAACGCGAAAGTATGAGCCAGATGATTGCAAATACCAGAACTATCCCAGGCATAACCAGCGTTATCCTCTAAAATATTATTCGCAACCAGGTTTAATTGACTGTTTCGGTGCGGTACCACATTACTACGTGGTCCAAGCCAGAATAAGGCCAGGATCTGGCCTACAAGAATGCGAAAAATGCGAAAGTACGAGCCAGATGAGGGCAAATACCAGACCTAACCCAGTCATAACCGGCGTTATCCGCTAAAATATTAATCGCAACCAGGTTTAATTGACTGTTTCGTTGTGGAACCGCATTTCTACGGGATCCAAACCAGAAAAAAGCCCAGGATCTGGCCAACAACTATGAGAAAAAGCGAAAGTATGAGCCAGATGATTGCAAATACCAGAACTATCCCAGACATAACCAGCGTTATCCTCTAAAATATTATTCGCAGCCAGGTTTAATTGACTGTTTCAGTCTGGTGCCACTTTACTACGTGGTCCAAGCCAGAATAAGGCCAGGATCTGGCCAACAAGTATGCGAAAAATGCGAAGGTCCGAGCCAGATGAGGGCAAATACCAGACCTAACCGAGACATAACCGGCGTTATCCTCCAAAATATTAATCGCAACCCGGTTCAATTGACTGTTTCGGTGTGGAACCACATTACTACGGGATCCAAACCAGAAAAAACCCAGGATCTGGCCAACAACTATGAGAAAAACGCGAAAGTATGAGCCAGATGATTGCAAATACCAGAACTAACCCGGACATAACAAGCGTTATCCTCTAAAATACGAATCGGAACATGCTTTTAATGACTGTTTCAGTGTGGTAACACATTACTACGTGATCCAAACCAGAAGCATCCCAGGATCGGGCCAACAAGAATGCGAAAAATGCGAAAGTACGAACCAGATGAGGGAAAATCCCAGACCTAACCGAGACGTATCCGGCGTTATCCCCTAAAATATTAATCGCAACCAGGTATAATTGACTGTTTCGGTGTAGAACCGCATTACTACGTGATCCAAACCAGTAAAAACCCAGGATCTGGCCAACAACTATGAGAAAAACGCGAAAGTATGAGCCAGATGATTGCAAATACCAGAACTATACCAGACATAACCAGCGTTATCCTCTAAAATACTTATCGGAACCAGCTTCTATTGACTGTTTCAGTGTGGTACCACATTACTACGTCATCCAAACCAGAAAAGGGCCAGGGTCTGGCCAACAAGTATGCGAAAAATGCGAAAGTCCGAGCCAGATGAGGGCAAATACCAGACCTAACCGAGACATAACCGGCGTTATCCTCTAAAATATTAATCGCAACCCGGGTCAATTGATTGTTTCGGTGTTGTACCGCATTACTACGTGATCCAAACCAGAAAGAGGCCAGGATCTGGCCAACAAGAATGCGAAAAAAGCGAAAGTACGAGCCAGATGTGGGCAAATCCCAGACCTACCCGAGACATAACCAGCGTTATCCTCTGAAATAGTAATCGCAACCAGGTTTAATTGACTGGTTCAGTGTGGTACCACATTACTACGTGATCCAAACCAGAAAAAGCCCAGGATCTGGCCAACAAGTATGCGAAAAACGTGAAAGTACGAGCCAGATGAGGACAAATCCCAGACCTACCCGAGACATAACCGGCGTTATCCTCCAAAATATTAATCTCAACCAGGTTTAATTGACTGTTTCGTTGTGGAACCACATTACTACGGGATCCAAACCAGACAAAACCCAGGATCTGGCCAACAAGTATGCGAAAAATGCGAAAGTATGAGCCAGATGATTGCAAATACCAGAACTAACCCAGACATAACCGCCGTTATCCCCTAAAATATTAATCGCAACCAGGTTTAATTGACTGTTTCGGTGTGGTACCGCATTACTACGTGATCCAAACCAGAGAAAGGCCAGGATCTGGCCAACAAGGATGAGAAAAATGCGAATATACGATCCAGATGATTGCAAATACCAGAACTAACCCTGACATAACCAGCGTTATCCTCTAAAATATTAATCGCAACCAGGTATAATTGACTGTTTCGGTGTGGTACCGCATTGCTACGATGATCCAAACCAGAAAAAGGCCATGATCTGGCCAACAAGTATGCGAGAAACGCGAATGTATGAGCCAGATGATTGCAAATACCAGAACTAACTCAGACATAACCAGCGTTATCCTCTAAAATACAGATCGGAAGCAGCTTCTATTGACTGTTTCAGTGTGGTACCACATTACTACGTGATCCAAACCAGAAAAAGCCCAGGATCTGGCCAACAAGTATGCGAAAAACGCGAATGTATGAGCCAGATGATTGCAAATACCAGAACTAACTCAGACATAACCAGCGTTATCCTCTAAAATACAGATCGGAAGCAGCTTCTATTGACTGTTTCAGTGTGGTACCACATTACTACGTGATCGAAACCAGAAAAAGGCCTGGATCTGGCCAACAAGTATGCGAAAAACGTGAAAGTACGACTCAGATGAGGACAAATCCCAGACCTACCCGAGACATAACCGGCCTTTATCCTCTAAAATATTAATCAAATCCAGTTTAATTGACTGTTTCGTTGTGGAACCACATTACTACGGGATCCAAACCAGAGAAAACCCAGGATCTGGCCAACAGGTATGCGAAAAATGCGAAAGTATGAGCCAGATGATTGCAAATACCAGAACCAACCCAGACATAACCAGCGTTATCCTCTAAAATATTAATCGCAACCAGGTTTAATTGACTGTTTCGGTGTGGTGCCGCATTGCTACGTGATCCAAACCAGAGAAAGGCCAGGATCTGGCCAACAAGGATGAGAAAAATGCGAAAGTACGAGCCAGATAAGGGCAAATCCCAGACCTAACCGAGACATAACCGGCGTTATCCTCTAAAATATTAATCGCACCCAGATTTAATTGACTGTTTCGGTGTGGTAACGCATTACTACGAGATCCAAACCAGAAAAAGCCCAGGATCTGGCCAACAACTATGAGAAAAACGCGAAAGTACGAGCCAGATGGGGGCAAATCCCAGACCCAACCGCGACATAACCAGCGTTATCCTCTAAAATATTAATCGCAACCAGGTTTAATTGACTGTTTCGGTGTGGTACCGCATTACTACGTGATCCAAACCAGAGAAAGGCCAGGATCTGGCCAACAAGGATGAGAAAAATGCGAATATATGATCCAGACGATTGCAAATACCAGAACTAACCCTGACATAGCCAGCGTTATCCTCTAAAATACGCATCGGAACATGCTTTTAATGACTGTTTCCGTGTGGAACCACATTACTACGGGATCCAAACCAGAAAAAACCCAGGATCTGGCCAACAACTATGAGAAAAACGCGAAAGTATGAGCCAGATGATTGCAAATACCAGAACTATCCCAGGCATAACCAGCGTTATCCTCTAAAATATTATTCGCAACCAGGTTTAATTGACTGTTTCGGTGTGGTACCACATTACTACGTGGTCCAAGCCAGAAAAAGGCCAGGATCTGGCCAACAACGATGAGAAAAATGCGAATATTTGATCCAGATGATTGCAAATACCAGAACTAACCCTGACATAACCAGCGTTATCCTCTAAAATACGCATCGGAACATGCTTTTAATGACTGTTACAGTGTGGTACCACATTACTACGTGATCCAAACCAGAAAAAGCCCAGGATCGGGCCAACAAGAATGCGAAAAATGCGAAAGTACGAGCCAGATGAGGGAAAATCCCAGACCTAACCGAGACGTAACCGGCGTTATCCCCTAAAATATTAATCGCAACCAGGTATAATTGACTGTTTCGGTGTGGTACCGCATTGCTACGATGATCCAAACCAGAAAGAGGCCAGGATCTGGCCAACAAGTATGCGAAAAATGCGAAAGTATGAGCCAGATGATTGCAAATACCAGAACTAACCCAGACATAACCAGCGTTATCCTCTAAAATATTAATCGCAACCAGGTTTAATTGACTGTTTCGGTGTGGTACTGCATTACTACGTGATCCAGACCAGAAAAAGGTCAGGATCTGGCCAACAAGTATGCGCAAAATGCGAAAGTACGAGCCAGATGAGGGCAAATCCCAGACCTAACCGAGACATAACCGGCGTTATCCCCTAAAATATTAATCGCAACCAGGTTTAATTGACTGTTTCGGTGTGGTACTGCATTACTACGTGATCCAGACCAGAAAAAGGCCAGGATCTGGCCAACAAGTATGCGCAAAATGCGAAAGTACGAGCCAGATGAGGGCAAATCCCAGACCTAACCGAGACATAACCGGTGTTATCCTGTAAAATATTAATCGCAACCAGGTTTGATTGACTGTTTCGGTGTGGAACCACATTACTACGGGATCCAAACCAGAAAAAACTCAGGATCTGGCCGACAAGTATGCGCAAAATGCGAATGTACGTGCCAGATGAGGGCAAATCCCAGACCTAACCGAGACATAACCGGCGCTATCCTCTAAAATATTAATCGCAACCAGGTATAATTGACTGTTTCGGTGTGGTACCGCATTGCTACGATGATCCAATCCAGAAAGAGGCCAGGATCTGGCCAACAAGTATGCGAAAAATGCGAAAGTATGAGCCAGATGATTGCAAATCCCAGACCTAACCGAGACATAACCGGCGTTATCCCCTAAAATATTAATCGCAACCAGGTTTAATTGACTGTTTCGGTGTGGTACTGCATTACTACGTGATCCAGACCAGAAAAAGGCCAGGATCTGGCCAACAAGGATGAGAAAAATGCGAATATTTGATCCAGATGATTGCAAATACCAGAACTAAC
Source organism: Colletes latitarsis (assembly GCF_051014445.1). NCBI lineage: Eukaryota > Metazoa > Arthropoda > Insecta > Hymenoptera > Colletidae > Colletes > Colletes latitarsis. The sequence continues at coordinate 15,851,407 of NW_027488369.1, forward strand.
CCTGACATAACCAGCGTTATCCTCTAAAATACGAATCGGAACATGCTTTTAATGACTGTTTCAGTGTGGTAACACATTACTACGAGGTCCAAACCAGAAAAATCCCAGGATCGGGCCAACAAGAATGCGAGAAACGCGAAAGTACGAGCCACATGTGGGAAAATCCCAGACCTAACCCAGACATAACGGCGTTATCCGCTAAAATATTAATCGCAACCAGGTGTAATTGACTGTTTCGGTGTGGTACCGCATTGCTACGATGATCCAAACCAGAAAGAGGCCAGGATCTGGGCAACAAGTATGCGAAAAATGCGAAAGTATGAGCCAGATGATTGCAAATCCCAGACCTAACCGAGACATAACCGGCGTTATCCCCTAAAATATTAATCGCAACCAGGTTTAATTGACTGTTTGGATGTGGTACTGCATTACTACGTGATCCAGACCAGAAAAAGGCCAGGATCTGGCCAACAAGTATGCGAAAAATGCGAAAGTACGAGCCAGATGAGGGCAAATCCAAGACCAAACCGAGACATAACCGGTGTTATCCTGTAAAATATTAATCGCAACCAGGTTTAATTGACTGTTTCGGTGTGGAACCACATTACTACGGGATCCAAACCAGAAAAAACTCAGGATCTGGCCGACAAGTACTCGAAAAATGCGAAAGTATGAGCCAGATGATTGCAAATACCAGAACTATGCCTGACATAACCAGCGTTATCCTCTAAAATACGAATCGGAACATGCTTTTAATGACTGTTTCAGTGTGGTAGCACATTACTACGAGATCCAAACCAGAAAAATCCCAGGATCGGGCCAACAAGAATGCGAGAAACGCGAAAGTACGAGCCACATGAGGGAAAATCCCAGACCTAACCCAGACATAACCGGCGTTATCCGCTAAAATATTAATCGCAACCAGGTTTAATTGACTGTTTCGTTGTGGACCCACATTACTACGGGATCCAAACCAGAAAGAACCCAGGATCTGGCCAACAAGTATGCGAAAAATGCGAAAGAACGATCCAGATGAGGGCAAATCCCAGACCTTTCCGAGACATAACCGGCGTTATCCTCTAAAATATTAAATGCAATCAGGTTTAATTAACTGTTTCAGTGTGGTACCACATTACTACGTGATCCAAATCAGAAAAAGCCCAGGAACTGGCCAACAAGTATGCGAAAAATGTGAAAGTACGAGCCAGATGAGGGCAAATCCCAGACCTAACCCAGACAAAACCGGCGTTATCCCATAAAGTATTAATCGCAACCAGGTTTAATTGACTGTTTCGGTGTGGTACCGCATTGCTACGATGTTCCAAACCAGAAAGAGGCCAGGATCTGGCTAACAAGTATGCGAAAAATGCGAAAGTACGAGCCAGATGAGGGCAAATCCCAGACCTAACCCAGACAAAATCGGCGTTATCCCCTAAAATATTAATCGCAACCAGGTATAATTGACTGTTTCGGTGTGGTACCGCATTGCTACGATGATCCAAACCAGAATGAGGCCAGGATCTGGCCAACAAGTATGCGAATAATGCGAAAGTATGAGCCAGATGATTGCAAATACCAGAACTAACCCAGACATAACCAGCGTTATCCTCTAAAATACGAATCGGAACATGCTTTTAATGACTGTTTCAGTGTGGTAACACATTACTACGTGATCCAAACCAGAAACATCCCAGGATCTGGCCGACAAGTATTCGAAAAATGCGATAGTATGAGCCTGAGGAGGGCAAATACCTGAGTTAACACAGACATAACCGCCGTTATCCTCTAAAATATTAATCGCAACCGGGTTTAATTGACTGTTTCCATGTGGAACCACATTACTACGGGATCCAATCCAGAAAAAACACAGGATCTGGCCAACAACTATGAGAAAAACGCGAAAGTATGAGCCAGATGATTGCAAATACCAGAACTATCCCAGGCATAACCAGCGTTATCCTCTAAAATATTATTCGCAACCAGGTTTAATTGACTGTTTCGGTGCGGTACCACATTACTACGTGGTCCAAGCCAGAATAAGGCCAGGATCTGGCCTACAAGAATGCGAAAAATGCGAAAGTACGAGCCAGATGAGGGCAAATACCAGACCTAACCCAGTCATAACCGGCGTTATCCGCTAAAATATTAATCGCAACCAGGTTTAATTGACTGTTTCGTTGTGGAACCGCATTTCTACGGGATCCAAACCAGAAAAAAGCCCAGGATCTGGCCAACAACTATGAGAAAAAGCGAAAGTATGAGCCAGATGATTGCAAATACCAGAACTATCCCAGACATAACCAGCGTTATCCTCTAAAATATTATTCGCAGCCAGGTTTAATTGACTGTTTCAGTCTGGTGCCACTTTACTACGTGGTCCAAGCCAGAATAAGGCCAGGATCTGGCCAACAAGTATGCGAAAAATGCGAAGGTCCGAGCCAGATGAGGGCAAATACCAGACCTAACCGAGACATAACCGGCGTTATCCTCCAAAATATTAATCGCAACCCGGTTCAATTGACTGTTTCGGTGTGGAACCACATTACTACGGGATCCAAACCAGAAAAAACCCAGGATCTGGCCAACAACTATGAGAAAAACGCGAAAGTATGAGCCAGATGATTGCAAATACCAGAACTAACCCGGACATAACAAGCGTTATCCTCTAAAATACGAATCGGAACATGCTTTTAATGACTGTTTCAGTGTGGTAACACATTACTACGTGATCCAAACCAGAAGCATCCCAGGATCGGGCCAACAAGAATGCGAAAAATGCGAAAGTACGAACCAGATGAGGGAAAATCCCAGACCTAACCGAGACGTATCCGGCGTTATCCCCTAAAATATTAATCGCAACCAGGTATAATTGACTGTTTCGGTGTAGAACCGCATTACTACGTGATCCAAACCAGTAAAAACCCAGGATCTGGCCAACAACTATGAGAAAAACGCGAAAGTATGAGCCAGATGATTGCAAATACCAGAACTATACCAGACATAACCAGCGTTATCCTCTAAAATACTTATCGGAACCAGCTTCTATTGACTGTTTCAGTGTGGTACCACATTACTACGTCATCCAAACCAGAAAAGGGCCAGGGTCTGGCCAACAAGTATGCGAAAAATGCGAAAGTCCGAGCCAGATGAGGGCAAATACCAGACCTAACCGAGACATAACCGGCGTTATCCTCTAAAATATTAATCGCAACCCGGGTCAATTGATTGTTTCGGTGTTGTACCGCATTACTACGTGATCCAAACCAGAAAGAGGCCAGGATCTGGCCAACAAGAATGCGAAAAAAGCGAAAGTACGAGCCAGATGTGGGCAAATCCCAGACCTACCCGAGACATAACCAGCGTTATCCTCTGAAATAGTAATCGCAACCAGGTTTAATTGACTGGTTCAGTGTGGTACCACATTACTACGTGATCCAAACCAGAAAAAGCCCAGGATCTGGCCAACAAGTATGCGAAAAACGTGAAAGTACGAGCCAGATGAGGACAAATCCCAGACCTACCCGAGACATAACCGGCGTTATCCTCCAAAATATTAATCTCAACCAGGTTCAATTGACTGTTTCGTTGTGGAACCACATTACTACGGGATCCAAACCAGACAAAACCCAGGATCTGGCCAACAAGTATGCGAGAAACGCGAATGTATGAGCCAGATGATTGCAAATACCAGAACTAACTCAGACATAACCAGCGTTATCCTCTAAAATACAGATCGGAAGCAGCTTCTATTGACTGTTTCAGTGTGGTACCACATTACTACGTGATCCAAACCAGAAAAAGCCCAGGATCTGGCCAACAAGTATGCGAAAAACGCGAATGTATGAGCCAGATGATTGCAAATACCAGAACTAACTCAGACATAACCAGCGTTATCCTCTAAAATACAGATCGGAAGCAGCTTCTATTGACTGTTTCAGTGTGGTACCACATTACTACGTGATCGAAACCAGAAAAAGGCCTGGATCTGGCCAACAAGTATGCGAAAAACGTGAAAGTACGACTCAGATGAGGACAAATCCCAGACCTACCCGAGACATAACCGGCCTTTATCCTCTAAAATATTAATCAAATCCAGTTTAATTGACTGTTTCGTTGTGGAACCACATTACTACGGGATCCAAACCAGAGAAAACCCAGGATCTGGCCAACAGGTATGCGAAAAATGCGAAAGTATGAGCCAGATGATTGCAAATACCAGAACCAACCCAGACATAACCAGCGTTATCCTCTAAAATATTAATCGCAACCAGGTTTAATTGACTGTTTCGGTGTGGTGCCGCATTGCTACGTGATCCAAACCAGAGAAAGGCCAGGATCTGGCCAACAAGGATGAGAAAAATGCGAAAGTACGAGCCAGATAAGGGCAAATCCCAGACCTAACCGAGACATAACCGGCGTTATCCTCTAAAATATTAATCGCACCCAGATTTAATTGACTGTTTCGGTGTGGTAACGCATTACTACGAGATCCAAACCAGAAAAAGCCCAGGATCTGGCCAACAACTATGAGAAAAACGCGAAAGTACGAGCCAGATGGGGGCAAATCCCAGACCCAACCGCGACATAACCAGCGTTATCCTCTAAAATATTAATCGCAACCAGGTTTAATTGACTGTTTCGGTGTGGTACCGCATTACTACGTGATCCAAACCAGAGAAAGGCCAGGATCTGGCCAACAAGGATGAGAAAAATGCGAATATATGATCCAGACGATTGCAAATACCAGAACTAACCCTGACATAGCCAGCGTTATCCTCTAAAATACGCATCGGAACATGCTTTTAATGACTGTTTCCGTGTGGAACCACATTACTACGGGATCCAAACCAGAAAAAACCCAGGATCTGGCCAACAACTATGAGAAAAACGCGAAAGTATGAGCCAGATGATTGCAAATACCAGAACTATCCCAGGCATAACCAGCGTTATCCTCTAAAATATTATTCGCAACCAGGTTTAATTGACTGTTTCGGTGTGGTACCACATTACTACGTGGTCCAAGCCAGAAAAAGGCCAGGATCTGGCCAACAAGGATGAGAAAAATGCGAATATTTGATCCAGATGATTGCAAATACCAGAACTAACCCTGACATAACCAGCGTTATCCTCTAAAATACGCATCGGAACATGCTTTTAATGACTGTTACAGTGTGGTACCACATTACTACGTGATCCAAACCAGAAAAAGCCCAGGATCGGGCCAACAAGAATGCGAAAAATGCGAAAGTACGAGCCAGATGAGGGAAAATCCCAGACCTAACCGAGACGTAACCGGCGTTATCCCCTAAAATATTAATCGCAACCAGGTATAATTGACTGTTTCGGTGTGGTACCGCATTGCTACGATGATCCAAACCAGAAAGAGGCCAGGATCTGGCCAACAAGTATGCGAAAAATGCGAAAGTATGAGCCAGATGATTGCAAATACCAGAACTAACCCAGACATAACCAGCGTTATCCTCTAAAATATTAATCGCAACCAGGTTTAATTGACTGTTTCGGTGTGGTACTGCATTACTACGTGATCCAGACCAGAAAAAGGCCAGGATCTGGCCAACAAGTATGCGCAAAATGCGAAAGTACGAGCCAGATGAGGGCAAATCCCAGACCTAACCGAGACATAACCGGCGTTATCCCCTAAAATATTAATCGCAACCAGGTTTAATTGACTGTTTCGGTGTGGTACTGCATTACTACGTGATCCAGACCAGAAAAAGGCCAGGATCTGGCCAACAAGTATGCGCAAAATGCGAAAGTACGAGCCAGATGAGGGCAAATCCCAGACCTAACCGAGACATAACCGGCGTTATCCCCTAAAATATTAATCGCAACCAGGTTTAATTGACTGTTTCGGTGTGGTACTGCATTACTACGTGATCCAGACCAGAAAAAGGCCAGGATCTGGCCAACAAGTATGCGCAAAATGCGAAAGTACGAGCCAGATGAGGGCAAATCCCAGACCTAACCGAGACATAACCGGTGTTATCCTGTAAAATATTAATCGCAACCAGGTTTGATTGACTGTTTCGGTGTGGAACCACATTACTACGGGATCCAAACCAGAAAAAACTCAGGATCTGGCCGACAAGTATGCGCAAAATGCGAATGTACGAGCCAGATGAGGGCAAATCCCAGACCTAACCGAGACATAACCGGCGCTATCCTCTAAAATATTAATCGCAACCAGGTATAATTGACTGTTTCGGTGTGGTACCGCATTGCTACGATGATCCAATCCAGAAAGAGGCCAGGATCTGGCCAACAAGTATGCGAAAAATGCGAAAGTATGAGCCAGATGATTGCAAATCCCAGACCTAACCGAGACATAACCGGCGTTATCCCCTAAAATATTAATCGCAACCAGGTTTAATTGACTGTTTCGGTGTGGTACTGCATTACTACGTGATCCAGACCAGAAAAAGGCCAGGATCTGGCCAACAAGGATGAGAAAAATGCGAATATTTGATCCAGATGATTGCAAATACCAGAACTAACCCTGACATAACCAGCGTTATCCTCTAAAATACGAATCGGAACATGCTTTTAATGACTGTTTCAGTGTGGTAACACATTACTACGAGGTCCAAACCAGAAAAATCCCAGGATCGGGCCAACAAGAATGCGAGAAACGCGAAAGTACGAGCCACATGTGGGAAAATCCCAGACCTAACCCAGACATAACGGCGTTATCCGCTAAAATATTAATCGCAACCAGGTGTAATTGACTGTTTCGGTGTGGTACCGCATTGCTACGATGATCCAAACCAGAAAGAGGCCAGGATCTGGGCAACAAGTATGCGAAAAATGCGAAAGTATGAGCCAGATGATTGCAAATCCCAGACCTAACCGAGACATAACCGGCGTTATCCCCTAAAATATTAATCGCAACCAGGTTTAATTGACTGTTTCGATGTGGTACTGCATTACTACGTGATCCAGACCAGAAAAAGGCCAGGATCTGGCCAACAAGTATGCGAAAAATGCGAAAGTACGAGCCAGATGAGGGCAAATCCAAGACCAAACCGAGACATAACCGGTGTTATCCTGTAAAATATTAATCGCAACCAGGTTTAATTGACTGTTTCGGTGTGGAACCACATTACTACGGGATCCAAACCAGAAAAAACTCAGGATCTGGCCGACAAGTACTCGAAAAATGCGAAAGTATGAGCCAGATGATTGCAAATACCAGAACTATGCCTGACATAACCAGCGTTATCCTCTAAAATACGAATCGGAACATGCTTTTAATGACTGTTTCAGTGTGGTAGCACATTACTACGAGATCCAAACCAGAAAAATCCCAGGATCGGGCCAACAAGAATGCGAGAAACGCGAAAGTACGAGCCACATGAGGGAAAATCCCAGACCTAACCCAGACATAACCGGCGTTATCCGCTAAAATATTAATCGCAACCAGGTTTAATTGACTGTTTCGTTGTGGAACCACATTACTACGGGATCCAAACCAGAAAGAACCCAGGATCTGGCCAACAAGTATGCGAAAAATGCGAAAGAACGATCCAGATGAGGGCAAATCCCAGACCTTTCCGAGACATAACCGGCGTTATCCTCTAAAATATTAATTGCAATCAGGTTTAATTAACTGTTTCAGTGTGGTACCACATTACTACGTGATCCAAATCAGAAAAAGCCCAGGAACTGGCCAACAAGTATGCGAAAAATGTGAAAGTACGAGCCAGATGAGGGCAAATCCCAGACCTAACCCAGACAAAACCGGCGTTATCCCATAAAATATTAATCGCAACCAGGTTTAATTGACTGTTTCGGTGTGGTACCGCATTGCTACGATGTTCCAAACCAGAAAGAGGCCAGGATCTGGCTAACAAGTATGCAAAAAATGCGAAAGTACGAGCCAGATGAGGGCTAATCCCAGACCTAACCCAGACAAAATCGGCGTTATCCCCTAAAATATTAATCGCAACCAGGTATAATTGACTGTTTCGGTGTGGTACCGCATTGCTACGATGATCCAAACCAGAATGAGGCCAGGATCTGGCCAACAAGTATGCGAATAATGCGAAAGTATGAGCCAGATGATTGCAAATACCAGAACTAACCCAGACATAACCGGCGTTATCCCCTAAAATATTAATCGCAACCAGGTTTAATTGACTGTTTCGGTGTGGTACCGCATTACTACGTGATCCAAACCAGAGAAAGGCCAGGATCTGGCCAACAAGGATGAGAAAAATGCGAATATATGATCAAGATGATTGCAAATACCAGAACTAACCCAGACATAACCAGCGTTATCCTCTAAAATACGAATCGGAACATGCTTTTAATGACTGTTTCAGTGTGGTAACACATTACTACGTGATCCAAACCAGAAACATCCCAGGATCTGGCCGACAAGTATTCGAAAAATGCGATAGTATGAGCCTGAGGAGGGCAAATACCTGAGTTAACACAGACATAACCGCCGTTATCCTCTAAAATATTAATCGCAACCGGGTTTAATTGACTGTTTCCGTGTGGATCCACATTACTACGGGATCCAAACCAGAAAAAACCCAGGATCTGGCCAACAACTATGAGAAAAACGCGAAGGTATGTGCCAGATGATTGCAAATACCAGAACTATCCCAGGCATAACCAGCGTTATCCTCTAAAATATTATTCGCAACCAGGTTTAATTGACTGTTTCGGTGCGGTACCACATTACTACGTGGACCAAGCCAGAATAAGGCCAGGATCTGGCCTACAAGAATGCGAAAAATGCGAAAGTACGAGCCAGATGAGGGCAAATACCAGACCTAACCCAGTCATAACCGGCGTTATCCGCTAAAATATTAATCGCAACCAGGTTTAATTGACTGTTTCGTTGTGGAACCGCATTTCTACGGGATCCAAACCAGAAAAAAACCCAGGATCTGGCCAACAACTATGAGAAAAAGCGAAAGTATGAGCCAGATGATTGCAAATACCAGAACTATCCCAGGCATAACCTGCGTTATCCTCTAAAATATTATTCGCATCCAGGTTTAATTGACTGTTTCGGTGTGGTACCACATTACTACGTGGTCCAAGCCAGAAAAAGGCCAGGATCTGGCCAACAAGAATGCGAAAAATGCGAAAGTACGCGCCAGATGAGGGCAAATACCAGAACTAACCCAGACATAACCGCCGTTATCCCCTAAAATATTAATCGCAACCAGGTTTAATTGACTGTTTCGGTGTGGTACCGCATTACTACGTGATCCAAACCAGAGAAAGGCCAGGATCTGGCCAACAAGGATGAGAAAAATGCGAAAGTATGAGCAAGATGATTGCAAATACCAGAACTAACCCTGACATAACAAGCGTTATCCTCTAAAATACGAATCGGAACATGCTTTTAATGACTGTTTCAGTGTGGTAACACATTACTACGTGATCCAAACCAGAAGCATCCCAGGATCGGGCCAACAAGAATGCGAAAAATGCGAAAGTACGAACCAGATGAGGGAAAATCCCAGACCTAACCGAGACGTAACCGGCGTTATACCCTAAAATATTAATCGCAACCAGGTATAATTGACTGTTTCGGTGTAGAACCGCATTACTACGTGATCCAAACCAGTAAAAACCCAGGATCTGGCCCACAACTATGAGAAAAACGCGAAAGTATGAGCCAGATGATTGCAAATACCAGAACTATCCCAGACATAACCAGCGTTATCCTCTAAAATACTTATCGGAACCAGCTTCTATTGACTGTTTCAGTGTGGTACCACATTACTACGTGATCCAAACCAGAAAAGGGCCAGGGTCTGGCCAACAAGTATGCGAAAAATGCGAAAGTCCGAGCCAGATGAGGGCAAATACCAGACCTAACCGAGACATAACCGGCGTTATCCTCTAAAATATTAATCGCTACCCGGGTCAATTGACTGTTTCGTTGTGGAACCACATTACTACGGGATCCAAACCAGAGAAAACCCAGGATCTGGCCAACAGGTATGCGAAAAATGCGAAAGTATGAGCCAGATGATTGCAAATACCAGAACTAACCCAGACATAACCAGCGTTATCCTCTAAAATATTAAACGCAACCAGGTTTAATTGACTGTTTCAGTGTGGTACCACATTACTACGTGATCCAAACCAGAATAAGCCCAGGATCTGGCCAACAAGTATGCGAAAAACGTGAAAGTACGAGCCAGATGAGGACAAATCCCAGACCTACCCGAGACATAACCGGCGTTATCCTCCAAAATATTAATCTCAACCAGGTTTAATTGACTGTTTCGTTGTGGAACCACATTACTACGGGATCCAAATCAGACAAAACCCAGGATCTGGCCAACAAGTATGCGAAAAATGCGAAAGTATGAGCCAGATGATTGCAAATACCAGAACTAACCCAGACATAACCGCCGTTATCCCCTAAAATATTAATCGCAACCAGGTTTAATTGACTGTTTCGGTGTGGTACCGCATTACTACGTGATCCAAACCAGAGAAAGGCCAGGATCTGGCCAACAAGGATGAGAAATATGCGAATATACGATCCAGATGATTGCAAATACCAGAACTAACCCTGACATAACCAGCGTTATCCTCTAAAATATTAATCGCAACCAGGTATAATTGACTGTTTCGGTGTGGTACCGCATTGCTACGATGGTCCAAACCAGAAAAAGGCCATGATCTGGCCAACAAGTATGCGAAAAATGCGAAAGTATGAGCCAGATGATTGGAAATACCAGAACTATGCCTGACATAACCAGCGTTATCCTCTAAAATACGAATCGGAACATGCTTCTAATGACTGATTCAGTGTGGCAACACATTACTACGAGATCCAAACCAGAAAAATCCCAGGATCAGGCCAACAAGAATGCGAGAAACGCGAAAGTACGAGCCAAATGAGGGAAAATCCCGGACCTAACCCAGACATGACCGGCGTTATCCTCTAAAATATTAATCGCAACCAGGTTTAATTGACTGTTTCAGTGTGGTACCACATTACTACGTGATCCAAACCAGAAAAAGCCCAGGATCTGGCCAACAAGTATGCGAAAAACGCGAATGTATGAGCCAGATGATTGCAAATACCAGAACTAACTCAGACATAACCAGCGTTATCCTCTAAAATACAGATCGGAAGCAGCTTCTATTGACTGTTTCAGTGTGGTACCACATTACTACGTGATCCAAACCAGAACAAGGCCTGGATCTGGCCAACAAGTATGCGAAAAACGTGAAAGTACGAGTCAGATGAGGACAAATCCCAGACCTACCGGAGACATAACCGGCGTTATCCTCTAAAATATTAATCAAATCCAGTTTAATTGACTGTTTCGTTGTGGAACCACATTACTACGGGATCCAAGCCAGAGAAAACCCAGGATCTGGCCAACAGGTATGCGAAAAATGCGAAAGTATGAGCCAGATGATTGCAAATACCAGAACCAACCCAGACATAACCAGCGTTATCCTCTAAAATATTAATCGCAACCAGGTTTAATTGACTGTTTCGGTGTGGTGCCGCATTGCTACGTGATCCAAACCAGAGAAAGGCCAGGATCTGGCCAACAAGGATGAGAAAAATGCGAAAGTACGAGCCAGATAAGGGCAAATCCCAGACCTAACCGAGACATAACCGGCGTTATCCTCTAAAATATTAATCGCACCCAGATTTAATTGACTGTTTCGGTGTGGTACCGCATTACTACGAGATCCAAACCAGAAAAAGCCCAGGATCTGGCCAACAACTATGAGAAAAATGCGAAAGTATGAGCCAGATGATTGCAAATACCAGAACTAACCCAGACATAACCGGCGTTATCCTCTAAAATAGTAATCGGAACATGCTTTTAATGACTGTTTCAGTGACATAGCCAGCGTTATCCTCCAGAATACGCATCGGAACATGCTTTTAATGACTGTTTCAGTGTGGTACCACATTACTACGTTATCCAAACCAGAAAAAGCCCAGGATCTGGCCAACAAGTATGCGAAAAACGTGAAAGTACGAGCCAGATGAGGACAAATCCCAGACCTACCCGAGACATAACCGGCGTTATCCTCCAAAATATTAATCTCAACCAGGTTTAATTGACTGTTTCGTTGTGGACCCACATTACTACGGTACCCAAACCAGACAAAACCCAGGATCTGGCCAACAAGTATGCGAAAAATGCGAAAGTATGAGCCAGATGATTGCAAATACCAGAACTAACCCAGACATAACCGGCGTTATCCCCTAAAATATTAATCGCAACCAGGTTCAATTGACTGTTTCGGTGTGGTACTGCATTACTACGTGAACCAGACCAGAAAAAGGCCAGGATCTGGCCAACAAGTATGCGAAAAATGCGAAAGTATGAGCCAGATGATTGCAAATACCAGAACTAACCCAGACATAACCAGCGTTATCCTCTAAAATATTAATCGCAACCAGGTTTAATTGACTGTTTCGGTGTTGTACCGCATTACTACGTGATCCAAACCAGAAAGAGGCCAGGATCTGGCCAACAAGAATGCGAAAAAAGCGAAAGTACGAGCCAAATGTGGGCAAATCCCAGACCTACCCGAGACATAACCGGCGTTATCCTCTAAAATAGTAATCGCAACCAGGTTTAATTGACTGTTTCAGTGTGGTTCCACATTACTACGTGATCCAAACCAGAAAAAGCCCAGGATCTGGCCAACAAGTATGCGAAAAACGTGAAAGTACGAGCCAGATGAGGACAAATCCCAGACCTATCCGAGACATAACCGGCGTTATCCTCCAAAATATTAATCTCAACCAGGTTTAATTGACTGTTTCGTTGTGGAACCACATTACTACGGTATCCAAACCAGACAAAACCCAGGATCTGGCCAACAAGTATGCGAAAAATGCGAAAGTATGAGCCAGATGATTGCAAATACCAGAACTAACCCAGACATAACCGGCGTTATCCCCTAAAATATTAATCGCAACCAGGTTTAATTGACTGTTTCGGTGTGGTACCGCATTACTACGTGATCCAAACCAGAGAAAGGCCAGGGTCTGGCCAACAAGGATGAGAAAAATGCGAGTATATGATCCAGATGATTGCAAATACCAGAACTAACCCTGACATAACCAGGTTTATCCTCTAAAATACGCATCGGAACATGCTTTTAATGACTGTCTCAGTGTGGTACCACATTACTACGTTATCCAAACCAGAAAAAGCCCTGGATCGGGCCAACAAGTATGCGAAAAATGAGAAAGTCCGAGCCAGATGAGGGCAAATACCAGACCTATCCGAGACATAACCGGCGTTATCCTCTAAAATAATAATCGCAACCAGGTTCAGTTGACTGTTTCGGTGTGGAACCACATTACTACGTGATCTAAACCAGAAAAAGGCCAGGATCTGGCCAACAAGTATGCGAAAAATGCGAAAGTACGAGCCAGATGAGGGCAAATACCAGACCTAGCCCAGACATAACCGCCGTTATCCGCTAAAATATTAATCGCAACCAGGTTTAATTGACTGTTTCGTTGTGGAACCGCATTACTACGTGATCCAAACCAGAAAAAACCCAGGATCTGGCCAACAGCTATGAGAAAAACGCGAAAGTATGAGCCAGATGATTGCAAATACCAGAACTAACCCAGACATAACCAGCGTTATCCTCTAAAATATAAATCGCAACCAGGTTTAATTGACTGTTCCGTTGTGGAACCGCATTACTACGTGATCCAAACCAGTAAAAACCCAGGATCTGGCCAACAACTATGAGAAAAACGCGAAAGTATGAGCCAGATGATTGCAAATACCAGAACTATCCCAGACATAACCAGCGTTATCCTCTAAAATACTTATCGGAACCAGCTTCTATTGACTGTTTCAGTGTGGTACCACATTACTACGTGATCCAAACCAGAAAAGGGCCAGGATCTGGCCAACAAGAATGCGAAAAATGCGAAAGTACGCGCCAGATGAGGGCAAATACCAGACCTAACCCAGACATAACCGGCGTTATCCTCTAAAATATTAATCGCAACCAGATTTAATTGACTGTTTCGGTGTGGTGCCGCATTACTACGTGATCCAAACCAGAAAAAGGCCAGGATCTGGCCAACAAGTATGCGAAAAATGCGAAAGTACGAGCCAGATGAAGGCAAATACCAGACCTAACCCGGACATAACCGGCGTTATCCGCTAAAATATTAATCGCAACCAGGTTTAATTGATTGTTTCGTTGTGGAACCGCATTACTACGGGATCCAAACCAGAAAAAAACCCATGACCTGGCCAACAACTATGAGAAAAGGCAAAAGTATGAGCCAGATGATTGCAAATACCAGAACTATTCCAGACATAACCAGCGTTATCCTCTGAAATATTATTCGCAACTAGGTTTAATTGACTGTTTCAGTCTGGTGCCACTTTACTACGTGGTCCAAGACAGAAGAAGGCCAGGATCTGGCCAACAAGTATGCGAAAAATGCGAAGGTCCGAGCCAGATGAGGGCAAATACCAGACCTAACCGAGACATAACCGGCGTTATCCTCTAAAATATTAATCGCAACCGGGTTCAATTGACTGTTTCGGTGTGGAACCACATTACTACGGGATCCAAACCAGAAAAAAACCCAGGATCTGGCCAACAACTATGAGAGAAACGCGAAAGTATGAGCCAGATGATTGCAAATACCAGAACTATCCCAGGCATAACCAGCGTTATCCTCTAAAATATTATTCGCAACCAGGTTTAATTGACTGTTTCGGTGTGGTACCACATTACTACGTGGTCCAAGCCAGAAAAAGGCCAGGATCTGGCCAACAAGAATGCGGAAAAACGCGAATGTATGAGCCAGAGGAGGGCAAATACCAGACCTAACACAGACATAACCGGCGTTATCCTCTAAAATATTAATCGCAACCGGGTTTAATTGACTGTTTCGGTGTGGAACCACATTACTACGGGATACAAACCAGAAAAAACCCAGGATCTGGCCAACAACTATAAGAAAAACGCGAAAGTATGAGCCAGATGATTGCAAATACCAGAACTATCCCAGGCATAACCAGGGTTATCCGCTAAAATATTATTCGCAACCAGGTTTAATTGACTGTTTCGGTGTGGTACCACATTACTACGTGGTCCAAGCCAGAAAAAGGCCAGGGTCTGGCCAACAAGAATGCGAAAAATGCGAAAGTACGCGCCAGATGAGGGTAAATACCAGACCTAATCGAGACATTACCGGCATTATCCTCTAAAATATTAATCGCAACCAGATTTAATTGACTGTTTCGGTGTGGCGCCGCATTACTACGTGATCCAAACCAGAAAAAGGCCAGGATCTGGCCAACAAGTATGCGAAAAATGCGAAAGTACGAGCCAGATGAGGGCAAGTACCAGACCTAACCCGGACATAACCGGCGTTATCCGCTAAAATATTAATCGCAACCAGGTTTAATTGACTGTTTCGTTGTGGAACCGCATTACTACGGGATCCAAACCAGAAAAAAACCCAGGACCTGGCCAACAACTATGAGAAAAAGCAAAAGTATGAGCCAGATGATTGCAAATACCAGAACTATCCCAGACATAACCAGCGTTATCCTCTAAAATATTATTCGCAACCAGGTTTAATTGACTGTTTCAGTCTGGTGCCACTTTACTACGTGGTCCAAAACAGAAGAAGGCCAGGATCTGGCCAACAAGTATGCGAAAAATGCGAAGTTCCGAGCCAGATGAGGGCAAATACCAGACCTAACCGAGACATAACCGGCGTTATCCTCTAAAATATTAATCGCAACCAGGTTCAATTGACTGTTTCGGTGTGGAACCACATTACTACGGGATCAAAACCAGAAAAAACCCAGGATCAGGCCAACAACTATGTGAAAAACGCGAAAGTATGAGCCAGATGATTGCAAATACCAGAACTATCCCAGGCATAACCAGCGTTATCCTCTAAAATATTATTCGCAACCAGGTTTAATTGACTGTTTCGGTGTGGTACCACATTACTACGTGGTCCAAGCCAGAAAAAGGCCAGGATCTGGCCAACAAGAATGCGATAAATGCGAAAGTACTCGCCAGATGAGGGCAAATACCAGACCTAACCGAGACATTACCGGCATTATCCTCTACAATATTAATCGCAACCAGGTATAATTGACTGTTTCAGTGTGGTACCACATTACTACGTGATCCAAACCAGAAAAGGGCCAGGGTCTGGCCAATAAGTATGCGAAAAATGCGAAAGTCCGAGCCAGATGAGGGCAAATACCGGACCTAACCGAGACATAACCGGCGTTATCCTCTAAAATATTAATCGCAACCAGGTTCAATTGACTGTTTCTGTGTGGAACCACATTACTACGGGATCCAAACCAGAAAAAGGCCATGATCTCGCCAACAAGTATGCGAAAAATGCGAAAGTATGAGCCAGATGATTGCAAATACCAGAACTATGCCTGAAATAACCACCGTTATCCTCTAAAATACGAATCGGAACATGCTTTTAATGACTGTCTCAGTGTGGTAACACATTACTACGAGATCCAAACCATGAAAATCCCAGGATCGGGCCAACAAGAATGCGAAAATAGCGAAAGTACGAGCTAGATGTGGGCAAATCCCAGACCTACCCGAGACATAACCGGCGTTATCCTCTAAAATATTAATCGCAACCAGGTTCAATTGACTGTTTCGGTGTGGAACCACATTACTACGGGATCCAAACCAGAAAAAGGCCATGATCTGGCCAACAAGTATGCGAAAAACGCGAAAGCATGTGCCAGATGAGGGCTAATCCCAGACCTAACCGAGACATAATCGGCGTTATCCTCTAAAATATTAATCGCAACCAGGTATAATTGACTGTTTCAGTGTGGTACCACATTACTACGTGAGCCAAACCAGAAAAGGGCCAGGGTCTGGCCAACAAGTATGCGAAAAATGCGAAAGTACGAGCCAGATGAGGGCAAATCCCAGACCTAACCGAGACATAACCGGCGGTATCCTCTAAAATATTAATCGCAACCAGGTTTATTTGACTGTTTCGGTGTGGTAACGCATTACTACGTGATCCAAACCAGATAAAGCCCAGGATCTGGCCAACAAGTATGAGAAAAATGCGAAAGTTCGAGCCAGATGAGGGCAAATCCCAGACCTAACCCAGACAAAACCGGCGTTATCCCCTAAAATATTAACCGCAACCAGGTATAATTGACTGTTTCGGTGTGGTACCACATTACTACGTGATCCAAACCAGAAAAAGGCCAGGATCTGGCCAACAAGTATGCGAAAAGTGCGAAAGTACGAGGCAGTTCAGGGCAAATCCCAGACATAACCGTGACATAACCGGCCTTATCCTGTAAAATATTTATAGCAACCAGGTTTAATTGACTGGTTCGGTGTGGTACCGCATTACTACGTGATCCAAACCTGAAAGAGGCCAGGATCTGGCCAACAAGTATGCGAAAAACGCGAAAGTACGAGCCAGATGATTGCAAATACCAGAACTCACCCAGAATAACCAGCGCTATCCTCTAAAATACTAATCTGAACCAGGTTTAATTGACTGTTTCAGTGTGGTACATCATTTCTACGTGATCCAAACCAGAAAAAGGCCAGGATCTGGCCAACAAGTATGCGAAAAACGCGAAAGTACGAGCCAGATGAGGACAAATCCCAGACCTACCCGAGACATAACCAGCGTTATCCTCTAAAATACAAATCGGAGCCAGCTTCTATTGACTGTTTCAGTGTGGTACCACATTACTACGTGATCCAAACCAGAAAAAGGCCAGGATCTGGCCAACAAGTATGCGAAAAACGCGAAAGTACGAGCCAGATAAGGACAAATCCCAAACCTACCCGAGACATAACCGGCGTTATCCTCTAAAATATTAATCGCAACCAGTTTAATTGACTGTTTCGGTGTGGAACCTCATTACTACAGGATCCAAAACAGAAAAAACCCAGGATCTGGTCAACAAGTATGCGAAAAACGCGAAAGTATGAGCCAGATGATTGCAAATACCAGAACTAACCCAGACATAACCAGCGTTATCCTCTAAAATTCTTATCGGAACCAGCTTCTATTGATCGTTTCAGTATGGTACCACATTACTACGTTATCCAAACGAGAAAAGGGCCAGGGTCTGGCCAACAATTGTGCGAAAAACGCGAAAGTATGAGCCAGATGATTTCAAATACCAGAACTAACACAGACATAACCAGCGTTATCCTCTAAAATACTAATCGGAACCAGCTTTTATTGACAGTTTCAGTGTGGTACCACTTCACTACGCGGTCCAATCCTGAAGAAGGCCAGTATGTGGCCAACAAGTATGCGAAAACTGCGAAAGTACGAGCCAGTTGAGGGCAAATACCAGACCTAACCGAGACATAACCGGCGTTATCCTCTAAAATATTAATCGCAACCAGGTTTAATTGACTGTTTCGGTGTGGAACCACATTACTACGGGATCCAAACCAGAAAAAACCCAGAATCTGGCCAACAACTATGAGAAAAACGCGAAAGTATGAGCCAGATGGTTGCAAATACCAGAACTATCCCAGACATACCCAGCGTTATCCACTAAAATATTATTCGCAACCAGGTTTAATTGACTGTTTCGGTGTGGTACCACATTACTACGTGGTCCAAGCCAGAAAAGGGCCAGGATCTGGCCAACAAGTATGCGAAAAATGCGAAAGTACGAGCCAGATGAGGGCAAATACCATACCTAACCGAGACATTACCGGCTTTATCCTCTAAAATATTAATCGCAACCAGATTTAATTGACTGTTTCGGTGTGGTAACGCATTACTACGTGATCCGAACCTGAAAGAGGCCAGGATCTGGCCAACAAGTATGCGAAAAATGCGAAAGTATGAGCCAGATGATTGCAAATACCGGAACTAACCCAGACATAACCAGCGTTATCCTCTAAAATATTAATCGCAACCAGGTTTAATTGACTGTTTCGGTGTGGTGCCGCATTACTACGTGATCCAAAACAGAAAAAGGCCAGGGTCTGGCCCCCAAGAATGCGAAAATTGCGAAAGTACGAGCCAGATGATTGCAAATACCAGAATTATCCCAGACATAACCAGCGTTATCCTCTAAAATACAAATCGGAACCAGCTTCTATTGACTGTTTCAGTGTGGTACCACATTACTACGTGATCCAAACCAGAAAAAGGCCAGGATCTGGCCAACAAGTATGCGAAAAACGCGAAAGTACGAGCCAGATAAGGACAAATCCCAGACCTACCCGAGACATAACCGGCGTTATCCTCTAAAATATTAATCGCAACCAGTTTAATTGACTATTTCGGTGTGGAAACTCATTACTACGGGATCCAAAGCAGAAAAAACCCAGGATCTGGTCAACAAGTATGCGAAAAACGCGAAAGTATGAGCCAGATGATTTCAAATACCAGAACTAACACAGGCATAACCCGCGTTATCCTCTAAAGTATTATTCGGAACCAGCTTCTATTGACTGTTTCAGTGTGGTACCACATTACTACGTGATCCAAACCAGAAAAAGCCCAGGATCTGGCCAACAAGTATGCGAAAAACGCGAATATATGAGCCATCTCATGATTGCAAATACCAGAACTAACCCTGACATAACCAGCGTTATCCTCTAAAATACGCATCGGAACATGCTTTTAATGACTGTTCCAGTGTGGTACCATATTACTACGTGATCCAAGCCAGAAACAGCCCAGGATCGGGCCAACAAGAATGCGAAAAATGCGAAAGTACGAGCCTGATGAGGGAAAATCCCAGACCTAACCGAGACGTAACCGGCGTTATCCCCTAAAATATTAATCGCAACCAGGTATAATTGACTGTTTCGGTGTGGTACCGCATTGCTACGATGATCCATACCAGAAAGAGGCCAGGATCTGGCCAACAAGTATGCGAAAAATGCGAAAGTATGAGCCAGATGATTGCAAATACCAGAACTAACCCAGACATAACCAGCGTTATCCTCTAAAATATTAATCGCAACCAGGTTTGATTGACTGTTTCAATGTGGTACCACAATACTACGTGATCCAAACCAGAAAAAGCCCAGGATCTGGCCAACAAGTATGCGAAAAACGCGAAAGTATATGCCAGATGATAGCATATACCAGAACTAACCCAGACATAACCAGCGTTATCCTCTAAAATACTAATCGGAACCAGCTTCTATTGACCGTTTCAGTGTGGTACCACATTACTACGTGATCCGAACCAGAAAAAGGCTAGGATCAGGCCAACAAGTATGCGAATAACGCGAAAGTATGTGCCAGATGATTGCAAATACCAGAACTATCCCAGGCATAACCAGCGTTATCCACTAAAATATTATTCGCAACCAGGTTTAATTCACTGTTTCGGTGTGGTACCACATTACTACGTGGTCCAAGCCAGAAAAGGGCCAGGATCTGGCCAACAAGTATGCGAAAAATGCGAAAGTACGAGCCAGATGAGGGCAAATACCATACCTAACCGAGACATTACCGGCTTTATCCTCTAAAATATTAATCGCAACCAGATTTAATTGACTGTTTCAGTCTGGTGCCACTTTACTACGTGGTCCAAGACAGAAGAAGGCCAGGATCTGGCCAACAAGTATGCGAAAAATGCGAAGGTCCGAGCCAGATGAGGGCAAATACCAGACCTAACCGAGACATAACCGGCGTTATCCTCTAAAATATTAATCGCAAACAGGTTCAATTGACTGTTTCGGTGTGGAACCACATTACTACGGGATCCAAACCAGAGAAAAACCCAGGACCTGGCCAACAACTATGAGAAAAAGCAAAAGTATGAGCCAGATGATTGCAAATACCAGAACTATCCCAGACATAACCAGCGTTATCCTCTAAAATATTATTCGCAACCAGGTTTAATTGACTGTTTCAGTCTGGTGCCACTTTACTACGTGGTCCAAGACAGAAGAAGGCCAGGATCTGGCCAACAAGTATGCGAAAAATGCGAAGTTCCGAGCCAGATGAGGGAAAATACCAGACCTAACCGAGACATAACCGGCGTTATCCTCTAAAATATTAATCGCAACCAGGTTCAATTGACTGTTTCGGTGTGGAACCACATTACTACGGGATCCAAACCTGAAAAAACCCAGGATCTGGCCAACAACTATGTGAAAAACGCGAAAGTATGAGCCAGATGATTGCAAATACCACAACTATCCCAGGCATAACCAGCGTTATCCTCTAAAATATTATTCGCAACCAGGTTTAATTGACTGTTTCGGTGTGGTACCACATTACTACGTGGTCCAAGCCAGAAAAAGGCCAGGATCTGGCCAACAAGAATGCGATAAATGCGAAAGTTCGCGCCAGATGAGGGCAAATACCAGACCTAACCGAGACATTACCGGCATTATCCTTTAAAATATTAATCGCAACCAGATTTAGTTGACTGTTTCGGTGTGGTACCGCATTACTACGTGATCCAAACCAGAAAAAGCCCAGGATCTGGCCAACAAGTATGCGAAAAACGCGAAAGTATGTGCCAGATGAGGGGTAATCCCAGACCTAACCGAGACATAACCGGCGTTATCCTCTAAAATATTAATCGCAACCAGGTATAATTGACTGTTTCAGTGTGGTACCACATTACTACGTGATCCAAACCAGAAAAGGGCCAGGGTCTGGCCAATAAGTATGCGAAAAATGCGAAAGTCCGAGCCAGATGAGGGCAAATACCAGACCTAACCGAGACATAACCGGCGTTATCCTCTAAAATATTAATCGCAACCAGGTTCAATTGGCTGTTTCTGTGTGGAACCACATTACTACGGGATCCAAACCAGAAAAAGGCCATGATCTCGCCAACAAGTATGCGAAAAATGCGAAAGTATGAGCCAGATGATTGCAAATACCAGAACTATGCCTGAAATAACCACCGTTATCCTCTAAAATACGAATCGGAACATGCTTTTAATGACGGTCTCAGTGTGGTAACACATTACTACGAGATCCAAACCAGAAAAATCCCAGGAACGGGCCAACAAGAATGCGAAAAAAGCGAAAGTACGAGCTAGATGTGGGCAAATCCCAGACCTACCCGAGACATAACCGGCGTTATCCTCTAAAATATTAATCGCAACCAGGTTCAATTGACTGTTTCGGTGTGGAACCACATTACTACGGGATCCAAACCAGAAAAAGGCCATGATCTGGCCAACAAGTATGCGAAAAACGCGAAAGCATGTGCCAGATGAGGGCTAATCCCAGACCTAACCGAGACATAATCGGCGTTATCCTCTAAAATATTAATCGCAACCAGGTATAATTGACTGTTTCAGTGTGGTACCACATTACTACGTGATCCAAACCAGAAAAGGGCCAGGGTCTGGCCAACAAGTATGCGAAAAATGCGAAAGTACGAGCCAGATGAGGGCAAATCCCAGACCTAACCGAGACATAACCGGCGGTATCCTCTAAAATATTAATCGCAACCAGGTTTATTTGACTGTTTCGGTGTGGTAACGCATTACTACGTGATCCAAACCAGATAAAGCCCAGGATCTGGCCAACAAGTATGAGAAAAATGCGAAAGTTCGAGCCAGATGAGGGCAAATCCCAGACCTAACCCAGACAAAACCGGCGTTATCCCCTAAAATATTAACCGCAACCAGGTATAATTGACTGTTTCGGAGTGGTACCGCATTGCTACGGTGATCCAAGCAAGAAAAAACCCAGGATCTGGCCAACAAGTATGCGAAAATGCGAAAGTACGATCCAGATGAGGGCAAATCCCAGACCTACCCGAGACATAACCGGCGTTATCCTCTAAAATATTATTCGCAACTAGGATTAATTGACTGTTTCGGTGTGGTGCCGCATTACTACGTGATCCAAACCAGAAAAAGGCCAGGATCTGGCAACCAAGAATGCGAAAAATGCGAAAGTACGAGCCAGATGATTGCATATACCAGAACTATCCCAGACATAACCAGCGTTATCCTCTAAAATACGCATCGGAACATGCTTTTAATGACTGTTTCAGTGTGGTACCACATTACTACCTGATCCAAACCAGAAAAAGCCGAGGATCGGGCCAACAACAATGCGGAAAACGCGAAAGTATGAGCCAGATGATTGCAAATACCAGATCTAACACAGACATATCCTGCGTTATCCTCTAAAATACTAATCGGAACCAGCTTTTATTGACAGTGTGGTACCACATTACTACGTGATCCAAACCAGAAAAAGGCCAGGATCTGGCCAACAAGTATGCGAAACCCGCGAAAGTATGTGCCAGATGATAGCAAATACCAGAACTAACCCAGACATAACCAGCGTTATCCTCTAAAATACTAATCGGAACCAGCTTCTATTGACTGTTTCAGTGTGGTACAACATTTCTACGTGATCCAAACCAGAAAAAGGCCAGGATCTGGCCAACAAGTATGCGAAAAACGCGAAAGTACGAGCCAGATGAGGACAAATCCCAGACCTACCCGAGACATAACCAGCGTTATCCTCTAAAATACAAATCGGAGCCAGCTTCTATTGACTGTTTCAGTGTGGTACCACATTACTACGTGATCCAAACCAGAAAAAGGCCAGGATCTGGCCAACAAGTATGCGAAAAACGCGAAAGTACGAGCCAGATAAGGACAAATCCCAGACCTACCCGAGACATAACCGGCGTTATCCTCTAAAATATTAATCGCAACCAGTTTAATTGACTGTTTCGGTGTGGAACCACATTACTACGGGATCCAAACCAGAAAAAACCCAGAATCTGGCCAACAACTATGAGAAAAACGCGAAAGTATGAGCCAGATGGTTGCAAATACCAGAACTAACACAGGCATAACCCGCGTTATCCTCTACAGTATTATTCGCAACCAGCTTTTATTGACAGTTTCAGTGTGGTACCACTTCACTACGCGGTCCAATCCAGAAGAAGGCCAGTATGTGGCCAACAAGTATGCGAAAACTGCGAAAGTACGAGCCAGTTGAGGGCAAATACCAGACCTAACCGAGACATAACCGGCGTTATCCTCTAAAATATTAATCGCAACCAGGTTTAATTGACTGTTTCGGTGTGGAACCACATTACTACGGGATCCAAACCAGAAAAAACCCAGAATCTGGCCAACAACTATGAGAAAAACGCGAAAGTATGAGCCAGATGGTTGCAAATACCAGAACTATCCCAGACATACCCAGCGTTATCCACTAAAATGTTATTCGCAACCAGGTTTAATTGACTGTTTCGGTGTGGTACCACATTACTACGTGGTCCAAGCCAGAAAAGGGCCAGGATCTGGCCAACAAGTATGCGAAAAATGCGAAAGTATGAGCCAGATGATTGCAAATACCGGAACTAACCCAGACATAACCAGCGTTATCCTCTAAAATATTAATCGCAACCAGGTTTAATTGACTGTTTCGGTGTGGTGCCGCATTACTACGTGATCCAAAACAGAAAAATGCCAGGGTCTGGCCACCAAGAATGCGAAAAATGCGAAAGTACGAGCCAGATGATTGCAAATACCAGAACTATCCCAGACATAACCAGCGTTATCCTCTAAAATACAAATCGGAACCAGCTTCTATTGACTGTTTCAGTGTGGTACCACATTACTACGTGATCCAAACCAGAAAAAGGCCAGGATCTGGCCAACAAGTATGCGAAAAACGCGAAAGTACGAGCCAGATAAGGACAAATCCCAGACCTACCCGAGACATAACCGGCGTTATCCTCTAAAATATTATTCGCAACTAGGATTAATTGACTGTTTCGGTGTGGTGCCGCATTACTACGTGATCCAAACCAGAAAAAGGCCAGGATCTGGCAACCAAGAATGCGAAAAATGCGAAAGTACGAGCCAGATGATTGCATATACCAGAACTATCCCAGACATAACCAGCGTTATCCTCTAAAATACGCATCGGAACATGCTTTTAATGACTGTTTCAGTGTGGTACCACATTACTACCTGATCCAAACCAGAAAAAGCCGAGGATCGGGCCAACAACAATGCGGAAAACGCGAAAGTATGAGCCAGATGATTGCAAATACCAGAACTAACACAGACATATCCTGCGTTATCCTCTAAAATACTAATCGGAACCAGCTTTTATTGACAGTGTGGTACCACATTACTACGTGATCCAAACCAGAAAAAGGCCAGGATCTGGCCAACAAGTATGCGAAACCCGCGAAAGTACGAGCCAGATGAGGACAAATCCCAGACCTACCCGAGACATAACCAGCGTTATCCTCTAAAATACAAATCGGAGCCAGCTTCTATTGACTGTTTCAGTGTGGTACCACATTACTACGTGATCCAAACCAGAAAAAGGCCAGGATCTGGCCAACAAGTATGCGAAAAACGCGAAAGTACGAGCCAGTTGAGGGCAAATACCAGACCTAACCGAGACATAACCGGCGTTATCCTCTAAAATATTAATCGCAACCAGGTTTAATTGACTGTTTCGGTGTGGAACCACATTACAACGGGATCCAAACCAGAAAAAACCCAGAATCTGGCCAACAACTATGAGAAAAACGCGAAAGTATGAGCCAGATGGTTGCAAATACCAGAACTATCCCAGACATACCCAGCCTTATCCACTAAAATGTTATTCGCAACCAGGTTTAATTGACTGTTTCGGTGTGGTACCACATTACTACGTGGTCCAAGCCAGAAAAGGGCCAGGATCTGGCCAACAACTATGCGAAAAATGCGAAAGTACGAGCCAGATGAGGGTAAATACCATACCTAACCGAGACATTACTGGCTTTATCCTCTAAAATATTAATCGCAACCAGATTTAATTGACTGTTTCGGTGTGGTAACGCATTACTACGTGATCCGAACCTGAAAGAGGCCAGGATCTGGCCAACAAGTATGCGAAAAATGCGAAAGTATGAGCCAGATGATTGCAAATACCGGAACTAACCCAGACATAACCAGCGTTATCCTCTAAAATATTAATCGCAACCAGGTTTAATTGACTGTTTCGGTGTGGTGCCGCATTACTACGTGATCCAAAACAGAAAAAGGCCAGGGTCTGGCCACCAAGAATGCGAAAAATGCGAAAGTACGAGCCAGATGATTGCAAATACCAGAACTATCCCAGACATAACCAGCGTTATCCTCTAAAATACAAATCGGAACCAGCTTCTATTGACTGTTTCAGTGTGGTACCACATTACTACGTGATCCAAACCAGAAAAAGGCCAGGATCTGGCCAACAAGTATGCGAAAAACGCGAAAGTACGAGCCAGATAAGGACAAATCCCAGACCTACCCGAGACATAACCGGCGTTATCCTCTAAAATATTAATCGCAATCAGTTTAATTGACTGTTTCGGTGTGGAAACTCATTACTACGGGATCCAAAGCAGAAAAAACCCAGGATCTGGTCAACAAGTATGCGAAAAACGCGAAAGTATGAGCCAGATGATTTCAAATACCAGAACTAACACAGGCATAACCCGCGTTATCCTCTAAAGTATTATTCGGAACCAGCTTCTATTGACTGTTTCAGTGTGGTACCACATTACTACGTGATCCAAACCAGAAAAAGCCCAGGATCTGGCCAACAAGTATGCGAAAAACGCGAATATATGAGCCATCTCATGATTGCAAATACCAGAACTTACCCTGACATAACCAGCGTTATCCTCTAAAATACGCATCGGAACATGCTTTTAATGACTGTTTCAGTGTGGTACCATATTACTACGTGATCCAAACCAGAAAAAGCCCAGGATCGGGCCAACAAGAATGCGAAAAATGCGAAAGTACGAGCCTGATGAGGGAAAATCCCAGACCTAACCGAGACGTAACCGGCGTTATCCCCTAAAGTATTAATCGCAACCAGGTATAATTGACTGTTTCGGTGTGGTACCGCATTGCTACGATGATCCAAACCAGAAAGAGGCCAGGATCTGGCCAACAAGTATGCGAAAAATGCGAAAGTATGAGCCAGATGATTGCAAATACCAGAACTAACCCAGACATAACCAGCGTTATCCTCTAAAATACGAATCGGAACATGCTTTTAATGACTGTTTCAGTGTGGTACCACATTACTACGTGATCCAAACCAGGAATAGCCCAGGATCGGGCCAACAAGAATGCGCAAAATGCGAAAGTATGAGCCAGATGATTGCAAATACCAGAACTAACCCTGACATAACCAGCGTTATCCTCTAAAATACGAATCGGAACAAGCTTTTAATGACTGTTTCAGTGTGGTACCACATTACTACGTGATCCAAACCAGGAAAAGCCCAGGATCGGGCCAACACGAATGCGCAAAATGCGAAAGTATGAGCCAGATGATTGCAAATACCAGAACTAACCCAGACATAACCAGCGTTATCCTCTAAAATATTAATCGCAACCAGGTTTAATTGACTGTTTCGGTGTGGCACTGCATTACTACGTGATCCAGACCAGAAAAGGCCAGGATCTGGCCTACAAGTATGCGCAAAATGCGAAAGTATGAGCCAGATGAATGCAAATACCAGAACTATCCCAGACATAACCAGCGTTATCCTCTAAAATGTTATTCGCAACCAGGTTTAATTGACTGTTTCAGTCGTGGTACCACTTTACTACGTGGTCCAAGCCAGAAGAAGGCCAGGATCTGGCTAACAAGTATGCGAAAAATGCGATAGTCCGAGCCAGATGAGGGCAAATACCAGACCTAACCGAGACATAACTGGCGTTATCCTCGAAAATATTAATCGCAACCAGGTTCAATTGACTGTTTCGGTGTGGAACCACATTACTACGGGATCCAAACCAGAAAAAACCCAGGATCTGGCCAACAAGTATGCGAAAAACGTGATAGTACGAGCCAGATGAGGACAAATCCCAGACCTACCCGAGACATAACCGGCGTTATCCTCTAAAATATTAATCGCAACCAGTTTAATTGAGTGTTCCGGTGTGGAACCTCATTACTACGGGATCCAAAACAGAAAAAGCACAGGATCTGGCCAACTAGTATGCGAAAAACGCGGAAGTATGTGCCAGATGATAGCAAATACCAGAACTAACCCATACATAACCAGCGTTATCCTCTAAAATACTTATAGGAACCAGCTTCTATTCACTGTTTCAGTGTGGTACCACATTGCTACGTGATCCAAACCAGAAATGGGCCAGGGTCTGGCCAACAAGTATGCGAAAAATGGGAATGTCCGAGCCAGATGAGGGCAAATACCAGACCTAACCGAGACATTACCGGCGTTATCCTCAAAAATATTAATCGCAACCAGGTATAATTGACTGTTTCGGTGTTGTACCACATTATTACGTGATCCAAACCAGAAAAGGGCCACGGTCTGGCCAACAAGTGTGCGAAAAACGCGAAAGTATGAGCCAGATGATTGCTAATACCAGAACTAACACAGACATAACCAGCGTTATCCTCTAAAATACTAATCGGAACCAGCCTTTATTGACTGTTTCAGTGTGGTACCACATTACTACGAGATCCAAACCAGAAAAATCCCAGGATCTGGCCAACAAGTATGCGAAAAATGCGAAAGTACGAGCCAGATGAGGGCAAATACCATACCTAACCGAGACATTACCGGCTTTATCCTCTAAAATATTAATCGCAACCAGATTTAATTGACTGTTTCGGTGTGGTACCGCATTACTACGTGATCCAAACCTGAAAGAGGCCAGGGTCTGGCCAACAAGTATGCGAAAAACGCGAAAGTACGAGACAGATGGGGGCAAATCCCAGACCTAACTGAGACATAACCAGCGTTATCCTCTAAAATAGTAATCGCAACCAGGTTTAATTGACTGTTTCAGTGTGGTACCACATTACTACGTGATCCAAACCAGAAAAAGCCCAGGATCTGGCCAACAAGTATGCGAAAAACGCGAATATATGAGCCATCTCATGATTGCAAATACCAGAACTAACCCTGACATAACCAGCGTTATCCCCTGAAATACGCATCGGAACATGCTTTTAATGACTGGTTCAGTGTGGTACCATATTACTACGTGATCCAAACCAGAAAAAGCCCAGGATCGGGCCAACAAGAATGCGAAAAATGCGAAAGTATGAGCCAGATGATTGCAAATACCAGAACTAACCCAGACATAACCAGCGTTATCCTCTAAAATAATAATCGCAACCAGGTTTAATTGACTGTTTCAATGTGGTACCACAATACTACGTGATCCAAACCAGAAAAAGCCCAGGATCTGGCCAACAAGTATGCGAAAAACGCGAAAGTATATGCCAGATGATAGCATATACCAGAACTAACCCAGACATAACCAGCGTTATCCTCTAAAATAATAATCGCAACCAGGTTTAATTGACTGTTTCAATGTGGTACCACAATACTACGTGATCCAAACCAGAAAAAGCCCAGGATCTGGCCAACAAGTATGCGAATAACGCGAAAGTATGTGCCAGATGATTGCAAATACCAGAACTAACACAGACATAACCAGCGTTATCCTCTAAAATACTAATCGGAACCAGGTTTAATTGACTGTTTCGGTGTGGTGCCGCATTACTACGTGATCCAAAACAGAAAAAGGCCAGGGTCTGGCCAACAAGTATGCGAAAAACGCGAAAGTACGAGCCAGATGGGGGCAAATCCCAGACCTAACTGAGACATAACCAGCGTTATCCCCTAAAATATTAATCGCAACCAGGTATAATTGACTGTTTCAGTGTGGTACCACATTACTACGTGATCCAAACCAGAAAAAGCCCAGGATCTGGCCAACAAGTATGCGAAAAACGCGAATATATGAGCCAGATGATTGCAAATACCAGAACTAACCCTGACATAACCAGCGTTATCCTCTAAAATACGAATCGGAACATGCTTTTAATGGCTGTTTCAGTGTGGTACCACATTACTACGTGATCCAAACCAGGAAAAGCCCAGGATCGGGCCAACAAGAATGCGCAAAATGCGAAAGTATGAGCCAGATGATTGCAAGTACCAGGTCTAACCCTGACATAACCAGCGTTATCCTCTAAAATACGAATCGGAACATGCTTTTAATGACTGTTTCAGTGTGGCACCACATTACTACGTGATCCAAACCACGAAAAGCCCAGGATCGGGCCAACAAGAATGCGCAAAATGCGAAAGTATGAGCCAGATGATTGCAAATACCAGAACTAACCCAGACATAACCAGCGTTATCCTCTAAAATATTAATCGCAACCAGGTTTAATTGACTGTTTCGGTGTGGCACTGCATTACTACGTGATCCAGACCAGAAAAATCCCAGGATCGGGCCAACAAGAATGCGAGAAACGCGAAAGTACGAGCCAGATGAGGACAAATCCCAGACCTACCCGAGACGTAACCGGTGTTATCCTCTATAATATTAATCGCAACCAGTTTAATTAACTGTTTCGGTGTGGAACCTCATAACTACGGGATCCAAAACTGAAAAAACCCAGGATCTGGCTAACAAGTATGCGAAAAACGCGAAAGTATGAGCCAGATGATTGCAAATACCAGAACAATCCCAGGCATAGCCAGCGTTATCCTCTAAAATACTAAGCGGAACCAGCTTTTATTAACAGTGTGGTACCACATTACTACGTGATCCAAACCAGAAAAAGCCCAGGATCTGGCCAACAAGTATGCGAAACGTGCGAAAGTACGAGGCAGATGAGGGCAAATCCCAGACCTAACCGTGACATAACCGGCGTTATCCACTAAAATCTTTATCGCAACCAGGTTTAATTAACTGTTTCGGTGTGGTACCGCATTACTACGTGATCCAAACCATAAAAAGGCTAGGATGAGGCCAACA
Source organism: Colletes latitarsis (assembly GCF_051014445.1). Taxonomy (NCBI): domain Eukaryota; kingdom Metazoa; phylum Arthropoda; class Insecta; order Hymenoptera; family Colletidae; genus Colletes; species Colletes latitarsis. The sequence goes on from NW_027488369.1 coordinate 15,882,208, forward strand.
AGTAAGCGAAAGATGCGAAAGTACGAGCGACATGAGGGCAAATACTAGACCTAACCTAGACATAACCGGCGTTATCCTCTAAAATATTAATCGCAACCAGATTTAATTGACTGTTTCGGTGTGGAACCACAATATGACGGGATCCAATCTACAAAAAACCCAAGACCTGGCCAACAAGAATGCGAAAAATGCGATAGTCCGAGCCAGATGAGGGCAAATACCAGACCTAACCGAGACATAACTGGCGTTATCCTCGAAATTGACTGTTTCGGTGTGGAACCACATTACTACGGGATCCAAACCAGAAAAAACCCAGGATCTGGCCAACAACTATGAGAAAAACGCGAAAGTATGAGCCAGATGATTGCAAATACCAGAACTAACCCAGACAAAACCAGCGTTATCCTCTAAAATACTTATCGGAACCAGCTTCTATTGACTGTTTCAGTGTGGTACCACATTACTACGTGATTCAAACCAGAAAAGGGCCAGGGTCTGGCCAACAAGTGTGCGAAAAACGCGTAAGTATGAGCCAGATGATTGCAAATACCAGAACTAACACAGACATAACCAGCGTTATCCCCTAAAATACTAATCGGAACCTGCTTTTATTGACTGTTTCAGTGTGGTACCACATTACTACGGGATCCAAATCAGAAAAAGCCCAGGATCTGGCCAACAAGAATGCGAAAAATGCGAAAGTACGAGCCAGATGGCGGCAAATCCCAGACCTAACCGAGACATAACCAGCGTTATCCTCTAAAATATTAATAACAACCAGGTTTAATTGACTGTTTCGGTGTGGCACTGCATTACTACGTGATCCAGACCAGAAAAGGCCAGGATCTGGCCTACAAGTATGCGCAAAATGCGAAAGTATGAGCCAGATGAATGCAAATACCAGAACTATCCCAGACATAACCAGCGTTATCCTCTAAAATGTTATTCGCAACCAGGTTTAATTGACTGTTTCAGTCGTGGTACCACTTTACTACGTGGTCCAAGCCAGAAGAAGGCCAGGATCTGGCTAACAAGTATGCGAAAAATGCGATAGTCCGAGCCAGATGAGGGCAAATACCAGACCTAACCGAGACATAACTGGCGTTATCCTCGAAAATATTAATCGCAACCAGGTTCAATTGACTGTTTCGGTGTGGAACCACATTACTACGGGATCCAAACCAGAAAAAACCCAGGATCTGGCCAACAAGTATGCGAAAAACGTGATAGTACGAGCCAGATGAGGACAAATCCCAGACCTACCCGAGACATAACCGGCGTTATCCTCTAAAATATTAATCGCAACCAGTTTAATTGAGTGTTCCGGTGTGGAACCTCATTACTACGGGATCCAAAACAGAAAAAGCACAGGATCTGGCCAACTAGTATGCGAAAAACGCGGAAGTATGTGCCAGATGATAGCAAATACCAGAACTAACCCATACATAACCAGCGTTATCCTCTAAAATACTTATAGGAACCAGCTTCTATTCACTGTTTCAGTGTGGTACCACATTGCTACGTGATCCAAACCAGAAATGGGCCAGGGTCTGGCCAACAAGTATGCGAAAAATGGGAATGTCCGAGCCAGATGAGGGCAAATACCAGACCTAACCGAGACATTACCGGCGTTATCCTCAAAAATATTAATCGCAACCAGGTATAATTGACTGTTTCGGTGTTGTACCACATTATTACGTGATCCAAACCAGAAAAGGGCCACGGTCTGGCCAACAAGTGTGCGAAAAACGCGGAAGTATGAGCCAGATGATTGCTAATACCAGAACTAACACAGACATAACCAGCGTTATCCTCTAAAATACTAATCGGAACCAGCCTTTATTGACTGTTTCAGTGTGGTACCACATTACTACGAGATCCAAACCAGAAAAATCCCAGGATCTGGCCAACAAGTATGCGAAAAATGCGAAAGTACGAGCCAGATGAGGGCAAATACCATACCTAACCGAGACATTACCGGCTTTATCCTCTAAAATATTAATCGCAACCAGATTTAATTGACTGTTTCGGTGTGGTACCGCATTACTACGTGATCCAAACCTGAAAGAGGCCAGGGTCTGGCCAACAAGTATGCGAAAAACGCGAAAGTACGAGACAGATGGGGGCAAATCCCAGACCTAACTGAGACATAACCAGCGTTATCCTCTAAAATAGTAATCGCAACCAGGTTTAATTGACTGTTTCAGTGTGGTACCACATTACTACGTGATCCAAACCAGAAAAAGCCCAGGATCTGGCCAACAAGTATGCGAAAAACGCGAATATATGAGCCATCTCATGATTGCAAATACCAGAACTAACCCTGACATAACCAGCGTTATCCCCTAAAATACGCATCGGAACATGCTTTTAATGACTGGTTCAGTGTGGTACCATATTACTACGTGATCCAAACCAGAAAAAGCCCAGGATCGGGCCAACAAGAATGCGAAAAATGCGAAAGTACGAGCCTGATGAGGGAAAATCCCAGACCTAACCGAGACGTAACCGGCGTTATCCCCTAAAATATTAATCGCAACCAGGTATAATTGACTGTTTCGGTGTGGTACCGCATTGCTACGATGATCCAAACTAGAAAGAGGCCAGGATCTGACCAACAAGTATGCGAAAAATGCGAAAGTATGAGCCAGATGATTGCAAATACCAGAACTAACCCAGACATAACCAGCGTTATCCTCTAAAATAATAATCGCAACCAGGTTTAATTGACTGTTTCAATGTGGTACCACAATACTACGTGATCCAAACCAGAAAAAGCCCAGGATCTGGCCAACAAGTATGCGAAAAACGCGAAAGTATATGCCAGATGATAGCATATACCAGAACTAACCCAGACATAACCAGCGTTATCCTCTAAAATACTAATCGGAACCAGCTTCTATTGACCGTTTCAGTGTGGTACCACATTACTACGTGATCCGAACCAGAAAAAGGCTAGGATCAGGCCATCAAGTAAGCGCAAAACGCGAAAGTATGAGCCAGATGATTGCAAATACCAGAACTAACACAGACATAACCAGCGTTATCCTCTAAAATATTAATCGCAACCAGGTTTACTTGACAGCTTCAGAGTGGTACCACATTACTACGTGATCCAAACCAGAAAAAGCCGAGGATCTGGCCAACAAGTATGCGAATAACGCGAAAGTATGTGCCAGATGATTGCAAATACCAGAACTAACACAGACATAACCAGCGTTATCCTCTAAAATACTAATCGGAACCAGGTTTAATTGACTGTTTCGGTGTGGTGCCGCATTACTACGTGATCCAAAACAGAAAAAGGCCAGGGTCTGGCCAACAAGTATGCGAAGAACGCGAAAGTACGAGCCAGATGGGGGCAAATCCCAGACCTAACTGAGACATAACCAGCGTTATCCCCTAAAATATTAATCGCAACCAGGTATAATTGACTGTTTCAGTGTGGTACCACATTACTACGTGATCCAAACCAGAAAAAGCCCAGGATCTGGCCAACAAGTATGCGAAAAACGCGAATATATGAGCCAGATGATTGCAAATACCAGAACTAACCCTGACATAACCAGCGTTATCCTCTAAAATACGAATCGGAACATGCTTTTAATGGCTGTTTCAGTGTGGTACCACATTACTACGTGATCCAAACCAGGAAAAGCCCAGGATCGGGCCAACAAGAATGCGCAAAATGCGAAAGTATGAGCCAGATGATTGCAAGTACCAGGACTAACCCTGACATAACCAGCGTTATCCTCTAAAATACGAATCGGAACATGCTTTTAATGACTGTTTCAGTGTGGCACCACATTACTACGTGATCCAAACCACGAAAAGCCCAGGATCGGGCCAACAAGAATGCGCAAAATGCGAAAGTATGAGCCAGATGATTGCAAATACCAGAACTAACCCAGACATAACCAGCGTTATCCTCTAAAATATTAATCGCAACCAGGTTTAATTGACTGTTTCGGTGTGGCACTGCATTACTACGTGATCCAGACCAGAAAAATCCCAGGATCGGGCCAACAAGAATGCGAGAAACGCGAAAGTACGAGCCAGATGAGGACAAATCCCAGACCTACCCGAGACGTAACCGGTGTTATCCTCTATAATATTAATCGCAACCAGTTTAATTAACTGTTTCGGTGTGGAACCTCATAACTACGGGATCCAAAACTGAAAAAACCCAGGATCTGGCTAACAAGTATGCGAAAAACGCGAAAGTATGAGCCAGATGATTGCAAATACCAGAACAATCCCAGGCATAGCCAGCGTTATCCTCTAAAATACTAAGCGGAACCAGCTTTTATTAACAGTGTGGTACCACATTACTACGTGATCCAAACCAGAAAAAGCCCAGGATCTGGCCAACAAGTATGCGAAACGTGCGAAAGTACGAGGCAGATGAGGGCAAATCCCAGACCTAACCGTGACATAACCGGCGTTATCCACTAAAATCTTTATCGCAACCAGGTTTAATTAACTGTTTCGGTGTGGTACCGCATTACTACGTGATCCAAACCATAAAAAGGCTAGGATGAGGCCAACAAGTAAGCGAAAGATGCGAAAGTACGAGCGACATGAGGGCAAATACTAGACCTAACCTAGACATAACCGGCGTTATCCTCTAAAATATTAATCGCAACCAGATTTAATTGACTGTTTCGGTGTGGAACCACAATATGACGGGATCCAATCTACAAAAAACCCAAGACCTGGCCAACAAGAATGCGAAAAATGCGATAGTCCGAGCCAGATGAGGGCAAATACCAGACCTAACCGAGACATAACTGGCGTTATCCTCGAAATTGACTGTTTCGGTGTGGAACCACATTACTACGGGATCCAAACCAGAAAAAACCCAGGATCTGGCCAACAACTATGAGAAAAACGCGAAAGTATGAGCCAGATGATTGCAAATACCAGAACTAACCCAGACAAAACCAGCGTTATCCTCTAAAATACTTATCGGAACCAGCTTCTATTGACTGTTTCAGTGTGGTACCACATTACTACGTGATTCAAACCAGAAAAGGGCCAGGGTCTGGCCAACAAGTGTGCGAAAAACGCGTAAGTATGAGCCAGATGATTGCAAATACCAGAACTAACACAGACATAACCAGCGTTATCCCCTAAAATACTAATCGGAACCTGCTTTTATTGACTGTTTCAGTGTGGTACCACATTACTACGGGATCCAAATCAGAAAAAGCCCAGGATCTGGCCAACAAGAATGCGAAAAATGCGAAAGTACGAGCCAGATGGCGGCAAATCCCAGACCTAACCGAGACATAACCAGCGTTATCCTCTAAAATATTAATCGCAACCAGGTTTAATTGACTGTTTCGGTGTTGTACCGCATTACTACGTGATCCAAACCAGAGAGAGGCCAGGATCTGGCCAACAAGAATGCGAAAAAAGCGAAAGTACGAGCCAGATGTGGGCAAATCCCAGACCTACCCGAGACATAACCGGCGTTATCCTCTAAAATATTAATCGCAACCAGGTTTAATTGACTGTTTCAGTGTGGTACCACATTACTACGTGATCCAAACCAGAAAAAGCCCAGGATCTGGCCAACAAGTATGCGAAAAACGCGAATGTATGAGCTAGATGATTGCAAATACCAGAACTAACCCAGATATAACCAGCGCTATCCTCTAAAATACTGATCGGAACCAGCTTCTATTGACTGTTTCAGTGTGGTACCACGTTACTACGTGATTCAAACCAGAAAAAGGCCAGGATCTGGCCAACAAGTATGAGAAAAATGCGAAAGTATGAGCCAGATGATTGCAAATACCAGAACTAACCCAGACATAACCGGCGTTATCCCCTAAAATATTAATCGCAACCAGGTTTAATTGACTGTTTCGGTGTGGTACCGCATTACTACGTGATCCAAACCAGAGAAAGGCCAGGATCTGGCCAACAAGGATGAGAAAAATGCGAATATATGATCCAGATGATTGCAAATACCAGAACTAACCCTGACATAACCAGCGTTATCCTCTAAAATACTTATAGCAACCAGCTTCTATTGACTGTTTCAGTGTGGTACCACATTACAACGTGATCCAAACCAGAAAAGGGCCAGGGTCTGGCCAACAAGTATGCGAAAAATGGGAAAGTCCGAGCCAGATGAGGGCAAATACCAGACCTAACCGAGACATAACCGGCGTTATCCTCTAATATATTAATCGCATCCAGGTTCAATTGACTGTTTCGGTGTGGAACCACATTACTACGGGATCCAAACCAGAAAAAAACCCAGGATCTGGCCAACAACTATGAGAAAAACGCGAAAGTACGAGCCAGATGGGGGCAAATCCCAGACCTAACCGAGACATAACCAGCGTTATCCTCTAAAATATTAATCGTAACCAGGTTTAATTGACTGTTTCGGTGTTGTACCGCATTACTACGTGATCCAAACCAGAGAGAGGCCAGGATCTGGCCAACAAGAATGCGAAAAAAGCGAAAGTACGAGACAGATGTGGGCAAATCCCAGACCTACCCGAGACATAACCGGCGTTATCCTCTAAAATATTAATCGCAACCAGGTTTAATTGACTGTTTCAGTGTGGTACCACATTACTACGTGATCCAAACCAGAAAAAGCCCAGGATCTGGCCAACCAGTATGCGAAAAACGCGAATGTATGAGCTAGATGATTGCAAATACCAGAACTAACCCAGACATAACCAGCGCTATCCTCTAAAATACTGATCGGAACCAGCTTCTATTGACTGTTTCAGTGTGGTACCACATTACTACGTGATCCAAACCAGAAAAAGGCCAGGATCTGGCCAACAAGTATGCGAAAAATGCGAAAGTATGAGCCAGATGATTGCAAATACCAGAACTAACCCAGACATAACCGGCGTTATCCCCTAAAATATTAATCGCAACCAGGTTTAATTGACTGTTTCGGTGTGGTACCGCATTACTGCGTGATCCAAACCAGAGAAAGGCCAGGATCTGGCCAACAAGGATGAGAAAAATGCGAATATATGATCCAGATGTTTGCAAATACCAGAACTAACCCTGACATAACCAGCGTTATCATCTAAAATATTAATCGCAACCAGGTATAATTGACTGTTTCGGTGTGGTACCACATTACTACGTGATCCAAACCAGAAAAGGGCCAGGATCGGGCCAACAAGAATGCGAAAAATGCGAAAGTACGAGCCAGATGAGGGAAAATCCCAGAGCTAGCCCAGACATAACCGGCGTTATCCTCTAAAATATTATTCGCAACCAGGTTTAATTGACTGTTTGAGTCAGGTGCAACTTTACTACGTGATCCAAACCAGAAAAAGCCCAGGATCTGGCCAACAAGTATGCGAAAAATGCGAAAGAACGCGCCAGATGAGGGCAAATACCAGAACTAACCCAGACATAACCGGCGTTATCCGCTAAAATATTAATCTCAACCAGGTTCAATTGACTGTTTCGTTGTGGAACCACATTACTATGTGATCCAAACCAGAAAAGGGCCAGGGTCTGGCCAACAAGTGTGCGAAGAACGCGAAAGTATGATCCAGATGAATGCAAATACCAGAACTAACCCTGACATAACCAGCGTTATCCTCTAAAATATTAATCGCAACGAGGTTTAATTGACAGTATCGGTGTGGTACTGCATTACTACGTGATCCAGACCAGAAAAAGGCCAGGATCTGGCCATCAAGAATGCGCAAAATGCGAAAGTATGAGCCAGATGATTACAAATACCAGAACTATGCCTGACATAACCCGCGTTATCCTCTAAAATACGAATCGGAACATGCTTTTAATGACTGTTTCAGTGTGGTAACACATTACTACGAGATCCAAACCAGAAAAATCCCAGGATCGGGCCAACAAGGATGCGAGAAACGCGAAAGTACGAACCACATGAGGGAAAATCTCAGAAAAAACCGAGACATAACCGGCGTTATCCTCTAAAATATTAATGGCAACCAGGTTTAATTGACTGTTTCGGAGTGGTACCACATTACTACGTGTTCCAAACCAGAAAAAGCCCAGGATCTGGCCAACAAGTATGCGAAAAATGCGAAAGTACGAGCCAGATGATGGCAAATCCCAGACCTAACCGAGATATAACCGGCGTTTAGCTCTAAAATATTAATCGCAACCAGGTATAATTGACTGTTTCGGTTTGGTACCGCATTGCTACGATGATCCAAACCAGAAAGAGGCCAGGATCTGGCTAACAAGTATGCGAAAAATGCGAAAGTATGAGCCAGATGATTGCAAATACCAGAACTATGCCTGACATAACCAGCGTTATCCTCCTAAAATACGAATCAGAACATGCTTTTAATGACTGTTTCAGTGTGGTACCACAATACTACGTGATCCAAACCAGAAAAAGGCCAGGGTCTGTGCCAACAAGTATGGGAAAAATGCGACAGTACGATCCAGATGAGGGCAAATCCCAGACCTAACCGAGACATAACCGGCGCTATCCTCTAAAATATTAATCGCAACCAGGAATAATTGACTGTTTCGGTGTGGTACCGCATTGCTACGATGATCCAAACCAGAAAGAGGCCAGGATCTGGCTAACAAGTATGCGAAAACTGCGAAAGTACGATCCAGATGAGGGCAAATCCCAGACCTAACCGAGACATAACCGGCGTTATCCTCTAAAATATTAATCGCAACCAGGTTTAATTGACTGTTTCGTTGTGGAACCACATTACTGCGGGATCCAAACCAGAAAAAACCCAGGATCTGGCCAACAAGTATGAGAAATATGCGAAAGTTCGAGCCAGATGAGGGCAAATACCAGACCTAACCCAGACAAAACCGGCGTTATCCCCTAAAATATTAATCGCAACCAGGTATAATTGACTGTTTCGGTTTGCTACCGCATTGCTACGATGATCCAAACCAGAAAGAGGCCAGGTTCTGGCTAACAAGTATGCGAAAAAAGCGAAAGTACGATCCAGATGAGGGCAAATCCCAGACCTAACCGAGACATAACCGGCGTTATCCTCTAAAATATTAATCGCAACCAGGTTTAATTGACTGTTTCGTTGTGGAACCACATTACTGCGGGATCCAAACCAGAAAAAACCCAGGATCTGGCCAACAACTATGAGAAAAATGCGAAAGAACGATCCAGATGAGGGCAAATGCCAGACCTAACCGAGACATAACCGGCGTTATCCTCTAAAATATTAATCGCAACCAGGTTTAATTGACTGTTTCGTTGTGGAACCACATTACTGCGGGATCCAAACCAGAAAGATCCCAGGATCTGGCCAACAAGTATGCGAAAAATGCGAAAGTACGATCCAGTTGAGGGCAAATCCCAGACCTAACCGAGACATAACCGGCGTTATCCTCTAAAATATTAATCGCAACCAGTTTAATTGACTGTTTCGGTGTGGAACCTCATTACTACGTGATCCAAACCAGAAAAATCCCAGGATCTGGCCAACAAGTATGCGAAAAATGCGAAAGTACGATCCAGTTGAGGTCAAATCGCAGACCTAACCGAGACATCACCGGCGTTATCCTCTAAAATATTAATCGCAACCAGGTTTAATTGACTGTTTCGGTGTGGTACCGCATTACTACGTGATCCAAACCAGATAAAGCCCAGGATCTGGCCAACAAGTATGAGAAAAATGCGAAAGATCGAGCCAGATGAGGGCAAATATCAGACCTAACCCAGACATAACCGGCGTTATCCTCTAAAATATTAATCGCAACCAGGTTTAATTGACTGTTTCGTTGTGGAACCACATTACTGCGGGATCCAAACCAGAAAAAACCCAGGATCTGGCCAACAACTATGAGAAAAACGCGAAAGTACGAGCCACATGAGGGAAAATCGCAGACCTAACCCAGACATAACCGGCGTTATCCTCTAAAATATTAATCGCAACCAGTTTAATTGACTGTTTCGGTGTGGAACCTCATTACTACGTGATCCAAACCAGAAAAATCCCAGGATCTGGCCAACAAGTATGCGAAAAATGCGAAAGTACGATCCAGTTGAGGGCAAATCCCAGACCTAACCGAGACATAACCGGCGTTATCCTCTAAAATATTAATCGCAACCAGGTTTAATTGACTGTTTCGGTGTGGTACTGCATTACTACGTGATCCAAACCAGAGAAAGCCCAGGATCTAGCTATCGAGTATGAGAAATATGCGAAAGAATGAGCCTGATGAGAGAAAATCCCAGACCTAACCTAGACCTAACATGAATTATTCTCTAAAATATTGGTCGAAACCAGGTTTAATTGACTGATTCAGTGTGGTCCCACATTACTACGTGATCCAAACCAGAAAAAACCCAGGATCCGTTCAACAAGTATGTGAAGAATGCGAAAGTATGAGTCTGATGAGTGAAAATCCCAGGCCTAACCTAGACCTAACATGCGTTATCCTCAAAAATATTGATCGAAACGTGGTTTAGTCGACTGTTTCAGTGTGGTGCCACATTACTATGTGATCCAAACCAGAAAATAACCCATGATCTGTTCAACGAGTATGTGAAGTGTGCGGAAGTATGAGTCTGATGAGTTCAAATCCCAGACCAATCCCAGACTTAACTTGCGTTATCCTCTAAAATATTGATCGAAACCAGGTTTAATCGACTGTTTCAGTGTGGTAGCACAATAGTACGTGATCCAAACCAGAAAAAACCCAGGATCAGTTCAACAAGTATAAGAAGAATGCGAAAGTATGAGTCTGAAGAGTGAAAATCCCAGGGCTAAGCTAGACCTAACATGCGTTATCCTCTAAAATATTGATCCAAACCAGGTTTAATGGACTGTTTCAGTGTGGTACCACATTACTACGTGATACAAACCAGAAAAAACCCAGGATCCGTTCAACAAGTATGTGAGGAATGCGAAAGTATGAGTCTGATGAGTGAAAATCCCAGGCCTAACCTAGACCTATCATGCGTTATCCTCAAAAATATTGATCGAAACCTGGTTTAATCGACTGTTTCAGTGTGGTGCCACATTACTATGTGATCCAAACCAGAAAATAACCCAGGATCTGTTCAACGAGTATGTGAAGTGTGCGAAAGTATGAGTCTGATGAGGTCAAATCCCTGACCAATCCCAGACTTAACTTGCGTTATCCTCTAAAATATTGATCGAAACCTGGTTTAATCGACTGTTGCAGTGTGGTACCACATTACTACGTGTTCCAAACCAGAAAAAACCCAGGATCAGTTCAACAAGTATAAGAAGAATGCGAAAGTATGAGTCTGATGAGTGAAAATCCCTGGGCTAACCTAGACCTAACATGCGTTATCCTCTAAAATATTGATCCAAACCAGGTTTAATGGACTGCTTCAGTGTGGTACCACATTACTACGTGATACAAACCAGAAAAAACCCAGGATCCGTTCAACAAGTATGTGAGGAATGCGAAAGTATGAGTCTGATGAGTGAAAATCCCAGGGCTAACCTAGACCTAACATGCGTTATCCTCAAAAATATTGATCGAAACCTGGTTTAATCAACTGTTTCAGTGTGGTACCACATTACTATGTGATCCGAACCAGAAAATAACCCAGGATCTGTTCAACGAGTATGTGAAGAGTGCGGAAGTATGAGTCTGATGAGGTCAAATCCCAGACCAATCCCAGACTTAACTTGCGTTATCCTCTAAAATATTGATCGAAACCAGGTTAAATTGACTGTTTCAGTGTTGTACTTCATTACTACGTGATCCAATCCAGAAAAAGCCCAGGATCTAGCTATCAAGTATGAGAAATATGCGAAAGAATGAGCCTGATGAGAGAAAATCCCAGACCTAACCTAGACCTAACATGAATTATTCTCTAAAATATTGGTCGAAACCAGGTTTAATGGACTGTTTCAGTGTGGTACCACATTACTACGTGATACAAACCAGAAAAAACCCAGGATCCGTTCAACAAGTATGTGAGGAATGCGAAAGTATGAGTCTGATGAGTGAAAATCCCAGGGCTAACCTAGACCTAACATGCGTTATCCTCCAAAATATTGATCGAAAACTGTTTTAATCGACTGTTTCAGTTTGGTACCACATTACTATGTGATCCAAACCAGAAAATAACCCAGGACCTGTTCAACGAGTATGTGAAGTGTGCGTAGGTATGAGTCTGATGAGGGCAAATCCCAGACCTATCCCAGACCTAACTTGCGTTATCTTCTAAAATATTGATCGAAACCAGGTTTAACCGACTGTTCCAGTGTGGATCCACATTACTACGTGATCCAAACCAGAAAAAACCCAGGATCAGTTCAACAAGTATGTGAAGAATGCGAAAGTATGAGTCTGATGAGTGAATATCCCAGGCCTAACCTAGACCTAACATGCGTTGTCCTCAAAAATATTAATCGAAACCTGGTTTAATCGACTGTTTCAGTGTGGTACCACATTACTATGTGATCCGAACCAGAAAATAACCCAGGATCTGTTCAACGAGTATGTGAAGTGTGCGAAAGTATGAGTCTGATGAGGGCAAATCCCAGACCTATCCCAGACCTAACATGCGTTATCCTCTAAAATATTTATCACGACCAGGTTTAATTGATTGTTTCAGTGTGGACCCACATTACTACGTGATCCAAACCAGAAAAAACCCAGGATCCGTTCAACAAGTATCAGAAGAATGCGAAAGTATGAGTCTGATGAGTTGAAATCCCAGACCTAACCTAGACCTAACATGCGTTTTCCTCTAAAATATTGAGGGAAACCAGGTTTAATGGACTGTTTCAGTGTGGTACCACATTACTACGTGATCCAAATCAGAAAAAACCCAGGATCTGTTCAACAAGTATGTGAAAAACGCGAAACTCTGTGCCTGATGAGGGCAAATCTTAGACCTAACCCAGACCTAAGATGCGTTATTCTCTAAAATATTTATCAAGACCAGGTTTAATTGAATGTTTCAGTGTGGTACCACATTACTACGTGTTCCAAATCAGAAAAAACCCAGGATCCGTTCAACGAGTATGTGAAGAAGGCGAAAGTATGAGTCTGATAAGTGAAAATCTCAAGCCTTACCTAGACCTAACTTGCGTTGTCCTCTAAAATATTGATGGAAATCAGGTTTCATTGACTGTTTCAGTGTGGTACTACATTACTACGTGATGGAATCCAGAAAAAGCCCATGATCTAGCCATCAAGTATGACAAATATGCGAAAGAATGAGCCTAATGAGAGCAAATCCCAGACCTAACCTAGACCTAACATGCGTTATGCTCTAAAATATTGAGCGAAACCAGGTTTAATGGACTGTTTCAGTGTGGTACCACACTACTTCGTGATCCAAACCAGAAAAAACCCAGGATCTGTTCAACAAGTATGTGAAAAACTCGAAACTGTGAGCCTGATGAGGGCAAATCTTAGACCTAACCTTGACCTAACATGCGTTATCCTCTAAAATATTGAGCGAAACCAGGTTTGATGGACTGTTTCAGTGTGGTACCACACTACTACGGGATCCAAACCTGAAAAAACCCAGGATCTGTTCAACAAGTATGTGAAAAACGCGAAAGTATGAGCCTGATGAGGTCAAATCCCAGACCAATCCCAGACTTAACTTTCGTTATCCTCTAAGATATTGATCAAAACCAGGTTTAATCGTCTGTTTCAGTGTGGTACCACATTACTACGTGATCCAAACCCGAAAAAACCCAGGATCAGTTCAACAAGTATCAGAAGAATGCGAAAGTATGAGTCTGATGAGTGAAAATCCCAGGGCTAACCTAGACCTTACATGCGTTATCCTCTAAAATATTCATCCAAACCAGGTTTAATAGACTGTTTCAGTGTGGTACCACACTACTGCGTGATACAAACCAGAAAAAACCCAGGATCTGTTCAAGAAGTATGTGAAAAACGCGAGAGTATGAGCCTGATGAGGGCGAATCCCAGACCTATGCCAGACCTAACTTTTTTTTTTTTTTTTTTTTTTGGTCGTGGGGAAAATCATCGAAAGACTCCCTCCCACCTCCTTGTGGAGAGGTGGGAGGGGTGTGTGGGATTCCCCGCGCCCGTACAACGACAGGCGCGGGACCTACCCACTAAAAACCCCACGGTGACCCTTCGGCACGCTTCGGGAGGATACCGGGAATCGCTCGAAGCATTCTTCCGGTATCCTCCCCGTGCCCGCGCTTTCGCGCCCATGCCCCGGGGGGACAATCGGTCCCCCCAGTAGACACACTGCCTCATAGCGGCGGGACGGGGCCACTCCATCCCGCCGCTATCCGTCCCGGGGCCGCGTTTAGTGGCGGCTGCGAGCCCCAACTCGCAACCGCCCGCGACCCCGTTTCCACCCCTCGGCGGCCGGGCGTTCATGGCCGCACCAGACCGCCGATGCCAGACCTAACTTGCGTTATCCTCAAAAATATTGATCGAAACCTGGTTTAATCGACTGTTTCAGTGTGGTACCACATTACTATGTGATCCAAACCAGAAAATAACCCAGGATCTGTTCAACGAGTATGTGAAGTGTGCGAAAGTATGAGTCTGATGAGGGCAAATCCCATACCTATCCCAGACCTAACATGCGTTATCCTCTAAAATATTGATCCAAACCAGGTTTAATGGACTGTTTCAGTGTGGCACCACACTACTACGTGATACAAACCAGCAAAAACCCAGGATCTGTTCAACAAGTATGTGAAAAACGCGAAAGTATGAGTCTGATGAGGGCGAATCCCAGACCTATGCCAGACCTAACTTGCGTTGTCCTCTAAAATATTTATCAAGACCAGGTTTAATTGAATGTTTCAGTGTGGTACCACATTACTACGTGATCAAAACCAGAAAAAACCCAAGATCCGTTCAACAAGTATGTGAAGAATGCGAAAGTATGAGTCTGATCAGTGAAAATCTCAGGCCTTACCTAGACCTAACTTGCGTTGTCCTCTAAAATATTGATCGAAACTAGGTTTAATTGACTGTTTCAGTGTTGTACTTCATTACTACGTGATGCAATCCAGAAAAAGCCCAAGATCTAGCCATCAAGTATGAGAAATATGCGAAAGAGTGAGCCTGATGGGAGCAAATCCCTGACCTAACCTAGACCTACAATGAATTATTCTCTAAAATATTGATCAAAACCAGGTTTAATTGACTGTTTCAGTGTGGTACCACACTACTACGTGATACAAACCAGCAAAAACCCAGGATCTGTTCAACAAGTATGTGAAAAACGCGAAAGTATGAGTCTGATGAGGGCGAATCCCAGACCTATGCCAGACCTAACTTGCGTTGTCCTCTAAAATATTTATCAAGACCAGGTTTAATTGAATGTTTCAGTGTGGTACCACATTACTACGTGATCAAAACCAGAAAAAACCCAGGATCCGTTCAACAAGTATGGGAAGAATGCGAAAGTATGAGTCTGATCAGTGAAAATCTCAGGCCTTACCTAGACCTAACATGCGTTGTCCTCTAAAATATTAATGGAAACCAGGTTTCAATGACTGTTTCAGTGTGGTACTACATTTCTACGTGATGCAATCCAGAAATAGCCCAGGATCTAGCCATCAAGTATGAGAAATATGCGAAAGAATGAGCCTGATGAGAGCAAATCCCAGACCTAACCTAGACCTAACATGCGTTATCCTCTAAAATATTGAGCGAAACCAGGTTTAATGGACTGTTTCAGTGTGGTACCACACTACTTCGTGATCCAAACCAGAGAAAGCCCAGGATCTGTTCAAGAAGTATGTGAAAAACGCTATACTGTGAGCCTGATGAGGGCAAATCCTAGACCTAACCCAGACCTAACATGCGTTATCCTCTAAAATATTTATCAAGATCAGGTTTAATTGATTGTTTCAGTGTGGTCCCACATTACTACGTGATCCAAACCAGAAAAAACCAAGTATCTGTTCAACATGTATGAGAAATATGCGAAAGAATGAGCCTGATGTAAGCAAATCCCAGACCTAACCTAGACCTAACATGAATTATTCTCTAAAATATTGATCGAAACCAGGTTTACTTGACTGCTTCAGTGTGGTCCCACATTACTACGTGATCCAAACCAGAAAAAACCCAGGATCTGTTCAGCAAGTATGTGAAGAATGCGAAAGTATGAGTCTGATGAGGGAAAATCCCAGGCCTAACCTAGACCTAACATGCGCTATCCTCTAAAATATTGATGGAAACCAGGTTTAATTGACTGTTTCAGTGTTGTACTTCATTACTACGTGATGCAATCCAGAAAAAGCCCAGGATCTGTTCTACATGTATGAAAAATATGCGAAAGAATGAGCCTGATGAGAGCAAATCCCAGACCTAACCTAGACCTAACATGAATTATTCTCTAAAATATTGATCGAAACCAGGTTTAATTGACTGTTTCAGTGTGGTACCACATTACTACGTGATCCAATCCAGAAATAGCCCAGGATCTAGCCATGAAGTATGAGAAATATGCGAAAGCATGAGCCTGATGAGGGCAAATCCTAGACCTAACCCAGACCTAACATGCGTTATTCTGTAAAATATTGATGGAAACCAGGTTTAATTGACTGTTTCAGTGTTGTACTTCATTACTACGTGATCCAAAACAGAAAAAACCCAGGATCTGTTCGACATGTATGAAAAATATGCGAAAGAATGAGCCTGATGAGAGCAAATCCCAGACCTAACCTAGACCTAACATGAATTATTCTCTAAAATATTGATCGAAACCAGGTTTAACTGACTGTTTCAGTGTGGTACCACATTACTACGTGATCCAATCCAGAAATAGCCCAGGATCTAGCCATGAAGTATGAGAAATATGCGAAAGTATGAGCCTGATGAGGGCAAATCCTAGACCTAACCCTGACCTAACATGCGTTATTCTGTAAAATTTTTATCAAGACCAGGTTTAATTGAATGTTTCATTGTGGTACCTCATTACTACGTGATCAAAA
Source organism: Colletes latitarsis (assembly GCF_051014445.1). NCBI lineage: Eukaryota > Metazoa > Arthropoda > Insecta > Hymenoptera > Colletidae > Colletes > Colletes latitarsis. The sequence goes on from NW_027488369.1 coordinate 15,899,121, forward strand.
CCAGAAAAAACCCAGGATCCGTTCAACAAGTATGTGAAGAATGCGAAAGTATGAGTCTGATGAGGTCAAATCCCAGGCCTAACCTAGACCTAGCATGAATTATTCTCTAAAATATTGATCGAAACCAGGTTTAATTGACTGTTTCAGTGTGGTCCCACATTACTACGTGATCCAAACCAGAAAAAACCCAGGATCTGTTCAACAAGTATGTGAAAAACGCTAAACTGTGAGCCTGATGAGGGCAAATCTTAGACCTAACCCAGACCTAAGATGCGTTATCCTCTAAAATATTTACCCAGACCAGGTTTCATTGAATGTTTCAGTGTGGTACCACTTTACTACGTGATCCAATCCAGAAATAGCCCATGATCTAGCCATGAAGTATGAGAAATATGCGAAAGTATGAGCCTGATGAGGGCAAATCCCAGACCTATCCCAGACCTAACTTGCGTTGTCCTCTAAGAAATTGATGGAAACCAGGTTTAATTGACTGTTTCAGTGTTGTACTTCATTACTACGTGATGCAATCCAGAAAAAGCCCAAGATCTAGCCATCAAGTATGAGAAATATGCGAAAGAGTGAGCCTGATGGGAGCAAATCCCTGACCTAACCTAGACCTACAATGAATTATTCTCTAAAATATTGATCAAAACCAGGTTTAATTGACTGTTTCAGTGTGGTACCACATTACTACGTGATCCAATCCATAAATAGCCCAGGATCTAGCCATGTAGTATGGGAAATATGCGAAAGTATGAGCCTGATGAGGGCAAATCCTAGACCTAACCCAGACCTAACATGCGTTATTCTCTAAAATATTTATCAAGACCAGGTTTAATTGAATGTTTCAGTGTGGTACCACACTACTACGTGATCAAAACCAGAAAAAACCCAGGATCCGTTCAACAAGTATGTGAAGAATGCGAAAGTATGAGTCTGATCAGTGAAAATCTCAGGCCTTACCTAGACCTAACATGCGTTGTCCTCTAAAATATTGATGGAAACCAGGTTTCAATGACTGTTTCAGTGTGGTACTACATTACTACGTGATGCAATCCAGAAATAGCCCAGGATCTAGCCATCAAGTATGAGAAATATGCGAAAGAATGAGCCTGATGAGAGCAAATCCCAGACCTAACCTAGACCTAACATGCGTTATCCTCTAAAATATTGAGCGAAACCAGGTTTAATGGACTGTTTCAGTGTGGTACCACACTACTTCGTGATCCAAACCAGAGAAAGCCCAGGATCTGTTCAAGAAGTATGTGAAAAACGCTAAACTGTGAGCCTGATGAGGGCAAATCCTAGACCTAACCCAGACCTAACATGCGTTATCCTCTAAAATATTTATCAAGATCAGGTTTAATTGATTGTTTCAGTGTGGTCCCACATTACTACGTGATCCAAACCAGAAAAAACCCAGGATCCGTTCAGCAAGTATGTGAAGAATGCGAAAGTATGAGTCTGATGAGGGAAAATCCCAGGCCTAACCTAGACCTAACATGCGCTATCCTCTAAAATATTGATCGAAACCAGGTTTAGTCGACTGTTTCAGTGTGGTCCCACATTACTACGTGATCCAAACCAGAAATAACCCAGGAGCCGTTCAACAAGTATGTGAAGAATGCGAAAGTATGAGTCTGATGAGGTCAAATCCCAGACCTATCCCAGACTTAACTTGCGTTATCCTCTAAAATATTGATCGAAACCAGGTTTAATCGACTGTTTCAGCGTGGTACCACATTACTACGTGATACAATCCAGAAACAGCCCAGGATCTAGCCATGAAGTATGAGAAATATGCGAAAGTATGAGCCTGATTAGGGCAAATCCTAGACCTAACCCAAACCTAACATGCGTTATCCTCTAAAATATTTATCAAGACCAGGTTTAATTGAATGTTGCAGTGTGGTGCCACATTACTACGTTAACCAAACCAGAAAAAACCCTGGATCCGTTCAACAAGTATGTTAAAACTGCGACAGTATGACCCTGATGAGGGCAAATCCCAGGCCTAACCTAGACCTAACATGCGTTGTCCTCTAAAATATTGATGGAAACCAGGTTTAATTGACTGTTTCAGTGTTGTACTTCATTACTACGTGATGCAATCCAGAAAAAGCCCAGGATCTGTTCTACATGTACGAAAAATATGCGAAAGAATGAGCCTGATGAGAGCAAATACCAGACCTAACCTAGACCTAACATGAATTATTCTCTAAAATATTGATCGAAACCAGGTTTAATTGACTGTTTCAGTGTGGTACCACATTACTACGTGATCCAATCCAGAAATAGCCCAGGATCTAGCCATGAAGTATGAGAAATATGCGAAAGCATGAGCCTGATGAGGGCAAATCCTAGACCTAACCCAGACCTAACATGCGTTATTCTGTAAAATATTGATGGAAACCAGGTTTAATTGACTGTTTCAGTGTTGTACTTCATTACTACGTGATCCAAAACAGAAAAAACCCAGGATCTGTTCTACATGTATGAAAAATATGCGAAAGAATGAGCCTGATGAGTGCAAATCCCAGACCTAACCTAGACCTAACATGAATTATTCTCTAAAATATTGATCGAAACCAGGTTTAATTGACTGTTTCAGTGTGGTACCACATTACTACGTGATCCAATCCAGAAATAGCCCAGGATCTAGCAATGAAGTATGAGAAATATGCGAAAGTATGAGCCTGACGAAGGCAAATCCTAGACCTAACCCTGACCTAACATGCGTGATTCTGTAAAATTTTTATCAAGACCAGGTTTAATTGAATGTTTCATTGTGGTACCTCATTACTACGTGATCAAAACCAGAAAAAACCCAGGATCCGTTCAACAAGTATGTGAAGAATGCGAAAGTATGAGTCTGATGAGGTCAAATCCCAGGCCTAACCTAGACCTAGCATGAATTATTCTCTAAAATATTGATCGAAACCAGGTTTAATTGACTGTTTCAGTGTGGTCCCACATTACTACGTGATCCAACCCAGAAAAAACCCAGGATCTGTTCAACAAGTATGTGAAAAACGCTAAACTGTGAGCCTGATGAGGGCAAATCTTAGACCTAACCCAGACCTAAGATGCGTTATCCTCTAAAATATTTACCCAGACCAGGTTTCATTGAATGTTTCAGTGTGGTACCACTTTACTACGTGATCCAATCCAGAAATAGCCCATGATCTAGCCATGAAGTATGAGAAATATGCGAAAGTATGAGCCTGATGAGGGCAAATCCCAGACCTATCCCAGACCTAACTTGCGTTGTCCTCTAAGAGATTGATGGCAACCAGGTTTAATTGACTGTTTCAGTGTTGTACTTCATTACTACGTGATCCAAACCCGAAAAAACCCAGGATCTAGCCATCAAGTATGAGAAATATGCGGAAGAATGAGCCTGATGAGAGCAAATCCCAGACCTAACGTAGACCTAGCATGAATTATTCTCTAAAATATTGATCGAAACCAGGTTTAATTGACTGTTTCAGTGTGGTCCCACATTACTACGTGATCCAAACCAGAAAAAACCCAGAATCCGTTCAACAAGTATGTGAAGAATGCGAAATTATGAGTCTGATGAGGTCAAATCCCAGGTCTAACCTAGACCTAACATGCATTATCCTCAAAAATATTGATCGAAACCTGGTTTAATCGACTGTTTCAGTGTGGTACCACATGACTATGTGATCCAAACCAGAAAATAACCCAGGATCTGTTCAACGAGTAAGTGAAGTGTGCGAAAGAATGAGCCTGATGAGAGCAAATCCCAGACCTAACCTAGACCTTACATGCGTTATCCTCTAAAATATTGAGCGAAACCAGGTTTAATGGACTGTTTCAGTGTGGTACCACACTACTTCGTGATCCAAACCAGAAAAAACCCAGGATCTGTTCAACAAGTATGTGAAAAACGCTAAACTGTGAGCCTGATGGGGGCAAATCTTAGACCTAACCCAGACCTAAGATGCGTTATCCTCTAAAATATTTATCCAGACCAGGTTTCATTGGATGTTTCAGTGTGGTACCACTTTACTGCGTGATCCAATCCAGAAATAGCCCATGATCTAGCCATGAAGTATGAGAAATATGCGAAAGAATGAGCCTGATGAGAGCAAATCCCAGACCTAACCTAGATCTTACATGCGTTATCCTCTAAAATATAGAGCGAAACCAGGTTTAATGGACTGTTTCAGTGTGGTACCACACTACTTCGTGATCCAAACCAGAAAAAACCCAGGATCTGTTCAACAAGTATGTGAAAAACGCTAAACTGTGCGCCTGATGAGAGCAAATGCCAGACCTATCCTAGACCTTACATGCGTTATCCTCAAAAATATTGATCGAAACCTGGTTTAATCGACTGTTTCAGTGTGGTACCACATTACTACGTGATCCAAACCAGAAAAAACCCAGGATCTAGCCATCAAGTACGAGAAATATGCGAAAGAATGTGCCTGATGAGAGCAAATCCCAGACCTATCCTAGACCTTACATGCGTTATCCTCTAAAATATTGAGCCAAACCAGGTTTAATGGACTGTTTCAGTGTGGTCCCACATTACTACGTGATCCAAACCAGAAGTAACCCAGGATCTGTTCTACATGTATGAAAAATATGCGAAAGAATGAGCCTGATGAGAGCAAATCCCAGACCTAACCTAGACCTAACATGAATTATTCTCTAAAATATTGATCGAAACCAGGTTTAATTGACTGTTTCAGTGTGGTCCCACATTACTACGTGATCCAACCCAGAAAAAACCCAGGATCTGTTCAACAAGTATGAGAAATATGCGGAAGAATGAGCCTGATGAGAGCAAATCCCAGACCTAACGTAGACCTAGCATGCATTATCCTCAAAAATATTGATGGAAACCAGGTTTCATTGACTGTTTCAGTGTGGTACTACATTACTACGTGATGCAATCCAGAAAAAGCCCAGGATCTAGCCATGAAGTATGAGAAATATGCGAAAGTAAGAGCCTGATGAGGGCAAATCCTAGACCTATCCCAGACCTAACTTGCGTTATCCTCTAAAATATTGATCGGAACCAGGTTTAATTGACTGTTTCAGCGTGGTACCACATTACTACGTGTTACAATCCAGAAACAGCCCAGGATTTAGCCATGAAGTATGAGAAATATGCGAAAGTATGAGCCTGATGAGGGCAAATCCTAGACCTAACCCAGACCTAACAGGCGTTATCCTCTAAAATATTTATCAAGATCAGGTTTAATTGAATGTTTCGGTGTGGTACCGCATTACTACGTGATCCAAACCATAAAAAGGCTGGGATCAGGCCAACAAGTAAGCGAAATATGCGAAAGTACGAGCGAGATGAGGGCAAATAGCAGACCTAAACCAGACAAAATCGGCGTTATCCTCTAAAATATTAATCGGACCCAGGTTTAATTGACTATTTCGGTGTGGTACCACATTTCTACGTGGTCCAAGCCAGAAAAAGGCGAGGATCTGGCCAAAAACTATTCGAAACGTGCGAAAGTACGTGCCAGATGAGGACAAATCCCAGAACTAACCGAGACATAACCGGCGTTATCCTCTAAAGTATTAATCGGATCCAGGTTTAATTGACAGTTTCAGTGTGGTACCACTTCACTACGTGGTCCAAGCCAGAAGAAGGCCAGGATGTGGCCAACAAGTATGCGAAAACTGCGAAAGTACGTGCCAGTTGAGGGCAAATACCAGACCTAACCGAAACATAACCGGCGCTATCCTGTAAAATATTAATCGCAACCAGGTTTAATAGACTGTTTCGGTGTGGAACCACATTACTACGGGATCCAAACCAGAAAAAACCCAGAATCTGGCCAACAACTATGAGAAAAACGAGAAAGTATGAGCCAGATGGTTGCAAATACCAGAACTATCCCAGACATACCCAGCGTTATCCACTAAAATATTATTCGCAACCAGGTTTAATTGACTGTTTCGGTGTGGTACCACATTACTACGTGGTCCAAGCCAGAAAAAGGCCAGGATCTGGCCAACAAGTATGCGAAAAATGCGAAAGTACGAGCCAGGTGAGGGCAAATACCATACCTAACCGAGACATTACCGGAATTATCCTCTAAAATATTAATCGCAACCAGATTTAATTGACTGTTTCAGTGTGGTACCGCATTACTACGTGATCCAAACCAGAAAGAGGCCAGGATCTGGCCAACAAGTATGCGAAAAACGCGAAAGTACGAGCCAGATGATTGCAAATACCAGAACTCACCCAGACATAACCAGCGCTATCCTCTAAAATACTAATCTGAACCAGGGTTAATTGACTGTTTCAGTGTGGTACCACATTACTACGTGATCCAAACCAGAGAAAGGCCAGGATCTGGCCAACAAGTATGCGAAAAACGCGAAAGTACGAGCCAGATAAGGACAAATCCCAGACCTACCCGAGACATAACCAGCGTTATCCTCTAAAATATAAATCGCAACCAGGTTTAATTGACTGTTTCGGTGTTGTGCCGTATTACTACGTGATCCAAATCAGAAAAAGGCCAGGATCTGGCCACCAAGAATGCGAAAAATGCGAAAGTACGAGCCAGATGATTGCAAATACCAGCACTATCCCAGACATAACCAGCGATATCCTCTAAAATACAAATCGGAACCAGCTTCTATTGACTGGTTCAGTGTGGTACCACACTACTACGTGATCGAAACCAGAAAAAGGCCAGGATGTGGCCAACAAGTATGCGAAAAATGCGAAAGTACGAGCCAGATAATGGCAAATACCAGTCCTATCCGAGACATAACCGGCGTTATCCTCTAAAATATTAATCGCAACCAGGATAAATTGACTGTTTCGGTGTGGTACTGCATTACTACGTGATCCAGACCAGAAAAAGGCCAGGATCTGGCCAACAAGTATGCGCAAAATGCGAAAGTACGAGCCAGTTGAGGGCAAATCCCAGACCAAAACGAGACGTAACCGGCGTTATCCCCTAAAATATTAATCGCAACCAGGTTTAATTGACTGTTTCGGTGTGGTACCGCATTACTACGTGATCCAAACCATAAAAAGGCCAGGATCTGGCCAACAAGTATGCGAAAAATGCGAAAGTATGAGCCAGATGATTGCAAATTCCAGAACTAACCCTGTCATAACCAGCGTTATCGTCTAGAATAAGAATCGGAACATGGTTTTAATGACTGTTTCAGTGTTGTAACACATTACTACCTGATCCAAACCAGAAAAATCCCAGGATCGGGCCAACAAGAATGCGAAAAACGCGAAAGTACGAGCCAGATGAGGGAAAATCCCAGACCAAAACGAGACGTAACCGGCGTTATCCCCTAAAATATTAATCGCAACCAGGTTTAATTGACTGTTTCGGTGTGGTACTGCATTACTACGTGATCCAGACCAGAAAAAGGCCAGGATCTGGCCAACAAGTATGCGAAAAACGCGAAAGTACGAGCCAGATGATTGCAAATACCAGAACTAACCCAGGCATAACCAGCGTTATCCTCTAAAATACTAAGCGGAACCAGCTTCTATTGACTGTTTCAGTGTGGTACCACACTACTACGTGATCCAAGCCAAAAAAAGGCCAGGATCTGGCCAACAAGTATGCGAAAAACGCGAAAGTACGAGCCAGATGATTGCAAATACCAGAACTCACCCAGACATAACCAGCGCTATCCTCTAAAATACTAATCTGAACCAGGGTTAATTGACTGTTTCAGTGTGGTACCACATTACTACGTGATCCAAACCAGAAAAATCCCAGGATCGGGCCAACAAGAATGCGAAAAACGCCAAAGTACGAGCCAGATAAGGACAAATCCCAGACCTACCGGCGACATAACCGGCGTTATCCTCTAAAATATTAATCGCAACCAGGTTTAATTGACTGTTTCGGTGTGGAACCGCATTACTACGGGATCCACAACAGAAAAAACCCAGGATCTGGTCAACAAGTATGCGAAAAACGCGAAAGTATGAGCCTGATGAGGTCAAATCCCAGACCAATCCCAGACTTAACTTTCGTTATCCTCTAAGATATTGATCGAAACCAGGTTTAATCGTCTGTTTCAGTGTGGTACCACATTACTACGTGTTCCAAATCAGAAAAAACCCAGGATCCGTTCAACGAGTATGTGAAGAAGGCGAAAGTATGAGTCTGATAAGTGAAAATCTCAAGCCTTACCTAGACCTAACTTGCGTTGTCCTCTAAAATATTGATGGAAATCAGGTTTCATTGACTGTTTCAGTGTGGTACTACATTACTACGTGATGCAATCCAGAAAAAGCCCATGATCTAGCCATCAAGTATGAGAAATATGCGAAAGAATGAGCCTAATGAGAGCAAATCCCAGACCTAACCTAGACCTAACATGCGTTATGCTCTAAAATATTGAGCGAAACCAGGTTTAATGGACTGTTTCAGTGTGGTACCACACTACTTCGTGATCCAAACCAGAAAAAACCCAGGATCTGTTCAACAAGTATGTGAAAAACTCGAAACTGTGAGCCTGATGAGGGCAAATCTTAGACCTAACCTTGACCTAACATGCGTTATCCTCTAAAATATTGAGCGAAACCAGGTTTGATGGACTGTTTCAGTGTGGTACCACACTACTACGGGATCCAAACCAGAAAAAACCCAGGATCTGTTCAACAAGTATGTGAAAAACGCGAAAGTATGAGTCTGATGAGGGCGAATCCCAGACCTATGCCAGACCTAACTTGCGTTGTCCTCTAAAATATTTATCAAGACCAGGTTTAATTGAATGTTTCAGTGTGGTACCACATTACTACGTGATCAAAACCAGAAAAAACCCAAGATCCGTTCAACAAGTATGTGAAGAATGCGAAAGTATGAGTCTGATCAGTGAAAATCTCAGGCCTTACCAAGACCTAACTTGCGTTGTCCTCTAAAATATTGATCGAAACTAGGTTTAATTGACTGTTTCAGTGTTGTACTTCATTACTACGTGATGCAATCCAGAAAAAGCCCAAGATCTAGCCATCAAGTATGAGAAATATGCGAAAGAGTGAGCCTGATGGGAGCAAATCCCTGACCTAACCTAGACCTACAATGAATTATTCTCTAAAATATTGATCAAAACCAGGTTTAATTGACTGTTTCGGTGTGGTACCACATTACTACGTGGTCCAAGCCAGAAAAAGGCCAGGATCTGTTCAACAAGTATGTGAAAAACGCGAAAGTATGAGACTGATGAGGGCGAATCCCAGACCTATGCCAGACCTAACTTGCGTTGTCCTCTAAAATATTTATCAAGACCAGGTTTAATTGAATGTTTCAGTGTGGTACCACATTACTACGTGATCAAAACCAGAAAAAACCCAGGATCCGTTCAACAAGTATGTGAAGAATGCGAAAGTATGAGTCTGATCAGTGAAAACCTCAGGCCTTACCTAGACCTAACATGCGTTGTCCTCTAAAATATTGATGGAAACCAGGTTTCAATGACTGTTTCAGTGTGGTACTACATTACTACGTGATGCAATCCAGAAATAGCCCACGATCTAGCCATCAAGTATGAGAAATATGCGAAAGAATGAGCCTGATGAGAGCAAATCCCAGACCTAACCTAGACCTAACATGCGTTATCCTCTAAAATATTGAGTGAAACCAGGTTTAATGGACTGTTTCAGTGTGGTACCACACTACTTCGTGATCCAAACCAGAGAAAGCCCAGGATCTGTTCAAGAAGTATGTGAAAAACGCTATACTGTGAGCCTGATGAGGGCAAATCCTAGACCTAACCCAGACCTAACATGCGTTATCCTCTAAAATATTTATCAAGATCAGGTTTAATTGATTGCTTCAGTGTGGTCCCACATTACTACGTGATCCAAACCAGAAAAAACCCAGGATCTGTTCAACAAGTATGTGAAAAACGCTAAACTGTGAGCCTGATGGGGGCAAATCTTAGACCTAACCCAGACCTAAGATGCGTTATCCTCTAAAATATTTATCCAGACCAGGTTTCATTGGATGTTTCAGTGTGGTACCACTTTACTGCGTGATCCAATCCAGAAATAGCCCATGATCTAGCCATGAAGTATGAGAAATATGCGAAAGAATGAGCCTGATGAGAGCAAATCCCAGACCTAACCTAGATCTTACATGCGTTATCCTCTAAAATATAGAGCGAAACCAGGTTTAATGGACTGTTTCAGTGTGGTACCACACTACTTCGTGATCCAAACCAGAAAAAACCCAGGATCTGTTCAACAAGTATGTGAAAAACGCTAAACTGTGCGCCTGATGAGAGCAAATGCCAGACCTATCCTAGACCTTACATGCGTTATCCTCAAAAATATTGATCGAAACCTGGTTTAATCGACTGTTTCAGTGTGGTACCACATTACTACGTGATCCAAACCAGAAAAAACCCAGGATCTAGCCATCAAGTACGAGAAATATGCGAAAGAATGTGCCTGATGAGAGCAAATCCCAGACCTATCCTAGACCTTACATGCGTTATCCTCTAAAATATTGAGCCAAACCAGGTTTAATGGACTGTTTCAGTGTGGTCCCACATTACTACGTGATCCAAACCAGAAGTAACCCAGGATCTGTTCTACATGTATGAAAAATATGCGAAAGAATGAGCCTGATGAGAGCAAATCCCAGACCTAACCTAGACCTAACATGAATTATTCTCTAAAATATTGATCGAAACCAGGTTTAATTGACTGTTTCAGTGTGGTCCCACATTACTACGTGATCCAACCCAGAAAAAACCCAGGATCTGTTCAACAAGTATGAGAAATATGCGGAAGAATGAGCCTGATGAGAGCAAATCCCAGACCTAACGTAGACCTAGCATGCATTATCCTCAAAAATATTGATGGAAACCAGGTTTCATTGACTGTTTCAGTGTGGTACTACATTACTACGTGATGCAATCCAGAAAAAGCCCAGGATCTAGCCATGAAGTATGAGAAATATGCGAAAGTAAGAGCCTGATGAGGGCAAATCCTAGACCTATCCCAGACCTAACTTGCGTTATCCTCTAAAATATTGATCGGAACCAGGTTTAATTGACTGTTTCAGCGTGGTACCACATTACTACGTGTTACAATCCAGAAACAGCCCAGGATTTAGCCATGAAGTATGAGAAATATGCGAAAGTATGAGCCTGATGAGGGCAAATCCTAGACCTAACCCAGACCTAACAGGCGTTATCCTCTAAAATATTTATCAAGATCAGGTTTAATTGAATGTTTCGGTGTGGTACCGCATTACTACGTGATCCAAACCATAAAAAGGCTGGGATCAGGCCAACAAGTAAGCGAAATATGCGAAAGTACGAGCGAGATGAGGGCAAATAGCAGACCTAAACCAGACAAAATCGGCGTTATCCTCTAAAATATTAATCGGACCCAGGTTTAATTGACTATTTCGGTGTGGTACCACATTTCTACGTGGTCCAAGCCAGAAAAAGGCGAGGATCTGGCCAAAAACTATTCGAAACGTGCGAAAGTACGTGCCAGATGAGGACAAATCCCAGAACTAACCGAGACATAACCGGCGTTATCCTCTAAAGTATTAATCGGATCCAGGTTTAATTGACAGTTTCAGTGTGGTACCACTTCACTACGTGGTCCAAGCCAGAAGAAGGCCAGGATGTGGCCAACAAGTATGCGAAAACTGCGAAAGTACGTGCCAGTTGAGGGCAAATACCAGACCTAACCGAAACATAACCGGCGCTATCCTGTAAAATATTAATCGCAACCAGGTTTAATAGACTGTTTCGGTGTGGAACCACATTACTACGGGATCCAAACCAGAAAAAACCCAGAATCTGGCCAACAACTATGAGAAAAACGAGAAAGTATGAGCCAGATGGTTGCAAATACCAGAACTATCCCAGACATACCCAGCGTTATCCACTAAAATATTATTCGCAACCAGGTTTAATTGACTGTTTCGGTGTGGTACCACATTACTACGTGGTCCAAGCCAGAAAAAGGCCAGGATCTGGCCAACAAGTATGCGAAAAATGCGAAAGTACGAGCCAGGTGAGGGCAAATACCATACCTAACCGAGACATTACCGGAATTATCCTCTAAAATATTAATCGCAACCAGATTTAATTGACTGTTTCAGTGTGGTACCGCATTACTACGTGATCCAAACCAGAAAGAGGCCAGGATCTGGCCAACAAGTATGCGAAAAACGCGAAAGTACGAGCCAGATGATTGCAAATACCAGAACTCACCCAGACATAACCAGCGCTATCCTCTAAAATACTAATCTGAACCAGGGTTAATTGACTGTTTCAGTGTGGTACCACATTACTACGTGATCCAAACCAGAGAAAGGCCAGGATCTGGCCAACAAGTATGCGAAAAACGCGAAAGTACGAGCCAGATAAGGACAAATCCCAGACCTACCCGAGACATAACCAGCGTTATCCTCTAAAATATAAATCGCAACCAGGTTTAATTGACTGTTTCGGTGTTGTGCCGTATTACTACGTGATCCAAATCAGAAAAAGGCCAGGATCTGGCCACCAAGAATGCGAAAAATGCGAAAGTACGAGCCAGATGATTGCAAATACCAGCACTATCCCAGACATAACCAGCGATATCCTCTAAAATACAAATCGGAACCAGCTTCTATTGACTGGTTCAGTGTGGTACCACACTACTACGTGATCGAAACCAGAAAAAGGCCAGGATCTGGCCAACAAGTATGCGACAAACGCGAAAGTATGAGGCAGATGATTGCAAATACCAGAACTAACCCAGGCATAACCAGCGTTATCCTCTAAAGTATTAATCGGAACCAGGTTTAATTGACTGTTTCAGTGTGGTACCACTTTACTACGTGGTCCAAGCCAGAAGAAGGCCAGGATGTGGCCAACAAGTATGCGAAAAATGCGAAAGTACGAGCCAGATAATGGCAAATACCAGTCCTATCCGAGACATAACCGGCGTTATCCTCTAAAATATTAATCGCAACCAGGATAAATTGACTGTTTCGGTGTGGTACCACATTACTACGTGGTCCAAGCCAGAAAAAGGCAAGGATCTGGCCAACAAGTATGCGAAAAACGCGAAAGTACGAGCCAGATGAGGACAAATCCCAGACCTACCCGAGACATAACCGGCGTTATCCTCTAAAATATTAATCGCAACCAGTTTAATTGACTGTTTCGGTGTGGTACCACATTACTACGTGATCCGAACCAGAAAAAGCCCAGGATCTGGCCATCAAGTATGCGAAAAACGCGAATATATGAGCCATATGATTGTAAATACCAGAACTAACCCTGACATAACCAGCGTTATCCTCTAAAATACGTATCGGAACATGCTTTTAATGACTGTTTCAGTGTGGTAACACATTACAACCTGATCCAAACCAGAAAAAGCCCAGGATCGGGCCAACTAGAATGCGAAAAATGCGAAAGTACGAGCCTGATGAGGGAAACTCCCAGAGCTAACCGAGACGTAACCGGCGTTATCCCCTAAAATATTAATCGCAACCAGGTGTAATTGACTGTTTCGGTGTGGTACCGCATTGCTACGATGATCCAAACCAGAAAGAGGCCAGGATCTGGCCAACAAGTATGCGAAAAATGCGAAAGTATGAGCCAGATGATTGCAAATACCTGAACTAACCCAGACATAACCAGCGATATCCTCTAAAATATTAATCGCAACCAGGTTTAATTGACTGTTTCGGTGTGGTACTGCATTACTACGTGATCCAGACCAGAAAAAGGCCAGGATCTGGCCAACAAGTATGCGCAAAATGCGAAAGTACGAGCCAGTTGAGGGCAAATCCCAGACCAAAACGAGACGTAACCGGCGTTATCCCCTAAAATATTAATCGCAACCAGGTTTAATTGACTGTTTCGGTGTGGTACCGCATTACTACGTGATCCAAACCATAAAAAGGCCAGGATCTGGCCAACAAGTATGCGAAAAATGCGAAAGTATGAGCCAGATGATTGCAAATTCCAGAACTAACCCTGTCATAACCAGCGTTATCGTCTAGAATAAGAATCGGAACATGGTTTTAATGACTGTTTCAGTGTTGTAACACATTACTACCTGATCCAAACCAGAAAAATCCCAGGATCGGGCCAACAAGAATGCGAAAAACGCGAAAGTACGAGCCAGATGAGGGAAAATCCCAGACCAAAACGAGACGTAACCGGCGTTATCCCCTAAAATATTAATCGCAACCAGGTTTAATTGACTGTTTCGGTGTGGTACTGCATTACTACGTGATCCAGACCAGAAAAAGGCCAGGATCTGGCCAACAAGTATGCGAAAAACGCGAAAGTACGAGCCAGATGATTGCAAATACCAGAACTAACCCAGGCATAACCAGCGTTATCCTCTAAAATACTAAGCGGAACCAGCTTCTATTGACTGTTTCAGTGTGGTACCACATTACTACGTGATCCAAGCCAAAAAAAGGCCAGGATCTGGCCAACAAGTATGCGAAAAACGCGAAAGTACGAGCCAGATGATTGCAAATACCAGAACTCACCCAGACATAACCAGCGCTATCCTCTAAAATACTAATCTGAACCAGGGTTAATTGACTGTTTCAGTGTGGTACCACATTACTACGTGATCCAAACCAGAAAAATCCCAGGATCGGGCCAACAAGAATGCGAAAAACGCCAAAGTACGAGCCAGATAAGGACAAATCCCAGACCTACCGGCGACATAACCGGCGTTATCCTCTAAAATATTAATCGCAACCAGGTTTAATTGACTGTTTCGGTGTGGAACCGCATTACTACGGGATCCACAACAGAAAAAACCCAGGATCTGGTCAACAAGTATGCGAAAAACGCGAAAGTATGAGCCTGATGAGGTCAAATCCCAGACCAATCCCAGACTTAACTTTCGTTATCCTCTAAGATATTGATCGAAACCAGGTTTAATCGTCTGTTTCAGTGTGGTACCACATTACTACGTGTTCCAAATCAGAAAAAACCCAGGATCCGTTCAACGAGTATGTGAAGAAGGCGAAAGTATGAGTCTGATAAGTGAAAATCTCAAGCCTTACCTAGACCTAACTTGCGTTGTCCTCTAAAATATTGATGGAAATCAGGTTTCATTGACTGTTTCAGTGTGGTACTACATTACTACGTGATGCAATCCAGAAAAAGCCCATGATCTAGCCATCAAGTATGAGAAATATGCGAAAGAATGAGCCTAATGAGAGCAAATCCCAGACCTAACCTAGACCTAACATGCGTTATGCTCTAAAATATTGAGCGAAACCAGGTTTAATGGACTGTTTCAGTGTGGTACCACACTACTTCGTGATCCAAACCAGAAAAAACCCAGGATCTGTTCAACAAGTATGTGAAAAACTCGAAACTGTGAGCCTGATGAGGGCAAATCTTAGACCTAACCTTGACCTAACATGCGTTATCCTCTAAAATATTGAGCGAAACCAGGTTTGATGGACTGTTTCAGTGTGGTACCACACTACTACGGGATCCAAACCAGAAAAAACCCAGGATCTGTTCAACAAGTATGTGAAAAACGCGAAAGTATGAGTCTGATGAGGGCGAATCCCAGACCTATGCCAGACCTAACTTGCGTTGTCCTCTAAAATATTTATCAAGACCAGGTTTAATTGAATGTTTCAGTGTGGTACCACATTACTACGTGATCAAAACCAGAAAAAACCCAAGATCCGTTCAACAAGTATGTGAAGAATGCGAAAGTATGAGTCTGATCAGTGAAAATCTCAGGCCTTACCAAGACCTAACTTGCGTTGTCCTCTAAAATATTGATCGAAACTAGGTTTAATTGACTGTTTCAGTGTTGTACTTCATTACTACGTGATGCAATCCAGAAAAAGCCCAAGATCTAGCCATCAAGTATGAGAAATATGCGAAAGAGTGAGCCTGATGGGAGCAAATCCCTGACCTAACCTAGACCTACAATGAATTATTCTCTAAAATATTGATCAAAACCAGGTTTAATTGACTGTTTCGGTGTGGTACCACATTACTACGTGGTCCAAGCCAGAAAAAGGCCAGGATCTGTTCAACAAGTATGTGAAAAACGCGAAAGTATGAGACTGATGAGGGCGAATCCCAGACCTATGCCAGACCTAACTTGCGTTGTCCTCTAAAATATTTATCAAGACCAGGTTTAATTGAATGTTTCAGTGTGGTACCACATTACTACGTGATCAAAACCAGAAAAAACCCAGGATCCGTTCAACAAGTATGTGAAGAATGCGAAAGTATGAGTCTGATCAGTGAAAACCTCAGGCCTTACCTAGACCTAACATGCGTTGTCCTCTAAAATATTGATGGAAACCAGGTTTCAATGACTGTTTCAGTGTGGTACTACATTACTACGTGATGCAATCCAGAAATAGCCCACGATCTAGCCATCAAGTATGAGAAATATGCGAAAGAATGAGCCTGATGAGAGCAAATCCCAGACCTAACCTAGACCTAACATGCGTTATCCTCTAAAATATTGAGTGAAACCAGGTTTAATGGACTGTTTCAGTGTGGTACCACACTACTTCGTGATCCAAACCAGAGAAAGCCCAGGATCTGTTCAAGAAGTATGTGAAAAACGCTATACTGTGAGCCTGATGAGGGCAAATCCTAGACCTAACCCAGACCTAACATGCGTTATCCTCTAAAATATTTATCAAGATCAGGTTTAATTGATTGCTTCAGTGTGGTCCCACATTACTACGTGATCCAAACCAGAAAAAACCCAGTATCTGTTCAACATGTATGAGAAATATGCGAAAGGATGGGCCTGATGTAAGCAAATCCCAGACCTAACCTAGACCTAACATGAATTATTCTCTAAAATATTGATCGAAACCAGGTTTACTTGACTGCTTCAGTGTGGTCCCACATTACTACGTGATCCAAACCAGAAAAAACCCAGGATCCGTTCAGCAAGTATATGAAGAATGCGAAAGTATGAGTCTGATGAGGGAAAATACCAGGCCTAACCTAGACCTAACATGCGCTATCCTCTAAAATATTGATCGAAACCAGGTTTAGTCGACTGTTCCAGAGTGGTCCCACATTACTACGTGATCCAAACCAGAAAAAACCCAGGAGCCGTTCAACAAGTATGTGAAGAATGCGAAAGTATGAGTCTGATGAGGTCAAATCCCAGACCTATCCCAGACTTAACTTGCGTTATCCTCTAAAATATTGATCGAAACCAGGTTTAATCGACTGTTTCAGCGTGGTACCACATTACTACGTGATACAATCCAGAAACAGCCCAGGATCTAGCCATGAAGTATGAGAAATATGCGAAAGTATGAGCCTGATGAGGGCAAATCCTAGACCTAACCCAAACCTAACATGCGTTATCCTCTAAAATATTTATCAAGACCAGGTTTAATTGAATGTTGCAGTGTGGTGCCACATTACTACGTTAACCAAACCAGAAAAAACCCTGGATCCGTCCAACAAGTATGTTAAAACTGCGACAGTATGACCCTGATGAGGGCAAATCCCAGGCCTAACCTAGACCTAACATGCGTTGTCTTCTAAAATATTGATGGAAACCAGGTTTAATTGACTGTTTCAGTGTTGTACTTCATTACTACGTGATGCAATCCAGAAAAAGCCCAGGATCTGTTCTACATGTATGAAAAATATGCTAAAGAATGAGCCTGATGAGAGCAAATCCCAGACCTAACCTAGACCTAACATGAATTATTCTCTAAAATATTGATCGAAACCAGGTTTAATTGACCGTTTCTGTGTGGTACCACATTACTACGTGATCCAATCCAGAAATAGCCCAGGATCTAGCCATGAAGTATGAGAAATATGCGAAAGCATGAGCCTAATGAGGGCAAATCCTAGACCTAACCCAGACCTAACATGCGTTATTCTGTAAAATATTGATGGAAACCAGGTTTAATTGACTGTTTCAGTGTTGTACTTCATTACTACGTGATCCAAAACAGAAAAAACCCAGGATCTGTTCTACATGTATGAAAAATATGCGAAAGAATGAGCCTGATGAGAGCAAATCCCAGACCTAACCTAGACCTAACATGAATTATTCTCTAAAATATTGATCGAAACCAGGTTTAACTGACAGTTTCAGTGTGGTACCACATTACTACGTGATCCAATCCAGAAATAGCCCAGGATCTAGCCATGAAGTATGAGAAATATGCGAAAGTATGAGCCTGATGAGGGCAAATCCTAGACCTAACCCTGACCTAACATGCGTTATTCTGTAAAATTTTTATCAAGACCAGGTTTAATTGAATGTTTCATTGTGGTACCTCATTACTACGTGATCAAAACCAGAAAAAACCCAGGATCCGTTCAACAAGTATGTGAAGAATGCGAAAGTATGAGTCCGATGAGGTCAAATCCCAGGCCTAACCTAGACCTAGCATGAATTATTCTCTAAAATATTGATCGAAACCAGGTTTAATTGACTGTTTCATTGTGGTCCCACATTACTACGTGATCCAAACCAGAAAAAACCCAGGATCTGTTCAACAAGTATGTGAAAAACGCTAAACTGTGAGCCTGATGAGGGCAAATCTTAGACCTAACCCAGACCTAAGATGCGTTATCCTCTAAAATATTTACCCAGACCAGGTTTCATTGAATGTTTCAGTGTGGTACCACTTTACTACGTGATCCAATCCAGAAATAGCCCATGATCTAGCCATGAAGTATGAGAAATATGCGAAAGTATGAGCCTGATGAGGGCAAATCCCAGACCTATCCCAGACCTAACTTGCGTTGTCCTCTAAGAGATTGATGGAAACCAGGATTAATTGACTGTTTCAGTGTTGTACTTCATTACTACGTGATCCATACCCGAAAAAACCCAGGATCTAGCCATCAAGTATGAGAAATATGCGGAAGAATGAGCCTGATGAGAGCAAATCCCAGACCTAACCTAGACCTAGCATGAATTATTCTCTAAAATATTGATCGAAACCAGGTTTAATTGACTGTTTCAGTGTGGTCCCACACTACTACGTGATCCAAACCAGAAAAAACCCAGAATCCGTTCAACAAGTATGTGAAGAATGCGAAAGTATGTGTCTGATGAGGTCAAATCCCATGTCTAACCTAGACCTATCATGCATTATCCTCAAAAATATTGATCGAAACCTGGTTTAATCGACGGTTTCAGTGTGGTACCACACTACTTCGTGATCCAAACCAGAAAAAACCCAGGATCTGTTCAATAAGTATGTGAAAAACGCTAAACTGTGAGCCTGATGAGGGCAAATCTTAGACCTAACCCAGAGCTATGATGCGTTATCCTCTAAAATATTTATCCAGACCAGGTTTCATTGGATGTTTTAGTGTGGTACCACTTTACTACGTGATCCAATCCAGAAATAGCCCATGATCTAGCCATGAAGTATGAGAAATATGTGAAAGAATGAGCCTGATGAGAGCAAATCCCAGACCTAACCTAGACCTAACTTGCGTTGTCCTCTAAAATATTGATCGAAACTAGGTTTAATTGACTGTTTCAGTGTTGTACTTCATTACTACGTGATGCAATCCAGAAAAAGCCCTAGATCTAACCATCAAGTATGAGAAATATGCGAAAGAATGAGCCTGATGAGAGCAAATCCCAGACCTAACCTAGACCTAACATGCGTTATCCTCTAAAATATTGAGCGAAACCAGGTTGAATGGACTGTTTCAGTGTGGTACCACACTACTTCGTGATCCGAACCAGAGAAAGCCCAGGATCTGTTCAAGAAGTATGTGAAAAACGCTAAACTGTGAGCCTGATGAGGGCAAATCCTAGACCTAACCCAGACCTAACATGCGTTATCCTCTAAAATATTTATCAAGACCAGGTTTAATTGAATGTTGCAGTGTGGTGCCACATTACTACGTTAACCAAACCAGAAAAAACCCTGGATCCGTCCAACAAGTATGTTAAAACTGCGACAGTATGACCCTGATGAGGGCAAATCCCAGGCCTAACCTAGACCTAACATGCGTTGTCTTCTAAAATATTGATGGAAACCAGGTTTAATTGACTGTTTCAGTGTTGTACTTCATTACTACGTGATGCAATCCAGAAAAAGCCCAGGATCTGTTCTACATGTATGAAAAATATGCTAAAGAATGAGCCTGATGAGAGCAAATCCCAGACCTAACCTAGACCTAACATGAATTATTCTCTAAAATATTGATCGAAACCAGGTTTAATTGACCGTTTCTGTGTGGTACCACATTACTACGTGATCCAATCCAGAAATAGCCCAGGATCTAGCCATGAAGTATGAGAAATATGCGAAAGCATGAGCCTAATGAGGGCAAATCCTAGACCTAACCCAGACCTAACATGCGTTATTCTGTAAAATATTGATGGAAACCAGGTTTAATTGACTGTTTCAGTGTTGTACTTCATTACTACGTGATCCAAAACAGAAAAAACCCAGGATCTGTTCTACATGTATGAAAAATATGCGAAAGAATGAGCCTGATGAGAGCAAATCCCAGACCTAACCTAGACCTAACATGAATTATTCTCTAAAATATTGATCGAAACCAGGTTTAACTGACAGTTTCAGTGTGGTACCACATTACTACGTGATCCAATCCAGAAATAGCCCAGGATCTAGCCATGAAGTATGAGAAATATGCGAAAGTATGAGCCTGATGAGGGCAAATCCTAGACCTAACCCTGACCTAACATGCGTTATTCTGTAAAATTTTTATCAAGACCAGGTTTAATTGAATGTTTCATTGTGGTACCTCATTACTACGTGATCAAAACCAGAAAAAACCCAGGATCCGTTCAACAAGTATGTGAAGAATGCGAAAGTATGAGTCTGATGAGGTCAAATCCCAGGCCTAACCTAGACCTAGCATGAATTATTCTCTAAAATATTGATCGAAACCAGGTTTAATTGACTGTTTCATTGTGGTCCCACATTACTACGTGATCCAAACCAGAAAAAACCCAGGATCTGTTCAACAAGTATGTGAAAAACGCTAAACTGTGAGCCGGATGAGGGCAAATCTTAGACCTAACCCAGACCTAAGATGCGTCATCCTCTAAAATATTTACCCAGACCAGGTTTCATTGAATGTTTCAGTGTGGTACCACTTTACTACGTGATCCAATCCAGAAAGAGCCCATGATCTAGCCATGAAGTATGAGAAATATGCGAAAGTATGAGCCTGATGAGGGCAAATCCCAGACCTATCCCAGACCTAACTTGCGTTGTCCTCTAAGAGATTGATGGAAACCAGGATTAATTGACTGTTTCAGTGTTGTACTTCATTACTACGTGATCCATACCCGAAAAAACCCAGGATCTAGCCATCAAGTATGAGAAATATGCGGAAGAATGAGCCTGATGAGAGCAAATCCCAGACCTAACCTAGACCTAGCATGAATTATTCTCTAAAATATTGATCGAAACCAGGTTTAATTGACTGTTTCAGTGTGGTCCCACACTACTACGTGATCCAAACCAGAAAAAACCCAGAATCCGTTCAACAAGTATGTGAAGAATGCGAAAGTATGTGTCTGATGAGGTCAAATCCCATGTCTAACCTAGACCTATCATGCATTATCCTCAAAAATATTGATCGAAACCTGGTTTAATCGACGGTTTCAGTGTGGTACCACACTACTTCGTGATCCAAACCAGAAAAAACCCAGGATCTGTTCAACAAGTATGTGAAAAACGCTAAACTGTGAGCCTGATGAGGGCAAATCTTAGACCTAACCCAGAGCTAAGATGCGTTATCCTCTAAAATATTTATCCAGACCAGGTTTCATTGGATGTTTTAGTGTGGTACCACTTTACTACGTGATCCAATCCAGAAATAGCCCATGATCTAGCCATGAAGTATGAGAAATATGTGAAAGAATGAGCCTGATGAGAGCAAATCCCAGACCTAACCTAGACCTAACTTGCGTTGTCCTCTAAAATATTGATCGAAACTAGGTTTAATTGACTGTTTCAGTGTTGTACTTCATTACTACGTGATGCAATCCAGAAAAAGCCCAAGATCTAACCATCAAGTATGAGAAATATGCGAAAGAATGAGCCTGATGAGAGAAAATCCCAGACCTAACCTGGACCTAACATGCGTTATCCTCTAAAATATTGAGCGAAACCAGGTTGAATGGACTGTTTCAGTGTGGTACCACACTACTTCGTGATCCGAACCAGAGAAAGCCCAGGATCTGTTCAAGAAGTATGTGAAAAACGCTAAACTGTGAGCCTGATGAGGGCAAATCCTAGACCTAACCCAGACCTAACATGCGTTATCTTCTAAAATATTTATCAAGATCAGGTTTAATTGATTGTTTCAGTGTGGTCCCACATTACTACGTGATCCAAACCAGAAAAAACCCAGGATCCGTTCAGCAAGTATGTGAAGAATGCGAAAGTATGAGTCTGATGAGGGAAAATCCCAGGCCTAACCTAGACCTATCATGCGCTATCCTCTAAAATATTGATCGAAACCAGGTTTAGTCGACTGTTTCAGTGTGGTCCCACATTACTACGTGATCCAAACCAGAAAAAACCCAGGAGCCGTTCAACAAGTATGTGAAGAATGCGAAAGTATGAGTCTGATGAGGTCAAATCCCAGACCTATCCCAGACTTAACTTGCGTTATCCTCTAAAATATTGATCGAAACCAGGTTTAATCGACTGTTTCAGCGTGGTACCACATTACTACGTGATACAATCCAGAAACAGCCCAGGATCTAGCCATGAAGTATGAGAAATATGCGAAAGTATGAGCCTGATGAGGGCAAATCCTAGACCTAACCCAAACCTAACATGCGTTATCCTCTAAAATATTTATCAAGACCAGGTTTAATTGAATGTTGCAGTGTGGTGCCACATTACTACGTTAACCAAACCAGAAAAAACCCTGGATCCGTTCAACAAGTATGTTAAAACTGCGACAGTATGACCCTGATGAGGGCAAATCCCAGGCCTAACCTAGACCTAACATGCGTTGTCCTCTAAAATATTGATGGAAACCAGGTTTAATTGACTGTTTCAGTGTTGTACTTCATTACTACGTGATGCAATCCAGAAAAAGCCCAGGATCTGTTCTACATGTATGAAAAATATGCGAAAGAATGAGCCTGATGAGAGCAAATCCCAGACCTAACCTAGACCTAACATGAATTATTCTCTAAAATATTGATCGAAACCAGGTTTAATTGACTGTTTCAGTGTGGTACCACATTACTACGTGATCCAATCCGGAAATAGCCCAGGATCTAGCCATGAAGTATGAGAAATATGCGAAAGCATGAGCCTGATGAGGGCAAATCCTAGACCTAACCCAGACCTAACATGCGTTATTCTGTAAAATATTGATGGAAACCAGGTTTAATTGACTGTTTCAGTGTTGAACTTCATTACTACGTGATCCAAAACAGAAAAAACCCAGGATCTGTTCTACATGTATGAAAAATATGCGAAAGAATGAGCCTGATGAGAGCAAATCCCAGACCTAACCTAGACCTAACATGAATTATTCTCTAAAATATTCATCGAAACCAGGTTTAATTGACTGTTTCAGTGTGGTACCACATTACTACGTGATCCAATCCAGAAATAGCCCAGGATCTAGCCATGAAGTATGAGAAATATGCGAAAGTATGAGCCTGATGAGGGCAAATCCTAGACCTAACCCTGACCTAACATGCGTGATTCTGTAAAATTTTTATCAAGACCAGGTTTAATTGAATGTTTCATTGTGGTATCTCATTACTACGTGATCAAAACCAGAAAAAACCCAGGATCCGTTCAGCAAGTATGTGAAGAATGCGAAAGTATGAGTCTGATGAGGTCAAATCCCAGGCCTAACCTAGACCTAGCATGAATTATTCTCTAAAATATTGATCGAAACCAGGTTTAATTGACTGTTTCAGTGTGGTCCCACATTACTACGTGATCCAACCCAGAAAAAACCCAGGATCTGTTCAACAAGTATGTGAAAAACGCTAAACTGTGAGCCTGATGAGGGCAAATCTTAGACCTAACCCAGACCTAAGATGCGTTATCCTCTAAAATATTTACCCAGACCAGGTTTCATTGAATGTTTCAGTGTGGTACCACTTTACTACGTGATCCAATCCAGAAATAGCCCATGATCTAGCCATGAAGTATGAGAAATATGCGAAAGTATGAGCCTGATGAGGGCAAATCCCAGACCTATCCCAGACCTAACTTGCGTTGTCCTCTAAGAGATTGATGGTAACCAGGTTTAATTGACTGTTTCAGTGTTGTACTTCATTACTACGTGATCCAAACCCGAAAAAACCCAGGATCTAGCCATCAAGTATGAGAAATATGCGGAAGAATGAGCCTGATGAGAGCAAATCCCAGGCCTAACCTAGACCTAACATGCGTTGTCCTCTAAAATATTGATGGAAACCAGGTTTCATTGACTGTTTCAGTGTGGTACCACATTACTACGTGATCCAAACCAGAAAAAACCCAGGATCCGTTCAACAAGTATGTGAAGAATGCGAAAGTATGAGTCTGATGAGTGAAAATCCCAGGCCTAACCTAGACCTAACATGCGTTATCCTCTAAAATATTGAGCGAAACCAGGTTTAATCGACTGTTTCAGTGTGGTACCACATTACTATGTGATGCAATCCAGAAAAAGCCCAGGATCTAGCCATCTAGTATGAGAAATATGCGAAAGAATGAGCCTGATGAGAGCAAATCCCAGACCTAACCTAGACCTTACATGCGTTATCCTCTAAAATATTGAGCGAAACCAGGTTTAATCGACTGTTTCAGTGTGGTACCACATTACTATGTGATGCAATCCAGAAAAAGCCCAGGATCTAGCCATCTAGTATGAGAAATATGCGAAAGAATGAACCTGATGAGAGCAAATCCCAGACCTAACCTAGACCTTACATGCGTTATCCTCTAAAATATTGAGCGAAACCAGGTTTAATCGACTGTTTCAGTGTGGTACCACATTACTATGTGATGCAATCCAGAAAAAGCCCAGGATCTAGCCATCTAGTATGAGAAATATGCGAAAGAATGAGCCTGATGAGAGCAAATCCCAGACCTAACCTAGACCTAACATGCGTTATCCTCTAAAATATTGAGCGAAACCAGGTTTAATGGACTGTTTCAGTGTGGTACCACACTACTTCGTGATCCAAACCAGAAAAAACCCACGATCTGTTCAACACGTATGTGAAAAACGCTAAACTGTGAGCCTGATGAGGGCAAATCTTAGACCTAACCCAGACCTAAGATGCGTTATCCTCTAAAATATTTATCCAGACCAGGTTTCATTGAATGTTTCAGTGTGGTCCCACATTACAACGTGATCCAAACCAGAAAAAACCCAGGATCTGTTCAAGGAGTATGTGAAGTGTGCGAAAGTATGAGTCTGATGAGGTCAAATCCTAGACCTATCCCAGACCTAACATGCGTTATCCTCTAAAATATTGATCGAAAACAGGTTTAATCGACTGTTTCAGTGTGGTACCACATTATTATGTGATCCAAACCAGAAAAAACCCAGGATCAGTTCAACAAGTATGAGAAGAATGCGAAAGTATGAGTCTGATGAGTGAGAATCCCAGACCTATCCCAGACCTAACATTCGTTATCCTCTAAAATATTGATCGAAACCAGGTTTAATCGACTGTTTCAGTGTGGTACCACATTACTACGTGATCCAAACCAGAAAAAACCCAGGATCAGTTCAACAAGTATGTGAAGAATGCGAAAGTATGAGTCTGTTGAGTGTAATTCCCAGGGCTGACCTAGACCTAACATGCGTTATCCTCTAAAATATTGATCGAAACCAGGTTTAATCGACTGTTTCAGTGTGGTATCACACTACTACGTGACCCAAACCAGAAAAAACCCAGGATCTGTACAACAAGTATGTGAAAAACGCGAAAGTATGAGTCTGATGAGGTCAAATCCCAGACCTATCCCTGACCTAACTTGCGTTATCCTCTAAAATATTGATCGAAACCAGGTTCAATTGACCGTTTCAGTGTGGTACCACATTACTACGTGATCCAAACCAGAAAAAACCCAGGATCCGTTCAACAAGTATGTGAAGAATGCGAAAGTATGAGTCTGATGAGTGAAAATCCCAGGCCTAACCTAGACCTAACATGCGTTGTCCTCTATAATATTGATGGAAACCAGGTTTCATTGACTGTTTCAGTGTGGTACCACATTACTACGTGATCCAAACCAGAAAAAACCCAGGATCCGTTCAACAAGTATGTGAAGAATGCGAAAGTATGAGTCTGATGAGTGAAAATCCCAGGCCTAACCCAGACCTAACATGCGTTGTCCTCTAAAATATTGATGGAAACCAGGTTTCATTGACTGTTTCAGTGTGGTACCACAATACTACGTGATCCAAACCAGAAAAAACCCAGGATCAGTTCAACAAGTATGTGAAGAATGCGAAAGTATGAGTCTGATGAGTGTAATTCCCATGGCTAACCTAGACCTAACATGCGTTGTCCTCTAAAATATTGATGGAAACCAGGTTTCATTGACTGTTTCAGTGTGGTACTACATTACTACGTGATGCAATCCAGAAACAGCCCAGGATCTAGCCATGAAGTATGAGAAATATGCGAAAGAATGAGCCTGATGAGAGCAAATCCCAGACCTAACCTAGACCTAACATGAATTATTCTCTAAAATATTGATCGAAACCAGGTTTAATTGACTGTTTCAGTGTGGTCCCACATTACTACGTGATCCAAACCAGAAAAAACCCAGGATCTGTTCAACATGTATGAGAAGTATGCGAAAGAATGAGCCTGATGACAGCAAATCCCAGACCTAACATAGACCTAACATGAATTATTCTCTAAAATATTGATCGAAACCTGGTTTAATCGACTGTTTCAGCGTGGTCCCAAATTACTACGTGATCCAAACCAGAAAAAACCCAGGATCCGTTCAACAAGTATGTGAACAATGCGAAAGTAAGTGCCTGATGAGGGCAAATCCTAGACCGATCCCAGACCTAACTTGCGTTATCCTCTAAAATATTGATCGAAACCAGGTTTAATTGACTGTTTCAGCGTGGTACCACATTACTACGTGATCCAATCCAGAAACAGCCCAGGATCTAGCCATGAAGTATGAGAAATATGCGAAAGTATGAACCTGATGAGGGCAAATCCTAGACTTAACCCAGACCTAACATGCGTTATCCTCTAAAATATTTATCAAGATCAGGTTTAATTGATTGTTTCAGTGTGGTCCCACATTACTACGTGATGCAAACCAGAAAAAACCCACGATCTGTTCAACATGTATGAGAAATATGGGAAGGAATGAGCCTGACGAGAGCAAATCCCAGACCTAGCTTAGACCTAACATGAATTATTCTCTAAAATATTGATCGAAACCAGGTTTACTTGACTGTTTCAGTGTGGTCCCACATTACTACGTGAACCAAACCAGAAAAAACCCAGGATCTGTTCAACAAGTATGTAAAAAACGCGAAAGTATGAGTCTGATGATGTCAAATCCCAGACCTATCCCAGACTTAACTTGCGTTATCCTCTAAAATATTGATCGAAACCAGGTTTAATCGACTGTTTCAGCGTGGTGCCACATTACTACGTGATACAATCCAGAAACAGCCCAGGATCTAGCCATGAAGTATGAGAAATATGCGAAAGTATGAGCCTGGTGAGGGCAAATCCTAGACCTAACCCAAACCTAACATGCGTTATCCTCTAAAATATTTATCAAGACCAGGTTTAATTGAATGTTTCAGTGTGGTAACACATTACTACGTGAACCAAACCAGAAAAAACCCAGGATCCGTTCAACAAGTATGTTAAAACTGCGACAGTATGACCCTGATGAGGGCATATCCCAGGCCTAACCTAGACCTAACATGCGTTGTCCTCTAGAATATTGATGGAAACCAGGTTTAATTGACTGTTTCAGTGTTGTACTTCATTACTACGTGATGCAATCCAGAAAAAGCCCAGGATCTAGCCATCAAGTATGAGAAATATGCGAAAGAATGAGCCCGATGTGAGCAAATCCCAGACCTAACCTAGACCTAACATGAATTATTCTCTAAAATATTGATCAAAACCAGGTTTATTTGACTGTTTCAGTGTGGTACCACATTACTACGTGATCCAATCCAGAAATAGCCCAGGATCTAGCCATGAAGTATGAGAAATATGCGAAAGTATGAGCCTGATGAGGGCAAATCCTAGACCTAACCCAAACCTAACATGCGTTATCCTCCAAAATATTTATCAAGAAAAGGTTTAATTGAATGTTTCAGTGTGGTACCACATTACTACGTGAACCAATCCAGAAAAAACCCAGGATCCGTTCAACAAGTATGTTAAAACTGCGACAGTATGACCCTGATGAGGGCAAATCCCAGGCCTAACCTAGACCTAACATGCGTTGTCCTCTAAAATATTGATGGAAACCGGGTTTCATTGAATGTTTCAGTGTGGTACCACATTACTACGTGATCCAATCCAGAAATAGCCCAGGATCTAGCCATGAAGTATGAGAAATATGCGAAAGTATGAGCCTGATGAGGGCAAATCCTAGACGTAACCCAAACCTAACATGCGTTATCCTCTAAAATATTTATCAAGAAAAGGTTTAATTGAATGTTTCAGTGTGGTACCACATTACTACGTGAACCAAACCAGAAAAAACCCAGGATCTGTTCAACAAGTATGTTAAAACTGCGACAGTATGACCCTGATGAGGGCATATCCCAGGCCTAACCTAGACCTAACATGCGTTATCCTCTAAAATATTGATCGAAACCTGGTTTAATCGACTGTTTCAGTGTGGTACCACATTACTATGTGATCCAATCCAGAAAATAGCCCAGGATCTGTTCAAGGAGTATGTGAAGTGTGCGAATGTATGAGTCTGATGAGGTCAAATCCCAGACCTATCCCAGACCTAACTTGCGTTATCCTCAAAAATATTGATTGAAACCAGGTTTAATCGACTGTTTCAGTGTGGTGCCACATTACTACGTGATCCAAACCAGAAAAAACCCAGGATCCGTTCAACAAGTATGTGAAGAATGCGAAAGTATGAGTCTAATGAGTGAAAATCCCAGGCCTAACCTAGACCTAACATGCGTTATCCTCTAAAACATCGATCGAAACCAGGTTTAGTCGACTGTTTCAGTGTGGTATCACGCTACTACGTGACCCAAACCAGAAAAAACCCAGGATCTGTACAACAAGTATTGGAAAAACGCGAAAGTATGAGCCTGATGAGGGCAAATCGCAGACCTATCCCTGACCTAACTTGCGTTATCCTCTAAAATATTGATCGAAACCAGGTTTGATTGACCGTTTCAGTGTGGTACCACATTACTACGTGATCCAAACCAGAAAAAACCCAGGATCTGTTCAACCAGTATGTGAAAAACGCTAAACTGTGAGCCTGATGAGGGCAAATCGTAGACCTAACCCAGACCTAAGATGCGTTAACCTCTAAAATATTTATCAAGACCTGGTTTAATTGAAAGTTTCAGTGTGGTACCACATTACTACGTGATACAATCCAGAAAAAGTCCAGGATCTAGCCATCAAGTTTGAGAAATATGCGAAAGAATGTGCCTGATGCGGGCAAATCCTAGACCTATCCCAGACCTAACTTTTTTTTTTTTTTTTTTTTTTTTTTTTTTTTTGTCGTGGGGAAAATCTTCGAAAGACTCCCTCCCACCTCCTTGGGGAGAGGTGGGAGGGGTGTGTGGGATTCCCCGCGCCCGTACAACGACAGGCGCGGGACCTACCCACTAAAAACCCCACGGTGACCCTTCGGCACGCTTTGGGAGGATACCGGGAATCGCTCGAAGCATTCTTCCGGTATCCTCCCCGTGCCCGCGCTTTCGCGCCCATCCCCCGGGAGGACAATCGGTCCCCCCAGTAGACACACTGCCTCATAGCGGCGAGACGGGGCCACTCCATCCCGCCGCTATCCGTCCCGGGGCCGCGTTTAGTGGCGGCTGCGAGCCCCAACTCGCAACCGCTCGCGACCCCGTTTCCACCCCTCGGCGGCCGGGCGTTCATGGCCGCACCAGACCGCCGAGGGTGCCTCCCCTTGCGTCGGACCGGTAGGGGGAGGCACTCCTACCCCCAACCGGTCCGTCCCGGCGCCGCCTGGCGGGAGGAGGGTCCTCTCAGGACCCCCCTCCCAGCCTAGGTCATCCGGCACGCCGAGGCGGCCGCCCGCGACGCCTCGCGACCGGGCGACGACCTCGGGCCACCGCACGAGCGCGAGCTTCAGCGCGCCGCTGAAGCTCGCGCTCCCTCCCCGCGGCCTCCTTCTGCAACATTACGTTCTCGCAGAAGGAGGCCACGGCCCTCCACTTCTCCTCGCTGCCGAGCATGGCGCGCACCACGCCCGGCAGCGAGACATCCCGCCCGACGACGCCGACCAGGACACGGCGCTCCCCCTCCCACGCGGGGCATACCTCCAGGGTATGATCCGCCGTGTCCTGCTCAGCGTCGCAGTGGCAGCAACGCGCCGTCGGCTCCTTCCCTATCCGGCACAGGTATCTTCCGAAGCTGCCATGCCCGGAAAATACCTGTGCCAGCCGGTAGGTGAGGCTGCCATGGCCTCTGTCCAGCCACTCCTTCAGGAGTGGCCGAACAGCCCCGACAGTCCGGTGCCCCGCGGTTGGCAGAGCCAGCCGCTCCTGCCACGCGAGCAACACGGACTGCCGGGCCTGGCGCTTCAAATCGCCCCAAGCAGGTTCCTGCCCGCCCGGGACCGCCCCCACCCCCGCGCGACGGTCGACGCGGTGCCGGTACATCACCGCATGCGACCGCGCGAGCAGGTCCATGGACGGCATCCCCGCTAGAACCGTCGCCGCCTCATGTGACATGGTGCGATACCCGCGGACGACCCTGAGCGCCATGCGCCTCTGCACCCGACGCAGCATAGTCATGCTGCGCCGGGAGGCAGCCAGGTCGTCCGCCCAGACGGGGGCCCCGTATAGGGCCACCGACTGGACCATTGCCACATAGAGGCGACGAACTCGGCCCGCCGGGCCCCCCAGGTTGGGCAGGATCCGGCCCAGAGCCGCAACCATCCTTTCCAACCGGGGGACCAGGCAGCGGAAATGCTCCTCGAAACGCCAGTGGCTATCGAGGATCAGCCTCAGATACCTGATCTGGGGCTTCACCTCGATGTCAGCCCCACCCACCCGGATCAGAGTGGGTGGCGGATCCTGCCGACGTGAATGAAACGCAATCACCTCGGTCTTATGGACCGCCACCGTCATCCCCATCCCCCTGATCCGGTCGACGACGCGTTGCGACCCCTCCTCCGCGCGACGCATGGCCCTCCCCCAGTGCGCCCCGACGGCCAGCACCAGTGTGTCATCCGCATAACACACCGTGCTGACGCCGTCGGGGAGGCCGGCCCGCAACACCGAGTCGTACGCGATGTTCCACAGGAGTGGCCCGAGGACCGACCCCTGCGGAACACCGCAGTACACCTCCCTCCGCATATCACCATCCCGGCCCGGATACTCGATCCACCTGCCGCGGAGATAATCCCCGACGACCGCCCTGAGACAAGGGGGGACTCGATGATATTCGAGTCCCCTCCTTATCTCTTCCCAGGGGAGGGTGTTAAAGGCATTGGCAATATCCAAGGATATTGCCAATGCCACCCCTCCCCGGGAGACGGCCGCCTCCGAGAGGGCCCTCACACGACGTATCGCGTCGATAGTCGATCGGCCCCCCCGGAAACCGAACTGGCAGTCGGCCAGACCGGGATCACCCCGCGACAGGTGCTCGACGAGGCGGGCAGCAATCACACGCTCGAAGAGCTTACCCACCTCGTCGAGGAGACAAATGGGCCGGTATGCGGAGGGAGACTCCGCGGGCCGACCCTCCTTCCGGAGGAGGACCATCCTCGCCACCTTCCAACTGGGGGGGAATCGCCCGTCCCTCAGGCAGCAGTCGAACAACCGCCTGAGGTCGGCCCCAAGGACGCCCTGGGTCAAGACCCAAACCCGGCCGGGCACACCATCCGGACCCGGGGCCGTGTTACGAACCCCGAGCCGTCTGATGGCCGCTGCCAGCTCCTCCTGCGTGACCCCCAGCTCGGCCGTCCACTCCACTGGGACAGCCGCCGCCGCCGGAGGACGCGGTCCCCTCTCCCCAATTGGGAAGAGTGTATTGACCACGTCCTCCAGCAGCCGGGGGTCAAGACCCTCGGTGACGGGGGGCGCCCACGGGCGGAGCTTATTCAGCACCACCTTATATGGGCGCCCCCATGGATCGTCATCAAGGGTCTGAAGGAGCTCCTTCCATGCCTGGGTCTTGGCCCGTTTGATGGCGACCTGCAGAGCAACCCGCGCCACGCGGTATGCTCCATACAGGTCATCAGCTGCCCTCGCTCGCGCCACGCCGTCGCCTGTACGTTGGCGACGGCGCGCGCGGGTGTACTGGCGTCGGGCGCGGACAGTCGCGACTCGCAACTCCGCGATCGCGTCCGACCACCAGTACACCGCCCGGCGAGGAGAAGCCCGCCCGACCCGAGGCATCGCCGCGTCGCAAATACCCGCGACCAATGCCCCGAGCCGGGCGACCTCCTCCTCTATGCTCGGCAACTCGGCCGCTCCCTGCGGCCAAGTTGCAGCGAGGGCAGCTGCCATCAGGGCGTCCTTGTCCAGGCGCCGAAGCGCCCAGCGGCGTGGTGGGGTGCCACGCAGGCGGCCGTGTCGGGATGCACTCGCGGCGGCAGAGACCTCCATCCGGATGTACCGGTGATCGGAGAGTGTCTCTGCCCCCGCGACCACGTGCCAACCCGACACCATGCGCACGGCGTTGGGGGTCGCGAATCCAACATCCACGATGGACCCCCCATATCGCCGCACGCATGTGTGCTCCGACCCCCGGTTCAATACCCGAAGGTCAAGCCCCGCCGCCCAATCGCCCAGGATCCCGCCGCGAACGGAGGTCCTGGGGGATCCCCAAGCCACCGACTTGGCATTAAAATCCCCCAGGACCAGCACCGGCCGGGCCGCGTAGCGCTGCACGCATGCCGCGACCTCGGCCAAGTACAGCTCGAACGCAGCGTGACCGCTACGGGGCGAAATGTAGCACCCCACCACAGCGACTCCCCCCCAGTCCACGGCGACGAATCCCCGACCGCGCTCCAACAAGGAGAACGGTGGGGACCCGTCGCCCCCTCCCCATACCGTCGCCACCAAGCCGTCCGCGTCGCCCACCCAATGAGGGTGATCAGGGACGCGGTACGGCTCAGAGGCGACCGCCAGGCCAACCCCCCACTCCGCGAGGACTTGGGACATCAAGTCCTGTGCCGCGCGGCAGTGGTTGAGGTTGGCCTGGAGGAGGAGGCGGGGCGGCATTAATTAATGGCCGCGCCAGCCTCCTCCCGGCCGTCCGTCCCCGTAGCACCGTCCACCTCCATGGAGGACGATGCCACCGCGCTCGGCACCGGAGCCGGTGCAGCCCGCCTCTTCCTCTCCTTCCGGGAGGGGGGGGAGCACTTCTTGCTCCCCACCCTGTGATCGGCTGGCCTCCCCATGTCCGCACACAGCGGGCAGTGGGGGGCCGCCGAGCACTGGCTCGCACGGTGCTCTTTGGCACCGCAGCGGTAACACTGACCGCTGCGGTCCACCGGCGAGGTGCACCACTGCCTCACGTGCCCCAATTCGAGGCAGCGGTGACACTGGAGCGGGCGCGGCGCGAGGATTTCCACTCGCGCCGAAACCCACCCCACCAACACCCTCCCGGATTCCGCCACCTTACGGGCGGCGGAGAGGGGGCACCGGGCCCACACCGACCCGAGGCCGGAGGGCGACCTGCGGATCTCTCCGATCCGCAGGTCCTCCACAGGACAGTACCCCGCCCTCGCAAGGGCACGGGACACATCCTGTGCGCTGACCGAGTCGTCCAGCCCACAAACGCGCATCTCCGTGCGCTTCGTGGGCCGGGCGACCCGGACACCTCGCTCGCCCAGCTGCTCCCGGAGCCTCTGGGCGAGACGATCCGCCTTCGCGCCGCCTTCTGCACCGGGGATCTCCAGCAAGAGACCCCCGGTCACGGCCCTCTTCGCCCTCACGGAGGCGATGCCCAGCTCTTCCAGGGAGATATTCTCCCTGGCGAGCCGCATCGCCTCCGCGAGGGTCAGGTCGCCCCCCTGCGCAACGGTCAGCGTCACCGCTGCCGTTTTTGGGGGACGACCTGGTCGTGCCTTCCCGACCTTCGCGGCCTTTACCTTGGCCGCCGGCGGCGGAGGCGGAGGCTGCGGTTGCGAGGCCTTCCTCGCCGCCCGCTTCGCCTTCCGCCCCACCACCTCACTCCACGCCACCCCCCCTTGGGAGGGTGCCGTGGAGGACGCGACCACGGGTGCACCACCCCCCTTGGGGGTCGCGACCCGGGGCCCTGGTGCCGCAACGCTGGGCGGAGCCTTCACTCCGCCCTTCTTTGCCTTCCCCGACTGTACCGGAACAGGTCGGGGAGGCACCGCCTTCCTGCTGACCGCTCCTCCGGCGAGGAGCTCCTCCCGGAAGGCGGCCAGCTTGCCATCAATCATGTCCCCAATCCTCCTCAGAAGATCGTCTTCTGAGGAGGACGGGGACTTCTTCACGGGCGGAGTGCGGGTGGAGGGGCCCGCGGTGCCCCGCACCACTGCCGCCGCACTCCGCTTATTTACCTCCGCCGAGGGACGCGGCGGTGGAGGAGGAGGGAGGATGGGAGGGAGGGCCGCGCTGTTCCACAGCGCCTCTGCCCTCCTCCTCCCCTGTCGCTCCTCCTCCAACAGGAGCTGCAGACGGGCGTTCCGCCCTCTGAGCTCCCGCGCCGCCTCCCTCATTTCCTCCGCCGCGGCCTTCAGGGCCTCCGCGCCACCGCTTTTCTGCCCCTTAAAGGCGCAGGCAGCGGCGACTTTCTCCACCCGCCTCAGGGACGAGGAGATCCTCTCCGATATCTCCTCGGTCACCTCGTCCCTGAGGCAACTCAGCCTCACGGACGGGCTCATCGCCCCGCCCACCTCGACGACGGCCTGCCCCGCCCTCTTCCTCTTAGAGCCTATGAGGCTCCTGGTGGAGGAAAAGGACGAGACTGACGCAGTCTCGTCGTCCTCCTCCACCTTCCACGAAGCCGGGCCAGGCGCTGGAGGCGGCGCGAGCGCCGTCACTCCAGTCCCAACACCGCCTTCGTCCTCCCACTCTGACTTACCCCGTCCCATCCCCGTTTTAATATTGAACTCCATAATATTCCCACGAGCAGGTCGGAAGAAAAGGTCCGCCCGGGCAGAGCCGCCTTACCCGGGTAAGCCTATATACACCGGGGGTTCGGCAGGTTCCCCGGAGGTGGTCGCTTGGGATTGGGCCTTCTCCCCCAACCATGCATCCCATCGCCGCGCACCATAGCTTAGGATTGGAGGGCGATTTTATAGAGTCGCCATACTCGTGGCCCAGGCGGTTAAGCCAAGACCCCCGTTCCTCCTGCCGTCACGTACCATTCACAAAACCAATAGGGAATTGTGAATGGGTCGTTGTGACGACCAACAGGAGGCTTACGGTGTGTGTATGACTCGGGTACCCCGGGTTCGTTAAGCCCGTACTGCAGCTGAAAGGCTGGCAGCCCCTGAGGGATCCCAGACCTAACTTGCGTTATCCTCTAAAATATTGATAGAAACCAGGTTTAATTGACTGTTACAGCGTAGTACCACATTACTACGTGATACAATCCAGAAACAGCCCAGGATCTAGCCATGAAGTATGAGAAATATGCGAAAGAATGAACCTGATGAGAGCAAATCCCAGACCTAACCTAGACCTTACATGCGTTATCCTCTAAAATATTGATCGAAACCAGGTTTAATCGACTGTTTCAGTGTGGTCCCACATTTCTACGTGATCCAAACCAGAAAAAAATCCAGGATCCGTTCAATAAGTATGTGAAGAATGCGAAAGTATGAGTCTGATGAGTGAGAATCCTAGACCTATCCCAGACCTAACATTCGTTATCCTCTAAAATATTGAGCGAAACCAGGTTTAATTGACTGTATCAGTGTTGTACTTCATTATTACGTGATGCAATCCAGAAAAAGCCCAGGATCTAGCCATCAAGTATGAGAAATATGCGAAAGAATGAACCTGATGAGAGCAAATCCCAGACCTAACCTAGACCTAACATGAATTATTCTCTAAAATATTGATCGAAACCAGGTTTAATTGACTGTTTCAGTGTTGTACTTCATTTTTACGTGATGCAATCCAGAAAAAGCCCAGGATCTAGCCATCAAGTATGAGAAATATGCGAAAGAACGAGCCTGATGGGAGCAAATCACTGACCTAACCTAGACCTAACATGAATTATTCTCTAAAATATTGATCAAAACCAGGTTTATTTGACTGTTTCAGTGTGGTCCCACATTACTACGTGATCCAAACCAGAAAAAACCGAGGATCTGTTCAACAAGTATGTGAAAAACGCGAAAGTATGAGTCTGATGAGGTCAAATCCCAGACCTATCCCAGACTTAACTTGCGTTATCCTCTAAAATATTGAGCGAAACCAGGTTTAATTGACTGTTTCAGCGAGGTACCACATTACTACGTGATCCAATACAGAAACAGCCCAGGATCTAGCCATGAAGTATGAGAAATATGCGAAAGTATGAGCCTGATAAGGGCAAATCCTAGACCTAACCCAGACATAACATGCGTTATTCTCTAAAATATTTATCAAGACCAGGTTTAATTGAATGTTTCAGTGTGGTACCACGTTACTACGTGATCAAAACCAGAAACAACCCAGGATCTGTTCAACATGTATGAGACATATGCGAAAGAATGAGCCTGATGAGAGAAAATCCCAGACCTAACATAGACCTAACATGAATTATTCTCTAAAACATTGATCGAAACGAGGTTTAATTGACTGTTTCAGTGTGGTCCCACATTACTACGTGATCCAAACCAGAAAAAACCCAGGATCCGTTCAACAAGTATGTGAAGAATGCGAAAGTATGAGTCCGATGAGTGAAAATCCCAGGCCTAACCTAGACCTAACATGCGTTATCCTCAAAAATATTGATCGAAACCTGGTTTAATCGACTGTTTCAGTGTGGTACCACATTACTATGTGATCCAAACCAGAAAATAACCCTGGATCTGTTCAACAAGTATGTGAAAAACGCGAAAGTGTGAGTCTGATGAGGTCAAATCCCAGACCTATCCCAGACTTAACTTGTGTTATCCTCTAAAATATTGATCGAAACCAGGTTTAATTGACTGTATCAGTGTTGTACTTCATTATTACGTGATGCAATCCAGAAAAAGCCCAGGATCTAGCCATCAAGTATGAGAAATATGCGAAAGAATGAACCTGATGAGAGCAAATCCCAGACCTAACCTAGACCTAACATGAATTATTCTCTAAAATATTGATCGAAACCAGGTTTAATTGACTGTTTCAGTGTTGTACTTCATTTTTACGTGATGCAATCCAGAAAAAGCCCAGGATCTAGCCATCAAGTATGAGAAATATGCGAAAGAACGAGCCTGATGGGAGCAAATCACTGACCTAACCTAGACCTAACATGAATTATTCTCTAAAATATTGATCAAAACCAGGTTTATTTGACTGTTTCAGTGTGGTCCCACATTACTACGTGATCCAAACCAGAAAAAACCGAGGATCTGTTCAACAAGTATGTGAAAAACGCGAAAGTATGAGTCTGATGAGGTCAAATCCCAGACCTATCCCAGACTTAACTTGCGTTATCCTCTAAAATATTGAGCGAAACCAGGTTTAATTGACTGTTTCAGCGAGGTACCACATTACTACGTGATCCAATACAGAAACAGCCCAGGATCTAGCCATGAAGTATGAGAAATATGCGAAAGTATGAGCCTGATAAGGGCAAATCCTAGACCTAACCCAGACATAACATGCGTTATTCTCTAAAATATTTATCAAGACCAGGTTTAATTGAATGTTTCAGTGTGGTACCACGTTACTACGTGATGAAAACCAGAAAAAACCCAGGATCCGTTCAACAAGTATGTGAAAAACGCGAAAGTATGAGTCTGATGAGGTCAAATCCCAGACCTATCCCAGACTTAACTTGCGTTATCGTCAAAAATATTGATCGAAACCTGGTTTAATCGACTGTTTCAGTGTGGTACCACTTTACTACGTGATCCAATCCAGAAATAGCCCGGGATCTAGCCATGAAGTATGAGAAATATGCGAAAGTAAGAGCCTGATGTGGGCAAATCCTAGACCTATCCCAGACCTAACTTGCGTTATCCTCTAAAATATTGATCGAAACCAGGTTTAATTGACTGTTTCAGCGTGGTACCACATTACTACGTGATCCAATCCAGAAACAGCCCAGGATCTAGCCATGAAGTATGAGAAATATGCGAAAGTATGAGCCTGATGAGGGCAAATCCTAGACCTAACCCAGACCTAACATGCGTTATCCTCTAAAATATTTATCAAGATCAGGTTTAATTGATTGTTTCAGTGTGGTCCCACATTACTACGTGATGCAAACCAGAAAAAACCCACGATCTGTTCAACATGTATGAGAAATATGCGAAGGAATGAGCCTGATGAGAGCAAATCCCAGACCTAACTTAGACCTAACATGAATTATTCTCTAAAATATTGATCGAAACCAGGTTTACTTGACTGTTTCAGTGTGGTCCCACATTACTACGTGAACCAAACCAGAAAAAACCCAGGATCCGTTCAACAAGTATGTTAAAACTGCGACAGTATGACCCTGATGAGGGCAAATCCCAGGCCTAACCTAGACCTAACATGCGTTGTCCTCTAAAATATTGATCGAAACCAGGTTTAATTGACTGTTTCAGTGTTGTACTACATTACTACGTGATCAAAACCAGAAAAAACCCAGGATCCGTTCAACAAGTATGTGAAGAATGCGAAAGTATGACTCTGATCAGTGAAAATCTCAGGCCTTACCTAGACCTAACTTGCGTTGTCCTCTAAAATATTGATGGAAACCAGGTTTCATTGAATGTTTCAGTGTGGTACCACATTACTACGTGATCCAATCCAGAAATAGCCCAGGATCTAGCCATGAAGTATGAGAAATATGCGAAAGTAAGGGCCTGATGAGGGCAAATCCTAGACCTATCCCAGACCTAACTTGCGTAATCCTCTAAAATATTGATCGAAACCAGGTTTAATTGACTGTTTCAGCGTGGTACCACATTAGTACGTGATCCAATCCAGAAACAGCCCAGGATCTAGCCATGAAGTATGAGAAATATGCGAAAGTATGAGCCTGATGAGGGCAAATCCTAGACCTAACCCAGACCTAACATGCGTTATCCTCTAAAATATTTATCAAGATCAGGTTTAATTGATTGTGTCAGTGTGGTCCCACATTACTACGTGATCCAAACCAGAAAAAACCCAGGATCTGTTCAACATGTATGAGAAATATGCGAAAGAATGAGCCTGATGAGAGCAAATCCCAGACCTAACCTAGACCTAACATGCGTTGTCCTCTACAATATTGATGGAAACCAGGTTTAGTTGACTGTTTCAGTGTTGTACTTCATTACTACGTGATGCAATCCAGAAAAAGCCCAGGATCTAGCCATCAAGTATGAGAAATATGCGAAAGAATGAGCCTGATGAGAGCAAATCCCAGACCTAACCTAGGCCTAACATGAATTATTCTCTAAAATATTGATCGAAACCAGGTTTAATTGACTGTTTCAGTGTTGTACTACATTACTACGTGATCAAAACCAGAAAAAACCCAGGATCCGTTCACCAAGCATGTGAAGAATGCGAAAGTATGAGTCTGATCAGTGAAAATCTCAGGCCT
Organism: Colletes latitarsis; assembly: GCF_051014445.1. Lineage (NCBI taxonomy): Eukaryota > Metazoa > Arthropoda > Insecta > Hymenoptera > Colletidae > Colletes > Colletes latitarsis. The sequence continues at coordinate 15,938,995 of NW_027488369.1, forward strand.
TACCTAGACCTAACTTGCGTTGTCCTCTAAAATATTGATGGAAACCAGGTTTCATTGACTGTTTCAGTGTGGTACTACATTACTACGTGATGCAATCCAGAAAAAGCCCAGGATCTAGCCACCAAGTATGAGAAATAAGCGAAAGAATGAGCCTGATGAGAGCAAATCCCAGACCTAACCTAGACCTAACATGCGTTATCCTCTAAAATATTGAGCGAAACCAGGTTTAATGCACTGTTTCAGTGTGGTACCACACTACTTCGTGATCCAAACCAGAAAAAACCCAGGATCTGTTCAACAAGTATGTGAAAAACGCTAAACTGTGAGCCTGATGAGGGCAAATCTTAGACCTAACCCAGACCTAAGATGCGTTATCCTCTAAAATATTTATCCAGACCAGGTTTAATTGACTGTTTCGGTGTAGTACCACATTACTACGTGATCCAATCCAGAAATAGCCCAGGATCTAGCCATGAAGTATGAGAAATATGCGAAAGTATGAGCCTGATGAGGACAAATCGTAGACCTAACCCAGACCTAACATGCGTTATTCTCTAAAATATTTATCAAGACCAGGTTTCATTGAATGTTTCAGTGTGGTACCATATTACTACGTGATCAAAACCAGAAAAAACCCAGGATCCGTTCAACAAGTATGTGAAGAATGCGAAAGTATGAGTCTGATCAGTGAAAATCTCGGGCCTCACCTAGACCTAACTTGCGTTGTCCTCTAAAATATTGATGGAAACCAGGTTTCATTGACTGTTTCAGTGTGGAACTACATTACTACGTGATGCAATCCAGAAAAAGCCCAGGTTCTAGCCATCAAGTATGAGAAATATGCGAAACAATGAGCCTGATGAGAGCAAATCCCAGACCTAACCTAGACCTACCATGCGTTATCCTCTAACATATTGAGCGAAACCAGGTTTAATGCACTGTTTCAGTGTGGTACCACACTATTTCGTGATCCAAACCAGAGAAAGCCCAGGATCTGTTCAAGAAGTATGTGAAAAACGCTAAATTGTGAGCCTGATGAGGGCAAATCTTAGACCTAACCCAGACCTAAGATGCGTTATCCTCTAAAATATTTATCCAGACCAGGTTTCATTGAATGTTTCAGTGTGGTACCACTGTACTACGTGATCCAATCCAGAAATAGCCCAGGATCTGGCCATGAAGTATGAGAAATATGCGAAAGTAGGAGCCTGATGAGGGCAAATCCTAGACCTATCCCAGACCTAACTTGCGTTATCCTCTAAAATATTGATCGAAACCAGGTTTAATTGACTGTTTCAGCGTGGTACCACATTACTACGTGATACAATCCAGAAACAGCCCAGGATCTAGCCATGAAGTATGAGAAATATGCGAAAGTATGAGCCTGATGAGAGCAAATCCCAGACCTAACCTAGACCTAACATGAATTATTCTCTAAAATATTGATCGAAACCAGGTTTACTTGACTGCTTCAGTGTGGTCCCACATTACTACGTGATCCAAACCAGAAAAAACCCAGGATCTGTTCAACATGTATGAGAAATATGCGAAAGAATGAGCCTGATGAGAGCAAATCCCAGACCTAACCTAGACCTAACATGCGTTGTCCTCTACAATATTGATGGAAACCAGGTTTAGTTGACTGTTTCAGTGTTGTACTTCATTACTACGTGATGCAATCCAGAAAAAGCCCAGGATCTAGCCATCAAGTATGAGAAATATGCGAAAGAATGAGCCTGATGAGAGCAAATCCCAGACCTAACCTAGACCTAACATGAATTATTCTCTAAAATATTGATCGAAACCAGGTTTAATTGACTGTTTCAGTGTTGTACTTCATTATTACGTGATGCAATCCAGAAAAAGCCCAGGATCTAGCCATCAAGTATGAGAAATTTGCGAAAGAATGAGCCTGATGGAAGCAAATCCCTGACCTAACCTAGACCTAACATGAATTATTCTCTAAAATATTGGTCAAAACCAGGTTTAATTGACTGTTTCAGTGTAGTACCACATTACTACGTGATCCAATCCAGAAATAGCCCAGGATCTAGCCATGAAGTATGAGAAATATGCGAAAGTATGAGCCTGATGAGGACAAATCGTAGACCTAACCCAGACCTAACATGCGTTATTCTCTAAAATATTTATCAAGACCAGGTTTAATTGAATGTTTCAGTGTGGTACCATATTACTACGTGATCAAACCCAGAAAAAACCCAGGATCCGTTCAACAAGTATGTGAAGAATGCGAAAGTATGAGTCTGATCAGTGAAAATCTCGGGCCTCACCTAGACCTAACTTGCGTTGTCCTCTAAAATATTGATGGAAACCAGGTTTCATTGACTGTTTCAGTGTAGTACCACATTACTACGTGATGCAATCCAGAAAAAGCCCAGGTTCTAGCCATCAAGTATGAGAAATATGCGAAACAATGAGCCTGATGAGAGCAAATCCCAGACCTAACCTAGACCTACCATGCGTTATCCTCTAACATATTGAGCGAAACCAGGTTTAATGCACTGTTTCAGTGTGGTACCACACTATTTCGTGATCCAAACCAGAGAAAGCCCAGGATCTGTTCAAGAAGTATGTAAAAAACGCTAAATTGTGAGCCTGATGAGGGCAAATCTTAGACCTAACCCAGACCTAAGATGCGTTATCCTCTAAAATATTTATCCAGACCAGGTTTCATTGAATGTTGCAGTGTGGTACCACTTTACTACGTGATCCAATCCAGAAATAGCCCAGGATCTAGCCATGAAGTATGAGAAATATGCGAAAGTAGGAGCCTGATGAGGGCAAATCCTAGACCTATCCCAGACCTAACTTGCGTTATCCTCTAAAATATTGATCGAAACCAGGTTTAATTGACTGTTTCAGCGTGGTACCACATTACTACGTGATACAATCCAGAAACAGCCCAGGATCTAGCCATGAAGTATGAGAAATATGCGAAAGTAGGAGCCTGATGAGGGCAAATCCTAGACCTAACCCAGACCTAACATGCGTTATGCTCTAAAATATTTATCAAGATCAGGTTTAATTGATTGTTTCAGTGTGGTCCCACATTACTACGTGATCCAAACCAGAAAAAACCCAGGATCTGTTCAACATGTATGAGAAATATGCGAAAGAATGAGCCTGATGAGAGCAAATCCCAGACCCAACCTAGACCTAACATGCGTTATCCTCTAAAATATTGAGCGAAACCAGGTTTAATGGACTGTTTCAGTGTGGTACCACACTACTTCGTGATCCAAACCAGAAAAAACCCAGGATCTGTGCAACAAGTATATGAAAAACGCTAAACTGTGAGCCTGATGAGGGCAAATCTTAGACCTAACCCAGACCTAAGATGCGTTATCCTCTAAAATATTTATCCAGACCAGGTTTAATGGACTGTTTCAGTGTGGTACCACACTACTTCGTGATCCAAACCAGAGAAAGCCCAGCATCTGTTCAAGAAGTATGTGAAAAACGCTAAACTGTGAGCCTGATAAGGGCAAATCTTAGACCTAACCCAGACCTAAGATGCGTTATCCTCTAAAATATTTATCCAGACCAGGTTTCATTGAATGTTTCAGTGTGGTACCACTTTACTACCTGATACAATCCAGAAACAGCCCAGGATCTAGCCATGAAGTATGAGAAATATGCGAAAGTATGAGCCTGATGAGGGCAAATCCTAGACCTAACCCAAACCTAACATGCGTTATCCTCTAAAATATTTATCAAGAAAAGGTTTAATTGAATGTTTCAGTGTGGTACCACATTACTACGTGAACCAAACCAGAAAAAACCCAGGATCCGTTCAACAAGTATGTTAAAACTGCGACAGTATGACCCTGATGAGGGCAAATCCCAGGCCTAACCTAGACCTAACATGCGTTGTCCTCTAGAATATTGATGGAAACCAGGTTTAATTGACTGTTTCAGTGTTGTACTTCATTACTACGTGATGCAATCCAGAAAAAGCCCAGGATCTAGCCATCAAGTATGAGAAATATGCGAAAGAATGAGCCTGATGAGAGCAAATCCCAGACCTAACCTAGACCTAACATGAATTATTCTCTAAAATATTGATCGAAACCAGGTTTAATTGACTGTTTCAGTGTTGTACTTCATTATTACGTGATGCAATCCAGAAAAAGCCCAGGATCTAGCCATCAAGTATGAGAAATATGCGAAAGAATGAGCCTGATGGGAGCAAATCCCTGACCTAACCTAGACCTAACATGAATTATTCTCTAAAATATTGGTCAAAACCAGGTTTAATTGACTGTATCAGTGTAGTACCACATTACTACGTGATCCAATCCAGAAATAGCCCAGGATCTAGCCATGAAGTATGAGAAATATGCGAAAGTATGAGCCTGATGAGGACAAATCGTAGACCTAACCCAGACCTAACATGCGTTATTCTCTAAAATATTTATCAAGACCAGGTTTAATTGAATGTTTCAGTGTGGTACCATATTACTACGTGATCAAAACCAGAAAAAACCCAGGATCCGTTCAACAAGTATGTGAAGAATGCGAAAGTATGAGTCTGATCAGTGAAAATCTCGGGCCTCACCTAGATCTAACTTGCGTTGTCCTCTAAAATATTGATGGAAACCAGGTTTCATTGACTGTTTCAGTGTGGAACTACATTACAACATGATGCAATCCTGAAAAAGCCCAGAATCTAGCCATCAAGTATGAGAAATATGCGAAACAATGAGCCTGATGAGAGCAAATCCCAGACCTAACCTAGACCTACCATGCGTTATCCTCTAACATATTGAGCGAAACCAGGTTTAATGCACTGTTTCAGTGTGGTACCACACTATTTCGTGATCCAAACCAGAGAAAGCCCAGGATCTGTTCAAGAAGTATGTGAAAAACGCTAAATTGTGAGCCTGATGAGGGCAAATCTTAGACCTAACCCAGACCTAAGATGCGTTATCCTCTAAAATATTTATCCAGACCAGGTTTCATTGAATGTTTCAGTGTGGTACCACTTTACTACGTGATCCAATCCAGAAATAGCCCAGGATCTAGCCATGAAGTATGAGAAATATGCGAAAGTAGGAGCCTGATGAGGGCAAATCCTAGACCTATCCCAGTCCTAACTTGCGTTATCCTCTAAAATATTGATCGAAACCAGGTTTAATTGACTGTTTCAGCGTGGTAGCACATTACTACGTGATACAATCCAGAAACAGCCCAGGATCTAGCCATGAAGTATGAGAAATATGCGAAAGTATGAGCCTGATGAGAGCAAATCCCAGACCTAACCTAGACCTAACATGAATTATTCTCTAAAATATTGATCGAAACCAGGTTTAGTCGACTGTTTCAGTGCTGTACTTCATTACTACGTGATGCAATCCAGAAAAAGCCCAGGATCTAGCCATCAAGTATGAGAAATATGAGAAAGAATGAGCCTGATGGGAGCAAATCCCAGACCTAACCTAGACCTAACATGAATTATTCTCTAAAATATTGATCGAAACCAGGTTTAATTGACTGTTTCAGCGTGGTACCACATTACTACGTGATCCAATCCAGAAACAGCCCAGGATCTAGCCATGAAGTATGAGAAATATGCGAAAGTATGAGCCTGATGAGGGCAAATCCTAGACCTAACCCAGACCTAACATGCGTTGTGCTCTAAAATATTTATCAAGATCAGGTTTAATTGATTGTTTCAGTGTGGTCCCACATTACTACGTGATCCAAACCAGAAAAAACCCAGGATCTGTTCAACATGTATGAGAAATATGCGAAAGAATGAGCCTGATGAGAGCAAATCCCAGACCTAACCTAGACCTAACATGCGTTGTCCTCTAGAATATTGATGGATACCAGGTTTAGTTGATTGTTTCAGTGTTGTACTTCATTACTACGTGATGCAATCCAGGAAAAGCCCAGGATCTAGCCATCAAGTATGAGAAATATGCGAAAGAATGAACCTGATGAGAGCAAATCCCAGACCTAACCTAGACCTAACATGAATTATTCTCTAAAATATTGATCGAAACCAGGTTTAATTGACTGTTTTAGTGTTGTACTACATTACTACGTGATCAAAACCAGAAAAAACCCAGGATCCGTTCAACAAGTAAGTGAAGAATGCGAAAGTATGAGTCTGATCAGTGAAAATCTCAGGCCTTTCCTAGACCTAACTTGCGTTGTCCTCTAAAATATTGATGGAAACCAGGTTTCATTGACTGTTTCAGTGTGGTACTACATTACTACGTGATGCAATCCAGAAAAAGCCCAGGATCTAGCCATCAAGTATGAGAAATAAGCGAAAGAATGAGCCTGATGAGAGCAAATCCCAGACCTAACCTAGACCTAACATGCGTTATCCTCTAAAATATTGAGCGAAACCAGGTTTAATGGACTGTTTCAGTGTGGTACCACACTACTTCGTGATCCAAACCAGAAAAAACCCAGGATCTGTTCAACAAGTATGTGAAAAACGCTAAACTGTGAGCCTGATGAGGGCAAATCTTAGACCTAACCCAGACCTAAGATGCGTTATCCTCTAAAATATTTATCCAGACCAGGTTTAATGGACTGTTTCAGTGTGGTACCACACTACTTCGTGATCCAAACCAGAGAAAGCCCAGGATCTGTTCAAGAAGTATGTGAAAAACGCTAAACTGTGAGCCTGATGAGGGCAAATCTTAGACCTAACCCAGACCTAAGATGCGTTATCCTCTAAAATATTTATCCAGACCAGGTTTCATTGAATGTTTCAGTGTGGTACCACTTTACTACCAGATACATTCCAGAAACAGCCCAGGATCTAGCCATGAAGTATGAGAAATATGCGAAAGTATGAGCCTGATGAGGGCAAATCCTAGACCTAACCCAAACCTAACATGCGTTATCCTCTAAAATATTTATCAAGAAAAGGTTTAATTGAATGTTTCAGTGTGGTACCATATTACTACGTGATCAAAACCAGAAATAGCCCAGGATCTAGCCATGAAGTATGAGAAATATGCGAAAGTAGGAGCCTGATGAGGGCAAATCCTAGACCTATCCCAGACCTAACTTGCGTTGTCCTCTAAAATATTGATCGAAACCAGGTTTACTTGACTGCTTCAGTGTGGTACCACATTACTACGTGAACCAAACCAGAAAAAACCCAGGATCCGTTCAACAAGTATGTTAAAACTGCGACAGTATGACCCTGATGAGGGCAAATCCCAGGCCTAACCTAGACCTAACATGCGTTGTCCTCTAGAATATTGATGGAAACCAGGTTTAATTGACTGTTTCAGTGTTGTACTTCATTACTACGTGATGCAATCCAGAAAAAGCCCAGGATCTAGCCATCAAGTATGAGAAATATGCGAAAGAATGAGCCTGATGAGAGCAAATCCCAGACCTAACCTAGACCTAACATGCGTTGTCCTCTAGAATATTGATGGATACCAGGTTTAGTTGATTGTTTCAGTGTGGAACTACATTACAACATGATGCAATCCTGAAAAAGCCCAGAATCTAGCCATCAAGTATGAGAAATATGCGAAACAATGAGCCTGATGAGAGCAAATCCCAGACCTAACCTAGACCTACCATGCGTTATCCTCTAACATATTGAGCGAAACCAGGTTTAATGCACTGTTTCAGTGTGGTACCACACTATTTCGTGATCCAAACCAGAGAAAGCCCAGGATCTGTTCAAGAAGTATGTGAAAAACGCTAAATTGTGAGCCTGATGAGGGCAAATCTTAGACCTAACCCAGACCTAAGATGCGTTATCCTCTAAAATATTTATCCAGACCAGGTTTCATTGAATGTTTCAGTGTGGTACCACTTTACTACCAGATACAATCCAGAAACAGCCCAGGATCTAGCCATGAAGTATGAGAAATATGCGAAAGTATGAGCCTGATGAGGGCAAATCCTAGACCTAACCCAAACCTAACATGCGTTATCCTCTAAAATATTTATCAAGAAAAGGTTTAATTGAATGTTTCAGTGTGGTACCATATTACTACGTGATCAAAACCAGAAATAGCCCAGGATCTAGCCATGAAGTATGAGAAATATGCGAAAGTAGGAGCCTGATGAGGGCAAATCCTAGACCTATCCCAGACCTAACTTGCGTTGTCCTCTAAAATATTGATCGAAACCAGGTTTACTTGACTGCTTCAGTGTGGTACCACATTACTACGTGAACCAAACCAGAAAAAACCCAGGATCCGTTCAACAAGTAAGTGAAGAATGCGAAAGTATGAGTCTGATCAGTGAAAATCTCAGGCCTTTCCTAGACCTAACTTGCGTTGTCCTCTAAAATATTGATGGAAACCAGGTTTCATTGACTGTTTCAGTGTGGTACTACATTACTACGTGATGCAATCCAGAAAAAGCCCAGGATCTAGCCATCAAGTATGAGAAATAAGCGAAAGAATGAGCCTGATGAGAGCAAATCCCAGACCTAACCTAGACCTAACATGCGTTATCCTCTAAAATATTGAGCGAAACCAGGTGTAATGGACTGTTTCAGTGTGGTACCACACTACTTCGTGATCCAAACCAGAAAAAACCCAGGATCTGTTCAACAAGTATGTGAAAAACGCTAAACTGTGAGCCTGATGAGGGCAAATCTTAGACCTAACCCAGACCTAAGATGCGTTATCCTCTAAAATATTTATCCAGACCAGGTTTAATGGACTGTTTCAGTGTGGTACCACACTACTTCGTGATCCAAACCAGAGAAAGCCCAGGATCTGTTCAAGAAGTATGTGAAAAACGCTAAACTGTGAGCCTGATGAGGGCAAATCTTAGACCTAACCCAGACCTAAGATGCGTTATCCTCTAAAATATTTATCCAGACCAGGTTTCATTGAATGTTTCAGTGTGGTACCACTTTACTACCAGATACAATCCAGAAACAGCCCAGGATCTAGCCATGAAGTATGAGAAATATGCGAAAGTATGAGCCTGATGAGGGCAAATCCTAGACCTAACCCAAACCTAACATGCGTTATCCTCTAAAATATTTATCAAGAAAAGGTTTAATTGAATGTTTCAGTGTGGTACCATATTACTACGTGATCAAAACCAGAAATAGCCCAGGATCTAGCCATGAAGTATGAGAAATATGCGAAAGTAGGAGCCTGATGAGGGCAAATCCTAGACCTATCCCAGACCTAACTTGCGTTGTCCTCTAAAATATTGATCGAAACCAGGTTTACTTGACTGCTTCAGTGTGGTACCACATTACTACGTGAACCAAACCAGAAAAAACCCAGGATCCGTTCAACAAGTATGTTAAAACTGCGACAGTATGACCCTGATGAGGGCAAATCCCAGGCCTAACCTAGACCTAACATGCGTTGTCCTCTAGAATATTGATGGAAACCAGGTTTAATTGACTGTTTCAGTGTTGTACTTCATTACTACGTGATGCAATCCAGAAAAAGCCCAGGATCTAGCCATGAAGTATGAGAAATATGCGAAAGAATGAGCCTGATGAGAGCAAATCCCAGACCTAACCTAGACCTAACATGAATTATTCTCTAAAATATTGATCGAAACCAGGTTTAATTGACTGTTTCAGTGTTGTACTTCATTATTACGTGATGCAATCCAGAAAAAGCCCAGGATCTAGCCATCAAGTATGAGAAATATGCGAAAGAATGAGCCTGATGGGAGCAAATCCCTGACCTAACCTAGACCTAACATGAATTATTCTCTAAAATATTGATCGAAACCAGGTTTACTTGACTGCTTCAGTGTGGTCCCACATTACTACGTGATCCAAACCAGAAAAAACCCGGGTTCCGTTCAACAAGTATGTGAAGAATGCGAAAGTATGAGCCTGATGAGGACAAATCGTAGACCTAACCCAGACCTAACATGCGTTATTCTCTTAAATATTTATCAAGACCAGGTTTAATTGAATGATTCAGTGTGGTACCATATTACTACGTGATCAAAACCAGAGAAAACCCAGGATCCGTTCAACAAGTATGTGAAGAATGCGAAAGTATGAGTCTGATCAGTGAAAATCTCGGGCCTCACCTAGACCTAACTTGCGTTGTCCTCTAAAATATTGATGGAAACCAGGTTTCATTGACTGTTTCAGTGTGGTACTACATTACTACGTGATGCAATCCAGAAAAAGCCCAGGATCTAGCCATCAAGTATGAGAAATATGCGAAACAATGAGCCTGATGAGAGCAAATCCCAGACCTAACCTAGACCTACCATGCGTTATCCTCTAACATATTGAGCGAAACCAGGTTTAATGCACTGTTTCAGTGTGGTACCACACTATTTCGTGATCCAAACCAGAGAAAGCCCAGGATCTGTTCAAGAAGTATGTGAAAAACGCTAAATTGTGAGCCTGATGAGGGCAAATCTTAGACCTAACCCAGACCTAAGATGCGTTATCCTCTAAAATAATTATCCAGACCAGGTTTCATTGAATGTTTCAGTGTGGTACCACTTTACTCCGTGATCCAATCCAGAAATAGCCCAGGATCTAGCCATGAAGTATGAGAAATATGCGAAAGTAGGAGCCTGATGAGGGCAAATCCTAGACCTATCCCAGGCCTAACTTGCGTTGTCCTCTAAAATATTGATCGAAACCAGGTTTACTTGACTGCTTCAGTGTGGTCCCACATTACTACGTGATCCAAACCAGAAAAAACCCAGGTTCCGTTCAACAAGTATGTGAAGAATGCGAAAGTTTGAGTCTGATGAGGGAAAATCCCAGGCCTACCCTAGACCTAACATGCGTTATCCTCTAAAATATTGATCGAAACCAGGTTTAGTCGACAGTTTCAGTGTGGTCCCACATTACTACGTGATCCAAACCAGAAAAAACCCAGGATCCGTTCAACAAGTATGTGAAGAATGCGAAAGTATGAGTCCGATGAGGTCAAATCCCAGACCTATCCCAGACTTAACTTGCGTTATCCTCTAAAATATTGATCGAAACCAGGTTTAATCGACTGTTTCAGCGTGGTAGCACATTACTACGTGATACAATCCAGAAACAGCCCAGGATCTAGCCATGAAGTATGAGAAATATGCGAAAGTATGAGCCTGATGAGGGCAAATCCTAGACCTAACCCAAACCTAACATGCGTTATCCTCTAAAATATTTATCAAGACCAGGTTTAATTGAATGTTTCAGTGTGGTACCACATTACTACGTGAACCAAACCAGAAAAAACCCAGGATCCGTTCTAGAAGTATGTTAAAACTGCGACGTTATGACCCTGATGAGGGCAAATCCCAGGCCTAACCTAGACCTAACATGCGTTGTCCACTAAAATATTGATGGAAACCAGGTTTAATTGACTGTTTCAGTGTTGTACTTCATTACTACGTGATGCAATCTAGAAAAAGCCCAGGATCTAGCCATCAAGTATGAGAAATATGCGAAAGAATGAGCCTGTTGAGAGCAAATCCCAGACCTAACCTAGACCTAACATGAATTATTCTCTAAAATATTGATCGAAACCAGGTTTAATTGACTGTTTCAGTGTTGTACTTCATTACTACGTGATGCAATCCAGAAAAAGCCCAGGATCTAGCCATCAAGTATGAGAAATATGCGAAAGAATGAGCCTGATGAGAGCAAATCCCTGACCTAACCTAGACCTAACATGAATTATTCTCTAAAATATTGATCGAAACCAGGTTTACTTGACTGCTTCAGTGTGGTCCCACATTACTACGTGATCCAAACCAGAAAAAACCCGGGTTCCGTTCAACAAGTATGTGAAGAATGCGAAAGTATGAGTCTGATGAGGGAAAATACCAGGCCTAACCTAGACCTAACATGCGTTATCCTCAAAAATATTGACCGAAACCAGGTTTAATCGACTGTTTCAGTGTGGTACCACATTACTACGTGATCCAAACCAGAAAAAAACCCAGGACCTGTTCAACAAGTATTTGAAGTATGCGAAAGAATGTGTCTGATGAGGGCAAATCCCAGGCCTAAACTGGACCTAACATGCGTTGTCCTCTAAAATATTGATGGAAACCAGGTTTCATTGACTGTTTCAGTGTGGTACTACATTACTACGTGATGCAATCCAGAAAAAGCCCAGGATCTAGCCATCAAGTATGAGAAATAAGCGAAAGAATGAGCCTGATGAGAGCAAATCCCAGACCTAACCTTGACCTAACATGCGTTATCCTCTAAAATATTGAGCGAAACCAGGTTTAATGGACTGTTTCAGTGTGGTACCACATTACTTCGTGATCCAAACCAGAAAAAGCCAGGATCTGTTCAACAAGTATGTGAAAAACGCTAAACTGTGAGCCTGATGAGGGCAAATCGTAGACCTAACCCAGACCTAAGATGCGTTAACCTCTAAAATATTTATCCAGACGAGGTTTCATTGAATGTTTCCGTGTGGTACCACTTTACTACGTGATGCAATCCAGAAAAAGCCCAGGATCTAGCCATGAAGTATGAGAAATATGCGAAAGTATGAGCCTGATGGGGGCAAATCCTAGCCCTAACCCAGACCTAACATGCGTTAGCCTCTAAAATATTTATCAAGACCTGGTTTAATTGATAGTTTCAGTGTGGTACCACATTACTACGTGATGCAATCCAGAAAAAGCCCAGGATCTAGCCATCAAATTTGAGAAATATGCGAAAGAGTGTGCCTGATGAGAGCAAATCCCAGACCTAACCTAGACCTAACATGAATTATTCTCTAAAATATTGATCGAAACCAGGTTTAATTGACTGTTTCAGTGTGGTCCCACGTTACTACGTGATCCAAACCAGAAAAAACCCAGGTTCCGTTCAACAAGTATGTGAAGAATGTGAAAGTATGAGTCTGATGAGTGAAAATCCCATGCCTAACCTAGACCTAACATGCGTTATCCTCAAAAATATTGAGCGAAACCAGGTTTAATGGACTGTTTCAGTGTGGTACCACACTACGTCGTGATCCAAACCAGAAAAAACCCAGGATCTGTTCAACAAGTATGTGAAAAACGCTAAACTGTGAGCCTGATGAGGGCAAATCTTAGACCTAACCCAGACCTAAGATGCGTTAACCTCTAAAATATTTATCCAGACGAGGTTTCATTGAATGTTTCCGTGTGGTACCACTTTACTACATGATGCAATCCAGAAAAAGCCCAGGATCTAGCCATGAAGTATGAGAAATATGCGAAAGTATGAGCCTGATAAGGGCAAATCCTAGCCCTAACCCAGACCTAACATGCGTTAGCCTCTAAAATATTTATCAAGACCTGGTTTAATTGAAAGTTTCAGTGTGGTACCACATTACTACGTGATGCAATCCAGAAAAAGCCCAGGATCTAGCCATCATATTTGAGAAATATGCGAAAGAATGTGCCTGATGAGAGCAAATCCCAGACCTAACCTAGACCTAACATGAATTATTCTCTAAAATATTGATCAAGACCAGGTGTAATTGATTGTTTCAGTGTGGTCCCACATTACTACGTGATCCAAACCAGAAAAAACCCAGGATCTGTTCAACATGTATGAGAAATATGCGAAAGAATGAGCCTGATGAGAGCAAATCCCAGACCTAACACAGACCTAACATGAATTATTCTCTAAAATATTGATCGAAACCAGGTTTAATTGACTGTTTCAGTGTGGTCCCTCATTACTACGTGATCCAAACCAGAAAAAACCCAGGATCCGTTCAACAAGTATGTGAAGAATGCGAAAGTATGAGTCTGATGAGGGCAAATCCTAGACCTATCCCAGACCTACCATGCGTTATCATCTAAAATATTGATCCAAACCAGGTTTAATGGACTGTTTCAGCGTGGTACCACACTACTACGTGATCCAAACCAGAAAAAACCCAGGATCTGTTCAACAAGTATGTGAAAAACGCGAAAGTATAAGCCTGATGAGGGCAAATCCCAGACATATCCCAGACCAAACTTGCGTTGTCCTCTAAGATATTGATGGAAACCAGGTTTAATTGACTGTTTCAGTGTTGTACTTCATTCCTACGTGATGCAATCCAGAAAAAGCCCAGGATCTAGCCATCAAGTATGAGAAATATGCGAAAGAATGAGCCTGATGAGAGCAAATCCCAGACCTAACCTAGACCTAACATGAATAATTCTCTAAAATATTTATCGAAACCAGGTTTAATTGACTGTTTCAGTGTGGTGCCACATTACTACGTGATCCAAACCAGAGAAAACCCAGGATCCGTTCAACAAGTATGTGAAGAATGCGAAAGTATGAGTCCGATGAGTGAAAATCCCAGGCCTAACCTAGACCTAACATGCGTTATCCTCAAAAATATTGATCGAAACCTGGTTTAATCGACTGTTTCAGTGTGGCACCACATTACTATGTGATCCAGACCAGAAAATAGCCCAGGATCTGTTCAACAAGTATGTGAAAAACGCGAAAGTATGAGTCTGATGAGGTCAAATCCCAGACCTATCCCAGACTTAACTTGTGTTATCCTCTAAAATATTGATCGAAACCAGGTTTAATCGACTGTTTCAGCGTGGTACCACATTACTACGTGATACAATCCAGAAACAGCCCAGGATCTAGCCATGAAGGATGTGAAATATGCGAAAGTATGAGCCTGATGAGGGCAAATCCCAGACCTATCCCAGACTTAACTTGCGTTATCCTCTAAAATATTGATCGAAACCAGGTTTAATCGACTGTTTCAGCGTGGTACCAAATTACTACGTGATCCCAACCAGAAAATAACCCAGGATCTGTTCAACGAGTATGTGAAGTGTGCGAAAGTATGAGTCTGATGAGGTCAAATCCCAGACCTATCCCAGACCTAACTTGCGTTATCCTCTAAAATATTGATCGAAACCAGGTTTAATTGACCGTTTCCGTGTGGTACCACATTACTACGTGATCCAAACCAGAAAATACCCAGGATCAGTTCAACAAGTATGTGAAGAATGCGAAAGTATGAGCCTGATGAGGGCAAATCTCAGACCTATCTCAGACCTAACTTGCGTTATCCTCTAAAATATTGATCGAAACCAGGTTTAATTGACCGTTTCAGTGTGGTACCACATTACAATGTGATCCAAACCAGAAAATAACCCAGGATCTGTTCAAGGAGTATGTGAAGTGTTGCGAAAGTATGAGTCTGATGAGGTCAAATCCGAGAACTATCCCAGACCTAACTTGCGTTATCCTCTAAAATATTGATCAAAACCAGGTTTAATCGACTGTTTCAGTGTGGTACCACATTACTACGTGATCCAAACCAGAAAAAACCCAGGATCTAGCCATCAAGTATGAGAAATATGCGAAAGAATGAGCCTGATGAGAGCAAATCCCAGACCTAACCTAGACCTTACATGCGTTATCCTCTAAAATATTGAGCGAAACCAGGTTTAATGGACTGTTTCAGTGTGGTACCACATTACTTCGTGATCCAAACCAGAAAAAGCCAGGATCTGTTCTACAAGTATGTGAAAAACGCTAAACTGTGAGCCTGATGAGGGCAAATCGTAGACCTAACCCAGACCTAAGATGCGTTAACCTCTAAAATATTTATCCAGACGAGGTTTCATTGAATGTTTCCGTGTGGTACCACTTTACTACGTGATGCAATCCAGAAAAAGCCCAGGATCTAGCCATGAAGTATGAGAAATATGCGAAAGTATGAGCCTGATGAGGGCAAATCCTAGCCCTAACCCAGACCTATCATGCGTTAGCCTCTAAAATATTTATCAAGACCTGGTTTAATTGAAAGTTTCAGTGTGGTACCACATTACTACGTGATGCAATCCAGAAAAAGCCCAGGATCTAGCCATCAAGTTTGAGAAATATGCGAAAGAATGTGCCTGATGAGAGCAAATCCCAGACCTAACCTAGACCTAACATGAATTATTCTCTAAAATATTGATCGAAACCAGGTTTAATTGACTGTTTCAGTGTGGTCCCACGTTACTACGTGATCCAAACCAGAAAAAACCCAGGTTCCGTTCAACAAGTATGTGAAGAATGCGAAAGTATGAGTCTGATGAGTGAAAATCCCAGGCCGAACCTAGACCTAACATGCGTTATCCTCAAAAATATTGAGCGAAACCAGGTTTAATGGACTGTTTCAGTGTGGTACCACACGACTTCGTGATCCAAACCAGAAAAAACCCAGGATCTGTTCAACAAGTATGTGAAAAACGCTAAACTGTGAGCCTGATGAGGGCAAATCTTAGACCTAACCCAGACCTAACTTGCGTTATCCTCTAAAATATTTATCAAGACCAGGTTTAATTGATTGTTTCAGTGTGGTCCCACATTACTACGTGATCCAAACCAGAAAAAACCCAGGATCTGTTCAACATGTATGAGAAGTATGCGAAAGAATGAGCCTGATGAGAGCAAATCCCAGACCTAACATAGACCTAACATGAATTATTCTCTAAAATATTGATCGAAACCAGGTTTAATTGACTGTTTCAGTGTGGTCCCTCATTACTACGTGATCCAAACCAGAAATAACCCAGGATCCGTTCAACAAGTATGTGAAGAATGCGAAAGTATGAGTCTGATGAGTGAAAATCCCAGGCCTAACCTAGACCTAACATGCGTTATCCTCTAAGATATTGATCCAAACCAGGTTTAATGGACTGTTTCAGCGTGGTACCACACTACTACGTGATCCAAACCAGAAAAAACCCAGGATCTGTTCAACAAGTATGTGAAAAACGCGAAAGTATAAGCCTGATGAGGGCAAATCCCAGACATATCCCAGACCAAACTTGCGTTGTCCTCTAAGATATTGATGCAAACCAGGTTTAATTGACTGTTTCAGTGTTATACTTCATTACTACGTGATGCAATCCAGAAAAAGCCCAGGATCTAGCCATCAAGTATGAGAAATATGCGAAAGAATGAGCCTGATGAGAGCAAATCCCAGACCTAACCTAGACCTAACATGAATAATTCTCTAAAATATTGATCGAAACCAGGTTTAATTGACTGTTTCAGTGTGGTCCCACATTACTACGTGATCCAAACCAGAGAAAACCCAGGATCCGTTCAACAAGTATGTGAAGAATGCGAAAGTATGAGTCCGATGAGTGAAAATCCCAGGCCTAACCTAGACCTAACATGCGTTATCCTCAAAAATATTGATCGAAACCTGGTTTAATCGACTGTTTCAGTGTGGTACCACTTTACTACGTGATCCAATCCAGAAATAGCCCGGGATCTAGCCATGAAGTATGAGAAATATGCGAAAGTAAGAGCCTGATGAGGGCAAATCCTAGACCTATCCCAGACCTAACTTGCGTTATCCTCTAAAATATTGATCGAAACCAGGTTTAATTGACTGTTTCAGCGTGGTACCACATTACTACGTGATCCAATCCAGAAACAGCCCAGGATCTAGCCATGAAGTATGAGAAATATGCGAAAGTATGAGCCTGATGAGGGCAAATCCTAGACCTAACCTAGACCTAACATAAATTATTCTCTAAAATATTGATCGAAACCAGGTTTACTTGACTGCTTCAGTGTGGTCCCACATTACTACGTGATCCAATCCAGAAATAGCCCAGGATCTAGCCATGAAGTATGAGAAATATGCGAAAGTACGAGCCTGATGAGGGCAAATCCTAGACCTAACCTAGACCTAACATGCGTTATCCTCTATAATATTTATCAAGATCAGGTTTAATTGATTGTTTCAGTGTGGTCCCAAATTACTACGTGATCCAAACCAGAAAAAACCCAGGATCCGTTCAACAAGTATGTGAAGTGTGCGAAAGTATGAGTCTGATGAGGTCAAATCCCAGACCTATCCCAGACCTAACTTGCGTTATCCTCTAAAATATTGATCGAAACCAGGTTTAATTGACCGTTTCCGTGTGGTACCACATTACTACGTGATCCAAACCAGAAAATACCCAGGATCAGTTCAACAAGTATGTGAAGAATGCGAAAGTATGAGCCTGATGAGGGCAAATCTCAGACCTATCTCAGACCTAACTTGCGTTATCCTCTAAAATATTGATCGAAACCAGGTTTAATTGACCGTTTCAGTGTCGTACCACATTACAATGTGATCCAAACCAGAAAATAACCCAGGATCTGTTCAAGGAGTATGTGAAGTGTTGCGAAAGTATGAGTCTGATGAGGTCAAATCCGAGAACTATCCCAGACCTAACTTGCGTTATCCTCTAAAATATTGATCAAAACCAGGTTTAATCGACTGTTTCAGTGTGGTACCACATTACTACGTGATCCAAACCAGAAAAAACCCAGGATCTAGCCATCAAGTATGAGAAATATGCGAAAGAATGAGCCTGATGAGAGCAAATCCCAGACCTAACCTAGACCTTACATGCGTTATCCTCTAAAATATTGAGCGAAACCAGGTTTAATGGACTGTTTCAGTGTGGTACCACATTACTTCGTGATCCAAACCAGAAAAAGCCAGGATCTGTTCTACAAGTATGTGAAAAACGCTAAACTGTGAGCCTGATGAGGGCAAATCGTAGACCTAACCCAGACCTAAGATGCGTTAACCTCTAAAATATTTATCCAGACGAGGTTTCATTGAATGTTTCCGTGTGGTACCACTTTACTACGTGATGCAATCCAGAAAAAGCCCAGGATCTAGCCATGAAGTATGAGAAATATGCGAAAGTATGAGCCTGATGAGGGCAAATCCTAGCCCTAACCCAGACCTATCATGCGTTAGCCTCTAAAATATTTATCAAGACCTGGTTTAATTGAAAGTTTCAGTGTGGTACCACATTACTACGTGATGCAATCCAGAAAAAGCCCAGGATCTAGCCATCAAGTTTGAGAAATATGCGAAAGAATGTGCCTGATGAGAGCAAATCCCAGACCTAACCTAGACCTAACATGAATTATTCTCTAAAATATTGATCGAAACCAGGTTTAATTGACTGTTTCAGTGTGGTCCCACGTTACTACGTGATCCAAACCAGAAAAAACCCAGGTTCCGTTCAACAAGTATGTGAAGAATGCGAAAGTATGAGTCTGATGAGTGAAAATCCCAGGCCGAACCTAGACCTAACATGCGTTATCCTCAAAAATATTGAGCGAAACCAGGTTTAATGGACTGTTTCAGTGTGGTACCACACGACTTCGTGATCCAAACCAGAAAAAACCCAGGATCTGTTCAACAAGTATGTGAAAAACGCTAAACTGTGAGCCTGATGAGGGCAAATCTTAGACCTAACCCAGACCTAACTTGCGTTATCCTCTAAAATATTTATCAAGACCAGGTTTAATTGATTGTTTCAGTGTGGTCCCACATTACTACGTGATCCAAACCAGAAAAAACCCAGGATCTGTTCAACATGTATGAGAAGTATGCGAAAGAATGAGCCTGATGAGAGCAAATCCCAGACCTAACATAGACCTAACATGAATTATTCTCTAAAATATTGATCGAAACCAGGTTTAATTGACTGTTTCAGTGTGGTCCCTCATTACTACGTGATCCAAACCAGAAATAACCCAGGATCCGTTCAACAAGTATGTGAAGAATGCGAAAGTATGAGTCTGATGAGTGAAAATCCCAGGCCTAACCTAGACCTAACATGCGTTATCCTCTAAGATATTGATCCAAACCAGGTTTAATGGACTGTTTCAGCGTGGTACCACACTACTACGTGATCCAAACCAGAAAAAACCCAGGATCTGTTCAACAAGTATGTGAAAAACGCGAAAGTATAAGCCTGATGAGGGCAAATCCCAGACATATCCCAGACCAAACTTGCGTTGTCCTCTAAGATATTGATGCAAACCAGGTTTAATTGACTGTTTCAGTGTTATACTTCATTACTACGTGATGCAATCCAGAAAAAGCCCAGGATCTAGCCATCAAGTATGAGAAATATGCGAAAGAATGAGCCTGATGAGAGCAAATCCCAGACCTAACCTAGACCTAACATGAATAATTCTCTAAAATATTGATCGAAACCAGGTTTAATTGACTGTTTCAGTGTGGTCCCACATTACTACGTGATCCAAACCAGAGAAAACCCAGGATCCGTTCAACAAGTATGTGAAGAATGCGAAAGTATGAGTCCGATGAGTGAAAATCCCAGGCCTAACCTAGACCTAACATGCGTTATCCTCAAAAATATTGATCGAAACCTGGTTTAATCGACTGTTTCAGTGTGGTACCACTTTACTACGTGATCCAATCCAGAAATAGCCCGGGATCTAGCCATGAAGTATGAGAAATATGCGAAAGTAAGAGCCTGATGAGGGCAAATCCTAGACCTATCCCAGACCTAACTTGCGTTATCCTCTAAAATATTGATCGAAACCAGGTTTAATTGACTGTTTCAGCGTGGTACCACATTACTACGTGATCCAATCCAGAAACAGCCCAGGATCTAGCCATGAAGTATGAGAAATATGCGAAAGTATGAGCCTGATGAGGGCAAATCCTAGACCTAACCTAGACCTAACATAAATTATTCTCTAAAATATTGATCGAAACCAGGTTTACTTGACTGCTTCAGTGTGGTCCCACATTACTACGTGATCCAATCCAGAAATAGCCCAGGATCTAGCCATGAAGTATGAGAAATATGCGAAAGTACGAGCCTGATGAGGGCAAATCCTAGACCTAACCTAGACCTAACATGCGTTATCCTCTATAATATTTATCAAGATCAGGTTTAATTGATTGTTTCAGTGTGGTCCCAAATTACTACGTGATCCAAACCAGAAAAAACCCAGGATCCGTTCAACAAGTATGTGAAGAATGCGAAAGTAAGAGCCTGATGAGGGCAAATCCTAGACCTATCCCAGACCTAACTTGCGTTATCCTCTAAAATATTGATCGAAACCAGGTTTAATTGACTGTTTCAGCGTGGTACCACATTACTACGTGATCCAATCCAGAAACAGCCCAGGATCTAGCCATGAAGTATGAGAAATATGCGAAAGTATGAGCCTGATGAGGGCAAATCCTAGACCTAACCCAGACCTAACATGCGTTATCCTTTAAAATATTTATCAAGATCAGGTTTAATTGATTGTTTCAGTGTGGTCCCACATTACTACGTGATACAAACCAGAAAAAACCCACGATCTGTTCAACAAGTATGAGAAATATGGGAAGGAATGAGCCTGATGAGAGCAAATCCCAGACCTAACTTAGACCTAACATGAATTATTCTCTAAAATATTGATCGAAACCAGGTTTACTTGACTGTTTCAGTGTGGTCCCACATTACTACGTGAACCAAACCAGAAAAAACCCAGGATCTGTTCAACAAGTATGTAAAAAACGCGAAAGTATGAGTCTGATGATGTCAAATCCCAGACCTATCCCAGACTTAACTTGCGTTATCCTCTAAAATATTGATCGAAACCAGGTTTAATCGACTGTTTCAGCGTGGTGCCACATTACTACGTGATACAATCCAGAAACAGCCCAGGATCTAGCCATGAAGTATGAGAAATATGCGAAAGTATGAGCCTGGTGAGGGCAAATCCTAGACCTAACCCAAACCTAACATGCGTTATCCTCTAAAATATTTATCAAGACCAGGTTTAATTGAATGTTTCAGTGTGGTAACACATTACTACGTGAACCAAACCAGAAAAAACCCAGGATCCGTTCAACAAGTATGTTAAAACTGCGACAGTATGACCCTGATGAGGGCAAATCCCAGGCCTAACCTAGACCTAACATGCGTTGTCCTCTAAAATATTTATCACGAAAAGGTTTAATTGAATGTTTCAGTGTGGTACCACATTACAACGTGAACCAAACCAGAAAAAACCCAGGATCTGTTCAACAAGTATGTTAAAACTGCGACAGTATGACTCTGATCAGTGAAAATCTCAGGCCTTACCTAGCCCAAACTTGCGTTGTCCTCTAAAATATTGATGGAAACCAGGTTTCATTGAATGTTTCAGTGTGGTACCACATTACTACGTGATCCAATCCAGAAATAGCCCAGGATCTAGCCATGAAGTATGAGAAATATGCGAAAGTAGGGGCCTGATGAGGGCAAATCCTAGACCTATCCCAGACCTAACTTGCGTAATCCTCTAAAATATTGATCGAAACCAGGTTTAATTGACTGTTTCAGCGTGGTACCACATTACTACGTGATCCAATCCAGAAACAGCCCAGGATCTAGCCATGAAGTATGAGAAATATGCGAAAGTATGAGCCTGATGAGGGCAAATCCTAGACCTAACCCAGACCTAACATGCGTTATCCTCTAAAATATTTATCAAGATCAGGTTTAATTGATTGTGTCAGTGTGGTCCCACATTACTACGTGATCCAAACCAGAAAAAACCCAGGATCTGTTCAACATGTATGAGAAATATGCGAAAGAATGAGCCTGATGAGAGCAAATCCCAGACCTAACCTAGACCTAACATGCGTTGTCCTCTAGAATATTGATGGAAACCAGGTTTAGTTGACTGTTTCAGTGTTGTACTTCATTACTACGTGATGCAATCCAGAAAAAGCCCAGGATCTAGCCATCAAGTATGAGAAATATGCGAAAGAATGAACCTGATGAGAGCAAATCCCAGACCTAACCTAGACCTAACATGAATTATTCTCTAAAATATTGACCGAAACCAGGTTTAATTGACTGTTTCAGTGTTGTACTACATTACTACGTGATCAAAACCAGAAAAAACCCAGGATCCGTTCAACAAGTATGTGAAGAATGCGAAAGTATGAGTCTGATCAGTGAAAATCTCAGGCCTTACCTAGACCTAACTTGCGTTGTCCTCTAAAATATTGATGGAAACCAGGTTTCATTGACTGTTTCAGTGTGGTACTACATTACTACGTGATGCAATCCAGAAAAAGCCCAGGATCTAGCCATCAAGTATGAGAAATAAGCGAAAGAATGAGCCTGATGAGAGCAAATCACAGACCTAACCTAGACCTAACATGCGTTATCCTCTAAAATATTGAGCGAAACCAGGTTTAATTGACTGTTTCAGCGTGGTACCACATTACTACGTGAACCAAACCAGAAAAAACCCAGGATCCGTTCAACAAGTATGTTAAAACTGCGACAGTATGACCCTGATGAGGGCAAATCCCAGGCCTAACCTAGACCTAACATGCGTTGTCCTCTAGAATATTGATGGAAACCAGGTTTAATTGACTGTTTCAGTGTTGTACTTCATTACTACGTGATGCAATCCAGAAAAAGCCCAGGATCTAGCCATCAAGTATGAGAAATATGCGAAAGAATGAGCCTGATGAGAGCAAATCCCAGACCTAACCTAGACCTAACATGAATTATTCTCTAAAATATTGGTCAAAACCAGGTTTAATTGACTGTTTCAGTGTAGTACCACATTACTACGTGATCCAATCCAGAAATAGCCCAGGATCTAGCCATGAAGTATGAGAAATATGCGAAAGTATGAGCCTGATGAGGACAAATCGTAGACCTAACCCAGACCTAACATGCGTTATTCTCTAAAATATTTATCAAGACCAGGTTTAATTGAATGTTTCAGTGTGGTACCATATTACTACGTGATCAAAACCAGAAAAAACCCAGGATCCGTTCAACAAGTATGTGAAGAATGCGAAAGTATGAGTCTGATGAGGTCAAATCCCAGACCTATCCCAGACTTAACTTGCGTTATCCTCTAAAATATTGATCGAAACCAGGTTTAATGGACTGTTTCAGTGTGGTACCACACTACTTCGTGATCCAAACCAGAAAAAACCCAGGATCTGTTAAACAAGTATGTGAAAAACGCTAAACTGTGAGCCTGATGAGGGCAAATCTTAGACCTAACCCAGACCTAAGATGCGTTATCCTCTAAAATATTTATCCAGACCAGGTTTCATTGAATGTTTCAATGTGGTACCACTTTACTACGTGATCCAATCCAGAAATAGCCCAGGATCTAGCCATGAAGTATGAGAAATATGCGAAAGTAGGAGCCTGATGAGGGCAAATCCTAGACCTATCCCAGACCTAACTTGCGTTATCCTCTAAAATATTGATCGAAACCAGGTTTAATTGACTGTTTCAGCGTGGTACCACATTACTACGTGATACAATCCAGAAACAGCCCAGGATCTAGCCATGAAGTATGAGAAATATGCGAAAGTATGAGCCTGATGAGAGCAAATCCTAGACTTAACCCAGACCTAACATGCGTTATCCTCTAAAATATTTATCAAGATCAGGTTTAATTGATTGTTTCAGTGTGGTCCCACATTACTACGTGATCCAAACCAGAAAAAACCCAGGTTCCGTTCAACAAGTATGTGAAGAATGCGAAAGTTTGAGTCTGATGAGGGAAAATCCCAGGCCTAACCTAGACCTAACATGCGTTATCCTCTAACATATTGATCGAAACCAGGTTAAGTCGACTGTTTCAGTGTGGTCCCACATTACTACGTGATCCAAACCAGAAAAAACCCAGGATCCGTTCAACAAGTATGTGAAGAATGCGAAAGTATGAGTCTGATGAGGTCAAATCCCAGACCTATCCCAGACTTAACTTGCGTTATCCTCTAAAATATTGATCGAAACCAGGTTTAATCGACTGTTTCAGCGTGGTACCACATTACTACGTGATACAATCCAGAAACAGCCCAGGATCTAGCCATGAAGTATGAGAAATATGCGAAAGTATGAGCCTGATGAGGGCAAATCCTAGACCTAACCCAAACCTAACATGCGTTATCCTCTAAAATATTTATCAAGACCAGGTTTAATTGAATGTTTCAGTGTGGTACCACATTACTACGTGAACCAAACCAGAAAAAACCCAGGATCCGTTCAACAAGTATGTTAAAACTGCGACAGTATGACCCTGATGAGGGCAAATCCCAGGCCTAACCTAGACCTAACATGCGTTGTCCTCTAAAATATTGATGGAAACCAGGTTTAATTGACTGTTTCAGTGTTGTACTTCATTACTACGTGATGCAATCCAGAAAAAGCCCAGGATCTAGCCATCAAGTATGAGAAATATGCGAAAGAATGAGCCTGATGAGAGCAAATCCCAGACCTAACCTAGACCTAACATGAATTATTCTCTAAAATATTGATCGAAACCAGGTTTAATTGACTGTTTCAGTGTTGTACTTCATTACTACGTGATGCAATCCAGTAAAAGTCCAGGATCTAGCCATCAAGTATGAGAAATATGCGAAAGAATGAGCCTGATGAGAGCAAATCCCTGACCTAACCTAGACCTAACATGAATTATTCTCTAAAATATTGATCGAAACCTGGTTTACTTGACTGCTTCAGTGTGGTCCCACATTACTACGTGATCCAAACCAGAAAAAACCCAGGTTCCGTTCAACAAGTATGTGAAGAATGCGAAAGTATGAGTCTGATGAGGGAAAATCCCAGGCCTAACCTAGACCTAACATGCGTTATCCTCAGAAATATTGACCGAAACCAGGTTTAATCGACAGTTTCAGTGTGGTACCACATTACTACGTGATCCAAACCAGAAAAAAACCCAGGACCTGTTCAACAAGTATTTGAAGTATGCGAAAGAATGAGTCTGATGAGGGCAAATCCCAGGCCTAAACTGGACCAGACATGCGTTATCCTCAAAAATATTAATCGAAACCAGTTTTAATCGACTGTTTCAGTGTGGTACCACATTACTACGTGAACCAAACCAGAAAAAACCCAGGATCCGTTCAACAAGTATGTTAAAACTGCGACAGTATGACCCTGATGAGGGCAAATCCCAGGCCTAACCTAGACCTAACATGCGTTGTCCTCTAGAATATTGATGGAAACCAGGTTTAATTGACTGTTTCAGTGTTGTACTTCATTACTACGTGATGCAATCCAGAAAAAGCCCAGGATCTAGCCATCAAGTATGAGAAATATGCGAAAGAATGAGCCTGATGAGAGCAAATCCCAGACCTAACCTAGACCTAACATGAATTATTCTCTAAAATATTGGTCAAAACCAGGTTTAATTGACTGTTTCAGTGTAGTACCACATTACTACGTGATCCAATCCAGAAATAGCCCAGGATCTAGCCATGAAGTATGAGAAATATGCGAAAGTATGAGCCTGATGAGGACAAATCGTAGACCTAACCCAGACCTAACATGCGTTATTCTCTAAAATATTTATCAAGACCAGGTTTAATTGAATGTTTCAGTGTGGTACCATATTACTACGTGATCAAAACCAGAAAAAACCCAGGATCCGCTCAACAAGTATGTGAAGAATGCGAAAGTATGAGTCTGATGAGGTCAAATCCCAGACCTATCCCAGACTTAACTTGCGTTATCCTCTAAAATATTGATCGAAACCAGGTTTAATGGACTGTTTCAGTGTGGTACCACACTACTTCGTGATCCAAACCAGAAAAAACCCAGGATCTGTTAAACAAGTATGTGAAAAACGCTAAACTGTGAGCCTGATGAGGGCAAATCTTAGACCTAACCCAGACCTAAGATGCGTTATCCTCTAAAATATTTATCCAGACCAGGTTTCATTGAATGTTTCAATGTGGTACCACTTTACTACGTGATCCAATCCAGAAATAGCCCAGGATCTAGCCATGAAGTATGAGAAATATGCGAAAGTAGGAGCCTGATGAGGGCAAATCCTAGACCTATCCCAGACCTAACTTGCGTTATCCTCTAAAATATTGATCGAAACCAGGTTTAATTGACTGTTTCAGCGTGGTACCACATTACTACGTGATACAATCCAGAAACAGCCCAGGATCTAGCCATGAAGTATGAGAAATATGCGAAAGTATGAGCCTGATGAGAGCAAATCCTAGACTTAACCCAGACCTAACATGCGTTATCCTCTAAAATATTTATCAAGATCAGGTTTAATTGATTGTTTCAGTGTGGTCCCACATTACTACGTGATCCAAACCAGAAAAAACCCAGGTTCCGTTCAACAAGTATGTGAAGAATGCGAAAGTTTGAGTCTGATGAGGGAAAATCCCAGGCCTAACCTAGACCTAACACACGTTATCCTCTAAAATATTGATCGAAACCAGGTTAAGTCGACTGTTTCAGTGTGGTCCCACATTACTACGTGATCCAAACCAGAAAAAACCCAGGATCCGTTCAACAAGTATGTGAAGAATGCGAAAGTATGAGTCTGATGAGGTCAAATCCCAGACCTATCCCAGACTTAACTTGCGTTATCCTCTAAAATATTGATCGAAACCAGGTTTAATCGACTGTTTCAGCGTGGTACCACATTACTACGTGATACAATCCAGAAACAGCCCAGGATCTAGCCATGAAGTATGAGAAATATGCGAAAGTATGAGCCTGATGAGGGCAAATCCTAGACCTAACCCAAACCTAACATGCGTTATCCTCTAAAATATTTATCAAGACCAGGTTTAATTGAATGTTTCAGTGTGGTACCACATTACTACGTGAACCAAACCAGAAAAAACCCAGGATCCGTTCAACAAGTATGTTAAAACTGCGACAGTATGACCCTGATGAGGGCAAATCCCAGGCCTAACCTAGACCTAACATGCGTTGTCCTCTAAAATATTGATGGAAACCAGGTTTAATTGACTGTTTCAGTGTTGTACTTCATTACTACGTGATGCAATCCAGAAAAAGCCCAGGATCTAGCCATCAAGTATGAGATATATGCGAAAGAATGAGCCTGATGAGAGCAAATCCCAGGCCTAACCTAGACCTAACATGAATTATACTCTAAAATATTGATCGAAACCAGGTTTAATTGACTGTTTCAGTGTTGTACTTCATTACTACGTGATGCAATCCAGAAAAAGTCCAGGATCTAGCCATCAAGTATGAGAAATATGCGAAAGAATGAGCCTGATGAGAGCAAATCCCTGACCTAACCTAGACCTAACATGAATTATTCTCTAAAATAATGATCGAAACCTGGTTTACTTGACTGCTTCAGTGTGGTCCCACATTACTACGTGATCCAAACCAGAAAAAACCCAGGTTCCGTTCAACAAGTATGTGAAGAATGCGAAAGTATGAGTCTGATGAGGGAAAATCCCAGGCCTAACCTAGACCTAACATGCGGCATCTACTAAAATATTGAGCGAAACCAGGTTTAATTGACTGTTTTAGTGTGGTCCCACATTACTACGTGATCCAATCCAGAAAGAGCCCAGGATCTAGCCATGAAGTATGAGAAATATGCGAAAGTATGAGCCTGACGAGGGCAAATCCTAGACCTAACCCAGACCTAACATGCGTTATCCTCTAAAATATTTATCAAGACCAGGTTTAATTGATTGTTTCAGTGTGGTCCCACATTACTACGTGATCCAAACCAGAAAAAAACCAGGATCCGTTCAACAAGTATGTGAAGAATGCGAAAGTATGAGTCTGATGAGTGAAAATCCCAGACCAAACCTAGACCTAACTTGCGTTATCCTCAAAAATATTGATCGAAACCGAGTTTAATCGACTGTTTCTGTGTGGTACCACATTACTACCTGACCCAAACCAGAAAAAACCCAGGATCTGTTCAACAAGTATGTGAAGAATGCGAAAGTATGAGTCTGATGAGTGAAAATCCCAGACCTATCCCAGACCAAACTTGCGTTATCCTCTAAAATATTGATCGAAACCAGGTTTAATCGACTGTTTCAGTGTGGTACCACTTTGCTACGTGATCCAAACCAGAAAAAACCCAGGATCAGTTCAACGAGCATGTGAAAAACGCGAAAGTATGAGCCTGATGAGGGCGAATCCCAGACCTATCCCAGACCTAACTTGCGTTATCCTATAAAATATTGATCGAAACCAGGTTTAATTGACTGTTTCAGCGTGGTACCACATTACTACGTGATACAATCCAGAAACAGCCCAGGATCTAGCCATGAAGTATGAGAAATATGCGTAAGTATGAGCCTGATGAGGGCAAATCCTAGACCTAACCCAAACCTAACATGCGTTATCCTCTAAAATATTGATCCAAACCAGGTTTAATGGACTGTTTCGGTGTGGTCCCACATTACTACGTGATCCAAACCAGAAAAAACCCAGGCTCCGTTCAGCAAGTATGTGAAGAATACGAAAGTATGTGTCTGGTGAGTGAAAATCCCAGGCCTAACCCAGACCTAACTTGCGTTGTCCTCTAAAATATTTATCATGACCAGGTTTAATTGATTGTTTCAGTGTGGCCCCACATTACTACGTGATCCAAACCAGAAAAAACCCAGGATCCGTTCAACAAGTATGTGAAGAATGCGAAAGTATGAGTCTGATGAGTGAAAATCCCAGACCTATCCCAGACCAAACTTGCGTTATCCTCTAAAATATTGATCGAAACCAGGTTTAATCGACTGTTTCAGTGTGGTACCACTTTGCTACGTGATTCAAACCAGAAAAAACCCAGGATCAGTTCAACGAGCATGTGAAAAACGCGAAAGTATGAGCCTGATGAGGGCGAATCCCAGACCTATCCGAGACCTAACATGCGTTATCCTCATAAATATTGATCGAAACCTAGGTTAATCGACTGTTTCAGTGTGGTACCACATTACTACGTGACCCAAACCAGGAAAAACCCAGGATCTGTTCAACAAGTAAGTGAAAAACGCGAAAGTATGAGCCTGATGAGGGCAAATCCCAGACCTATCCCAGACCTAACTTGCGTTATCCTCTAAAATATTTATCCAAACCAGGTTTAATGGACTGTTTCAGTGTGGTACCACACTACTACGTAATCCAAACCAGAAAAGACCCAGGATCTGTTCAACAAGTATGTGAAAAACGCGAAAGTATGAGCCTGGTGAGGGCAAATCCCAGACCTATCCCAGACCTAACTTGCGTTGTCCTCTAAAATATTTATCATGACCAGGTTTAATTGATTGTTTCAGTGTGGCCCCACATTACTACGTGATCCAAACCAGAAAAAACCCAGGATCCGTTCAACAAGTATGTGAAGAATGCGAAAGTATGAGTCTGATGAGTGAAAATCCCAGGCCTAACCTAGACCTAACATGCGTTATCCTCAAAATTATTGATCGAAACCTGGTTTAATCGACTGTTTCAGTGTGGTACCACATTACTACGTGACCCAAACCAGAAAAAACCCAGAATCTGTTCAACAAGTATGTGAAAAACACGTAAGTATAAGCCTGATGAGGGCAAATCCTAGACCTAACCCAGACCTAACATGCGTTGTCCTCTAAAATATTTATCAAGACCAGGTTTAATTGATTGTTTCAGTGTGGTCCCACATTACTACGTGATGCAATCCAGAAAAAGCCCAGGATCTAGCCATCAAGTATGAGAAATATGCGAAAGAATGAGCCTGATGAGAGCAAATCCCAGACCTAATCTAGACCTAACATGAAGTATTCTCTAAAATATTGATCGATACCAGGTTTAATCGACTGTTTCAGTGTGGTACCACATTACTACGTGATCCAAACCAGTAAGAACCCAGGATCCGTTCAACAAGTATGTGGAGAATGCGAAAGTATGAGTAGTGATGAGTGAAAATCCTCGGCCTAACCTAGACCTAACGTGCGTTGTCCTCTAAAATATTGATGGAAGCAGGTTTAATTGACTGTTTCAGTGTTGCACTTCATTACTACCTGATCCAAACCAGTAAAAACCCAGGATCCGTTCAACAAGTACGTGAAGAATGCGAAAGTATGAGTGTGATGAGCGAAAATCCCAGGGCTAACCTAGACCTAACAAGCGTTACCCTCTAAAATATTTATCAAGACCAGGTTTAATTGACTGTTTCAGCGTGGTACCACATTACTACGTGACACAACCCAGAAACAGCCCAGGATCTAGCCATGAAGTATGAGAAATATGCGAAAGTATGAGCCTGATGAGGGCAAATCCTAGACCTAACCCAAACCTAACATGCGTTATCCTCTAACATATTTATCAAGACCAGGTTTAATTGAATGTTTCAGTGTGGTACCACATTACTACGTGATACAATCCAGAAACAGCCCAGGATCCGTTCAACAAGAATGTGAAGAATACGAAAGTATGTGTCTGATGAGTGAAAATCCCAGGACTAACCTAGACCTAACATGCGTTATCCTCATAAATATTGATGGAAACCAGATTTAATTGACTGTTGCAGTGTTGTACTTCATTACTACGTGATGCAATCCAGGAAGAGCCCAGGATCTAGCCATCAAGTATGAGAAATATGCGAAAGAATGAGCCTGATGAGAGCAAGTCCCAGACCTATCCTAGACCTAACATGAATTATTCTCTAAAATATTGATCGAAAACAGGTTTACTTGACTGTTTCAGTGTGGTCCCACATTACTACGTGATCCAAACCAGAAAAAACCCAGGATCCGTTCAACAAGTATGTGAAGAATGCGAAAGTATGAGTCTGATGGGTGAAAATCGCAGACCTAACCTAGCCCTAACATGCGTTATCCTCTAAAATATTGATCCAAACCAGGTTTAATGGACTGTTTCAGTGTGGTACCACACTACTTCGTGATCCAAACCAGAAAAACCCCAGGATCTGTTAAACAAGTATGTGAAAAACGCTTAACTGTGAGCCTGATGAGGGCAAATCTTAGACCTAACCCAGACCTAAGATGCGTTATCCTCTAAAATATTTATCCAGACCAGGTTTCATTGAATGTTTCAGTGTGGTACCACTTTACTACGTGATCCAATCCAGAAATAGCCCAGGATCTAGGCATGAAGTATGAGAAATATGCGAAAGTAAGAGCCTGGTGAGGGCAAATCCTAGACCTATCCCAGACCTAACTTGCGTTGTTCTCTAAGATATTGATGGAAACCAGGTTTAATTGACTGTTTCAGTGTTGTACTTCATTACTACGTGATCCAAACCCGAAAAAACCCAGGATCTTTTCAACATGTATGAGAAATATGCGTAAGAATGAGCCTGATGAGAGCAAATCCCAGACCTATCCTAGACCTAACATGAATTATTCTCTAAAATATTGATCGAAAACTGGTTTACTTGACTGTTTCAGTGTGGTCCTACATTACTACGTGATCCAAACCAGAAAAAACCCAGGATCCGTTCAACAAGAATGTGAAGAATGCGATAGTATGAGTCTGATGGGTGAAAATCCCAGGCCTACCCTAGACCTAACATGCGTTATCCTCTAAAATATTGATCGAAACCTTGTTTAATCGACAGTATCAGTGTTGTACTTCATTACTACGTGATGCAATCCAGAAAAACCCCAGGAGCTAGCCATCAAGTATGAGAAATATGGGAAAGAATGAGCCTGATGAGAGCAAATTCCAGACCTAACCTAGACCTTACATGCGTTATCCTCTAAAATATTGAGCGAAACCAGGTTTAATGGACTGTTTCAGTGTGGTACCACACTACTTCGTGATCCAAACCAGAAAAAACCCAGGATCCGTTCAACAAGTATGTGAAGAATGCGAAAGTATGAGTCTGATGGGTGAAAATCGCAGGCCGAACCTAGACCTAACATGCGTTGTCCTCTAAGATATTGATGGAAACCAGGTCTAATTGACCGTTTCAGTGTGGTACCACATTACTATGTGATCCAAACCAGAAAATAACCCAGGATCTGTTCAAGGAGTATGTGAAGTGTTGCGAAAGTATGAGTCTGATGAGGTCAAATCCCAGACCTATCCCAGACCTAACTTGCGTTATCCTCTAAAATATTGATCGAAACCAGGTTTAATCGACTGTTTCAGTGTGGTCCCACATTACTACGTGATCCAAACCAGAAAAAACCCAGGATCCGTTCAACAAGTTTGTGAAGAATGCGAAAGTATGAGTCTGATGCGTGAAAATCGCAGGCCTAACCTAGACCTAACATGCGTTATCCTCCAAAATATTGAGCGAAACCTGGTTTAATCGACTGTTTCAGTGTGGTACCACATTACTATGTGATCCAAACCAGAAAATAACCCAGGATCTGTTCAAGGAGTATGTGAAGTGTTGCGAAAGTATGAGTCTGATGAGGTCAAATCCCAGACCTATCCCAGACCTAACTTGCGTTATCCTCTAAAA
This sequence comes from Colletes latitarsis, assembly GCF_051014445.1. NCBI lineage: Eukaryota > Metazoa > Arthropoda > Insecta > Hymenoptera > Colletidae > Colletes > Colletes latitarsis. Next base: position 15,971,948 of record NW_027488369.1, read on the forward strand.
TATTGATCGAAACCAGGTTTAATCGACTGTTTCAGTGTGGTCCCACATTACTACGTGATCCAAACCAGAAAAAACCCAGGATCCGTTCAACAAGTATGTGAAGAATGCGATAGTATGAGTCTGATGGGTGAAAATCCCAGACCTAACCTAGACCTAACATGCGTTATCCTCTAAAATATTGATCCAAACCAGGTTTAATGGACTGTTTCAGCGTGGTACCACACTACTACGTGATCCAAACCAGAAAAAACCCAGGATCTGTTCAACAAGTGTGTGAAAAACGCGAAAGTATGAGCCTGATGAGGGCAAATCCCAGACATATCCCAGACCTAACTTGCGTTATCCTCTAAAATATTGATCGAAACCAGGTTTAATCGACTGTTTCAGTGTGGTCCCACATTACTACGTGATCCAAACCAGAAAGAAGCCAGGATCTGTTCAACATGTATGAGAAATATGCGACTGAATCAGCCTGATGAGAGCAAATCCCAGATCTAACATAGACCTAACATGAATTATTCTCTAAAATATTGATCGAAACCAGGTTTAACTGACTGTTTCAGTGTGGTCCCACATTACTACGTGATCCAAACGAGAAAAAACCCAGGATCCGTTCAACAAGTATGTGAAGAATGCGAAAGTATGAGCCTGATGAGGTCAAATCCCAGGCCTAACCTAGACCTAACATGCGTTATCCTCAAAAATATTGATCGAAACCTGGTTTAATCGACTGTTTCAGTGCGGTACCACATTACTATGTGATCCAAACCAGAAAATAACCCAGGATCTGTTCAACGAGTATGTGAAGTGTGCGAAGGGATGAGTCTGATGAGGTCAAATCCCAGACCATTCCCAGACTTAACTTGCGTTATCCTCTAAAATATTGATCGAAACCAGGTTTAATCGACTGTTTCAGTGTGGTACCACATTACTACGTGATCCAAACCAGAAAAAACACAGGATCTAGCCATCAAGTATGTGAAGAATGCGAAAGTATGAGTCTGATGAGTGAAAATCCCAGGCCTAACCTAGACCTAACATGCGTTATCCTCAAAAATATTGATCGAAACCTGGTTTAATCGTCTGTTTCAGTAAGGTACCACATTACTATGTGATCCTAACCAGAAAAAACCCAGGATCTGTTCAACAAGTATGTGAAAAACGCGAAAGTATGAGCCTGATGAGGGCAAATCCTAGACCTAACCCAGACCTAACATGCGTTAGCCTCTAAAATATTTATCAAGACCAGGTTTAATTGAATGTTTCAGTGTGGTACCACATTACTACGTGATGCAATCCAGAAAAAGCCCAGGATCTAGCCATCAAGTTTGAGAAATATGCGAAAGAATGAGCCTGATGAGGGCAAATCGCAGACCTAGCCTTGACCTAACATGAATTATTCTCTAAAATATTGATCGAAACCAGGTTTAATTGACCGTTTCAGTGTGGTACCACATTACTACGTGATCCAAAACAGAAAAAACCCAGGATCCGTTCAACAAGTATGTGAAAAATGCGAAAGTATGAGTCCGATCAGTGAAAATCTCAGGCCTTACCTAGACCAGCATGCGTTGTCCTCTAAAATATTGATGGAAACCAGGTTTCATTGTCTGTTTCAGTGTGGTGCTACATTACTACGTGATGCAATCCAGAAAAAGCCCAGGATCTAGCCATCAAGTATGAGAAATATGCGAAAGAATGAGCCTGGTGAGAGCAAATCCCAGACCTAACCTAGACCTAACATGCTTTATCCTCTAAAATATTGATGGAAACCAGGTTTCATTGACTGTTTCAGTGTGGTACCATACTACTTTGTGATCCAAACCAGAAAAAACCTAGGATCTGTTCAACAAGTATGTGAAAAACGCGAAACTGTGAGCCTGATGAGGGCAAATCTTAGACCTAACCCAGACCTAAGATGGGTTACCCTCTAAAATATTTATCCAGACCAGATTTCATTGAATGTTTCAGTGTGGTACCACATTACTACGTGATCCAATCCAGAAAATAACCCAGGATCTGTTCAAGGAGTATGTGAAGTGTTGCGAAAGTATGAGTCTGATGAGGTCAAATCCCAGACCTATCCCAGACCTAACTTGCGTTATCCTCTAAAATATTGATCGAAACCAGGATTAATCGACTGTTTCAGTGTGGTCCCACATTGCTACGTGATCCAAACCAGAAAAAACCCAGGATCCGTTCAACAAGTATGTGAAGAATGCGATAGTATGAGTCTGATGGGTGAAAATCCCAGACCTAACCTAGACCTAACATGCGTTATCCTCTAAAATATTGATCCAAACCAGGTTTAATGGACTGTTTCAGCGTGGTACCACACTACTACGTGATCCAAACCTGAAAAAACCCAGGATCTGTTCAACAAGTGTGTGAAAAACGCGAAAGTATGAGCCTGATGAGGGCAAATCCCAGACATATCCCAGACCTAACTTGCGTTGTCCTCTAAGATATTGATGGAAACCAGGTTTAGTTGACTGTTTCAGTGTTGTACTTCATTACTACGTGATGCAATCCAGAGAAAGCCCAGGAGCTAGCCATCAAGTATGAGAAATATGCGAAAGAGTGAGACTGATGAGAGCAAATCCCAGGCCTAACCTAGACCTAACATGAATTATTCTCTAAAATATTGATCGAAACCAGGTTTAATTGACTGTTTCAGTGTGGTCCCACATTACTACGTGATCCAAACGAGAAAAAACCCAGGATCCGTTCAACAAGTATGTGAAGAATGCGAAAGTATGAGTCTGATGAGGTCAAATCCCAGGCCTAACCTAGACCTAACATGCGTTATCCTCAAAAATATTCATCGAAACCTGGTTAAATCGACTGTTTCAGTGCGGTACCACATTACTATGTGATCCAAACCAGAAAATAACCCAGGATCTGTTCAACGAGTATGTGAAGTGTGCGAAAGTATGTGTCTGATGAGGTCAAATCCCAGACCATTCCCAGACTTAACTTGCGTTATCCTCTAAAATATTGATCGAAACCAGGTTTAATCGACTGTTTCAGTGTGGTACCACATTACTACGTGATCCAAACCAGAAAAAACCCAGGATCTAGCCATCAAGTATGTGAAGAATGCGAAAGTATGAGTCTGATGAGTGAAAATCCCAGGCCTAACCTAGACCTAACATGCGTTATCCTCAAAAATATTGATCGAAACCTGGTTTAATCGTCTGTTTCAGTAAGGTACCACATTACTATGTGATCCAAACCAGAAAAAACCCAGGATCTGTTCAACAAGTATGTGAAAAACGCGAAAGTATGAGCCTGATGAGGGCAAATCCTAGACCTAACCCAGACCTAACATACGTTAGCCTCTAAAATATTTATCAAGACCAGGTTTAATTGAATGTTTCAGTGTGGTACCACATTACTACGTGATGCAATCCAGAAAAAGCCCAGGATCTAGCCATCAAGTTTGAGAAATATGCGAAAGAATGAGCCTGATGAGGGCAAATCGCAGACCTAGCCTTGACCTAACATGAATTATTCTCTAAAATATTGATCGAAACCAGGTTTAATTGACCGTTTCAGTGTGGTACCACATTACTACGTGATCCAAAACAGAAAAAACCCAGGATCCGTTCAACAAGTATGTGAAAAATGCGAAAGTATGAGTCCGATCAGTGAAAATCTCAGGCCTTACCTAGACCAGCATGCGTTGTCCTCTAAAATATTGATGGAAACCAGGTTTCATTGTCTGTTTCAGTGTGGTGCTACATTACTACGTGATGCAATCCAGAAAAAGCCCAGGATCTAGCCATCAAGTATGAGAAATATGCGAAAGAATGAGCCTGATGAGAGCAAATCCCAGACCTAACCTAGACCTAACATGCTTTATCCTCTAAAATATTGATGGAAACCAGGTTTCATTGACTGTTTCAGTGTGGTACCATACTACTTTTGTCATCCAAACCAGAAAAAACCTAGGATCTGTTCAACAAGTATGTGAAAAACGCGAAACTGTGAGCCTGATGAGGGCAAATCTTAGACCTAACCCAGACCTAAGATGCGTTACCCTCTAAAATATTTATCTAGACCAGGTTTCATTGAATGTTTCAGTGTGGTACCACATTACTACGTGATCCTTAACCAGAAATAACCCAGGATCCGTTCAACAAGTATGTGAAGAATACGAAAGTATGAGTCTGATGAGTGAAAATCCCAGGCCTAACCTAGACCTATCATGCGTTATCCTCTAAAATATTGATCCTAACCAGGTTTAATCGACTGTTTCAGCGTGGTACCACACTACTACGTGATCCAAACCAGAAAAAACCCAGGATCTGTTCAACAAGTATGTGAAAAACGCGAAAGTATGAGCTTGATGAGTGCAATCCCCAGACATATCCCAGACCTAACTTGCGTTGTCCTCTAAGATATTGATGGAAACCAGGTTTAATTGACTGTTTCAGTGTTGTACTTCATTACTACGTGATCCAAACCAGAAAAAACCCAGGATCTGTTCAACATGTATCAGAAATATGCGAAAGAATGTGCCTGATGAGAGCAAATCCCAGACCTAACCTAGACCTTACATGAATTATTCTCTAAAATATTGATCGAAACCTGGTTTAATCGACTGTTTCAGTGTGGTACCACATTACTATGTGATCCAAACCAGAAAATAACCCAGGATCTGTTCAACGAGTATGTGAAGTGTGCGAAAGTATGAGTCTGATGAGGTCAAATCCCAGACCATTCCCAGACTTAACTTGCGTTATCCTCTAAAATATTGATCGAAACCAGGTTTAATCGACTGTTTCAGTGTGGTACCACATTACTACGTGATCCAAACCAGAAAAAACCCAGGATCTAGCCATCAAGTATGTGAAGAATGCGAAAGTATGAGTCTGATGAGTGAAAATCCCAGGCCTAACCTAGACCTAACATGCGTTATCCTCAAAAATATTGATCGAAACCTGGTTTAATCGTCCGTTTCAGTAAGGTACCACATTACTATGTGATCCAAACCAGAAAATAACCCAGGATCTGTTCAACGAGTATGTGAAGTGTGCGAAAGAATGAGCCTGATGAGGGCAAATGCCAGACCTAACCTTGACCTAACATAAATTATTCTCTAAAATATTGATCGAAACCAGGTTTAATTGACCGTTTCAGTGTGGTACCACATTACTACGTGATCCAAAACAGAAAAAACCCAGGATCCGTTCAACAAGTATATGAAAAATGCGAAAGTATGAGTCCGATCAGTGAAATTCTCAGGCCTTACCTAGACCAGCATGCGTTGTCCTCTAAAATATTGATGGAAACCAGGTTTCATTGTCTGTTTCAGTGTGGTGCTACATTACTACGTGATGCAATCCAGAAAAAGCCCAGGATCTAGCCATCAATTATGAGAAATATGCGAACGAATGAGCCTGATGAGAGCAAATCCCAGACCTAACCTAGACCTAACATGCTTTATCCTCTATAATATTGATGGAAACCAGGTTTCATTGACTGTTTCAGTGTGGTACCACACTACTTCGTGATCCAAACCAGAAAAAACCTAGGATCTGTTCAACAAGTATGTGAAAAACGCGAAACTGTGAGCCTGATGAGGGCAAATCTTAGACCTAACCCAGACCTAAGATGCGTTACCCTCTAAAATATTTATCCAGACCAGGTTTCATTGAATGTTTCAGTGTGGTACCACTTTACTACGTGATCCAATCCAGAAAATAACCCAGGATCTGTTCAAGGAGTATGTGAAGTGTTGCGAAAGTATGAGTCCGATGAGGTCAAATCCCAGTCCTATCCCAGACCTAACTTGCGTTATCCTCTAAAATATTGATCGAAACCAGGTTTAATCGACTGTTTCAGTGTGGTCCCACATTACTACGTGATCCAAACCAGAAAGAAGCCAGGATCTGTTCAACATGTATGAGAAATATGCGAATGAATCAGCCTGATGAGAGCAAATCCCAGATCTAACATAGACCTAACATGAATTATTCTCTAAAATATTGATCGAAACCAGGTTTAACTGACTGTTTCAGTGTGGTCCCACATTACTACGTGATCCAAACCAGAAATAACCCAGGATCCGTTCAACAAGTATGTGAAGAATACGAAAGTATGAGTCTGATGAGTGAAAATCCCAGGCCTAACCTAGATCTATCATGCGTTATCCTCTAAAATATTGATTCAAACCAGGTTTAATGGACTGTTTCAGCGTGGTACCACACTACTACGTGATCCAAACCAGAAAATAACCCAGGATCTGTTCAACGAGTATGTGAAGTGTGCGAAAGTATGAGTCTGATGAGGTCAAATCCCAGACCATTCCCAGACTTAACTTGCGTTATCCTCTAAAATATTGATCGAACCCAGGTTTAATCGACTGTTTCAGTGTGGTACCACATTACTACGTGATCCAAACCAGAAAAAACCCAGGATCCGTTCAACAAGTATGTGAAGACTGCGAAAGTATGAGCCTGATGTGGGCAAATCCAAGACCTATCCCAGACCTAACTTGCGTTGTCCTCTAAGATATTGATGGAAACCAGGTTTAATTGACTGTTTCAGTGTTGTACTTCATTACTACGTGATGCAATCCAGAAAAAGCCCAGGATCTAGCCATGAAGTATGAGAAATATGCGAAAGAATGTGCCTGATGAGAGCAAATCCCAGACCTAACCTAGACCTTACATGAATTATTCTCCAAAATATTGATCGAAACCAGGTTTAATTGACTGTTTCAGTGTGGTCCCACATTACTACGTGATCCAAACCAGAAATAACCCAGGATCCGTTCAACAAGTATGTGAAGAATGCGAAAGTATGAGTCTGATGAGTGAAAATCCCAGGCCTAACCTAGACCTAACATGCGTTATCTTCTAAAATATTGATCCAAACCAGGTTTAATGGACTGTTTCCGCGTGGTACCACAATACTACGTGATCCAAACCAGAAAAAACCCAGGATCTGTTCAACAAGTATGTGAAAAACGCGAAAGTATGGGCCTGATGAGGGAAAATCCCAGACATATCCCAGACCTAACTTGCGTTGTCCTCTAAGATATTGATCGAAACCAGGTTTAATCGACTGTTTTAGTCTGGCACCACACTACTACGTGATCCAATCCAGAAATAACCCAGGGTCCGTTCAACAAGTATGTGAAGAATGCGAAAGTATGAGTCTGATGAGTGAAAATCCCAGACCTAACCTAGACCTAACATGCGTTATCCTCTAAAATATTGATCCAAACCAGGTATAATGGACTGTTTCAGTGTGGTACCGCAATACTACGTGATCCAAACCAGAAAAAACCAAGGATCTGTTCAACAAGTTTCTGAAAAACGCGACAGTATGAGCCTGATGAGGGCAAATCCAAGACCTATCCCAGACCTAACTTGCGTTGTCCTCTAAGATATTGATGGAAACCAGGTTTAATTGACTGTTTCAGTGTTGTACTTCATTACTACGTGATGCAATCCACAAAAAGCCCAGGATCTAGCCATGAAGTATGAGAAATATGCGAAAGTATGAGCCTGATGAGGGCAAATCCTAGACTTAACCCAGACCTAACATGCGTTAGCCTCTAGAATATTTATCAAGACCAGGTTTAATTGAATGTTTCAGTGTGGTACCACATTACTACGTGATGCAATCTAGAAAAAGCCCAGGATCTAGCCATCAAGTTTGAGAAATATGCGAAAGAATGAGCCTGATGAGGGCAAATCCTAGGCCTAACCCAGACCTAACATGCGTTATCCTCTAAAATATTGATCGCAACCAGGTTTAATGGACTGTTTCAGTGTGGTACCACACTACTACGTGATCCAAACCAGAAAAAACCCAGGATCCGTTCAACAAGTATGTTAAAACTGCGACAGTATGACCCTGATGAGGGCAAATCCCAGGCCTAACCTAGACCTAACATGCGTTGTCCTCTAAAATATTGATGGAAACCAGGTTTCATTGACTGTTTCAGTGTGGTACCACACTACTTCGTGATCCAAACCAGAAAAAACCTAGGATCTGAACAACAAGGATGTGAAAAACGCGAAACTGTGAGCCTGATGAGGGCAAATCTTAGACCTAACCCAGACCTAAGATGCGTTACCCTCTAAAATATTTATCCAGACCAGGTTTCATTGAATGTTTCAGTGTGGTACCACTTTACTATGTGATCCAATCCAGAAAATAACCCAGGTTCTGTTCAAGGAGTATGTGAAGTGTTGCGAAAGTATGAGTCTGATGAGGTCAAATCCCAGACCTATCCCAGACCTAACTTGCGTTATCCTCTAAAATATTGATCGAAACCAGGTTTAATTGACTGTTTCAGTGTGGTACCACATTACTACGTGATCCAATCCAGAAATAGCCCAGGATCTAGCCATGAAGTATGAGAAATATGCGAAAGAATGAGCCTGATGAGAGCAAATCCCAGACCTAACCTAGACCTAACATGCGTTATCCTCTGAAATATTGAGCGAAACCAGGTTTAATGGACTGTTTCAGTGTGGTACCACACTACTTCGTGATCCAAACCAGAAAAAACCCAGGATCTGTTCATCAAGTATGTGAAAAACGCTAAACTGTGTGCCTGATGAGGGCAAATCTTAGACCTAACCCAGACCTAAGATGCGTTAACCTCTAAAATATTTATCCAGACCAGGTTTAATTGAATGTTTCAGTGTGGTACCACGTTACTCCGTGATCCAAACTAGAAAAAAACCAGGATCCGTTCAACAAGTATGTGAAGAATGCGATAGTATGAGTCTGATGAGTGAAAATCCCAGGCCTAACCTAGACCTAACATGCGTTATCCTCTAAAATATTGATCGAAACCTGGTTTAATCGACTGTTTCAGTGTGGTACCACATTACTACGTGATCCAAACCAGAAAAAACCCAGGATCCGTTCAACAAGTATGTGAAGAATGCGAAGGTATGAGTCTGATGAGGTCAAATCCCAGACCATTCCCAGACTTAACTTGCGTTATCCTCTAAAATATTGATCGAAACCAGGTTTAATCGACTGTTTCAGTGTGGTACCACATTACTACGTGATCCAAACCAGAAAAAACCCAGGACCTAGCCATCAAGTATGAGAAATATGCGAAAGAATGAGCCTGATGAGAGCAAATCCCAGACCTAACCTAGACCTTACATGAATTATTCTCTAAAATATTGATCGGAACCAGGTTTAATCGACTGTTTCAATGTGGTACCACATTACTATGTGATCCATTCCAGAAAATAACCCAGGATCTGTTCAACGAGTATGTGAAGTGTGCGAAAGTATGAGTCTGATGAGGTCAAATCCCAGACCATTCCCAGACTTAACTTGCGTTATCCTCCAAAATATTGATCCTAACCAGGTTTAATCGACTGTTTCAGTGTGGTACCTCATTACTACGTGATCCAAACCAGAAAAAACCCAGGATCTAGCCATCAAGTATGAGAAATATGCGAAAGAATGAGCCTGATGAGAGCAAATCCCAGACCCAACCAAGACCTTACATGCGTTATCCTCTAAAATATTGGGCGAAACCAGGTTTAATGGACTGTTTCAGTGTGGTACCACACTACTTCGTGATCCAAACCAGAAAAAACCCAGGATCTGTTCAACAAGTATGTGAAAAACGCTAAACTGTGAGCCTGATGAGGGCAAATCTTAGACCTAACCCAGACCTAACATGCGTTATCCTCTAAAATATTTATCAAGACCAGGTTTAATTGATTGTTTCAGTGTGGTCCCACATTACTACGTGATCCAAACCAGAAGTAACCCAGGGTCCGTTCAACAAGTAAGTGAAGAATGCGAAGGTATGAGTCTGATGAGAGCAAATCCCAGACCTAACCTAGACCTAACATGCGTTATCCTCTAAAATATTGAGCGAAACCAGGTTTAATGGACTGTTTCAGTGTGGTACCACACTACTTCGTGATCCGAACCAGAAAAAACCCAGGATCTGTTCAACAAGTACGTGAAAAACGCGAAACTGTGAGCCTGATGAGGGCAAATCTTAGACCTAACCCAGACCTAACTTGCGTTATCCTCTAAAATATTGATCGAATCCAGGTTTAATTGACTGTTTCAGCGTGGTACCACATTACTACGTGATACAATCCAGAAACAGCCCAGCATCTAGCCATGAAGTATGAGAAATATGCGAAAGAATGAGCCTGATGAGAGCAAATACCAGACCTAACCTTGACCTAACATGAATTATTCGCTAAAATATTGATCGAAACCAGGTTTAATTGACTGTTTCAGTGTGGTCCCACATTACTACGTGATCCAAACCAGAAAAAACCCAGGATCCGTTCAACAAGAATGTGAAGAATGCGAAAGTATGAGTCTGATGAGGTCAAAACCCAGACATATCCCAGACCTAACTTGCGTTGTCCTCTAAGATATTGATGGAAACCAAGTTTAATTGACTGTTTCAGCGTGGTACCACAATACTACGTGATACAATCCAGAAACAGCCCAGGATCTAGCCATGAAGTATGAGAAATATGCGAAAGTATGAGCCTGATGAGGGCAAATCCTAGACCTAACCCAGACCTAACATGCGTTATCCTCTAAAATATTTATCAAGATCAGGTTTAATTGACCGTTTCGGTGTGGTACCACATTACTACGTGATCCAAACCAGAAAAAACCCAGGATCTTGCCATCAAGTATGAGTAATATGCGAAAGAATGAGCCTGATGAGAGTAAATCCCAGACCTAACCTAGACCTAACATGCGTTATCCTCTAAAATATTGATCGAAACCAGGTTTAATTGACTGTTTCAGTGTGGTCCCACATTACTACGTGATCCAAACCAGAAAAAACCCAGGATCCGTTCAACAAGTATGTGAAGAATGCGAAAGTATCAGTCTGATGAGGTCAAATCCCAGACCTGTCCCAGACCTAACTTGCGTTATCCTCTAAAATATTGATCGAAACCAGGTTCAATTGACCGTTTCGGTGTGGCACCACATTACTACGTGATCCAAACCAGAAAAAACCCAGGATCCGTTCAACAAGAATGTGAAGAATGCGAAAGTATGAGTCTGATGAGGTCAAAACCCAGACATATCCCAGACCTAACTTGCGTTGTCCTCTAAGATATTGATCGAAACCAGGTTTAATTGACTGTTTCAGTGTGGTCCCACATTACTACGTGATCCAAACCAGAAAAAACCCAGGATCCGTTCAACAAGTATGTGAAGAATGCGAAAGTATCAGTCTGATGAGGTCAAAACCCAGACATATCCCAGACCTAACTTGCGTTATCCTCCAAAATATTGATCGAAACCAGGTTTAATTGACTGTTTCAGTGTGGTCCCACATTACTACGTGATCCAAACCAGAAATAACCCAGGATCCGTTCAACAAGTATGTAAAGACTGCGAAAGTATGAGTCTGATGAGTGAAAATCCCAGGCCTAACCTAGACCTAACATGCTTTATCCTCTAAAATATTGATCCAAACCAGGTTTAATGGACTGTTTCAGTGTGGTACCACTTTACTACGTGATCCAATCCAGAAATAGCCCAGGATCTAGCCATGAAGTATGAGAAATATGCGAAAGTAAGAGCCTGATGAGGGCAAATCCTAGACCTATCCCAGACCTAACTTGCGTTATCCTCCAAAATATTGATCGAAACCAAGTTTAATTGACTGTTTCAGCGTGGTACCACATTACTACGTGATACAATCCAGAAACAGCCCAGGATCTAGCCATGAAGTATGAGAAATATGCGAAAGTATGAGCCTGATGAGGGCAAATCCTAGACCTAACCCAGACCTAACATGCGTTATCCTCTAAAATATTTATCAAGATCAGGTTTATTTGACCGTTTCGGTGTGGTACCACATTACTACGTGATCCAAACCAGAAAAAACCCAGTATCTAGCCGTCAAGTATGAGAAATATGCGAAAGAATGAGCCTGATGAGAGTAAATCCCAGACCTAACCTAGACCTAACAATGCGTTATCTTCTAAAATATTGATCGAAACCAGGTTTAATTGACTGTTTCAGTGTGGTCCCAGATTACTACGTGATCCAAACCAGAAAAAACCCAGGATCCGTTCAACAAGTATGTGAAGAATGCGAAAGTATGAGTCAGATGAGGTCAAATCCCAGACCTATCCCAGACCTAACTTGCGTTATCCTCTAAAATATTGATCGAAACCAGGTTCAATTGACCGTTTCGGTGTGGTACCACATTACTACGTGATCCAAACCAGAAAAAACCCAGGATCCGTTCAACAAGTATGTTAAAACTGCGACAGTATGACCCTGATGAGGGCAAATCCCAGACCTATCCCAGACCTAACTTGCGTTATCCTCCAAAATATTGATCGAAACCAAGTTTAATTGACTGTTTCAGCGTGGTACCACATTACTACGTGATACAATCCAGAAACAGCCCAGGATCTAGCCATGAAGTATGAGAAATATGCGAAAGTATGAGCGTGATGAGGGCAAATCCTAGACCTAACCCAGACCTAACTTGCGTTATCCTCTAAAATATTGATCGAAACCAGGTTTAATTGACTGTTTCAGTGTGGTACCACATTACTACGTGATCCAATCCAGAAATAGCCCAGGATCTAGCCATGAAGTATGAGAAATATGCGAAAGAATGAGCCTGATGAGAGCAAATCCCAGACCTAACCTAGACCTAACATGCGTTATCCTCTAAAATATTGAGCGAAACCAGGTTTAATGGACTGTTTCAGTGTGGTACCACACTACTTCGTGATCCAAACCAGAAAAAACCCAGGATCTGTTCATCAAGTATGTGAAAAACGCTAAACTGTGTGCCTGATGAGGGCAAATCTTAGACCTAACCCAGACCTAAGATGCGTTAACCTCTAAAATATTTATCCAGACCAGGTTTAATTGAATGTTTCAGTGTGGTACCACGTTACTCCGTGATCCAAACTAGAAAAAAACCAGGATCCGTTCAACAAGTATGTGAAGAATGCGATAGTATGAGTCTGATGAGTGAAAATCCCAGGCCTAACCTAGACCTAACATGCGTTATCCTCTAAAATATTGATCGAAACCTGGTTTAATCGACTGTTTCAGTGTGGTACCACATTACTACGTGATCCAAACCAGAAAAAACCCAGGATCCGTTCAACAAGTATGTGAAGAATGCGAAGGTATGAGTCTGATGAGGTCAAATCCCAGACCATTCCCAGACTTAACTTGCGTTATCCTCTAAAATATTGATCGAAACCAGGTTTAATCGACTGTTTCAGTGTGGTACCACATTACTACGTGATCCAAACCAGAAAAAACCCAGGACCTAGCCATCAAGTATGAGAAATATGCGAAAGAATGAGCCTGATGAGAGCAAATCCCAGACCTAACCTAGACCTTACATGAATTATTCTCTAAAATATTGATCGGAACCAGGTTTAATCGACTGTTTCAATGTGGTACCACATTACTATGTGATCCATTCCAGAAAATAACCCAGGATCTGTTCAACGAGTATGTGAAGTGTGCGAAAGTATGAGTCTGATGAGGTCAAATCCCAGACCATTCCCAGACTTAACTTGCGTTATCCTCCAAAATATTGATCCTAACCAGGTTTAATCGACTGTTTCAGTGTGGTACCACATTACTACGTGATCCAAACCAGAAAAAACCCAGGATCTAGCCATCAAGTATGAGAAATATGCGAAAGAATGAGCCTGATGAGAGCAAATCCCAGACCCAACCAAGACCTTACATGCGTTATCCTCTAAAATATTGAGCGAAACCAGGTTTAATGGACTGTTTCAGTGTGGTACCACACTACTTCGTGATCCAAACCAGAAAAAACCCAGGATCTGTTCAACAAGTATGTGAAAAACGCTAAACTGTGAGCCTGATGAGGGCAAATCTTAGACCTAACCCAGACCTAAGATGCGTTATCCTATAAAATATTTATCCAGACCAGGTTTCATTGAATGTTTCAGAGTGGTACCACTTTACTACGTGATCCAATCCAGATATAGCCCAGGATCTAGACATGAAGTATGAGAAATATGCGAAAGTAAGAGCCTGATGAGGGCAAATCCTAGACCTAACCCGGACCTAACATGCGTTGTCCTCTAAAATATTTATCAAGACCAGGTTTAATTGATTGTTTCAGTGTGGTCCCACATTACTACGTGATCCAAACCAGAAGTAACCCAGGGTCCGTTCAACAAGTAAGTGAAGAATGCGAAGGTATGAGTCTGATGAGAGCAAATCCCAGACCTAACCTAGACCTAACATGCGTTATCCTCTAAAATATTGAGCGAAACCAGGTTTAATGGACTGTTTCAGTGTGGTACCACACTACTTCGTGATCCGAACCAGAAAAAACCCAGGATCTGTTCAACAAGTACGTGAAAAACGCGAAACTGTGAGCCTGATGAGGGCAAATCTTAGACCTAACCCAGACCTAACTTGCGTTATCCTCTAAAATATTGATCGAATCCAGGTTTAATTGACTGTTTCAGCGTGGTACCACATTACTACGTGATACAATCCAGAAACAGCCCAGCATCTAGCCATGAAGTATGAGAAATATGCGAAAGAATGAGCCTGATGAGAGCAAATACCAGACCTAACCTTGACCTAACATGAATTATTCGCTAAAATATTGATCGAAACCAGGTTTAATTGACTGTTTCAGTGTGGTCCCACATTACTACGTGATCCAAACCAGAAAAAACCCAGGATCCGTTCAACAAGAATGTGAAGAATGCGAAAGTATGAGTCTGATGAGGTCAAAACCCAGACATATCCCAGACCTAACTTGCGTTGTCCTCTAAGATATTGATGGAAACCAAGTTTAATTGACTGTTTCAGCGTGGTACCACAATACTACGTGATACAATCCAGAAACAGCCCAGGATCTAGCCATGAAGTATGAGAAATATGCGAAAGTATGAGCCTGATGAGGGCAAATCCTAGACCTAACCCAGACCTAACATGCGTTATCCTCTAAAATATTTATCAAGATCAGGTTTAATTGACCGTTTCGGTGTGGTACCACATTACTACGTGATCCAAACCAGAAAAAACCCAGGATCTAGCCATCAAGTATGAGTAATATGCGAAAGAATGAGCCTGATGAGAGTAAATCACAGACCTAACCTAGACCTAACATGCGTTATCCTCTAAAATATTGATCGAAACCAGGTTTAATTGACTGTTTCAGTGTGGTCCCACATTACTACGTGATCCAAACCAGATATAGCCCAGGATCTAGACATGAAGTATGAGAAATATGCGAAAGTAAGAGCCTGATGAGGGCAAATCCTAGACCTAACCCGGACCTAACATGCGTTGTCCTCTAAAATATTTATCAAGACCAGGTTTAATTGATTGTTTCAGTGTGGTCCCACATTACTACGTGATCCAAACCAGAAGTAACCCAGGGTCCGTTCAACAAGTAAGTGAAGAATGCGAAGGTATGAGTCTGAAGAGAGCAAATCCCAGACCTAACCTAGACCTAACATGCGTTATCCTCTAAAATATTGAGCGAAACCAGGTTTAATGGACTGTTTCAGTGTGGTACCACACTACTTCGTGATCCAAACCAGAAAAAACCCAGGATCCGTTCAACAAGAATGTGAAGAATGCGAAAGTATGAGTCTGATGAGGTCAAAACCCAGACATATCCCAGACCTAACTTGCGTTGTCCTCTAAGATATTGATGGAAACCAAGTTTAATTGACTGTTTCAGCGTGGTACCACAATACTACGTGATACAATCCAGAAACAGCCCAGGATCTAGCCATGAAGTATGAGAAATATGCGAAAGTATGAGCCTGATGAGGGCAAATCCTAGACCTAACCCAGACCTAACATGCGTTATCCTCTAAAATATTTATCAAGATCAGGTTTAATTGACCGTTTCGGTGTGGTACCACATTACTACGTGATCCAAACCAGAAAAAACCCAGGATCTAGCCATCAAGTATGAGTAATATGCGAAAGAATGAGCCTGATGAGAGTAAATCCCAGACCTAACCTAGACCTAACATGCGTTATCCTCTAAAATATTGATCGAAACCAGGTTTAATTGACTGTTTCAGTGTGGTCCCACATTACTACGTGATCCAAACCAGAAAAAACCCAGGATCCGTTCAACAAGTATGTGAAGAATGCGAAAGTATCAGTCTGATGAGGTCAAATCCCAGACCTGTCCCAGACCTAACTTGCGTTATCCTCTAAAATATTGATCGAAACCAGGTTCAATTGACCGTTTCGGTGTGGCACCACATTACTACGTGATCCAAACCAGAAAAAACCCAGGATCCGTTCAACAAGAATGTGAAGAATGCGAAAGTATGAGTCTGATGAGGTCAAAACCCAGACATATCCCAGACCTAACTTTCGTTGTCCTCTAAGATATTGATCGAAACCAGGTTTAATTGACTGTTTCAGTGTGGTCCCACATTACTACGTGATCCAAACCAGAAAAAACCCAGGATCCGTTCAACAAGTATGTGAAGAATGCGAAAGTATCAGTCTGATGAGGTCAAAACCCAGACATATCCCAGACCTAACTTGCGTTATCCTCCAAAATATTGATCGAAACCAGGTTTAATTGACTGTTTCAGTGTGGTCCCACATTACTACGTGATCCAAACCAGAAATAACCCAGGATCCGTTCAACAAGTATGTAAAGACTGCGAAAGTATGAGTCTGATGAGTGAAAATCCCAGGCCTAACCTAGACCTAACATGCTTTATCCTCTAAAATATTGATCCAAACCAGGTTTAATGGACTGTTTCAGTGTGGTACCACTTTACTACGTGATCCAATCCAGAAATAGCCCAGGATCTAGCCATGAAGTATGAGAAATATGCGAAAGTAAGAGCCTGATGAGGGCAAATCCTAGACCTATCCCAGACCTAACTTGCGTTATCCTCCAAAATATTGATCGAAACCAAGTTTAATTGACTGTTTCAGCGTGGTACCACATTACTACGTGATACAATCCAGAAACAGCCCAGGATCTAGCCATGAAGTATGAGAAATATGCGAAAGTATGAGCCTGATGAGGGCAAATCCTAGACCTAACACAGACCTAACATGCGTTATCCTCTAAAATATTTATCAAGATCAGGTTTAATTGACCGTTTCGGTGTGGTACCACATTACTACGTGATCCAAACCAGAAAAAACCCAGTATCTAGCCGTCAAGTATGAGAAATATGCGAAAGAATGAGCCTGATGAGAGTAAATCCCAGACCTAACCTAGACCTAACAATGCGTTATCTTCTAAAATATTGATCGAAACCAGGTTTAATTGACTGTTTCAGTGTGGTCCCAGATTACTACGTGATCCAAACCAGAAAAAACCCAGGATCCGTTCAACAAGTATGTGAAGAATGCGAAAGTATGAGTCTGATGAGGTCAAATCCCAGACCTATCCCAGACCTAACTTGCGTTATCCTCTAAAATATTGATCGAAACCAGGTTCAATTGACCGTTTCGGTGTGGTACCACATTACTACGTGATCCAAACCAGAAAAAACCCAGGATCCGTTCAACAAGTATGTGAAGAATCCGAAAGTATGAGTCTGATGAGTGAAAATCCCAGGCCTAACCTAGACCTAACATGCGTTAGCCTCAAAAATATTGATCGAAACCTGGTTTAATCGACTGTTTCAGTGTGGTACCACATTACTATGTGATCCAAACCAGAAAATAACCCTGGATCTGTTCAACGAGTATGTGAAGGGTGCGAAAGTATGAGTCTGATGAGGTCAAATCCCAGACCTATCCCAGACCTAACTTGCGTTATCCTCTAAAATATTGATCGAAACCAGGTTTAATGGACTGTTTCAGTGTGGTACCACACTACTTCGTGATCCAAACCAGAAAAAACCCAGGATCTGTTCAAGAAGTATGTGAAAAACCCTAAACTGTGAGCCTGATGAGGGCGAATCGTAGACCTAACCCAGACCTAAGATGCGTTATCCTCTAAAATATTTATCCAGATCAGGTTTCATTAAATGTTTCAGTGTGGTATCACTTTACTACGTGATCCAATCCAGAAATAGCCCAGGATCTAGCCATGAAGTATGAGAAATATGAGAAAGCAAGAGCCTGATGAGGGCAAATCCAAGGCCTATCCCAGACCTAACTTGCGTTATCCTCCAAAATATTGATCGAAACCATGTTTAATTGACTGTTTCAGCGTGGTACCACATTACTACGTGACACAATCCAGAAACAGCCCAGGATATGTTCAACATGTATGAGAAATATGCGAAAGAAAGAGCCTGATGAGAGCAAATCCCAGACCTGACCTAGACCTAACATGAATTATTCTCTAAAATATTGATCGAAACCAGGTTGAATTGACTGTTTCAGTGTGGTACCACATTACTATGTGATCCAAACCAGAAAATAACCCAGGATCTGTTCAAGGAGTATGTGAAGTGTGCGAAAGTATGAGTCTGATGAGGTCAAATCCCAGACCTATCCCGGACCTAACTTACGTTATCCTCTACAATTTTGATCGAAACCAGGTTTAATCGACTGTTTCAGTGTGGTACCACATTACTACGTGATCCAAACCAGAAAAAACCCAGGATCCGTTCAACAAGTATGTGAAGAATGCGAAAGTATGAGTCTCATGAGTGAAAATCCCAGGCCTAACCTAGACCTAAAACGCGTTATCCTCTAAAATATTGATCGAAACCTGGTTTAATCGACTGTTTCAGTGTGGTACCACATTACTATGTGATCCAAACCAGAAAATAACCCAGGATCTGTTCAAGGAGTATGTGAAGTGTGCGAAAGTATGAGTCTGATGAGGTCAAATCCCAGACCTATCCCGGACCTAACTTACGTTATCCTCTACAATTTTGATCGAAACCAGGTTTAATCGACTGTTTCAGTGTGGTACCACATTACTACGTGATCCAAACCAGAAAAAACCCAGGATCCGTTCAACAAGTATGTGAAGAATGCGAAAGTATGAGTCTGATGAGTGAAAATCCCAGGCCTAACCTAGACCTAACATGCGTTATCCCCTAAAATATTGATCCAAACCAGGCTTAATGGACTGTTTCAGTGTGGTACCACACTACTACGTGATCCAAACCAGAAAAAACCCAGGATCTGTTCAACAAGTATGTGAAAAACGCGAAAGCATGAGCCTGATGAGGGCAAATCCCAGACATATCCCAGACCTAACTTGCGTTGTCCTCTAAGATATTGATGGAAACCAGGTTTAATTGACTGTTTCAGTGTTGTACTTCATTACTACGTGATGCAATCCAGAAAAAGCCCAGGATCTAGCCATCAAGTATGAGAAATATGCGAAAGAATGAGCCTGATGAGAGCAAATCCCAGAACTAACCTAGACCTAACATGAATTATTCTCAAAAATAATGATCGAAACCAGGTATAATTGACTGTTTCAGTGTGGTACCGCACTACTATGTGATCCATACCAGAAAATAACCCAGGATCTGTTCAACGAGTATGTGAAGAATGCGAAAGTATGAGTCTGATGAGTGAAAATCGCAGGGCTAACCTAGACCTAACATGCGTTATCCCCTAAAATATTGATCCAAACCAGGTTTAATCGACTGTTTCAGTGTGGTACCACATTACTACGTGATCCAAACCAGAAAAAACCCAGGATCCGTTCAACAAGTATGTGAAGAATGCGAAAGTATGAGTCTGATGAGTGAAAATCCCAGTCCTAACCTAGACCTAACATGCGTTATCCTCTAAAATATTGATCCAAACCAGGTTTAATGGACTGTTTCAGTGTGGTACCACACTACGACGTGATCCAAACCAGAAAAAACCTAGGATCTAGCCATGAAGTATGAGAAATATGCGAAAGTATGAGCCTGATGAGGGCAAATCCTAGACTTCACCCAACCCTAACATGCGTTATCCTCTCAAATATTTATCAAGATCAGGTTTAATTGAATGTTTCAGTGTGGTACCTCATTACTACGTGAAACAAACCAGAAAAAACCCAGGATCCGTTCAACAAGTATGTGAAGAATGCGAAAGTATGAGTCTGATGAGGGCGAATCCCAGACCTATGCCAGACCTAACTTGCGTTATCCTCTAAACTATTGATCGAAACCAGGTTTAATTGACTGTTTCAGCGTGGTACCACATTACTACGTGATACAATCCAGAAACAGCCCAGGATCTAGCCATCAAGTATGAGAAATATGCGAAAGTATGAGTCTGATGAGGTCAAATCCCAGACCTATCCCAGACCTAACTTGCGTTATCCTCTAAAATTTTGATCGAAACCAGGTTTAATCGACTGTTTCAGTGTGGTACCACATTACTACGTGATCCAAACCAGAAAAAACCCAGGATCCGTTCAACAAGTATGTGAAGAATGCGAAAGTATGAGTCTGATGAGTGATAATCCCAGGGCTAACCTAGACCTAACATGCGTTATCCTCTAAAATATTGATCCAAACCAGGTTTAATGGACTGTTTCAGTGTGGTACCACACTACGACGTGATCCAAACCAGAAAAAACCTAGGATCTAGCCATGAAGTATGAGAAATATGCGAAAGTATGAGCCTGATGAGGGCAAATCCTAGACTTCACCCAACCCTAACATGCGTTATCCTCTCAAATATTTATCAAGATCAGGTTTAATTGAATGTTTCAGTGTGGTACCTCATTACTTCGTGATCCAAACCAGAAAAAACCCAGGATCCGTTCAACAAGTATGTGAAGAATGCGAAAGTATGAGCCTGATGAGTGAAAATCGCAGGGCTAACCTAGACCTAACATGCGTTATCCCCTAAAATATTGATCCAAACCAGGTTTAATGGACTGTTTCAGTGTGGTACCACACTACTACGTGATCCAAACCATAAAAAACCCAGGATCTGTTCAACAAGTATGTGAAAAACGCGAAAGTATGAGCCTGATGAGGGCAAATCCCAGACATATCCCAGACCTAACTTGCGTTATCCTCTAAAATTTTGATCGAAACCAGGTTTAATCGACTGTTTCAGTGTGGTACCACATTACTACGTGATCCAAACCAGAAAAAACCCAGGATCCGTTCAACAAGTATGTGAAGAATGCGAAAGTATGAGTCTGATGAGTGAAAATCCCAGTCCTAACCTAGACCTAACATGCGTTATCCTCTAAAATATTGATCCAAACCAGGTTTAATGGACTGTTTCAGTGTGGTACCACACTACGACGTGATCCAAACCAGAAAAAACCTAGGATCTAGCCATGAAGTATGAGAAATATGCGAAAGTATGAGCCTGATGAGGGCAAATCCTAGACTTCACCCAACCCTAACATGCGTTATCCTCTCAAATATTTATCAAGATCAGGTTTAATTGAATGTTTCAGTGTGGTACCTCATTACTACGTGAAACAAACCAGAAAAAACCCAGGATCCGTTCAACAAGTATGTGAAGAATGCGAAAGTATGAGTCTGATGAGGGCGAATCCCAGACCTATGCCAGACCTCACTTGCGTTATCCTCTAAACTATTGATCGAAACCAGGTTTAATTGACTGTTTCAGCGTGGTACCACATTACTACGTGATACAATCCAGAAACAGCCCAGGATCTAGCCATCAAGTATGAGAAATATGCGAAAGTATGAGTCTGATGAGGTCAAATCCCAGACCTATCCCAGACCTAACTTGCGTTATCCTCTAAAATTTTGATCGAAACCAGGTTTAATCGACTGTTTCAGTGTGGTACCACATTACTACGTGATCCAAACCAGAAAAAACCCAGGATCCGTTCAACAAGTATGTGAAGAATGCGAAAGTATGAGTCTGATGAGTGATAATCCCAGGGCTAACCTAGACCTAACATGCGTTATCCTCTAAAATATTGATCCAAACCAGGTTTAATGGACTGTTTCAGTGTGGTACCACTTTACTACGTGATGCAAAGCAGAAAAAACCCTCGATCAGGTCAACATGTATGCTAAAACTGCGAAAGAATGCCCCTGATGAGGGCAAATCCCAGGCCTAACCTAGACCAAGCATGCGTTGTCCTCTAAAATATTGATGGAAACCAGGTTTAATTGACTGTGTCAGTGTTGTACTTCATTACTACGTGATGCAATCCAGAAAAAGCCCAGGATCTAGCCATCAAGTATGAGAAATATGCGAAAGAATGAGCCTGATGAGAGCAAATCCCAGACCTAACCCAGACCTAACATGCGTTATCCTCTAAAATATTGATGGAAACCAGGTTTAATTGACTGTTTCAGTGTTGTACTTCATTACTACGTGATTCAATCCAGAGAAAGCCCAGGATCTATCCAACAAGTATGAGAAATATGCGAAAGTATGAGCCTGATGAGGGCAAATCCTAGACCTAACCCAGACCTAACATGCGTTATCCTCTAAAATATTGGTGGAAACCAGGTTTAATTGACTGTTTCAGTGTTGTACTTCATTACTACGTGATTCAATCCAGAGAAAGCCCAGGATCTATCCAACAAGTATGAGAAATATGCGAAAGTATGAGCCTGATGAGGGCAAATCCTAGACCTAACCCAGACCTAACATGCGTTATCCTCTAAAATATTGATGGAAACCAGGTTTAATGGACTGTTTCAGCGTGGTACCACATTACTACGTGATTCAATCCAGAGAAAGCCCTGGATCTATCCAACAAGTATGAGAAATATGCGAAAGTATGAGCCTGATGAGGGCAAATCCTAGACTTAACCCAAACGTAACATGCGTTATCCTCTCAAATATTTATCAAGATCAGGTTTAATTGAATGTTTCAGTGTGGTACCACATTACTACGTGAACCAAACCAGAAAAAACCCAGGTTCCGTTCAACAAGTATGTGAAGAATGCGAAAGTATGAGTCTGATGAGTGATAATCCCAGGGCTAACCTAGACCTAACATGCGTTATCCTCTAAAATATTGATCCAAACCAGGTTTAATGGACTGTTTCAGTGTGGTACCACTTTACTACGTGATGCAAAGCAGAAAAAACCCTCGATCAGGTCAACATGTATGTTAAAACTGCGAAAGAATGCCCCTGATGAGGGCAAATCCTAGGCCTAACCAAGACCAAACATGCGTTGTCCTCTAAAATATTGATGGAAACCAGGTTTAATTGACTGTTTCAGTGTTGTACTTCATTACTACGTGATGCAATCCAGAAAAAGCCCAGGATCTAGCCATCAAGTATGAGAAATATGCGAAAGAATGAGCCTGATGAGAGCAAATCCCAGACCTAACCTAGACTTAACTTGCGTTATCCTCTAAAATATTGATCCAAACCAGGTTTAATGGACTGTTTCAGTGTGGTACCACTTTACTACGTGATCCAAAGCAGAAAAAACACTCGATCAGGTCAACATGTATGTTAAAACTGCGAAAGTATGACCCTCATGAGAGCAAATCCCAGGCCTAACCTAGACCTAACATGTGTTGTCCTCTAAAATATTGTTGGAAACCAGGTTTAATTGACTGTTTCAGTGTTGAACTTCATTACTACGTGATGCAATCCGGAAACAGCCCAGGATCTAGCCATGAAGTATGAGAAATATGCGAAAGTATGAGCCTGATGAGTGAAAATCCCCGGCCAAACCTAGACCTAACATGCGTTATCCTCAAAAATATTGATCCAAACCAGGTTTAATGGACTGTTTCAGTGTGGTACCACTTTACTACGTGATCCAAAGCAGAAAAAACACTCGATCAGGTCAACATGTATGTTAAAACTGCGAAAGTATGACCCTCATGAGAGCAAATCCCAGGCCTAACCTAGACCTAACATGTGTTGTCCTCTAAAATATTGATGGAAAGCAGGTTTAATCGACTGTTTCAGCGTGGTACCCCATTACTATGTGATACAATCCGGAAACAGCCCAGGATCTAGCCATGAAGTATGAGAAATATGCGAAAGTATGAGCCTGATGAGTGAAAATCCCCGGCCAAACCTAGACCTAACATGCGTTATCCTCAAAAATATTGATCCAAACCAGGTTTAATGGACTGTTTCAGTGTGGTACCACTTTACTACGTGATCCAAAGCAGAAAAAACACTCGATCAGGTCAACATGTATGTTAAAACTGCGAAAGTATGACCCTCATGAGAGCAAATCCCAGGCCTAACCTAGACCTAACATGTGTTGTCCTCTAAAATATTGTTGGAAACCAGGTTTAATTGACTGTTTCAGTGTTGAACTTCATTACTACGTGATGCAATCCGGAAACAGCCCAGGATCTAGCCATGAAGTATGAGAAATATGCGAAAGTATGAGCCTGATGAGTGAAAATCCCCGGCCAAACCTAGACCTAACATGCGTTATCCTCAAAAATATTGATCCAAACCAGGTTTAATGGACTGTTTCAGTGTGGTACCACTTTACTACGTGATCCAAAGCAGAAAAAACACTCGATCAGGTCAACATGTATGTTAAAACTGCGAAAGTATGACCCTCATGAGAGCAAATCCCAGGCCTAACCTAGACCTAACATGTGTTGTCCTCTAAAATATTGTTGGAAACCAGGTTTAATTGACTGTTTCAGTGTTGAACTTCATTACTACGTGATGCAATCCGGAAACAGCCCAGGATCTAGCCATGAAGTATGAGAAATATGCGAAAGTATGAGCCTGATGAGTGAAAATCCCCGGCCAAACCTAGACCTAACATGCGTTATCCTCGAAAATATTGATCCAAACCAGGTTTAATGGACTGTTTCAGTGTGGTACCACTTTACTACGTGATGCAAAGCAGAAAAAACCCTCGATCAGGTCAACATGTATGTTAAAACTGCGAAAGAATGCCCCTGATGAGGGCAAATCCTAG
This sequence comes from Colletes latitarsis, assembly GCF_051014445.1. Taxonomy (NCBI): domain Eukaryota; kingdom Metazoa; phylum Arthropoda; class Insecta; order Hymenoptera; family Colletidae; genus Colletes; species Colletes latitarsis. Next base: position 15,996,746 of record NW_027488369.1, read on the forward strand.
GCCTAACCAAGACCAAACATGCGTTGTCCTCTAAAATATTGATGGAAACCAGGTTTAATTGACTGTTTCAGTGTTGTACTTCATTACTACGTGATGCAATCCAGAAAAAGCCCAGGATCTAGCCATCAAGTATGAGAAATATGCGAAAGAATGAGCCTGATGAGAGCAAATCCCAGACCTAACCTAGACTTAACTTGCGTTATCCTCTAAAATATTGATCCAAACCAGGTTTAATGGACTGTTTCAGTCTGGTACCACTTTACTACGTGATCCAAAGCAGAAAAAACACTCGATCAGGTCAACATGTATGTTAAAACTGCGAAAGTATGACCCTCATGAGAGCAAATCCCAGGCCTAACCTAGACCTAACATGTGTTGTCCTCCAAAATATTGTTGGAAACCAGGTTTAATTGACTGTTTCAGTGTTGAACTTCATTACTACGTGATGCAATCCGGAAACAGCCCAAGATCTAGCCATGAAGTATGAGAAATATGCGAAAGTATGAGCCTGATGAGTGAAAATCCCCGGCCAAACCTAGACCTAACATGCGTTATCCTCAAAAATATTGATCCAAACCAGGTTTAATGGACTGTTTCAGTGTGGTACCACTTTACTACGTGATCCAAAGCAGAAAAAACACTCGATCAGGTCAACATGTATGTTAAAACTGCGAAAGTATGACCCTCATGAGAGCAAATCCCAGGCCTAACCTAGACCTAACATGTGTTGTCCTCTAAAATATTGATGGAAAGCAGGTTTAATCGACTGTTTCAGCGTGGTACCACATTACTATGTGATACAATCCGGAAACAGCCCAGGATCTAGCCATGAAGTATGAGAAATATGCGAAAGTATGAGCCTGATGAGTGAAAATCCCCGGCCAAACCTAGACCTAACATGCGTTATCCTCAAAAATATTGATCCAAACCAGGTTTAATGGACTGTTTCAGTGTGGTACCACTTTACTACGTGATCCAAAGCAGAAAAAACACTCGATCAGGTCAACATGTATGTTAAAACTGCGAAAGTATGACCCTCATGAGAGCAAATCCCAGGCCTAACCTAGACCTAACATGTGTTGTCCTCTAAAATATTGTTGGAAACCAGGTTTAACTGACTGTTTCAGTGTTGAACTTCATTACTACGTGATGCAATCCGGAAACAGCCCAGGATCTAGCCATGAAGTATGAGAAATATGCGAAAGTATGAGCCTGATGAGTGAAAATCCCCGGCCAAACCTAGACCTAACATGCGTTATCCTCGAAAATATTGATCCAAACCAGGTTTAATGGACTGTTTCAGTGTGGTACCACTTTACTACGTGATCCAAAGCAGAAAAAACACTCGATCAGGTCAACATGTATGTTAAAACTGCGAAAGTATGGCCCTCATGAGAGCAAATCCCAGGCCTAACCTAGACCTAACATGTGTTGTCCTCTAAAATATTGATGGAAAGCAGGTTTAATCGACTGTTTCAGCGTGGTACCACATTACTATGTGATACAATCCGGAAACAGCCCAGGATCTAGCCATGAAGTATGAGAAATATGCGAAAGTAAGAGCCTGATGAGTGAAAATCCCCGGCCAAACCTAGACCTAACATGCGTTATCCTCAAAAATATTGATCCAAACCAGGTTTAATGGACTGTTTCAGTGTGGTACCACTTTACTACGTGATCCAAAGCAGAAAAAACACTCGATCAGGTCAACATGTATGTTAAAACTGCGAAAGTATGACCCTCATGAGAGCAAATCCCAGGCCTAACCTAGACCTAACATGTGTTGTCCTCTAAAATATTGTTGGAAACCAGGTTTAATTGACTGTTTCAGTGTTGTACTTCATTACTACGTGATGCAATCCAGAGAAAGGCCAGGATCTATCCATCAAGTATGAGAAATATGCGAAAGAATGAGCCTGATGAGAGCAAATCCCAGACCTAACCTAGACCTAACATGAATTATTCTCTAAAATATTGATCGAAACCAGGTTTAATTGAGTGTTTCAGTGTCGTACTTCATTACTACGTGATGCAATCCAGAAAAAGCCCAGGATCTAGCCGTCAAGTATGAGAAATATGCGAAAGAATGAGCCTGATGAGAGCAAATCCCAGACCTAACCTAGACCTAACATGAATTATTCTCTAAAATATTGATCAAAACCAGGTTTAATTGACTGTTTCAGTGTGGTACCACATTACTACCTGATCCAATCCAGAAATAGCCCAGGATCCGTTCAACAAGTATGTGAGGAATGCGAAAGTATGAGTCTGATGAGTGAAAATCCCAGACCTAACCTAGACCTAACATGCGTTATCCTCTAAAATATTGATCCAAACCAGGTTTAATGGACTGTTTCAGTGTTGTACTCCATTACTACGTGATGCAATTCAGAAAAAGCCCAGGATCTGTTCAACAAGTATGTGAAAAACGCGAAAGTATGAGCCTGATGAGGGCAAATCCTAGACCTAACCCAGACCTAACATGAATTATTCTCTAAAATATTGATCGAAACCAGGTTTAATTGACTGTTTCAGTGTGGTCCCACATTACTTCGTGATCCAAACCAGAAAAAACCCAGGATCCGTTCAACAAGTATGTGAAGAATGCGAAAGTATGAGCCTGATGAGTGAAAATCCCAGGCCTAACCTAGACCTAACATGCGTTATTCTCTAAAATATTGATCGAAACCTGGTTTGATCGACTGTTTCAGTGTGGTACCACATTACCATGTGATCCAAACCAGAAAATAACCCAGGATCTGTTCAAGGAGTATGTGAAGTGCGCGAAAGTATGAATCTGATGAGGTCAAATCCCAGACCTATCGCAGACCTAACTTGCGTTATCCTCTAAAATATTCATCGAAACCAGGTTTAATCGACTGTTTCAGTGTGGTACCACATTACTACGTGATCCAAACCAGAAAAAACCCAGGATCCGTTCAACAAGTATGTGGAGAATGCGAAAGTATGAGTCTGATGAGTGAAAATCCCAGACCTAACCTAGACCTAACATGCGTTATCCTCTAAAATATTGATCCAAACCAGGTTTAATGGACTGTTTCAGTGTGGTACCACACTACTACGTGATCCCAACCAGAAAAAACCCAGGATCTGTCCAACAAGTATGTGGAGAATGCGAAAGTATGAGCCTGATGAGTGAAAATCCCCGGCCAAACCTAGACCTAACATGCGTTATCCTCGAAAATATTGATCCAAACCAGGTTTAATGGACTGTTTCAGTGTGGTACCACTTTACTACGTGATCCAAAGCAGAAAAAACACTCGATCAGGTCAACATGTATGTTAAAACTGCGAAAGTATGACCCTCATGAGAGCAAATCCCAGGCCTAACCTAGACCTAACATGTGTTGTCCTCTAAAATATTGATGGAAAGCAGGTTTAATCGACTGTTTCAGCGTGGTACCACATTACTATGTGATACAATCCGGAAACAGCCCAGGATCTAGCCATGAAGTATGAGAAATATGCGAAAGTATGAGCCTGATGAGTGAAAATCCCCGGCCAAACCTAGACCTAACATGCGTTATCCTCAAAAATATTGATCCAAACCAGGTTTAATGGACTGTTTCAGTGTGGTACCACTTTACTACGTGATCCAAAGCAGAAAAAACACTCGATCAGGTCAACATGTATGTTAAAACTGCGAAAGTATGACCCTCATGAGAGCAAATCCCAGGCCTAACCTAGACCTAACATGTGTTGTCCTCTAAAATATTGTTGGAAACCAGGTTTAATTGACTGTTTCAGTGTTGAACTTCATTACTACGTGATGCAATCCGGAAACAGCCCAGGATCTAGCCATGAAGTATGAGAAATATGCGAAAGTATGAGCCTGATGAGTGAAAATCCCCGGCCAAACCTAGACCTAACATGCGTTATCCTCGAAAATATTGATCCAAACCAGGTTTAATGGACTGTTTCAGTGTGGTACCACTTTACTACGTGATGCAAAGCAGAAAAAACCCTCGATCAGGTCAACATGTATGTTAAAACTGCGAAAGAATGCCCCTGATGAGGGCAAATCCTAGGCCTAACCAAGACCAAACATGCGTTGTCCTCTAAAATATTGATGGAAACCAGGTTTAATTGACTGTTTCAGTGTTGTACTTCATTACTACGTGATGCAATCCAGAAAAAGCCCAGGATCTAGCCATCAAGTATGAGAAATATGCGAAAGAATGAGCCTGATGAGAGCAAATCCCAGACCTAACCTAGACTTAACTTGCGTTATCCTCTAAAATATTGATCCAAACCAGGTTTAATGGACTGTTTCAGTCTGGTACCACTTTACTACGTGATCCAAAGCAGAAAAAACACTCGATCAGGTCAACATGTATGTTAAAACTGCGAAAGTATGACCCTCATGAGAGCAAATCCCAGGCCTAACCTAGACCTAACATGTGTTGTCCTCCAAAATATTGTTGGAAACCAGGTTTAATTGACTGTTTCAGTGTTGAACTTCATTACTACGTGATGCAATCCGGAAACAGCCCAGGATCTAGCCATGAAGTATGAGAAATATGCGAAAGTATGAGCCTGATGAGTGAAAATCCCCGGCCAAACCTAGACCTAACATGCGTTATCCTCAAAAATATTGATCCAAACCAGGTTTAATGGACTGTTTCAGTGTGGTACCACTTTACTACGTGATCCAAAGCAGAAAAAACACTCGATCAGGTCAACATGTATGTTAAAACTGCGAAAGTATGACCCTCATGAGAGCAAATCCCAGGCCTAACCTAGACCTAACATGTGTTGTCCTCTAAAATATTGATGGAAAGCAGGTTTAATCGACTGTTTCAGCGTGGTACCACATTACTATGTGATACAATCCGGAAACAGCCCAGGATCTAGCCATGAAGTATGAGAAATATGCGAAAGTATGAGCCTGATGAGTGAAAATCCCCGGCCAAACCTAGACCTAACATGCGTTATCCTCAAAAATATTGATCCAAACCAGGTTTAATGGACTGTTTCAGTGTGGTACCACTTTACTACGTGATCCAAAGCAGAAAAAACACTCGATCAGGTCAACATGTATGTTAAAACTGCGAAAGTATGACCCTCATGAGAGCAAATCCCAGGCCTAACCTAGACCTAACATGTGTTGTCCTCTAAAATATTGTTGGAAACCAGGTTTAATTGACTGTTTCAGTGTTGAACTTCATTACTACGTGATGCAATCCGGAAACAGCCCAGGATCTAGCCATGAAGTATGAGAAATATGCGAAAGTATGAGCCTGATGAGTGAAAATCCCCGGCCAAACCTAGACCTAACATGCGTTATCCTCGAAAATATTGATCCAAACCAGGTTTAATGGACTGTTTCAGTGTGGTACCACTGTACTACGTGATCCAAAGCAGAAAAAACACTCGATCAGGTCAACATGTATGTTAAAACTGCGAAAGTATGACCCTCATGAGAGCAAATCCCAGGCCTAACCTAGACCTAACATGTGTTGTCCTCTAAAATATTGTTGGAAACCAGGTTTAATTGACTGTTTCAGTGTTGTACTTCATTACTACGTGATGCAATCCAGAGAAAGGCCAGGATCTATCCATCAAGTATGAGAAATATGCGAAAGAATGAGCCTGATGAGAGCAAATCCCAGACCTAACCTAGACCTAACATGAATTATTCTCTAAAATATTGATCGAAACCAGGTTTAATTGAGTGTTTCAGTGTCGTACTTCATTACTACGTGATGCAATCCAGAAAAAGCCCAGGATCTAGCCGTCAAGTATGAGAAATATGCGAAAGAATGAGCCTGATGAGAGCAAATCCCAGACCTAACCTAGACCTAACATGAATTATTCTCTAAAATATTGATCAAAACCAGGTTTAATTGACTGTTTCAGTGTGGTACCACATTACTACCTGATCCAATCCAGAAATAGCCCAGGATCCGTTCAACAAGTATGTGAGGAATGCGAAAGTATGAGTCTGATGAGTGAAAATCCCAGACCTAACCTAGACCTAACATGCGTTATCCTCTAAAATATTGATCCAAACCAGGTTTAATGGACTGTTTCAGTGTTGTACTCCATTACTACGTGATGCAATTCAGAAAAAGCCCAGGATCTGTTCAACAAGTATGTGAAAAACGCGAAAGTATGAGCCTGATGAGGGCAAATCCTAGACCTAACCCAGACCTAACATGAATTATTCTCTAAAATATTGATCGAAACCAGGTTTAATTGACTGTTTCAGTGTGGTCCCACATTACTTCGTGATCCAAACCAGAAAAAACCCAGGATCCGTTCAACAAGTATGTGAAGAATGCGAAAGTATGAGCCTGATGAGTGAAAATCCCAGGCCTAACCTAGACCTAACATGCGTTATTCTCTAAAATATTGATCGAAACCTGGTTTGATCGACTGTTTCAGTGTGGTACCACATTACCATGTGATCCAAACCAGAAAATAACCCAGGATCTGTTCAAGGAGTATGTGAAGTGCGCGAAAGTATGAATCTGATGAGGTCAAATCCCAGACCTATCGCAGACCTAACTTGCGTTATCCTCTAAAATATTCATCGAAACCAGGTTTAATCGACTGTTTCAGTGTGGTACCACATTACTACGTGATCCAAACCAGAAAAAACCCAGGATCCGTTCAACAAGTATGTGGAGAATGCGAAAGTATGAGTCTGATGAGTGAAAATCCCAGACCTAACCTAGACCTAACATGCGTTATCCTCTAAAATATTGATCCAAACCAGGTTTAATGGACTGTTTCAGTGTGGTACCACACTACTACGTGATCCCAACCAGAAAAAACCCAGGATCTGTCCAACAAGTATGTGGAGAATGCGAAAGTATGAGTCTGATGAGTGAAAATCCCTGGGCTAACCTAGACCTAACATGCGTTATCCTCTAAAATATTGATCGAAACCAGGTTTAATCGACTGTTTCAGTGTGGTACCACATTACTACGTGATCCAAACCAGAAAAAACCCAGGATCAGTTCAACAAGTATGTGAAGAATGCGAATGTATGAGTCTGATGTGTGAAAATCCCAGGGCTAACCTAGACCTAACATGCGTTATCCACTAAAATATTGATCGAAACCAGGTTTAATCGACAGTTTCAGTGTGGTATCACACTACTACGTGATCGAAACCAGACAAAACCCAGGATCTGTTCAACAAGAATGTGAAAAACGCGAAACTGTGAGCCTGATGAGGGCAAATCTTAGACCTAACCCAGACCTAAGATGCGTTATCCTCTAAAATATTTATCCAGACCAGGTTTCATTGAATGTTTCAGTGTGGTACCACTTTACTACGTGATCCAATCCAGAAATAGCCCAGGATCTAGCCATGAAGTATGAGAAATATGCGAAAGTGAGAGCCTGATGAGGGCAAATCCTAGACCTATCCCAGACCTAACTTGCGTTATCCTCTAAAATATAGATCGAAACCAGGTTTAATTGACTGTTTCAGCGTGGCACCACATTACTACGTGATACAATCCAGAAACAGCCCAGGATCTGTTCAACATGTATGAGAAATATGCGAAAGAAAGAGCCTGATGAGAGCAAATCCCAGACCTAACCTAGACCTAACATGAATTATTCTCTAAAATATTGATCGAAACCAGGTTTAATTGACTGTTTCAGTGTGGTCCCACATTACTACGTGATCCAAACCAGAAAAAACCCAGGATCCGTTCAACAAGTATGTGAAGAATGCGAAGGTATGAGTCTGATGAGTGAAAATCCCAGGCCTAACCTAGACCAAACATGCGTTATCCGCTAAAATATTGATCGAAACTTGGTTTAATCGACTGTTTCAGTGTGGTACCACATCAATATGTGATCCAAACCAGAAAAAACCCAGGATCCGTTCAACGAGTATGTGAAGAATGCGAAAGTATGAGTCTGATGAGGGCAAATCCTAGACCTGTCCCAGACCTACCATGCGTTATCCTCTAAAATATTGATCCAAACCAGGTTTAGTGGACTGTTTCAGTGTGGTACCGCATTACTACGTGATCCAAACCAGAAAATAACCCAGGATCTGTTCAACGAGTATGTGAAGAATGCGAAAGTATGAGTCTGATGAGGGCAAATCCTAGACCTATCCCAGACCTACCATGCGTTATCCTCTAAAATATTGATCCAAACCAGGTTTAGTGGACTGTTTCAGTGTGTTACCACTTTACAACGTGATCCAAAGCAGAAAAAACCCTCGATCACGTCAACATGTATGATAAAACTGCGAAAGTATGACCCTGATGAGGGCAAATCCCAGACCTATCCCAGACCTAACTTGCGTTATCCTCTAAAATATTGATTGAATCCAGGTTTAATTGACTGTGTCAGTGTGGTACCACATTACTACGTGATCCAATCCAGAAATAGCCCATGATCTAGCAATGAAGTATGAGAAATATGCTTAAGTATGAGCCTGACGAGGGCAAATCCTAGACCTAACCCAGACCTAACATGCGTTATCCTCTAAAATATTTATCATGACCAGGTTTAATTGATTGTTTCAGTGTGGTCCCACATTACTACGTGATCCAAACCAGAAAAAACCCAGGATCCGTTCAACAAGTATGTGAAGAATGCGAAAGTATGATTCTGATGAGGGCAAATCCTAGACCTATCCCAGACCTAACATGCGTTATCCTCTAAAATATTGATCCAAACCAGGTTTAATGGACTGTTTCAGTGTGGTACCACACTACTACGTGATCCAAACTAGAAAAAACCCAGGATCTGTTCAACAAGTATGTGAAGAATGCGAAAGTATGTGTCTGATGAGGGCTAATCCCAGACCTATCCCAGACCTAACTTGCGTTATCCTCTAAAATAATGATCGAAACCAGGTTTAATTGACTGTTTTAGTAGTGGCACCACTTTACTACGTGATCCAAAGCAGAAAAAACCCTCGATCAGGTCAACATGCATGTTAAAACTGCGAAAGTATGACCCTAATGAGGGCAAATCCCAAACCTAACCTAGACCTAACATGCGTTATCTTCTAAAATATTGAGCGAAACCAGGTTTAATTGACTGTTTCAGTGTCGTACCACATTACTATGTGATCCAATCCAGAAATAGCTCAGGATCTAGCCATGAAGTATGAGAAATATGCGAAAGTATGAGCCTGATGAGGGCAAATCCCAGACCTAACCCAGACCTAACATGCGTTGTCCTCTAAAATATTTATCAAGACCAGGTTTAATCGACTGTTTCAGTGTGGTCCCACATTACTACGTGATCCAAACCAGAAAAAACCCAGGATCTCTTCAACAAGTATGTGAAAAACGCAAAAGTATGAGCCTGATGAGGGCAAATCCCAGACCTATCCCAGACCAAACTTGCGTTATCCTCTAAAATATTGATCGAAACCTGGTTTAATCGACTGTTTCAGTGTGGTACCACATTACTATGTGATCCAAACCAGAAAATAACCCAGGATCTGTTCAACGAGTATGTGAAGTGTGCGAAAGTATGAGTCTGATGAGGGCAAATCCTAGACCTATCCCAGACCTAACATGCGTTATCCTCTAAAATATTTATCAAGACCACGTTTAATTGACTGTTTCAGTGTGGTACCACATTACTATGTGATCCAAACCAGAAAAAGCCCAGGATCTGTTCAACAAGTATGTGAAAAACACGAAAGTATGAGTCTGATGAGGGCAAATCCCAGACCTATCCCAGACCTAACATGCGTTATCCTCTAAAATATTTATCAAGACCAGGTTTAATTGACTGTTTCAGTGTGGTACCACATTGCTACGTGATCCAAACCAGAAAAAGCCCAGGATCTGTTCAACAAGTATGTGAAAAACACGGAAGTATGAGCCTGGTGAGGGCAAATCCTAGACCTATCCCAGACCTAACATGCGTTATCCTCTAAAATATTTATCAAGACAAGGTTTAATTGACTGTTTCAGTGTGATACCACATTGCTACGTGATCCAATCCAGAAATACCCCAGGATCTAGCCATGAAGTATGAGAAATATGCGAAAGTATGAGCCTGACGAGGGCAAATCCTACACCTAACGCAGACCTAACATGCGTTATCCTCTAAAATATTTATCAAGACCAGGTTCATTTGATTGTTTCAGTGTGGTCCCACATTACTACGTAATCCAAACCAGAAAAAACACAGGATCCGTTCAACAAGTATGTGAAAAACGCGAAAGTATGAGCCTGATGAGGGCAAATCCCAGACCTATCCCAGACCTAACTTGCGTTGTCCTCTAAAATATTGATCGAAACCTGGTTTAATCGACTGTTTCAGTGTGGTACCACATTACTATGTGATCCAAACCAGAAAATAACCCAGGATCTGTCCAACGAGTATGTGAAGTGTGCGAAAGTATGAGTCTGATGAGGGCAAATCCTAGACCTAACCCAAACCTAACATGCGTTATCCTGTAAAATATTTATCAAGACCAGGTTTAATTGAATGCTCCAGTGTGGTACCACATTACTACGTGAACCAAACCAGAAAAAACCCAGGATCCGTTCAACAAGTATGTGAAGAATGCGAAAGTATGAGTCTGATGAGTGAAAATCCCAGGCCTAACCTAGACCTAACATGCGTTATCCTCAAAAATATTGATCGAAACCTGGTTTAATCGACTGTCTCAGTGTGGTACCACAATACTATGTGATCCAAACCAGAAAATAACCCAGGATCTGTTCAACGAGTATGTGAAGTGTGCGGAAGTATGAGCCTGACGAGGGCAAATCCTAGACCTAACCCAGACCTAACATGCGTTATCCTCTAAAATATTTTTCATGAGCAGGTTTAATTGATTGCTTCAGTGTGGTCCCACATTACTACGTGATCCAAACCAGAAAATAACCCAGGATCTGTTCAACGAGTATGTGAAGTGTGCGAAAGTATAAGTCTGATGGGGGCAAATCCTAGACCTATCCCATACCTAACATGCGTTATCCTCTAAAGTATTTATCAAGACCAGGTTTAATTGTCTGTTTCAGTGTGGTACCACATTGCTACGTGATCCAAACCAGCAAAAACCCAGGATCCGTTCAACAAGTATGTGAAGAATGCGAAAGTATGAGTCTGATGAGGGCAAATCCTAGACCTATCCCAGACCTACCATGCGTTATCCTCTAAAATATTGATCCAAACCAGGTTTAGTGGACTGTTTCAGTGTGGTACCACATTACTACGTGATCCAAACCAGAAAATAACCCAGGATCTGTTCAACGAGTATGTGAAGTATGCGAAAGTATGAGTCTGATGAGGGCAAATCCCAGACCTATCCCAGACCTAACATTCGTTATCCTCTAAAATATTTATCATGACCAGGTTTAATTGATTGTTTCAGTGTGGTCCCACATTACTACGTGATCCAAACCAGAAAAAACCCAGGATCCGTTCAACAAGTATGTGAAGAATGCGAAAGTATGAGTCTGATGAGGGCAAATCCTAGACCTGTCCCAGACCTACCATGCGTTATCCTCTAAAATATTGATCCAAACCAGGTTTAGTGGACTGTTTCAGTGTGGTACCACTTTACAACGTGATCCAAAGCAGAAAAAACCCACGATCCGTTCAACAAGTATGTGAAAAACACGAAAGTATGAGCCTGGTGAGGGCAAATCCTAGACCTATCCCAGACCTAACATGCGTTATCCTCTAAAATATTTATCAAGACAAGGTTTAATTGACTGTTTCAGTGTGGTACCACATTGCTACGTGATCCAATCCAGAAATACCCCAGGATCTAGCCATGAAGTATGAGAAATATGCGAAAGTATGAGCCTGACGAGGGCAAATCCTACACCTAACGCAGACCTAACATGCGTTATCCTCTAAAATATTTTTCAAGACCAGGTTCATTTGTTTGTTTCAGTGTGGTCCCACATTACTACGTAATCCAAACCAGAAAAAACACAGGATCCGTTCAACAAGTATGTGAAAAACGCGAAAGTATGAGCCTGATGAGGGCAAATCCCAGACCTATCCCAGACCTAACTTGCGTTATCCTCTAAAATATTGATCGAAACCTGGTTTAATCGACTGTTTCAGTGTGGTACCACATTACTATGTGATCCAAACCAGAAAATAACCCAGGATCTGTCCAACGAGTATGTGAAGTGTGCGAAAGTATGAGTCTGATGAGGGCAAATCCCAGGCCTAACCTAGACCTAACATGCGTTATCCTCAAAAATATTGATCGAAACCTGGTTTAATCGACTGTCTCAGTGTGGTACCACATTACTATGTGATCCAAACCAGAAAATAACCCAGGATCTGTTCAACGAGTATGTGAAGTGTGCGAAAGTATGAGTCTGATGGGGGCAAATCCTAGACCTATCCCATACCTAACATGCGTTATCCTCTAAAATATTTATCAAGACCAGGTTTAGTTGTCTGTTTCAGTGTGGTACCACATTGCTACGTGATCCAAACCAGATAAAACCCAGGATCAGTTCAACGAGTATGTGAAAAACGCGAAAGTATGAGCCTGATGAGGGCAAATCCCAGACCTATCCCAGACCTAACTTGCGTTATCCTCTAAAATATTGATCGAAACCTGGTTTAATCGACTGTTTCAGTGTGGTACCACATTACTATGTGATCCAAACCAGAAAATAACCCAGGATCTGTTCAACGAGTATGTGAAGTGTGCGAAGGTATGAGTCTGATGAGGGCAAATCCTAGACCTATCCCAGACCTAACATGCGTTATCCTCTAAAATATTTATCAAGACCAGGTTTAATTGACTGTTTCAGCGTGGTACCACGTTACTACGTGATACAATCCAGAAATAGCGCAGGATCTAGCCATCAAGTATGAGAAATATGCGAAAGAATGAGCCTGATGAGAGCAAATCCCAGACCTAACCTAGACATAACATGAATTATTCTCTAAAATATTGATCCAAACCAGGTTTAATGGACTGTTTCAGTGTGGTACCACTTTACTACGTGATCCAAAGCAGAAAATACCCTCGATCAGGTCAACATGCATGTTAAAACTGCGAAAGTATGACCCTGATGAGGTCAAATCCCACACCTATCCCAGACCTGACATGCGTTATCCTCTAAAATATTGATCCAAACCAGGTTTAATTGACTGTTTCAGTGTGGTCCCACATTACTACGTGATACAATCCAGAAACAGCCCAGGATCTAGCCATGAAGTATGAGAAATATGCGAATGTATGAGCCTGATGATGACAAATTCTAGACCTAACCCAAACCTAACATGCGTTATCCTCCAAAATATTTATCAAGACCAGGTTTAATTAAATGTTTCAGTGTGGTGCCACATTACTACGTGAACCAAACCAGAAAAAACCCACGATCCGTTCAACAAGTATGTGAAGAATGCGAAAGTATGAGTCTGATGAGTGAAAATCCCAGGGCTAACCTAGACCTAACATGTGTTATCCTCTAAAATATTGATCCAAACCAGGTTTAATTGACTGTTTCAGCGTGGTACCACGTTACTACGTGATACAATCCAGAAATAGCACAGGATCTAGCCATCAAGTATGAGAAATATGCGAAAGAATGAGCCTGATAAGAGCAAATCCCAGACCTAACCTAGACATAACATGAATTATTCTCTAAAATATTGATCGAAACCAGGTTTTATTGACTGTTTCAGTGTGGTGCCACATTACTACGTGATCCAATCCAGAAATAGCCCAGGATCTAGCCATGAAGTATGAGAAATATGCGAAAGTATGAGCCTGACGAGGGCAAATCCTACACCTAACGCAGACCTAACATGCGTTATCCTCTAAAATATTTTTCAAGACCAGGTTCATTTGATTGTTTCAGTGTGGTCCCACATTACTACGTAATCCAAACCAGAAAAAACACAGGATCCGTTCAACAAGTATGTGAAAAACGCGAAAGTATGAGCCTGATGAGGGCAAATCCCAGACCTATCCCAGACCTAACTTGCGTTATCCTCTAAAATAATGATCGAAACCAGGTTTAATTGACTGTTTTAGTAGTGGCACCACTTTACTACGTGATCCAAAGCAGAAAAAACCCTCGATCCGGTCAACATGCATGTTAAAACTGCGAAAGTATGACCCTAATGAGGGCAAATCCCAGGCCTAACCTAGACCTAACATGCGTTATCTTCTAAAATATTGAGCGAAACCAGGTTTAATTGACTGTTTCAGTGTCGTACCACATTACTACGTGATCCAATCCAGAAATAGCCCAGGATCTAGCCATGAAGTATGAGAAATATGCGAAAGTATGAGCCTGATGAGGGCAAATCCCAGACCTAACCCAGACCTAACATGCGTTGTCCTCTAAAATATTTATCAAGACCAGGTTTAATCGACTGTTTCAGTGTGGTCCCACATTACTACGTGATCCAAACCAGAAAAAACCCAGGATCCGTTCAACAAGTATGTGAAGAATGCGAAAGAATGAGTCAGATGCGTGAAAATCCCAGGCCTAACCTAGACCTAAAATGCGTTATCCTGAAAAATATTGATCGAAACCTGGTTTAATCGACTGCTTCAGTGTGGTACCACATTACTACGTGACCCAAACCAGAAAAAACCCAGGATCTCTTCAACAAGTATGTGAAGAATGCGAAAGTATGAGTCTGATGAGTGAAAATCCCAGGCCTAACCTAGACCTAACATGCGTTATCCTCAAAAATATTGATCAAAACCTGGTTTAATCGACTGTCTCAGTGTGGTACCACATTACTATGTGATCCAAACCAGAAAATAACCCAGGATCTGTTCAACGAGTATGTGAAGTGTGCGAAAGTATGAGTCTGATGGGGGCAAATCCTAGACCTATCCCATACCTAACATGCGTTATCCTCTAAAATATTTATCAAGACCAGGTTTAATTGTCTGTTTCAGTGTGGTACCACATTGCTACGTGATCCAAACCAGATAAAATCCAGGATCAGTTCAACAAGTATGTGAAAAACGCGAAAGTATGAGCCTGATGAGGGCAAATCCCAGACCTATCCCAGACCTAACTTGCGTTATCCTCTAAAGTATTGATCGAAACCTGGTTTAATCGACTGTTTCAGTGTGGTACCACATTACTATGTGATCCAAACCATAAAATAACCCAGGATCTGTTCAACGAGTATGTGAAGTGTGCGAAGGTATGAGTCTGATGAGGGCAAATCCTAGACCTATCCCAGACCTAACATGCGTTATCCTCTAAAATATTTATCAAGACCAGGTTTAATTGACTGTTTCAGCGTGGTACCACGTTACTACGTGATACAATCCAGAAATAGCGCAGGATCTAGCCATCAAGTATGAGAAATATGCGAAAGAATGAGCCTGATGAGAGCAAATCCCAGACCTAACCAAGACATAACATGAATTATTCTCTAAAATATTGATCGAAACCAGGTTTTATTGACTGTTTCAGTGTGGTGCCACATTACTACGTGATCCAATCCAGAAATAGCCCAGGATCTAGCCATGAAGTATGAGAAATATGCGAAAGTATGAGCCTGACGAGGGCAAATCCTAGACCTAACCCAGACCTAACATGCGTTATCCTCTAAAATATTTATCACGACCAGGTTTAATTGATTGTTTCAGTGTGGTACCACATTGCTACGTGATCCAAACCAGAAAAAGCCCAGGATCTGTTCAACAAGTATGTGAAAAACACGGAAGTATGAGCCTGGTGAGGGCAAATCCTAGACCTATCCCAGACCTAACATGCGTTATCCTCTAAAATATTTATCAAGACAAGGTTTAATTGACTGTTTCAGTGTGGTACAACATTGCTGCGTGATCCAATCCAGAAATACCCCAGGATCTAGCCATGAAGTATGAGAAATATGCGAAAGTATGAGCCTGACGATGGCAAATCCTACACCTAACGCAGACCTAACATGCGTTATCCTCTAAAATATTTATCAAGACCAGGTTCATTTGATTGTTTCAGTGTGGTCCCACATTACTACGTAATCCAAACCAGAAAAAACACAGGATCCGTTCAACAAGTATGTGAAAAACGCGAAAGTATGAGCCTGATGAGGGCAAATCCCAGACCTATCCCAGACCTAACTTGCGTTATCCTCTAAAATATTGATCGAAACCTGGTTTAATCGACTGTTTCAGTGTGGTACCACATTACTATGTGATCCAAACCAGAAAATAACCCAGGATCTGTCCAACGAGTATGTGAAGTGTGCGAAAGTATGAGTCTGATGAGGGCAAATCCTAGACCTAACCCAAACCTAACATGCGTTATCCTGTAAAATATTTATCAAGACCAGGTTTAATTGATTGCTTCAGTGTGGTCCCACATTACTACGTGATCCAAACCAGAAAATAACCCAGGATCTGTTCAACGAGTATGTGAAGTGTGCGAAAGTATAAGTCTGATGGGGGCAAATCCTAGACCTATCCCATACCTAACATGCGTTATCCTCTAAAGTATTTATCAAGACCAGGTTTAATTGTCTGTTTCAGTGTGGTACCACATTGCTACGTGATCCAAACCAGCAAAAACCCAGGATCCGTTCAACAAGTATGTGAAGAATGCGAAAGTATGAGTCTGATGAGGGCAAATCCTAGACCTATCCCAGACCTACCATGCGTTATCCTCTAAAATATTGATCCAAACCAGGTTTAGTGGACTGTTTCAGTGTGGTACCACATTACTACGTGATCCAAACCAGAAAATAACCCAGGATCTGTTCAACGAGTATGTGAAGTGTGCGAAAGTATGAGTCTGATGAGGGCAAATCCCAGACCTATCCCAGACCTAACATGCGTTATCCTCTAAAATATTTATCATGACCAGGTTTAATTGATTGTTTCAGTGTGGTCCCACATTACTACGTGATCCAAACCAGAAAAAACCCAGGATCCGTTCAACAAGTATGTGAAGAATGCGAAAGTATGAGTCTGATGAAGGCAAATCCTAGACCTGTCCCAGACCTACCATGCGTTATCCTCTAAAATATTGATCGAAACCAGGTTTAATTGACTGTTTTAGTAGTGGCACCACTTTACTACGTGTTCCAAAGCAGAAAAAACCCTCGATCAGGTCAACATGCATGTTAAAACTGCGAAAGTATGACCCTAATGAGGGCAAATCCCAAGCCTAACCTAGACCTAACATGCGTTATCTTCTAAAATATTGAGCGAAACCAGGTTTAATTGACTGTTTCAGTGTCGTACCACATTACTACGTGATCCAATCCAGAAATAGCCCAGGATCTAGCCATGAAGTATGAGAAATATGCGAAAGTATGAGCCTGATGAGGGCAAATCCCAGACCTAACCCAGACCTAACATGCGTTGTCCTCTAAAATATTTATCAAGACCAGGTTTAATCGACTGTTTCAGTGTGGTCCCACATTACTACGTGATCCAAACCAGAAAAAACCCAGGATCTCTTCAACAAGTATGTGAAAAACGCAAAAGTATGAGCCTGATGAGGGCAAATCCCAGACCTATCCCAGACCAAACTTGCGTTATCCTCTAAAATATTGATCGAAACCTGGTTTAATCGACTGTTTCAGTGTGGTACCACATTACTATGTGATCCAAACCAGAAAATAACCCAGGATCTGTTCAACGAGTATGTGAAGTGTGCGAAAGTATGAGTCTGATGAGGGCAAATCCTAGACCTATCCCAGACCTAACATGCGTTATCCTCTAAAATATTTATCAAGACCACGTTTAATTGACTGTTTCAGTGTGGTACCACATTACTATGTGATCCAAACCAGAAAAAGCCCAGGATCTGTTCAACAAGTATGTGAAAAACACGGAAGTATGAGCCTGGTGAGGGCAAATCCTAGACCTATCCCAGACCTAACATGCGTTATCCTCTAAAATATTTATCAAGACAAGGTTTAATTGACTGTTTCAGTGTGGTACCACATTGCTACGTGATCCAATCCAGAAATACCCCAGGATCTAGCCATGAAGTATGAGAAATATGCGAAAGTATGAGCCTGACGAGGGCAAATCCTACACCTAACGCAGACCTAACACGCGTTATCCTCTAAAATATTTATCAAGACCAGGTTCATTTGATTGTTTCAGTGTGGTCCCACATTACTACGGAATCCAAACCAGAAAAAACACAGGATCCGTTCAACAAGTATGTGAAAAACGCGAAAGTATGAGCCTGATGAGGGCAAATCCCAGACCTATCCCAGACCTAACTTGCGTTATCCTCTAAAATATTGATCGAAACCTGGTTTAATCGACTGTTTCAGTGTGGTACCACATTACTATGTGATCCAAACCAGAAAATAACCCAGGATCTGTCCAACGAGTATGTGAAGTGTGCGAAAGTATGAGTCTGATGAGGGCAAATCCTAGACCTAACCCAAACCTAACATGCGTTATCCTGTAAAATATTTATCAAGACCAGGTTTAATTGAATGCTCCAGTGTGGTCCCACATTACTACGTGATCCAAACCAGAAAATAACCCAGGATCTGTTCAACGAGTATGTGAAGTGTGCGAAAGTATAAGTCTGATGGGGGCAAATCCTAGACCTAACCCAGACCTAACATGCGTTATCCTCTAAAATATTTTTCATGAGCAGGTTTAATTGATTGCTTCAGTGTGGTCCCACATTACTACGTGATCCAAACCAGAAAATAACCCAGGATCTGTTCAACGAGTATGTGAAGTGTGCGAAAGTATAAGTCTGATGGGGGCAAATCCTAGACCTATCCCATACCTAACATGCGTTATCCTCTAAAGTATTTATCAAGACCAGGTTTAATTGTCTGTTTCAGTGTGGTACCACATTGCTACGTGATCCAAACCAGCAAAAACCCAGGATCCGTTCAACAAGTATGTGAAGAATGCGAAAGTATGAGTCTGATGAGGGCAAATCCTAGACCTATCCCAGACCTACCATGCGTTATCCTCTAAAATATTGATCCAAACCAGGTTTAGTGGACTGTTTCAGTGTGGTACCACATTACTACGTGATCCAAACCAGAAAATAACCCAGGATCTGTTCAACGAGTATGTGAAGTGTGCGAAAGCATGAGTCTGATGAGGGCAAATCCCAGACCTATCCCAGACCTAACATGCGTTATCCTCTAAAATATTTATCATGACCAGGTTTAATTGATTGTTTCAGTGTGGTCCCACATTACTACGTGATCCAAACCAGAAAAAACCCAGGATCCGTTCAACAAGTATGTGAAGAATGCGAAAGTATGAGTCTGATGAGGGCAAATCCTAGACCTGTCCCAGACCTACCATGCGTTATCCTCTAAAATATTGATCCAAACCAGGTTTAGTGGACTGTTTCAGTGTGGTACCACTTTACAACGTGATCCAAAGCAGAAAAAACCCACGATCCGTTCAACAAGTATGTGAAAAACACGAAAGTATGAGCCTGGTGAGGGCAAATCCTAGACCTATCCCAGACCTAACATGCGTTATCCTCTAAAATATTTATCAAGACAAGGTTTAATTGACTGTTTCAGTGTGGTACCACATTGCTACGTGATCCAATCCAGAAATACCCCAGGATCTAGCCATGAAGTATGAGAAATATGCGAAAGTATGAGCCTGACGAGGGCAAATCCTACACCTAACGCAGACCTAACATGCGTTATCCTCTAAAATATTTTTCAAGACCAGGTTCATTTGATTGTTTCAGTGTGGTCCCACATTACTACGTAATCCAAACCAGAAAAAACACAGGATCCGTTCAACAAGTATGTGAAGAATGCGAAAGTATGAGTCTGATGGGGGCAAATCCTAGACCTATCCCATACCTAACATGCGTTATCCTCTAAAGTATTTATCAAGACCAGGTTTAATTGTCTGTTTCAGTGTGGTACCACATTGCTACGTGATCCAAACCAGCAAAAACCCAGGATCCGTTCAACAAGTATGTGAAGAATGCGAAAGTATGAGTCTGATGAGGGCAAATCCCAGACCTATCCCAGACCTAACATGCGTTATCCTCTAAAATATTTATCATGACCAGGTTTAATTGATTGTTTCAGTGTGGTCCCACATTACTACGTGATCCAAACCAGAAAAAACCCAGGATCCGTTCAACAAGTATGTGAAGAATGCGAAAGTATGAGTCTGATGAAGGCAAATCCTAGACCTGTCCCAGACCTACCATGCGTTATCCTCTAAAATATTGATCGAAACCAGGTTTAATTGACTGTTTTAGTAGTGGCACCACTTTACTACGTGATCCAAAGCAGAAAAAACCCTCGATCAGGTCAACATGCATGTTAAAACTGCGAAAGTATGACCCTAATGAGGGCAAATCCCAAGCCTAACCTAGACCTAACATGCGTTATCTTCTAAAATATTGAGCGAAACCAGGTTTAATTGACTGTTTCAGTGTCGTACCACATTACTACGTGATCCAATCCAGAAATAGCCCAGGATCTAGCCATGAAGTATGAGAAATATGCGAAAGTATGAGCCTGATGAGGGCAAATCCCAGACCTAACCCAGACCTAACATGCGTTGTCCTCTAAAATATTTATCAAGACCAGGTTTAATCGACTGTTTCAGTGTGGTCCCACATTACTACGTGATCCAAACCAGAAAAAACCCAGGATCTCTTCAACAAGTATGTGAAAAACGCAAAAGTATGAGCCTGATGAGGGCAAATCCCAGACCTATCCCAGACCAAACTTGCGTTATCCTCTAAAATATTGATCGAAACCTGGTTTAATCGACTGTTTCAGTGTGGTACCACATTACTATGTGATCCAAACCAGAAAATAACCCAGGATCTGTCCAACGAGTATGTGAAGTGTGCGAAAGTATGAGTCTGATGAGGGCAAATCCTAGACCTAACCCAAACCTAACATGCGTTATCCTGTAAAATATTTATCAAGACCAGGTTTAATTGATTGCTTCAGTGTGGTCCCACATTACTACGTGATCCAAACCAGAAAATAACCCAGGATCTGTTCAACGAGTATGTGAAGTGTGCGAAAGTATAAGTCTGATGGGGGCAAATCCTAGACCTATCCCATACCTAACATGCGTTATCCTCTAAAGTATTTATCAAGACCAGGTTTAATTGTCTGTTTCAGTGTGGTACCACATTGCTACGTGATCCAAACCAGCAAAAACCCAGGATCCGTTCAACAAGTATGTGAAGAATGCGAAAGTATGAGTCTGATGAGGGCAAATCCTAGACCTATCCCAGACCTACCATGCGTTATCCTCTAAAATATTGATCCAAACCAGGTTTAGTGGACTGTTTCAGTGTGGTACCACATTACTACGTGATCCAAACCAGAAAATAACCCAGGATCTGTTCAACGAGTATGTGAAGTGTGCGAAAGTATGAGTCTGATGAGGGCAAATCCCAGACCTATCCCAGACCTAACATGCGTTATCCTCTAAAATATTTATCATGACCAGGTTTAATTGATTGTTTCAGTGTGGTCCCACATTACTACGTGATCCAAACCAGAAAAAACCCAGGATCCGTTCAACAAGTATGTGAAGAATGCGAAAGTATGAGTCTGATGAAGGCAAATCCTAGACCTGTCCCAGACCTACCATGCGTTATCCTCTAAAATATTGATCGAAACCAGGTTTAATTGACTGTTTTAGTAGTGGCACCACTTTACTACGTGATCCAAAGCAGAAAAAACCCTCGATCAGGTCAACATGCATGTTAAAACTGCGAAAGTATGACCCTAATGAGGGCAAATCCCAAGCCTAACCTAGACCTAACATGCGTTATCTTCTAAAATATTGAGCGAAACCAGGTTTAATTGACTGTTTCAGTGTCGTACCACATTACTACGTGATCCAATCCAGAAATAGCCCAGGATCTAGCCATGAAGTATGAGAAATATGCGAAAGTATGAGCCTGATGAGGGCAAATCCCAGACCTAACCCAGACCTAACATGCGTTGTCCTCTAAAATATTTATCAAGACCAGGTTTAATCGACTGTTTCAGTGTGGTCCCACATTACTACGTGATCCAAACCAGAAAAAACCCAGGATCTCTTCAACAAGTATGTGAAAAACGCAAAAGTATGAGCCTGATGAGGGCAAATCCCAGACCTATCCCAGACCAAACTTGCGTTATCCTCTAAAATATTGATCGAAACCTGGTTTAATCGACTGTTTCAGTGTGGTACCACATTACTATGTGATCCAAACCAGAAAATAACCCAGGATCTGTTCAACGAGTATGTGAAGTGTGCGAAAGTATGAGTCTGATGAGGGCAAATCCTAGACCTATCCCAGACCTAACATGCGTTATCCTCTAAAATATTTATCAAGACCACGTTTAATTGACTGTTTCAGTGTGGTACCACATTACTATGTGATCCAAACCAGAAAAAGCCCAGGATCTGTTCAACAAGTATGTGAAAAACACGGAAGTATGAGCCTGGTGAGGGCAAATCCTAGACCTATCCCAGACCTAACATGCGTTATCCTCTAAAATATTTATCAAGACAAGGTTTAATTGACTGTTTCAGTGTGGTACCACATTGCTACGTGATCCAATCCAGAAATACCCCAGGATCTAGCCATGAAGTATGAGAAATATGCGAAAGTATGAGCCTGACGAGGGCAAATCCTACACCTAACGCAGACCTAACACGCGTTATCCTCTAAAATATTTATCAAGACCAGGTTCATTTGATTGTTTCAGTGTGGTCCCACATTACTACGGAATCCAAACCAGAAAAAACACAGGATCCGTTCAACAAGTATGTGAAAAACGCGAAAGTATGAGCCTGATGAGGGCAAATCCCAGACCTATCCCAGACCTAACTTGCGTTATCCTCTAAAATATTGATCGAAACCTGGTTTAATCGACTGTTTCAGTGTGGTACCACATTACTATGTGATCCAAACCAGAAAATAACCCAGGATCTGTCCAACGAGTATGTGAAGTGTGCGAAAGTATGAGTCTGATGAGGGCAAATCCTAGACCTAACCCAAACCTAACATGCGTTATCCTGTAAAATATTTATCAAGACCAGGTTTAATTGAATGCTCCAGTGTGGTACCACATTACTACGTGAACCAAACCAGAAAAAACCCAGGATCCGTTCAACAAGTATGTGAAGAATGCGAAAGTATGAGTCTGATGAGTGAAAATCCCAGGCCTAACCTAGACCTAACATGCGTTATCCTCAAAAATATTGATCGAAACCTGGTTTAATCGGCTGTCTCAGTGTGGTACCACATTACTATGTGATCCAAACCAGAAAATAACCCAGGATCTGTTCAACGAGTATGTGAAGTGTGCGAAAGTATGAGCCTGACGAGGGCAAATCCTAGACCTAACCCAGACCTAACATGCGTTATCCTCTAAAATATTTTTCATGAGCAGGTTTAATTGATTGCTTCAGTGTGGTCCCACATTACTACGTGATCCAAACCAGAAAATAACCCAGGATCTGTTCAACGAGTATGTGAAGTGTGCGAAAGTATAAGTCTGATGGGGGCAAATCCTAGACCTATCCCATACCTAACATGCGTTATCCTCTAAAGTATTTATCAAGACCAGGTTTAATTGTCTGTTTCAGTGTGGTACCACATTGCTACGTGATCCAAACCAGCAAAAACCCAGGATCCGTTCAACAAGTATGTGAAGAATGCGAAAGTATGAGTCTGATGAGGGCAAATCCTAGACCTATCCCAGACCTACCATGCGTTATCCTCTAAAATATTGATCCAAACCAGGTTTAGTGGACTGTTTCAGTGTGGTACCACATTACTACGTGATCCAAACCAGAAAATAACCCAGGATCTGTTCAACGAGTATGTGAAGTGTGCGAAAGCATGAGTCTGATGAGGGCAAATCCCAGACCTATCCCAGACCTAACATGCGTTATCCTCTAAAATATTTATCATGACCAGGTTTAATTGATTGTTTCAGTGTGGTCCCACATTACTACGTGATCCAAACCAGAAAAAACCCAGGATCCGTTCAACAAGTATGTGAAGAATGCGAAAGTATGAGTCTGATGAGGGCAAATCCTAGACCTGTCCCAGACCTACCATGCGTTATCCTCTAAAATATTGATCCAAACCAGGTTTAGTGGACTGTTTCAGTGTGGTACCACTTTACAACGTGATCCAAAGCAGAAAAAACCCACGATCCGTTCAACAAGTATGTGAAAAACACGAAAGTATGAGCCTGGTGAGGGCAAATCCTAGACCTATCCCAGACCTAACATGCGTTATCCTCTAAAATATTTATCAAGACAAGGTTTAATTGACTGTTTCAGTGTGGTACCACATTGCTACGTGATCCAATCCAGAAATACCCCAGGATCTAGCCATGAAGTATGAGAAATATGCGAAAGTATGAGCCTGACGAGGGCAAATCCTACACCTAACGCAGACCTAACATGCGTTATCCTCTAAAATATTTTTCAAGACCAGGTTCATTTGATTGTTTCAGTGTGGTCCCACATTACTACGTAATCCAAACCAGAAAAAACACAGGATCCGTTCAACAAGTATGTGAAGAATGCGAAAGTATGAGTCTGATGGGGGCAAATCCTAGACCTATCCCATACCTAACATGCGTTATCCTCTAAAGTATTTATCAAGACCAGGTTTAATTGTCTGTTTCAGTGTGGTACCACATTGCTACGTGATCCAAACCAGCAAAAACCCAGGATCCGTTCAACAAGTATGTGAAGAATGCGAAAGTATGAGTCTGATGAGGGCAAATCCTAGACCTATCCCAGACCTACCATGCGTTATCCTCTAAAATATTGATCCAAACCAGGTTTAGTGGACTGTTTCAGTGTGGTACCACATTACTACGTGATCCAAACCAGAAAATAACCCAGGATCTGTTCAACGAGTATGTGAAGTGTGCGAAAGTATGAGTCTGATGAGGGCAAATCCCAGACCTATCCCAGACCTAACATGCGTTATCCTCTAAAATATTTATCATGACCAGGTTTAATTGATTGTTTCAGTGTGGTCCCACATTACTACGTGATCCAAACCAGAAAAAACCCAGGATCCGTTCAACAAGTATGTGAAGAATGCGAAAGTATGAGTCTGATGAAGGCAAATCCTAGACCTGTCCCAGACCTACCATGCGTTATCCTCTAAAATATTGATCGAAACCAGGTTTAATTGACTGTTTTAGTAGTGGCACCACTTTACTACGTGATCCAAAGCAGAAAAAACCCTCGATCAGGTCAACATGCATGTTAAAACTGCGAAAGTATGACCCTAATGAGGGCAAATCCCAAGCCTAACCTAGACCTAACATGCGTTATCTTCTAAAATATTGAGCGAAACCAGGTTTAATTGACTGTTTCAGTGTCGTACCACATTACTACGTGATCCAATCCAGAAATAGCCCAGGATCTAGCCATGAAGTATGAGAAATATGCGAAAGTATGAGCCTGATGAGGGCAAATCCCAGACCTAACCCAGACCTAACATGCGTTGTCCTCTAAAATATTTATCAAGACCAGGTTTAATCGACTGTTTCAGTGTGGTCCCACATTACTACGTGATCCAAACCAGAAAAAACCCAGGATCTCTTCAACAAGTATGTGAAAAACGCAAAAGTATGAGCCTGATGAGGGCAAATCCCAGACCTATCCCAGACCAAACTTGCGTTATCCTCTAAAATATTGATCGAAACCTGGTTTAATCGACTGTTTCAGTGTGGTACCACATTACTATGTGATCCAAACCAGAAAATAACCCAGGATCTGTCCAACGAGTATGTGAAGTGTGCGAAAGTATGAGTCTGATGAGGGCAAATCCTAGACCTAACCCAAACCTAACATGCGTTATCCTGTAAAATATTTATCAAGACCAGGTTTAATTGATTGCTTCAGTGTGGTCCCACATTACTACGTGATCCAAACCAGAAAATAACCCAGGATCTGTTCAACGAGTATGTGAAGTGTGCGAAAGTATAAGTCTGATGGGGGCAAATCCTAGACCTATCCCATACCTAACATGCGTTATCCTCTAAAGTATTTATCAAGACCAGGTTTAATTGTCTGTTTCAGTGTGGTACCACATTGCTACGTGATCCAAACCAGCAAAAACCCAGGATCCGTTCAACAAGTATGTGAAGAATGCGAAAGTATGAGTCTGATGAGGGCAAATCCTAGACCTATCCCAGACCTACCATGCGTTATCCTCTAAAATATTGATCCAAACCAGGTTTAGTGGACTGTTTCAGTGTGGTACCACATTACTACGTGATCCAAACCAGAAAATAACCCAGGATCTGTTCAACGAGTATGTGAAGTGTGCGAAAGTATGAGTCTGATGAGGGCAAATCCCAGACCTATCCCAGACCTAACATGCGTTATCCTCTAAAATATTTATCATGACCAGGTTTAATTGATTGTTTCAGTGTGGTCCCACATTACTACGTGATCCAAACCAGAAAAAACCCAGGATCCGTTCAACAAGTATGTGAAGAATGCGAAAGTATGAGTCTGATGAAGGCAAATCCTAGACCTGTCCCAGACCTACCATGCGTTATCCTCTAAAATATTGATCGAAACCAGGTTTAATTGACTGTTTTAGTAGTGGCACCACTTTACTACGTGATCCAAAGCAGAAAAAACCCTCGATCAGGTCAACATGCATGTTAAAACTGCGAAAGTATGACCCTAATGAGGGCAAATCCCAAGCCTAACCTAGACCTAACATGCGTTATCTTCTAAAATATTGAGCGAAACCAGGTTTAATTGACTGTTTCAGTGTCGTACCACATTACTACGTGATCCAATCCAGAAATAGCCCAGGATCTAGCCATGAAGTATGAGAAATATGCGAAAGTATGAGCCTGATGAGGGCAAATCCCAGACCTAACCCAGACCTAACATGCGTTGTCCTCTAAAATATTTATCAAGACCAGGTTTAATCGACTGTTTCAGTGTGGTCCCACATTACTACGTGATCCAAACCAGAAAAAACCCAGGATCTCTTCAACAAGTATGTGAAAAACGCAAAAGTATGAGCCTGATGAGGGCAAATCCCAGACCTATCCCAGACCAAACTTGCGTTATCCTCTAAAATATTGATCGAAACCTGGTTTAATCGACTGTTTCAGTGTGGTACCACATTACTATGTGATCCAAACCAGAAAATAACCCAGGATCTGTTCAACGAGTATGTGAAGTGTGCGAAAGTATGAGTCTGATGAGGGCAAATCCTAGACCTATCCCAGACCTAACATGCGTTATCCTCTAAAATATTTATCAAGACCACGTTTAATTGACTGTTTCAGTGTGGTACCACATTACTATGTGATCCAAACCAGAAAAAGCCCAGGATCTGTTCAACAAGTATGTGAAAAACACGGAAGTATGAGCCTGGTGAGGGCAAATCCTAGACCTATCCCAGACCTAACATGCGTTATCCTCTAAAATATTTATCAAGACAAGGTTTAATTGACTGTTTCAGTGTGGTACCACATTGCTACGTGATCCAATCCAGAAATACCCCAGGATCTAGCCATGAAGTATGAGAAATATGCGAAAGTATGAGCCTGACAAGGGCAAATCCTACACCTAACGCAGACCTAACACGCGTTATCCTCTAAAATATTTATCAAGACCAGGTTCATTTGATTGTTTCAGTGTGGTCCCACATTACTACGGAATCCAAACCAGAAAAAACACAGGATCCGTTCAACAAGTATGTGAAAAACGCGAAAGTATGAGCCTGATGAGGGCAAATCCCAGACCTATCCCAGACCTAACTTGCGTTATCCTCTAAAATATTGATCGAAACCTGGTTTAATCGACTGTTTCAGTGTGGTACCACATTACTATGTGATCCAAACCAGAAAATAACCCAGGATCTGTCCAACGAGTATGTGAAGTGTGCGAAAGTATGAGTCTGATGCGGGCAAATCCTAGACCTAACCCAAACCTAACATGCGTTATCCTGTAAAATATTTATCAAGACCAGGTTTAATTGAATGCTCCAGTGTGGTACCACATTACTACGTGAACCAAACCAGAAAAAACCCAGGATCCGTTCAACAAGTATGTGAAGAATGCGAAAGTATGAGTCTGATGAGTGAAAATCCCAGGCCTAACCTAGACCTAACATGCGTTATCCTCAAAAATATTGATCGAAACCTGGTTTAATCGGCTGTCTCAGTGTGGTACCACATTACTATGTGATCCAAACCAGAAAATAACCCAGGATCTGTTCAACGAGTATGTGAAGTGTGCGAAAGTATGAGCCTGACGAGGGCAAATCCTAGACCTAACCCAGACCTAACATGCGTTATCCTCTAAAATATTTTTCATGAGCAGGTTTAATTGATTGCTTCAGTGTGGTCCCACATTACTACGTGATCCAAACCAGAAAATAACCCAGGATCTGTTCAACGAGTATGTGAAGTGTGCGAAAGTATAAGTCTGATGGGGGCAAATCCTAGACCTATCCCATACCTAACATGCGTTATCCTCTAAAGTATTTATCAAGACCAGGTTTAATTGTCTGTTTCAGTGTGGTACCACATTGCTACGTGATCCAAACCAGCAAAAACCCAGGATCCGTTCAACAAGTATGTGAAGAATGCGAAAGTATGAGTCTGATGAGGGCAAATCCTAGACCTATCCCAGACCTACCATGCGTTATCCTCTAAAATATTGATCCAAACCAGGTTTAGTGGACTGTTTCAGTGTGGTACCACATTACTACGTGATCCAAACCAGAAAATAACCCAGGATCTGTTCAACGAGTATGTGAAGTGTGCGAAAGCATGAGTCTGATGAGGGCAAATCCCAGACCTATCCCAGACCTAACATGCGTTATCCTCTAAAATATTTATCATGACCAGGTTTAATTGATTGTTTCAGTGTGGTCCCACATTACTACGTGATCCAAACCAGAAAAAACCCAGGATCCGTTCAACAAGTATGTGAAGAATGCGAAAGTATGAGTCTGATGAGGGCAAATCCTAGACCTGTCCCAGACCTACCATGCGTTATCCTCTAAAATATTGATCCAAACCAGGTTTAGTGGACTGTTTCAGTGTGGTACCACTTTACAACGTGATCCAAAGCAGAAAAAACCCACGATCCGTTCAACAAGTATGTGAAAAACACGAAAGTATGAGCCTGGTGAGGGCAAATCCTAGACCTATCCCAGACCTAACATGCGTTATCCTCTAAAATATTTATCAAGACAAGGTTTAATTGACTGTTTCAGTGTGGTACCACATTGCTACGTGATCCAATCCAGAAATACCCCAGGATCTAGCCATGAAGTATGAGAAATATGCGAAAGTATGAGCCTGACGAGGGCAAATCCTACACCTAACGCAGACCTAACATGCGTTATCCTCTAAAATATTTTTCAAGACCAGGTTCATTTGATTGTTTCAGTGTGGTCCCACATTACTACGTAATCCAAACCAGAAAAAACACAGGATCCGTTCAACAAGTATGTGAAGAATGCGAAAGTATGAGTCTGATGAGGGCAAATCCTAGACCTATCCCAGACCTACCATGCGTTATCCTCTAAAATATTGATCCAAACCAGGTTTAGTGGACTGTTTCAGTGTGGTACCATATTACTACGTGATCCAAACCAGAAAATAACCCAGGATCTGTTCAACGAGTATGTGAAGTGTGCGAAAGTATGAGTCTGATGAGGGCAAATCCCAGACCTATCCCAGACCTAACATGCGTTATCCTCTAAAATATTTATCATGACCAGGTTTAATTGATTGTTTCAGTGTGGTCCCACATTACTACGTGATCCAAACCAGAAAAAACCCAGGATCCGTTCAACAAGTATGTGAAGAATGCGAAAGTATGAGTCAGATGAGTGAAAATCCCAGGCCTAACCTAGACCTAACATGCGTTATCCTCAAAAATATTGATCGAAACCTGGTTTAATCGACTGTCTCAGTGTGGTACCACATTACTATGTGATCCAAACCAGAAAATAACCCAGGATCTGTTCAACGAGTATGTGAAGTGTGCGAAAGTATGAGTCTGATGGGGGCAAATCCTAGACCTATCCCATACCTAACATGCGTTATCCTCTAAAATATTTATCAAGACCAGGTTTAATTGTCTGTTTCAGTGTGGTACCACATTGCTACGTGATCCAAACCAGATAAAACCCAGGATCAGTTCAACAAGTATGTGAAAAACGCGAAAGTATGAGCCTGATGAGGGCAAATCCCAGACCTATCCCAGACCTAACTTGCGTTATCCTCTAAAATATTGATCGAAACCTGGTTTAATCGACTGTTTCAGTGTGGTACCACATTACTATGTGATCCAAACCAGAAAATAACCCAGGATCTGTTCAACGAGTATGTGAAGTGTGCGAAGGTATGAGTCTGATGAGGGCAAATCCTAGACCTATCCCAGACCTAACATGCGTTATCCTCTAAAATATTTATCAAGACCAGGTTTAATTGACTGTTTCAGCGTGGTACCACGTTACTACGTGATACAATCCAGAAATAGCGCAGGATCTAGCCATCAAGTATGAGAAATATGCGAAAGAATGAGCCTGATGAGAGCAAATCCCAGACCTAACCTAGACATAACATGAATTATTCTCTAAAATATTGATCCAAACCAGGTTTAATGGACTGTTTCAGTGTGGTACCACTTTACTACGTGATCCAAAGCAGAAAATACCGTCGATCAGGTCAACATGCATGTTAAAACTGCGAAAGTATGACCCTGATGAGATCAAATCCCAGACCTATCCCAGACCTGACATGCGTTATCCTCTAAAATATTGATCCAAACCAGGTTTAATTGACTGTTTCAGTGTGGTCCCACATTACTACGTGATACAATCCAGAAACAGCCCAGGATCTAGCCATGAAGTATGAGAAATATGCGAATGTATGAGCCTGATGATGACAAATTCTAGACCTAACCCAAACCTAACATGCGTTATCCTCCAAAATATTTATCAAGACCAGGTTTAATTAAATGTTTCAGTGTGGTGCCACATTACTACGTGAACCAAACCAGAAAAAACCCACGATCCGTTCAACAAGTATGTGAAGAATGCGAAAGTATGAGTCTGATGAGTGAAAATCCCAGGGCTAACCTAGACCTAACATGTGTTATCCTCTAAAATATTGATCCAAACCAGGTTTAATTGACTGTTTCAGCGTGGTACCACGTTACTACGTGATACAATCCAGAAATAGCACAGGATCTAGCCATCAAGTATGAGAAATATGCGAAAGAATGAGCCTGATGAGAGCAAATCCCAGACCTAACCTAGACATAACATGAATTATTCTCTAAAATATTGATCGAAACCAGGTTTTATTGACTGTTTCAGTGGGGTGCCACATTACTACGTGATCCAATCCAGAAATAGCCCAGGATCTAGCCATGAAGTATGAGAAATATGCGAAAGTATGAGCCTGACGAGGGCAAATCCTAGACCTAACCCAGACCTAACATGCGTTATCCTCTAAAATATTTATCACGAGCAGGTTTAATTGATTGCTTCAGTGTGGTCCCACATTACTACGTGATCCAAACCAGAAAATAACCCAGGATCTGTTCAACGAGTATGTGAAGTGTGCAAAAGTATGAGTCTGATGGGGGCAAATCCTAGACCTATCCCATGCCTAACATGCGTTATCCTCTAAAATATTTATCAAGACCAGGTTTAATTGTCTGTTTCAGTGTGGTACCACATTGCTACGTGATCCAAACCAGAAAAAACCCTGGATCCGTTCAACAAGTATGTGAAGAATGCGAAAGTATGAGTCTGATGGGGGCAAATCCTAGACCTATCCCATACCTAACATGCGTTATCCTCTAAAATATTTATCAAGACCAGGTTTAATTGTCTGTTTCAGTGTGGTACCACATTGCTACGTGATCCAAACCAGAAAAAACCCAGGATCCGTTCAACAAGTATGTGAAGAATGCGAAAGTATGAGTCTGATGAGGGCAAATCCTAGACCTATCCCAGACCTACCATGCGTTATCCTCTAAAATATTGATCCAAACCAGGTTTAGTGGACTGTTTCAGTGTGGTACCATATTACTACGTGATCCAAACCAGAAAATAACCCAGGATCTGTTCAACGAGTATGTGAAGTGTGCGAAAGTATGAGTCTGATGAGGGCAAATCCCAGACCTATCCCAGACCTAACATGCGTTATCCTCTAAAATATTTATCATGACCAGGTTTAATTGACTGTTTCAGTGTGGTCCCACATTACTACGTGATCCAAACCAGAAAAAACCCAGGATCCGTTCAACAAGTATGTGAAGAATGCGAAAGTATGAGTCAGATGAGTGAAAATCCCCGGCCTAAAACAGACCTAACATGCGTTATCCTCTAAAATATTGATCCAAACCAGGTTTAGTGGACTGTTTCAGTGTGGTACCACTTTACAACGTGATCCAAAGCAGAAAAAACCCTCGATCACGTCAACATGTATGATAAAACTGCGAAAGTATGACCCTGATGAGGGCAAATCCCAGACCTATCCCAGACCTAACTTGCGTTATCCTCTAAAATATTGATTGAATCCAGGTTTAATTGACCGTTTCAGTGAGGTACCACATTACTACGTGATCCAATCCAGAAATAGCCCAGGATCTAGCAATGAAGTATGAGAAATATGCGAAAGTATGAGCCTGACGAGGGCAAATCCTAGACCTAACCCAGACCTAACATGCGTTATCCTCTAAAATATATATCATGACCAGGTTTAATTGATTGTTTCAGTGTGGTCCCACATTACTACGTGATCCAAACCAGAAAAAACCCAGGATCCGTTCAACAAGTATGTGAAGAATGCGAAAGTATGATTCTGATGAGGGCAAATCCTAGACCTATCCCAGACCTAACATGCGTTATCCTCTAACATATTGATCCAAACCAGGTTTAATGGACTGTTTCAGTGTGGTACCACACTACTACGTGATCCAAACCAGAAAAAACCCAGGATCTGTTCAACAAGTATGTGAAAACTGCGAAAGTATGACCCTAATGAGGGCAAATCCCAGGCCTAACCTTGACCTAACATGCGTTATCTTCTAAAATAATGATGGAAACCAGGTTTAATTGTCTGTTTCAATGTTGTTCTTCATTACTACGTGATACAATCCAGAAAAAGCCCAGGATCTAGCCATCAAGTATGAGAAATATGCGAAAGAATGAGCCTGATGAGAGCATATCCAAGACCTAACATAGACCTAACATGAATTATTCTCTAAAATATTGATCAAAACCAGGTTTAATTGACTGTTTCAGTGTGGTACTACATTACTACGTGATCCAAACCAGTAAAAACCCAGGATCTGTTCAACAAGTATGTGAAGAATGCGAAAGTATGTGTCTGATGAGGGCTAATCCCAGACCTATCCCAGACCTAACTTGCGTTATCCTCTAAAATAATGATCGAAACCAGGTTTAATTGACTGTTTTAGTAGTGGCACCACTTTACTACGTGATCCAAAGCAGAAAAAACCCTCGATCAGGTCAACATGCATGTTAAAACTGCGAAAGTATGACCCTAATGAGGGCAAATCCCAGGCCTAACCTAGACCTAACATGCGTTATCTTCTAAAATATTGAGCGAAACCAGGTTTAATTGACTGTTTCAGTGTCGTACCACATTACTACGTGATCCAATCCAGAAATAGCCCAGGATCTAGCCATGAAGTATGAGAAATATGCGAAAGTATGAGCCTGATGAGGGCAAATCCCAGACCTAACCCAGACCTAACATGCGTTGTCCTCTAAAATATTTATCAAGACCAGGTTTAATCGACTGTTTCAGTGTGGTCCCACATTACTACGTGATCCAAACCAGAAAAAACCCAGGATCCGTTCAACAAGTATGTGAAGAATGCGAAAGAATGAGTCAGATGCGTGAAAATCCCAGGCCTAACCTAGACCTAAAATGCGTTATCCTAAAAAATATTGATCGAAACCTGGTTTAATCGACTGCTTCAGTGTGGTACCACATTATTACGTGACCCAAACCAGAAAAAACCCAGGATCTCTTCAACAAGTATGTGAAGTGTGCGAAAGTATGAGTCTGATGAGGGCAAATCCTAGACCATTCCCAGACTTAACTTGCGTTATCCTCTAAAATATTGATCGAAACCTGGTTTAATCGACTGTTTCAGTGTGGTACCACATTACTATATGATCCAAACCAGAAAATAACCCAGGATCTGTTCAACGAGTATGTGAAGTGTGCGAAAGTATGAGTCTGATGGGGGCAAATCCTAGACCTATCCCATACCTAACATGCGTTATCCTCTAAAATATTTATCAAGACCAGGTTTAATTGACTGTTTCAGCGTGGTACCACGTTACTACGTGATACAATCCAGAAATAGCACAGGATCTAGCCATCAAGTATGAGAACTATGCGAAAGAATGAGCCTGATGAGAGCAAATCCCAGACCTAACCTAGACATAACATGAATTATTCTCTAAAATATTGATCGAAACCAGGTTTAATTGACTGTTTCAGTGTGGTACCACATTACTACGTGATCCAATCCAGAAATAGCCCAGGATCTAGCCATGAAGTATGAGAAATTTGCGAAAGTATGAGCCTGACGAGGGCAAATCCTAGACCTAACCCAGACCTAACATGCGTTATCCTCTAAAATATTTATCATGAGCAGGTTTAATTGATTGTTTCAGTGTGGTCCCACATTACTACGTGATCCAAACCAGAAAAAACCCAGGATCCGTTCAACAAGTATGTGAAGAATGCGAAAGTATGAGTCAGATGAGTGAAAATCCCCGGCCTAAAACAGACCTAACATGCGTTATCCTCTAAAATATTGATCCAAACCAGGTTTAGTGGACTGTTTCAGTGTGGTACCACTTTACAACGTGATCCAAAGCAGAAAAAACCCTCGATCACGTCAACATGTATGATAAAACTGCGAAAGTATGACCCTGATGAGGGCAAATCCCAGACGTATCCCAGACCTAACTTGCGTTATCCTCTAAAATATTGATTGAATCCAGGTTTAATTGACTGTTTCAGTGTGGTACCACATTACTACGTGATCCAATCCAGAAATAGCCCAGGATCTAGCAATGAAGTATGAGAAATATGCGAAAGTATGAGCCTGACGAGGGCAAATCCTAGACCTAACCCAGACCTAACATGCGTTATCCTCTAAAATATTGATCGAAACCAGGTTTAATTGACTGTTTTAGTTGTGCTACCACTTTACTACGTGATCCAAAGCAGAAAAAACCCTCGATCAGGTCAACATGCATGTTAAAACTGCGAAAGTATGACCCTGATGGGGGCAAATCCTAGACCTATCCCATACCTAACATGCGTTATCCTCTAAAATATTTATCAAGACCAGGTTTAATTGTCTGTTTCAGTGTGGTACCACATTGCTACGTGATCCAAACCAGAAAAAACCCAGGATCCGTTCAACAAGTATGAGAAGAATGCGAAAGTATGAGTCTGATGAGGGCAAATCCCAGACCTATCCCAGACCTAACATGCGTTATCCTCTAAAATATTTATCATGACCAGGTTTAATTGATTGTTTCAGTGTGGTCCCACATTACTACGTGATCCAAACCAGAAAAAACCCAGGATCCGTTCAACAAGTATGTGAAGAATGCGAAAGTATGAGTCTGATGAGGGCAAATCCTAGACCTATCCCAGACCTAACATGCGTTATCCTCTAAAATATTGATCCAAACCAGGTTTAATGGACTGTTTCAGTGTGGTACCACACTACCACGTGATCCAAACCAGGAAAAACCCAGGATCTGTTCAACAAGTATGTGAAAACTGCGAAAGTATGACCCTAATGAGGGCAAATCCCAGGCCTAACCTTGACCTAACATGCGTTACCTTCTAAAATATTGATGGAAACCAGGTTTAATTGTCTGTTTCAATGTTGTTCTTCATTACTACATGATACAATCCAGAAAAAGCCCAGGATCTAGCCATCAAGTATGAGAAATATGCGAAAGAATGAGCCTGATGAGAGCAAATCCAAGACCTAACATAGACCTAACATGAATTATTCTCTAAAATATTGATCAAAACCAGGTTTAATTGACTGTTTCAGTGTGGTACTACATTACTACGTGATCCAAACCAGTAAAAACCCAGGATCTGTTCAACAAGTATGTGAAGAATGCGAAAGTATGAGTCTGATGAGGGCTAATCCCAGACCTATCCCAGACCTAACTTGCGTTATCCTCTAAAATAATGATCGAAACCAGGTTTAATTGACTGTTTTAGTAGTGGCACCACTTTACTACGTGATCCAAAGCAGAAAAAACCCTCGATCAGGTTAACATGCATGTTAAAACTGCGAAAATATGACCCTAGTGAGGGCAAATCGCAGGCCTAACCTAGACCTAACATGCGTTATCTTCTAAAATATTGAGCGAAACCAGGTTTAATTGACTGTTTCAGTGTGGTACCACATTACTACGTGATCCAATCCAGAAATAGCCCAGGACCTAGCCATGAAGTATGAGAAATATGCGAAAGTATGACCCTGATGAGGGCAAATCCCAGACCTAACCCAGACCTAACATGCGTTGTCCTCTAAAATATTTATCAAGACCAGGTTTAATCGACTGTTTCAGTGTGGTCCCACATTACTACGTGATCCAAACCAGAAAAAACCCAGGATCCGTTCAACAAGTATGTGAAGAATGCGAAAGAATGAGTCAGATGCGTGAAAATCCCAGGCCTAACCTAGACCTAAAATGCGTTATCCTAAAAAATATTGATCGAAACCTGGTTTAATCGACTGCTTCAGTGTGGTACCACATTATTACGTGACCCAAACCAGAAAAAACCCAGGATCTCTTCAACAAGTATGTGAAGTGTGCGAAAGTATGAGTCTGATGAGGGCAAATCCTAGACCATTCCCAGACTTAACTTGCGTTATCCTCTAAAATATTGATCGAAACCTGGTTTAATCGACTGTTTCAGTGTGGTACCACATTACTATGTGATCCAAACCAGAAAATAACCCAGGATCTGTTCAACGAGTATGTGAAGTGTGCGAAAGAATGAGCCTGATGAGAGCAAATCCAAGACCTAACATAGACCTAACATGAATTATTCTCTAAAATATTGATCAAAACCAGGTTTAATTGACTGTTTCAGTGTGGTACCACATTACTACGTGATCCAATCCAGAAATAGCCCAGGATCTAGCCATGAAGTACGAGAAATATGCGAAAGTATGAGCCTGATGAGGGCAAATCCCAGACCTAACCTAGACCTAAAATGCGTTATCCTAAAAAATATTGATCGAAACCTGGTTTAATCGACTGCTTCAGTGTGGTACCACATTACTACGTGACCCAAACCAGAAAAACCCCAGGATCTCTTCAACAAGTATGTGAAAAACGCAAAAGTATGAGCCTGATGAGGGCAAATCCCAGACCTATCCCAGACCAAACTTGCGTTATCCTCTAAAATATTGATCGAAACCAGGTTTAATCGACTGTTTCTGTGTGGTCCCACATTACTACGTGATCCAAACCAGAAAAAACCCAGGATCCGTTCAACAAGTATGTGAAGAATGCGAAAGTATGAGTCTGATGAGGGCTAATCCCAGACCTATCCCAGACCTAACTTGCGTTATCCTCTAAAATAATGATCGAAACCAGGTTTAATTGACTGTTTTAGTTGTGCTACCACTTTACTACGTGATCCAAAGCAGAAAAAACCCTCGATCAGGTCAACATGCATGTTAAAACTGCGAAAGTATGACCCTGATGGGGGCAAATCCTAGACCTATCCCATACCTAACATGCGTTATCCTCTAAAATATTTATCAAGACCAGGTTTAATTGTCTGTTTCAGTGTGGTACCACATTGCTACGTGATCCAAACCAGAAAAAACCCAGGATCCGTTCAACAAGTATGAGAAGAATGCGAAAGTATGAGTCTGATGAGGGCAAATCCCAGACCTATCCCAGACCTAACATGCGTTATCCTCTAAAATATTTATCATGACCAGGTTTAATTGATTGTTTCAGTGTGGTCCCACATTACTACGTGATCCAAACCAGAAAAAACCCAGGATCCGTTCAACAAGTATGTGAAGAATGCGAAAGTATGAGTCTGATGAGGGCAAATCCTAGACCTATCCCAGACCTAACATGCGTTATCCTCTAAAATATTGATCCAAACCAGGTTTAATGGACTGTTTCAGTGTGGTACCACACTACCACGTGATCCAAACCAGAAAAAACCCAGGATCTGTTCAACAAGTATGTGAAAACTGCGAAAGTATGACCCTAATGAGGGCAAATCCCAGGCCTAACCTTGACCTAACATGCGTTACCTTCCAAAATATTGATGGAAACCAGGTTTAATTGTCTGTTTCAATGTTGTTCTTCATTACTACATGATACAATCCAGAAAAAGCCCAGGATCTAGCCATCAAGTATGAGAAATATGCGAAAGAATGAGCCTGATGAGAGCAAATCCAAGACCTAACATAGACCTAACATGAATTATTCTCTAAAATATTGATCAAAACCAGGTTTAATTGACTGTTTCAGTGTGGTACTACATTACTACGTGATCCAAACCAGTAAAAACCCAGGATCTGTTCAACAAGTATGTGAAGAATGCGAAAGTATGTGTCTGATGAGGGCTAATCCCAGACCTATCCCAGACCTAACTTGCGTTATCCTCTAAAATAATGATCGAAACCAGGTTTAATTGACTGTTTTAGTAGTGGCACCACTTTACTACGTGATCCAAAGCAGAAAAAACCCTCGATCAGGTCAACATGCATGTTAAAACTGCGAAAATATGACCCTAGTGAGGGCAAATCCCAGGCCTAACCTAGACCTAACATGCGTTATCTTCTAAAATATTGAGCGAAACCAGGTTTAATTGACTGTTTCAGTGTGGTACCACATTACTACGTGATCCAATCCAGAAATAGCCCAGGACCTAGCCATGAAGTATGAGAAATATGCGAAAGTATGACCCTGATGAGGGCAAATCCCAGACCTAACCCAGACCTAACATGCGTTGTCCTCTAAAATATTTATCAAGACCAGGTTTAATCGACTGTTTCAGTGTGGTCCCACACTACTACGTGATCCAAACCAGAAAAAACCCAGGATCCGTTCAACAAGTATGTGAAGAATGCGAAAGAATGAGTCAGATGCGTGAAAATCCCAGGCCTAACCTAGACCTAAAATGCGTTATCCTAAAAAATATTGATCGAAACCTGGTTTAATCGACTGCTTCAGTGTGGTACCACATTACTACGTGACCCAAACCAGAAAAAACCCAGGATCTGTTCAGCAAGTATGTGAAAACTGCGAAAGTATGACCCTAATGAGGGCAAATCCCAGGCCTAACCTTGACCTAACATGCGTTACCTTCTAAAATATTGATGGAAACCAGGTTTAATTGTCTGTTTCAATGTTGTTCTTCATTACTACGTGATACAATCCAGAAAAAGCCCAGGATCTAGCCATCAAGTATGAGAAATATGCGAAAGAATGAGCCTGATGAGAGCAAATCCAAGACCTAACATAGACCTAACATGAATTATTCTCTAAAATATTGATCAAAACCAGGTTTAATTGACTGTTTCAGTGTGGTACCACATTACTACGTGATCCAATCCAGAAATAGCCCAGGATCTAGCCATGAAGTACGAGAAATATGCGAAAGTATGAGCCTGATGAGGGCAAATCCCAGACCTAACCTAGACCTAAAATGCGTTATCCTAAAAAATATTGATCGAAACCTGGTTTAATCGACTGCTTCAGTGTGGTACCACATTACTACGTGACCCAAACCAGAAAAACCCCAGGATCTCTTCAACAAGTATGTGAAAAACGCAAAAGTATGAGCCTGATGAGGGCAAATCCCAGACCTATCCCAGACCAAACTTGCGTTATCCTCTAAAATATTGATCGAAACCAGGTTTAATCGACTGTTTCTGTGTGGTCCCACATTACTACGTGATCCAAACCAGAAAAAACCCAGGATCCGTTCAACAAGTATGTGAAGAATGCGAAAGTATCAGTCTGATGAGGGCTAATCCCAGACCTATCCCAGACCTAACTTGCGTTATCCTCTAAAATAATGATCGAAACCAGGTTTAATTGACTGTTTTAGTTGTGCTACCACTTTACTACGTGATCCAAAGCAGAAAAAACCCTCGATCAGGTCAACATGCATGTTAAAACTGCGAAAGTATGACCCTGATGGGGGCAAATCCTAGACCTATCCCATACCTAACATGCGTTATCCTCTAAAATATTTATCAAGACCAGGTTTAATTGTCTGTTTCAGTGTGGTACCACATTGCTACGTGATCCAAACCAGAAAAAACCCAGGATCCGTTCAACAAGTATGAGAAGAATGCGAAAGTATGAGTCTGATGAGGGCAAATCCCAGACCTATCCCAGACCTAACATGCGTTATCCTCTAAAATATTTATCATGACCAGGTTTAATTGATTGTTTCAGTGTGGTCCCACATTACTACGTGATCCAAACCAGAAAAAACCCAGGATCCGTTCAACAAGTATGTGAAGAATGCGAAAGTATGAGTCTGATGAGGGCAAATCCTAGACCTATCCCAGACCTAACATGCGTTATCCTCTAAAATATTGATCCAAACCAGGTTTAATGGACTGTTTCAGTGTGGTACCACACTACCACGTGATCCAAACCAGAAAAAACCCAGGATCTGTTCAACAAGTATGTGAAAACTGCGAAAGTATGAC
Organism: Colletes latitarsis; assembly: GCF_051014445.1. Taxonomy (NCBI): domain Eukaryota; kingdom Metazoa; phylum Arthropoda; class Insecta; order Hymenoptera; family Colletidae; genus Colletes; species Colletes latitarsis. The sequence continues at coordinate 16,037,439 of NW_027488369.1, forward strand.
CCTAATGAGGGCAAATCCCAGGCCTAACCTTGACCTAACATGCGTTACCTTCTAAAATATTGATGGAAACCAGGTTTAATTGTCTGTTTCAATGTTGTTCTTCATTACTACATGATACAATCCAGAAAAAGCCCAGGATCTAGCCATCAAGTATGAGAAATATGCGAAAGAATGAGCCTGATGAGAGCAAATCCAAGACCTAACATAGACCTAACATGAATTATTCTCTAAAATATTGATCAAAACCAGGTTTAATTGACTGTTTCAGTGTGGTACTACATTACTACGTGATCCAAACCAGTAAAAACCCAGGATCTGTTCAACAAGTATGTGAAGAATGCGAAAGTATGTGTCTGATGAGGGCTAATCCCAGACCTATCCCAGACCTAACTTGCGTTATCCTCTAAAATAATGATCGAAACCAGGTTTAATTGACTGTTTTAGTAGTGGCACCACTTTACTACGTGATCCAAAGCAGAAAAAACCCTCGATCAGGTCAACATGCATGTTAAAACTGCGAAAATATGACCCTAGTGAGGGCAAATCCCAGGCCTAACCTAGACCGAACATGCGTTATCTTCTAAAATATTGAGCGAAACCAGGTTTAATTGACTGTTTCAGTGTGGTACCACATTACTACGTGATCCAATCCAGAAATAGCCCAGGACCTAGCCATGAAGTATGAGAAATATGCGAAAGTATGACCCTGATGAGGGCAAATCCCAGACCTAACCCAGACCTAACATGCGTTGTCCTCTAAAATATTTATCAAGACCAGGTTTAATCGACTGTTTCAGTGTGGTCCCACACTACTACGTGATCCAAACCAGAAAAAACCCAGGATCCGTTCAACAAGTATGTGAAGAATGCGAAAGAATGAGTCAGATGCGTGAAAATCCCAGGCCTAACCTAGACCTAAAATGCGTTATCCTAAAAAATATTGATCGAAACCTGGTTTAATCGACTGCTTCAGTGTGGTACCACATTACTACGTGACCCAAACCAGAAAAAACCCAGGATCTGTTCAACAAGTATGTGAAAACTGCGAAAGTATGACCCTAATGAGGGCAAATCCCAGGCCTAACCTTGACCTAACATGCGTTACCTTCTAAAATATTGATGGAAACCAGGTTTAATTGTCCGTTTCAATGTTGTTCTTCATTACTACGTGATACAATCCAGAAAAAGCCCAGGATCTAGCCATCAAGTATGAGAAATATGCGAAAGAATGAGCCTGATGAGAGCAAATCCAAGACCTAACATAGACCTAACATGAATTATTCTCTAAAATATTGATCAAAACCAGGTTTAATTGACTGTTTCAGTGTGGTACCACATTACTACGTGATCCAATCCAGAAATAGCCCAGAATCTAGCCATGAAGTACGAGAAATATGCGAAAGTATGAGCCTGATGAGGGCAAATCCCAGACCTAACCTAGACCTAAAATGCGTTATCCTAAAAAATATTGATCGAAACCTGGTTTAATCGACTGCTTCAGTGTGGTACCACATTACTACGTGACCCAAACCAGAAAAACCCCAGGATCTCTTCAACAAGTATGTGAAAAACGCAAAAGTATGAGCCTGATGAGGGCAAATCCCAGACCTATCCCAGACCAAACTTGCGTTATCCTCTAAAATATTGATCGAAACCAGGTTTAATCGACTGTTTCTGTGTGGTCCCACATTACTACGTGATCCAAACCAGAAAAAACCCAGGATCCGTTCAACAAGTATGTGAAGAATGCGAAAGTATGAGTCTGATGAGGGCTAATCCCAGACCTATCCCAGACCTAACTTGCGTTATCCTCTAAAATAATGATCGAAACCAGGTTTAATTGACTGTTTTAGTTGTGCTACCACTTTACTACGTGATCCAAAGCAGAAAAAACCCTCGATCAGGTCAACATGCATGTTAAAACTGCGAAAGTATGACCCTGATGGGGGCAAATCCTAGACCTATCCCATACCTAACATGCGTTATCCTCTAAAATATTTATCAAGACCAGGTTTAATTGCCTGTTTCAGTGTGGTACCACATTGCTACGTGATCCAAACCAGAAAAAACCCAGGATCCGTTCAACAAGTATGAGAAGAATGCGAAAGTATGAGTCTGATGAGGGCAAATCCCAGACCTATCCCAGACCTAACATGCGTTATCCTCTAAAATATTTATCATGACCAGGTTTAATTGATTGTTTCAGTGTGGTCCCACATTACTACGTGATCCAAACCAGAAAAAACCCAGGATCCGTTCAACAAGTATGTGAAGAATGCGAAAGTATGAGTCTGATGAGGGCAAATCCTAGACCTATCCCAGACCTAACATGCGTTATCCTCTAAAATATTGATCCAAACCAGGTTTAATGGACTGTTTCAGTGTGGTACCACACTACCACGTGATCCAAACCAGAAAAAACCCAGGATCTGTTCAACAAGTATGTGAAAACTGCGAAAGTATGACCCTAATGAGGGCAAATCCCAGGCCTAACCTTGACCTAACATGCGTTACCTTCTAAAATATTGATGGAAACCAGGTTTAATTGTCTGTTTCAATGTTGTTCTTCATTACTACATGATACAATCCAGAAAAAGCCCAGGATCTAGCCATCAAGTATGAGAAATATGCGAAAGAATGAGCCTGATGAGAGCAAATCCAAGACCTAACATGAATTATTCTCTAAAATATTGATCAAAACCAGGTTTAATTGACTGTTTCAGTGTGGTACTACATTACTACGTGATCCAAACCAGTAAAAACCCAGGATCTGTTCAACAAGTATGTGAAGAATGCGAAAGTATGTGTCTGATGAGGGCTAATCCCAGACCTATCCCAGACCTAACTTGCGTTATCCTCTAAAATAATGATCGAAACCAGGTTTAATTGACTGTTTTAGTAGTGGCACCACTTTACTACGTGATCCAAAGCAGAAAAAACCCTCGATCAGGTCAACATGCATGTTAAAACTGCGAAAATATGACCCTAGTGAGGGCAAATCCCAGGCCTAACCTAGACCTAACATGCGTTATCTTCTAAAATATTGAGCGAAACCAGGTTTAATTGACTGTTTCAGTGTGGTACCACATTACTACGTGATCCAATCCAGAAATAGCCCAGGACCTAGCCATGAAGTATGAGAAATATGCGAAAGTATGACCCTGATGAGGGCAAATCCCAGACCTAACCCAGACCTAACATGCGTTGTCCTCTAAAATATTTATCAAGACCAGGTTTAATCGACTGTTTCAGTGTGGTCCCACACTACTACGTGATCCAAACCAGAAAAAACCCAGGATCCGTTCAACAAGTATGTGAAGAATGCGAAAGAATGAGTCAGATGCGTGAAAATCCCAGGCCTAACCTAGACCTAAAATGCGTTATCCTAAAAAATATTGATCGAAACCTGGTTTAATCGACTGCTTCAGTGTGGTACCACATTACTACGTGACCCAAACCAGAAAAAACCCAGGATCTGTTCAACAAGTATGTGAAAACTGCGAAAGTATGACCCTAATGAGGGCAAATCCCAGGCCTAACCTTGACCTAACATGCGTTACCTTCTAAAATATTGATGGAAACCAGGTTTAATTGTCTGTTTCAATGTTGTTCTTCATTACTACGTGATACAATCCAGAAAAAGCCCAGGATCTAGCCATCAAGTATGAGAAATATGCGAAAGAATGAGCCTGATGAGAGCAAATCCAAGACCTAACATAGACCTAACATGAATTATTCTCTAAAATATTGATCAAAACCAGGTTTAATTGACTGTTTCAGTGTGGTACCACATTACTACGTGATCCAATCCAGAAATAGCCCAGGATCTAGCCATGAAGTACGAGAAATATGCGAAAGTATGAGCCTGATGAGGGCAAATCCCAGACCTAACCTAGACCTAAAATGCGTTATCCTAAAAAATATTGATCGAAACCTGGTTTAATCGACTGCTTCAGTGTGGTACCACATTACTACGTGACCCAAACCAGAAAAACCCCAGGATCTCTTCAACAAGTATGTGAAAAACGCAAAAGTATGAGTCTGATGAGGGCAAATCCCAGACCTATCCCAGACCAAACTTGCGTTATCCTCTAAAATATTGATCGAAACCAGGTTTAATCGACTGTTTCTGTGTGGTCCCACATTACTACGTGATCCAAACCAGAAAAAACCCAGGATCCGTTCAACAAGTATGTGAAGAATGCGAAAGTATGAGTCTGATGAGGGCTAATCCCAGACCTATCCCAGACCTAACTTGCGTTATCCTCTAAAATAATGATCGAAACCAGGTTTAATTGACTGTTTTAGTTGTGCTACCACTTTACTACGTGATCCAAAGCAGAAAAAACCCTCGATCAGGTCAACATGCATGTTAAAACTGCGAAAGTATGACCCTGATGGGGGCAAATCCTAGACCTATCCCATACCTAACATGCGTTATCCTCTAAAATATTTATCAAGACCAGGTTTAATTGTCTGTTTCAGTGTGGTACCACATTGCTACGTGATCCAAACCAGAAAAAACCCAGGATCCGTTCAACAAGTATGAGAAGAATGCGAAAGTATGAGTCTGATGAGGGCAAATCCCAGACCTATCCCAGACCTAACATGCGTTATCCTCTAAAATATTTATCATGACCAGGTTTAATTGATTGTTTCAGTGTGGTCCCACATTACTACGTGATCCAAACCAGAAAAAACCCAGGATCCGTTCAACAAGTATGTGAAGAATGCGAAAGTATGAGTCTGATGAGGGCAAATCCTAGACCTATCCCAGACCTAACATGCGTTATCCTCTAAAATATTGATCCAAACCAGGTTTAATGGACTGTTTCAGTGTGGTACCACACTACCACGTGATCCAAACCAGAAAAAACCCAGGATCTGTTCAACAAGTATGTGAAAACTGCGAAAGTATGACCCTAATGAGGGCAAATCCCAGGCCTAACCTTGACCTAACATGCGTTACCTTCTAAAATATTGATGGAAACCAGGTTTAATTGTCTGTTTCAATGTTGTTCTTCATTACTACATGATACAATCCAGAAAAAGCCCAGGATCTAGCCATCAAGTATGAGAAATATGCGAAAGAATGAGCCTGATGAGAGCAAATCCAAGACCTAACATAGACCTAACATGAATTATTCTCTAAAATATTGATCAAAACCAGGTTTAATTGACTGTTTCAGTGTGGTACTACATTACTACGTGATCCAAACCAGTAAAAACCCAGGATCTGTTCAACAAGTATGTGAAGAATGCGAAAGTATGTGTCTGATGAGGGCTAATCCCAGACCTATCCCAGACCTAACTTGCGTTATCCTCTAAAATAATGATCGAAACCAGGTTTAATTGACTGTTTTAGTAGTGGCACCACTTTACTACGTGATCCAAAGCAGAAAAAACCCTCGATCAGGTCAACATGCATGTTAAAACTGCGAAAATATGACCCTAGTGAGGGCAAATCCCAGGCCTAACCTAGACCTAACATGCGTTATCTTCTAAAATATTGAGCGAAACCAGGTTTAATTGACTGTTTCAGTGTGGTACCACATTACTACGTGATCCAATCCAGAAATAGCCCAGGACCTAGCCATGAAGTATGAGAAATATGCGAAAGTATGACCCTGATGAGGGCAAATCCCAGACCTAACCCAGACCTAACATGCGTTGTCCTCTAAAATATTTATCAAGACCAGGTTTAATCGACTGTTTCAGTGTGGTCCCACACTACTACGTGATCCAAACCAGAAAAAACCCAGGATCCGCTCAACAAGTATGTGAAGAATGCGAAAGAATGAGTCAGATGCGTGAAAATCCCAGGCCTAACCTAGACCTAAAATGCGTTATCCTAAAAAATATTGATCGAAACCTGGTTTAATCGACTGCTTCAGTGTGGTACCACATTACTACGTGACCCAAACCAGAAAAAACCCAGGATCTGTTCAACAAGTATGTGAAAACTGCGAAAGTATGACCCTAATGAGGGCAAATCCCAGGCCTAACCTTGACCTAACATGCGTTACCTTCTAAAATATTGATGGAAACCAGGTTTAATTGTCTGTTTCAATGTTGTTCTTCATTACTACGTGATACAATCCAGAAAAAGCCCAGGATCTAGCCATCAAGTATGAGAAATATGCGAAAGAATGAGCCTGATGAGAGCAAATCCAAGACCTAACATAGACCTAACATGAATTATTCTCTAAAATATTGATCAAAACCAGGTTTAATTGACTGTTTCAGTGTGGTACCACATTACTACGTGATCCAATCCAGAAATAGCCCAGGATCTAGCCATGAAGTACGAGAAATATGCGAAAGTATGAGCCTGATGAGGGCAAATCCCAGACCTAACCTAGACCTAAAATGCGTTATCCTAAAAAATATTGATCGAAACCTGGTTTAATCGACTGCTTCAGTGTGGTACCACATTACTACGTGACCCAAACCAGAAAAAACCCAGGATCCGTTCAACAAGTATGTGAAGAATGCGAAAGTATGAGTCTGATGAGGGCAAATCCTAGACCTATCCCAGACCTAACATGCGTTATCCTCTAAAATATTGATCCAAACCAGGTTTAATGGACTGTTTCAGTGTGGTACCACACTACCACGTGATCCAAACCAGAAAAAACCCAGGATCTGTTCAACAAGTATGTGAAAACTGCGAAAGTATGACCCTAATGAGGGCAAATCCCAGGCCTAACCTTGACCTAACATGCGTTACCTTCTAAAATATTGATGGAAACCAGGTTTAATTGTCTGTTTCAATGTTGTTCTTCATTACTACATGATACAATCCAGAAAAAGCCCAGGATCTAGCCATCAAGTATGAGAAATATGCGAAAGAATGAGCCTGATGAGAGCAAATCCAAGACCTAACATAGACCTAACATGAATTATTCTCTAAAATATTGATCAAAACCAGGTTTAATTGACTGTTTCAGTGTGGTACTACATTACTACGTGATCCAAACCAGTAAAAACCCAGGATCTGTTCAACAAGTATGTGAAGAATGCGAAAGTATGTGTCTGATGAGGGCTAATCCCAGACCTATCCCAGACCTAACTTGCGTTATCCTCTAAAATAATGATCGAAACCAGGTTTAATTGACTGTTTTAGTAGTGGCACCACTTTACTACGTGATCCAAAGCAGAAAAAACCCTCGATCAGGTCAACATGCATGTTAAAACTGCGAAAATATGACCCTAGTGAGGGCAAATCCCAGGCCTAACCTAGACCTAACATGCGTTATCTTCTAAAATATTGAGCGAAACCAGGTTTAATTGACTGTTTCAGTGTGGTACCACATTACTACGTGATCCAATCCAGAAATAGCCCAGGACCTAGCCATGAAGTATGAGAAATATGCGAAAGTATGACCCTGATGAGGGCAAATCCCAGACCTAACCCAGACGTAACATACGTTGTCCTCTAAAATATTTATCAAGACCAGGTTTAATCGACTGTTTCAGTGTGGTCCCACACTACTACGTGATCCAAACCAGAAAAAACCCAGGATCCGTTCAACAAGTATGTGAAGAATGCGAAAGAATGAGTCAGATGCGTGAAAATCCCAGGCCTAACCTAGACCTAAAATGCGTTATCCTAAAAAATATTGATCGAAACCTGGTTTAATCGACTGCTTCAGTGTGGTACCACATTACTACGTGACCCAAACCAGAAAAAACCCAGGATCTGTTCAACAAGTATGTGAAAACTGCGAAAGTATGACCCTAATGAGGGCAAATCCCAGGCCTAACCTTGACCTAACATGCGTTACCTTCTAAAATATTGATGGAAACCAGGTTTAATTGTCTGTTTCAATGTTGTTCTTCATTACTACGTGATACAATCCAGAAAAAGCCCAGGATCTAGCCATCAAGTATGAGAAATATGCGAAAGAATGAGCCTGATGAGAGCAAATCCAAGACCTAACATAGACCTAACATGAATTATTCTCTAAAATATTGATCAAAACCAGGTTTAATTGACTGTTTCAGTGTGGTACCACATTACTACGTGATCCAATCCAGAAATAGCCCAGGATCTAGCCATGAAGTACGAGAAATATGCGAAAGTATGAGCCTGATGAGGGCAAATCCCAGACCTAACCTAGACCTAAAATGCGTTATCCTAAAAAATATTGATCGAAACCTGGTTTAATCGACAGCTTCAGTGTGGTACCACATTACTACGTGATCCAATCCAGAAATAGCCCAGGATCTAGCCATGAAGTACGAGAAATATGCGAAAGTATGAGCCTGATGAGGGCTAATCCCAGACCTATCCCAGACCTAACTTGCGTTATCCTCTAAAATAATGATCGAAACCAGGTTTAATTGACTGTTTTAGTTGTGCTACCACTTTACTACGTGATCCAAAGCAGAAAAAACCCTCGATCAGGTCAACATGCATGTTAAAACTGCGAAAGTATGACCCTGATGGGGGCAAATCCTAGACCTATCCCATACCTAACATGCGTTATCCTCTAAAATATTTATCAAGACCAGGTTTAATTGTCTGTTTCAGTGTGGTACCACATTGCTACGTGATCCAAACCAGAAAAAACCCAGGATCCGTTCAACAAGTATGAGAAGAATGCGAAAGTATGAGTCTGATGAGGGCAAATCCCAGACCTATCCCAGACCTAACATGCGTTATCCTCTAAAATATTTATCATGACCAGGTTTAATTGATTGTTTCAGTGTGGTCCCACATTACTACGTGATCCAAACCAGAAAAAACCCAGGATCCGTTCAACAAGTATGTGAAGAATGCGAAAGTATGAGTCTGATGAGGGCAAATCCTAGACCTATCCCAGACCTAACATGCGTTATCCTCTAAAATATTGATCCAAACCAGGTTTAATGGACTGTTTCAGTGTGGTACCACACTACCACGTGATCCAAACCAGAAAAAACCCAGGATCTGTTCAACAAGTATGTGAAAACTGCGAAAGTATGACCCTAATGAGGGCAAATCCCAGGCCTAACCTTGACCTAACATGCGTTACCTTCTAAAATATTGATGGAAACCAGGTTTAATTGTCTGTTTCAATGTTGTTCTTCATTACTACATGATACAATCCAGAAAAAGCCCAGGATCTAGCCATCAAGTATGAGAAATATGCGAAAGAATGAGCCTGATGAGAGCAAATCCAAGACCTAACATGAATTATTCTCTAAAATATTGATCAAAACCAGGTTTAATTGACTGTTTCAGTGTGGTACTACATTACTACGTGATCCAAACCAGTAAAAACCCAGGATCTGTTCAACAAGTATGTGAAGAATGCGAAAGTATGTGTCTGATGAGGGCTAATCCCAGACCTATCCCAGACCTAACTTGCGTTATCCTCTAAAATAATGATCGAAACCAGGTTTAATTGACTGTTTTAGTAGTGGCACCACTTTACTACGTGATCCAAAGCAGAAAAAACCCTCGATCAGGTCAACATGCATGTTAAAACTGCGAAAATATGACCCTAGTGAGGGCAAATCCCAGGCCTAACCTAGACCTAACATGCGTTATCTTCTAAAATATTGAGCGAAACCAGGTTTAATTGACTGTTTCAGTGTGGTACCACATTACTACGTGATCCAATCCAGAAATAGCCCAGGACCTAGCCATGAAGTATGAGAAATATGCGAAAGTATGACCCTGATGAGGGCAAATCCCAGACCTAACCCAGACCTAACATGCGTTGTCCTCTAAAATATTTATCAAGACCAGGTTTAATCGACTGTTTCAGTGTGGCCCCACACTACTACGTGATCCAAACCAGAAAAAACCCAGGATCCGTTCAACAAGTATGTGAAGAATGCGAAAGAATGAGTCAGATGCGTGAAAATCCCAGGCCTAACCTAGACCTAAAATGCGTTATCCTAAAAAATATTGATCGAAACCTGGTTTAATCGACTGCTTCAGTGTGGTACCACATTACTACGTGACCCAAACCAGAAAAAACCCAGGATCTGTTCAACAAGTATGTGAAAACTGCGAAAGTATGACCCTAATGAGGGCAAATCCCAGGCCTAACCTTGACCTAACATGCGTTACCTTCTAAAATATTGATGGAAACCAGGTTTAATTGTCTGTTTCAATGTTGTTCTTCATTACTACGTGATACAATCCAGAAAAAGCCCAGGATCTAGCTATCAAGTATGAGAAATATGCGAAAGAATGAGCCTGATGAGAGCAAATCCAAGACCTAACATAGACCTAACATGAATTATTCTCTAAAATATTGATCAAAACCAGGTTTAATTGACTGTTTCAGTGTGGTACCACATTACTACGTGATCCAATCCAGAAATAGCCCAGGATCTAGCCATGAAGTACGAGAAATATGCGAAAGTATGAGCCTGATGAGGGCAAATCCCAGACCTAACCTAGACCTAAAATGCGTTATCCTAAAAAATATTGATCGAAACCTGGTTTAATCGACTGCTTCAGTGTGGTACCACATTACTACGTGACCCAAACCAGAAAAACCCCAGGATCTCTTCAACAAGTATGTGAAAAACGCAAAAGTATGAGCCTGATGAGGGCAAATCCCAGACCTATCCCAGACCAAACTTGCGTTATCCTCTAAAATATTGATCGAAACCAGGTTTAATCGACTGTTTCTGTGTGGTCCCACATTACTACGTGATCCAAACCAGAAAAAACCCAGGATCCGTTCAACAAGTATGTGAAGAATGCGAAAGTATGAGTCTGATGAGGGCTAATCCCAGACCTATCCCAGACCTAACTTGCGTTATCCTCTAAAATAATGATCGAAACCAGGTTTAATTGACTGTTTTAGTTGTGCTACCACTTTACTACGTGATCCAAAGCAGAAAAAACCCTCGATCAGGTCAACATGCATGTTAAAACTGCGAAAGTATGACCCTGATGGGGGCAAATCCTAGACCTATCCCATACCTAACATGCGTTATCCTCTAAAATATTTATCAAGACCAGGTTTAATTGTCTGTATCAGTGTGGTACCACATTGCTACGTGATCCAAACCAGAAAAAACCCAGGATCCGTTCAACAAGTATGAGAAGAATGCGAAAGTATGAGTCTGATGAGGGCAAATCCCAGACCTATCCCAGACCTAACATGCGTTATCCTCTAAAATATTTATCATGACCAGGTTTAATTGATTGTTTCAGTGTGGTCCCACATTACTACGTGATCCAAACCAGAAAAAACCCAGGATCCGTTCAACAAGTATGTGAAGAATGCGAAAGTATGAGTCTGATGAGGGCAAATCCTAGACCTATCCCAGACCTAACATGCGTTATCCTCTAAAATATTGATCCAAACCAGGTTTAATGGACTGTTTCAGTGTGGTACCACACTACCACGTGATCCAAACCAGAAAAAACCCAGGATCTGTTCAACAAGTATATGAAAACTGCGAAAGTATGACCCTAATGAGGGCAAATCCCAGGCCTAACCTTGACCTAACATGCGTTACCTTCTAAAATATTGATGGAAACCAGGTTTAATTGTCTGTTTCAATGTTGTTCTTCATTACTACATGATACAATCCAGAAAAAGCCCAGGATCTAGCCATCAAGTATGAGAAATATGCGAAAGAATGAGCCTGATGAGAGCAAATCCAAGACCTAACATAGACCTAACATGAATTATTCTCTAAAATATTGATCAAAACCAGGTTTAATTGACTGTTTCAGTGTGGTACTACATTACTACGTGATCCAAACCAGTAAAAACCCAGGATCTGTTCAACAAGTATGTGAAGAATGCGAAAGTATGTGTCTGATGAGGGCTAATCCCAGACCTATCCCAGACCTAACTTGCGTTATCCTCTAAAATAATGATCGAAACCAGGTTTAATTGACTGTTTTAGTAGTGGCACCACTTTACTACGTGATCCAAAGCAGAAAAAACCCTCGATCAGGTCAACATGCATGTTAAAACTGCGAAAATATGACCCTAGTGAGGGCAAATCCCAGGCCTAACCTAGACCTAACATGCGTTATCTTCTAAAATATTGAGCGAAACCAGGTTTAATTGACTGTTTCAGTGTGGTACCACATTACTACGTGATCCAATCCAGAAATAGCCCAGGACCTAGCCATGAAGTATGAGAAATATGCGAAAGTATGACCCTGATGAGGGCAAATCCCAGACCTAACCCAGACCTAACATGCGTTGTCCTCTAAAATATTTATCAAGACCAGGTTTAATCGACTGTTTCAGTGTGGTCCCACACTACTACGTGATCCAAACCAGAAAAAACCCAGGATCCGTTCAACAAGTATGTGAAGAATGCGAAAGAATGAGTCAGATGCGTGAAAATCCCAGGCCTAACCTAGACCTAAAATGCGTTATCCTAAAAAATATTGATCGAAACCTGGTTTAATCGACTGCTTCAGTGTGGTACCACATTACTACGTGACCCAAACCAGAAAAAACCCAGGATCTGTTCAACAAGTATGTGAAAACTGCGAAAGTATGACCCTAATGAGGGCAAATCCCAGGCCTAACCTTGACCTAACATGCGTTACCTTCTAAAATATTGATGGAAACCAGGTTTAATTGTCTGTTTCAATGTTGTTCTTCATTACTACGTGATACAATCCAGAAAAAGCCCAGGATCTAGCTATCAAGTATGAGAAATATGCGAAAGAATGAGCCTGATGAGAGCAAATCCAAGACCTAACATAGACCTAACATGAATTATTCTCTAAAATATTGATCAAAACCAGGTTTAATTGACTGTTTCAGTGTGGTACCACATTACTACGTGATCCAATCCAGAAATAGCCCAGGATCTAGCCATGAAGTACGAGAAATATGCGAAAGTATGAGCCTGATGAGGGCAAATCCCAGACCTAACCTAGACCTAAAATGCGTTATCCTAAAAAATATTGATCGAAACCTGGTTTAATCGACTGCTTCAGTGTGGTACCACATTACTACGTGACCCAAACCAGAAAAACCCCAGGATCTCTTCAACAAGTATGTGAAAAACGCAAAAGTATGAGCCTGATGAGGGCAAATCCCAGACCTATCCCAGACCAAACTTGCGTTATCCTCTAAAATATTGATCGAAACCAGGTTTAATCGACTGTTTCTGTGTGGTCCCACATTACTACGTGATCCAAACCAGAAAAAACCCAGGATCCGTTCAACAAGTATGTGAAGAATGCGAAAGTATGAGTCTGATGAGGGCTAATCCCAGACCTATCCCAGACCTAACTTGCGTTATCCTCTAAAATAATGATCGAAACCAGGTTTAATTGACTGTTTTAGTTGTGCTACCACTTTACTACGTGATCCAAAGCAGAAAAAACCCTCGATCAGGTCAACATGCATGTTAAAACTGCGAAAGTATGACCCTGATGTGGGCAAATCCTAGACCTATCCCATACCTAACATGCGTTATCCTCTAAAATATTTATCAAGACCAGGTTTAATTGTCTGTATCAGTGTGGTACCACATTGCTACGTGATCCAAACCAGAAAAAACCCAGGATCCGTTCAACAAGTATGAGAAGAATGCGAAAGTATGAGTCTGATGAGGGCAAATCCCAGACCTATCCCAGACCTAACATGCGTTATCCTCTAAAATATTTATCATGACCAGGTTTAATTGATTGTTTCAGTGTGGTCCCACATTACTACGTGATCCAAACCAGAAAAAACCCAGGATCCGTTCAACAAGTATGTGAAGAATGCGAAAGTATGAGTCTGATGAGGGCAAATCCTAGACCTATCCCAGACCTAACATGCGTTATCCTCTAAAATATTGATCCAAACCAGGTTTAATGGACTGTTTCAGTGTGGTACCACACTACCACGTGATCCAAACCAGAAAAAACCCAGGATCTGTTCAACAAGTATATGAAAACTGCGAAAGTATGACCCTAATGAGGGCAAATCCCAGGCCTAACCTTGACCTAACATGCGTTACCTTCTAAAATATTGATGGAAACCAGGTTTAATTGTCTGTTTCAATGTTGTTCTTCATTACTACATGATACAATCCAGAAAAAGCCCAGGATCTAGCCATCAAGTATGAGAAATATGCGAAAGAATGAGCCTGATGAGAGCAAATCCAAGACCTAACATAGACCTAACATGAATTATTCTCTAAAATATTGATCAAAACCAGGTTTAATTGACTGTTTCAGTGTGGTACTACATTACTACGTGATCCAAACCAGTAAAAACCCAGGATCTGTTCAACAAGTATGTGAAGAATGCGTAAGTATGTGTCTGATGAGGGCTAATCCCAGACCTATCCCAGACCTAACTTGCGTTATCCTCTAAAATAATGATCGAAACCAGGTTTAATTGACTGTTTTAGTAGTGGCACCACTTTACTACGTGATCCAAAGCAGAAAAAACCCTCGATCAGGTCAACATGCATGTTAAAACTGCGAAAATATGACCCTAGTGAGGGCAAATCCCAGGCCTAACCTAGACCTAACATGCGTTATCTTCTAAAATATTGAGCGAAACCAGGTTTAATTGACTGTTTCAGTGTGGTACCACATTACTACGTGATCCAATCCAGAAATAGCCCAGGACCTAGCCATGAAGTATGAGAAATATGCGAAAGTATGACCCTGATGAGGGCAAATCCCAGACCTAACCCAGACCTAACATGCGTTGTCCTCTAAAATATTTATCAAGACCAGGTTTAATCGACTGTTTCAGTGTGGTCCCACACTACTACGTGATCCAAACCAGAAAAAACCCAGGATCCGTTCAACAAGTATGTGAAGAATGCGAAAGAATGAGTCAGATGCGTGAAAATCCCAGGCCTAACCTAGACCTAAAATGCGTTATCCTAAAAAATATTGATCGAAACCTGGTTTAATCGACTGCTTCAGTGTGGTACCACATTACTACGTGACCCAAACCAGAAAAAACCCAGGATCTGTTCAACAAGTATGTGAAAACTGCGAAAGTATGACCCTAATGAGGGCAAATCCCAGGCCTAACCTTGACCTAACATGCGTTACCTTCTAAAATATTGATGGAAACCAGGTTTAATTGTCTGTTTCAATGTTGTTCTTCATTACTACGTGATACAATCCAGAAAAAGCCCAGGATCTAGCCATCAAGTATGAGAAATATGCGAAAGAATGAGCCTGATGAGAGCAAATCCAAGACCTAACATAGACCTAACATGAATTATTCTCTAAAATATTGATCAAAACCAGGTTTAATTGACTGTTTCAGTGTGGTACCACATTACTACGTGATCCAATCCAGAAATAGCCCAGGATCTAGCCATGAAGTACGAGAAATATGCGAAAGTATGAGCCTGATGAGGGCAAATCCCAGACCTAACCTAGACCTAAAATGCGTTATCCTAAAAAATATTGATCGAAACCTGGTTTAATCGACTGCTTCAGTGTGGTACCACATTACTACGTGACCCAAACCAGAAAAACCCCAGGATCTCTTCAACAAGTATGTGAAAAACGCAAAAGTATGAGCCTGATGAGGGCAAATCCCAGACCTATCCCAGACCAAACTTGCGTTATCCTCTAAAATATTGATCGAAACCAGGTTTAATCGACTGTTTCTGTGTGGTCCCACATTACTACGTGATCCAAACCAGAAAAAACCCAGGATCCGTTCAACAAGTATGTGAAGAATGCGAAAGTATGAGTCTGATGAGGGCTAATCCCAGACCTATCCCAGACCTAACTTGCGTTATCCTCCAAAATAATGATCGAAACCAGGTTTAATTGACTGTTTTAGTAGTGGCACCACTTTACTACGTGATCCAAAGCAGAAAAAACCCTCGATCAGGTCAACATGCATGTTAAAACTGCGAAAATATGACCCTAGTGAGGGCAAATCCCAGGCCTAACCTAGACCTAACATGCGTTATCTTCTAAAATATTGAGCGAAACCAGGTTTAATTGACTGTTTCAGTGTGGTACCACATTACTACGTGATCCAATCCAGAAATAGCCCAGGACCTAGCCATGAAGTATGAGAAATATGCGAAAGTATGACCCTGATGAGGGCAAATCCCAGACCTAACATGCGTTGTCCTCTAAAATATTTATCAAGACCAGGTTTAATCGACTGTTTCAGTGTGGTCCCACACTACTACGTGATCCAAACCAGAAAAAACCCAGGATCCGTTCAACAAGTATGTGAAGAATGCGAAAGAATGAGTCAGATGCGTGAAAATCCCAGGCCTAACCTAGACCTAAAATGCGTTATCCTAAAAAATATTGATCGAAACCTGGTTTAATCGACTGCTTCAGTGTGGTACCACATTACTACGTGACCCAAACCAGAAAAAACCCAGGATCTGTTCAACAAGTATGTGAAAACTGCGAAAGTATGACCCTAATGAGGGCAAATCCCAGGCCTAACCTTGACCTAACATGCGTTACCTTCTAAAATATTGATGGAAACCAGGTTTAATTGTCTGTTTCAATGTTGTTCTTCATTACTACGTGATACAATCCAGAAAAAGCCCAGGATCTAGCCATCAAGTATGAGAAATATGCGAAAGAATGAGCCTGATGAGAGCAAATCCAAGACCTAACATAGACCTAACATGAATTATTCTCTAAAATATTGATCAAAACCAGGTTTAATTGACTGTTTCAGTGTGGTACTACATTACTACGTGATCCAAACCAGTAAAAACCCAGGATCTGTTCAACAAGTATGTGAAGAATGCGAAAGTATGTGTCTGATGAGGGCTAATCCCAGACCTATCCCAGACCTAACTTGCGTTATCCTCTAAAATAATGATCGAAACCAGGTTTAATTGACTGTTTTAGTAGTGGCACCACTTTACTACGTGATCCAAAGCAGAAAAAACCCTCGATCAGGTCAACATGCATGTTAAAACTGCGAAAATATGACCCTAGTGAGGGCAAATCCCAGGCCTAACCTAGACCTAACATGCGTTATCTTCTAAAATATTGAGCGAAACCAGGTTTAATTGACTGTTTCAGTGTGGTACCACATTACTACGTGATCCAATCCAGAAATAGCCCAGGACCTAGCCATGAAGTATGAGAAATATGCGAAAGTATGACCCTGATGAGGGCAAATCCCAGACCTAACCCAGACCTAACATGCGTTGTCCTCTAAAATATTTATCAAGACCAGGTTTAATCGACTGTTTCAGTGTGGTCCCACACTACTACGTGATCCAAACCAGAAAAAACCCAGGATCCGTTCAACAAGTATGTGAAGAATGCGAAAGAATGAGTCAGATGCGTGAAAATCCCAGGCCTAACCTAGACCTAAAATGCGTTATCCTAAAAAATATTGATCGAAACCTGGTTTAATCGACTGCTTCAGTGTGGTACCACATTACTACGTGACCCAAACCAGAAAAAACCCAGGATCTGTTCAACAAGTATGTGAAAACTGCGAAAGTATGACCCTAATGAGGGCAAATCCCAGGCCTAACCTTGACCTAACATGCGTTACCTTCTAAAATATTGATGGAAACCAGGTTTAATTGTCTGTTTCAATGTTGTTCTTCATTACTACGTGATACAATCCAGAAAAAGCCCAGGATCTAGCCATCAAGTATGAGAAATATGCGAAAGAATGAGCCTGATGAGAGCAAATCCAAGACCTAACATAGACCTAACATGAATTATTCTCTAAAATATTGATCAAAACCAGGTTTAATTGACTGTTTCAGTGTGGTACCACATTACTACGTGATCCAATCCAGAAATAGCCCAGGATCTAGCCATGAAGTACGAGAAATATGCGAAAGTATGAGCCTGATGAGGGCAAATCCCAGACCTAACCTAGACCTAAAATGCGTTATCCTAAAAAATATTGATCGAAACCTGGTTTAATCGACTGCTTCAGTGTGGTACCACATTACTACGTGACCCAAACCAGAAAAACCCCAGGATCTCTTCAACAAGTATGTGAAAAACGCAAAAGTATGAGCCTGATGAGGGCAAATCCCAGACCTATCCCAGACCAAACTTGCGTTATCCTCTAAAATATTGATCGAAACCAGGTTTAATCGACTGTTTCTGTGTGGTCCCACATTACTACGTGATCCAAACCAGAAAAAAACCAGGATCCGTTCAACAAGTATGTGAAGAATGCGAAAGTATGAGTCTGATGAGGGCTAATCCCAGACCTATCCCAGACCTAACTTGCGTTATCCTCTAAAATAATGATCGAAACCAGGTTTAATTGACTGTTTTAGTTGTGCTACCACTTTACTACGTGATCCAAAGCAGAAAAAACCCTCGATCAGGTCAACATGCATGTTAAAACTGCGAAAGTATGACCCTGATGGGGGCAAATCCTAGACCTTCCCATACCTAACATGCGTTATCCTCTAAAATATTTATCAAGACCAGGTTTAATTGTCTGTTTCAGTGTGGTACCACATTGCTACGTGATCCAAACCAGAAAAAACCCAGGATCCGTTCAACAAGTATGAGAAGAATGCGAAAGTATGAGTCTGATGAGGCAAATCCCAGACCTATCCCAGACCTAACATGCGTTATCCTCTAAAATATTTATCATGACCAGGTTTAATTGATTGTTTCAGTGTGGTCCCACATTACTACGTGATCCAAACCAGAAAAAACCCAGGATCCGTTCAACAAGTATGTGAAGAATGCGAAAGTATGAGTCTGATGAGGGCAAATCCTAGACCTATCCCAGACCTAACATGCGTTATCCTCTAAAATATTGATCCAAACCAGGTTTAATGGACTGTTTCAGTGTGGTACCACACTACCACGTGATCCAAACCAGAAAAAACCCAGGATCTGTTCAACAAGTATGTGAAAACTGCGAAAGTATGACCCTAATGAGGGCAAATCCCAGGCCTAACCTTGACCTAACATGCGTTACCTTCTAAAATATTGATGGAAACCAGGTTTAATTGTCTGTTTCAATGTTGTTCTTCATTACTACATGATACAATCCAGAAAAAGCCCAGGATCTAGCCATCAAGTATGAGAAATATGCGAAAGTATGACCCTGATGAGGGCAAATCCCAGACCTAACCCAGACCTAACATGCGTTGTCCTCTAAAATATTTATCAAGACCAGGTTTAATCGACTGTTTCAGTGTGGTCCCACACTACTACGTGATCCAAACCAGATAAAACCCAGGATCCGTTCAACAAGTATGTGAAGAATGCGAAAGAATGAGTCAGATGCGTGAAAATCCCAGGCCTAACCTAGACCTAAAATGCGTTATCCTAAAAAATATTGATCGAAACCTGGTTTAATCGACTGCTTCAGTGTGGTACCACATTACTACGTGACCCAAACCAGAAAAAACCCAGGATCTGTTCAACAAGTATGTGAAAACTGCGAAAGTATGACCCTAATGAGGGCAAATCCCAGGCCTAACCTTGACCTAACATGCGTTACCTTCTAAAATATTGATGGAAACCAGGTTTAATTGTCTGTTTCAATGTTGTTCTTCATTACTACGTGATACAATCCAGAAAAAGCCCAGGATCTAGCCATCAAGTATGAGAAATATGCGAAAGAATGAGCCTGATGAGAGCAAATCCAAGACCTAACATAGACCTAACATGAATTATTCTCTAAAATATTGATCAAAACCAGGTTTAATTGACTGTTTCAGTGTGGTACCACATTACTACGTGATCCAATCCAGAAATAGCCCAGGATCTAGCCATGAAGTACGAGAAATATGCGAAAGTATGAGCCTGATGAGGGCAAATCCCAGACCTAACCTAGACCTAAAATGCGTTATCCTAAAAAATATTGATCGAAACCTGGTTTAATCGACTGCTTCAGTGTGGTACCACATTACTACGTGACCCAAACCAGAAAAACCCCAGGATCTCTTCAACAAGTATGTGAAAAACGCAAAAGTATGAGCCTGATGAGGGCAAATCCCAGACCTATCCCAGACCAAACTTGCGTTATCCTCTAAAATATTGATCGAAACCAGGTTTAATCGACTGTTTCTGTGTGGTCCCACATTACTACGTGATCCAAACCAGAAAAAACCCAGGATCCGTTCAACAAGTATGTGAAGAATGCGAAAGTATGAGTCTGATGAGGGCTAATCCCAGACCTATCCCAGACCTAACTTGCGTTATCCTCTAAAATAATGATCGAAACCAGGTTTAATTGACTGCTTTAGTTGTGCTACCACTTTACTACGTGATCCAAAGCAGAAAAAACCCTCGATCAGGTCAACATGCATGTTAAAACTGCGAAAGTATGACCCTGATGGGGGCAAATCCTAGACCTATCCCATACCTAACATGCGTTATCCTCTAAAATATTTATCAAGACCAGGTTTAATTGTCTGTTTCAGTGTGGTACCACATTGCTACGTGATCCAAACCAGAAAAAACCCAGGATCCGTTCAACAAGTATGAGAAGAATGCGAAAGTATGAGTCTGATGAGGGCAAATCCCAGACCTATCCCAGACCTAACTTGCGTTATCCTCTAAAATATTGATCGAAACCAGGTTTAATCGACTGTTTCTGTGTGGTCCCACATTACTACGTGATCCAAACCAGAAAAAACCCAGGATCCGTTCAACAAGTATGTGAAGAATGCGAAAGTATGAGTCTGATGAGGGCTAATCCCAGACCTATCCCAGACCTAACTTGCGTTATCCTCCAAAATAATGATCGAAACCAGGTTTAATTGACTGTTTTAGTAGTGGCACCACTTTACTACGTGATCCAAAGCAGAAAAAACCCTCGATCAGGTCAACATGCATGTTAAAACTGCGAAAATATGACCCTAGTGAGGGCAAATCCCAGGCCTAACCTAGACCTAACATGCGTTATCTTCTAAAATATTGAGCGAAACCAGGTTTAATTGACTGTTTCAGTGTGGTACCACATTACTACGTGATCCAATCCAGAAATAGCCCAGGACCTAGCCATGAAGTATGAGAAATATGTGAAAGTATGACCCTGATGAGGGCAAATCCCAGACCTAACCCAGACCTAACATGCGTTGTCCTCTAAAATATTTATCAAGACCAGGTTTAATCGACTGTTTCAGTGTGGTCCCACACTACTACGTGATCCAAACCAGAAAAAACCCAGGATCCGTTCAACAAGTATGTGAAGAATGCGAAAGAATGAGTCAGATGCGTGAAAATCCCAGGCCTAACCTAGACCTAAAATGCGTTATCCTAAAAAATATTGATCGAAACCTGGTTTAATCGACTGCTTCAGTGTGGTACCACATTACTACGTGACCCAAACCAGAAAAAACCCAGGATCTGTTCAACAAGTATGTGAAAACTGCGAAAGTATGACCCTAATGAGGGCAAATCCCAGGCCTAACCTTGACCTAACATGCGTTACCTTCTAAAATATTGATGGAAACCAGGTTTAATTGTCTGTTTCAATGTTGTTCTTCATTACTACGTGATACAATCCAGAAAAAGCCCAGGATCTAGCCATCAAGTATGAGAAATATGCGAAAGAATGAGCCTGATGAGAGCAAATCCAAGACCTAACATAGACCTAACATGAATTATTCTCTAAAATATTGATCAAAACCAGGTTTAATTGACTGTTTCAGTGTGGTACCACATTACTACGTGATCCAATCCAGAAATAGCCCAGGATCTAGCCATGAAGTACGAGAAATATGCGAAAGTATGAGCCTGATGAGGGCAAATCCCAGACCTAACCTAGACCTAAAATGCGTTATCCTAAAAAATATTGATCGAAACCTGGTTTAATCGACTGCTTCAGTGTGGTACCACATTACTACGTGACCCAAACCAGAAAAACCCCAGGATCTCTTCAACAAGTATGTGAAAAACGCAAAAGTATGAGCCTGATGAGGGCAAATCCCAGACCTATCCCAGACCAAACTTGCGTTATCCTCTAAAATATTGATCGAAACCAGGTTTAATCGACTGTTTCTGTGTGGTCCCACATTACTACGTGATCCAAACCAGAAAAAACCCAGGATCCGTTCAACAAGTATGTGAAGAATGCGAAAGTATGAGTCTGATGAGGGCAAATCCTAGACCTATCCCAGACCTAACATGCGTTATCCTCTAAAATATTGATCCAAACCAGGTTTAATGGACTGTTTCAGTGTGGTACCACACTACCACGTGATCCAAACCAGAAAAAACCCAGGATCTGTTCAACAAGTATGTGAAAACTGCGAAAGTATGACCCTAATGAGGGCAAATCCCAGGCCTAACCTTGACCTAACATGCGTTACCTTCTAAAATATTGATGGAAACCAGGTTTAATTGTCTGTTTCAATGTTGTTCTTCATTACTACATGATACAATCCAGAAAAAGCCCAGGATCTAGCCATCAAGTATGAGAAATATGCGAAAGAATGAGCCTGATGAGAGCAAATCCAAGACCTAACATAGACCTAACATGAATTATTCTCTAAAATATTGATCAAAACCAGGTTTAATTGACTGTTTCAGTGTGGTACTACATTACTACGTGATCCAAACCAGTAAAAACCCAGGATCTGTTCAACAAGTATGTGAAGAATGCGAAAGTATGTGTCTGATGAGGGCTAATCCCAGACCTATCCCAGACCTAACTTGCGTTATCCTCTAAAATAATGATCGAAACCAGGTTTAATTGACTGTTTTAGTAGTGGCACCACTTTACTACGTGATCCAAAGCAGAAAAAACCCTCGATCAGGTCAACATGCATGTTAAAACTGCGAAAATATGACCCTAGTGAGGGCAAATCCCAGGCCTAACCTAGACCTAACATGCGTTATCTTCTAAAATATTGAGCGAAACCAGGTTTAATTGACTGTTTCAGTGTGGTACCACATTACTACGTGATCCAATCCAGAAATAGCCCAGGACCTAGCCATGAAGTATGAGAAATATGCGAAAGTATGACCCTGATGAGGGCAAATCCCAGACCTAACCCAGACCTAACATGCGTTGTCCTCTAAAATATTTATCAAGACCAGGTTTAATCGACTGTTTCAGTGTGGTCCCACACTACTACGTGATCCAAACCAGAAAAATCCCAGGATCCGTTCAACAAGTATGTGAAGAATGCGAAAGAATGAGTCAGATGCGTGAAAATCCCAGGCCTAACCTAGACCTAAAATGCGTTATCCTAAAAAATATTGATCGAAACCTGGTTTAATCGACTGCTTCAGTGTGGTACCACATTACTACGTGACCCAAACCAGAAAAAACCCAGGATCTGTTCAACAAGTATGTGAAAACTGCGAAAGTATGACCCTAATGAGGGCAAATCCCAGGCCTAACCTTGACCTAACATGCGTTACCTTCTAAAATATTGATGGAAACCAGGTTTAATTGTCTGTTTCAATGTTGTTCTTCATTACTACGTGATACAATCCAGAAAAAGCCCAGGATCTAGCCATCAAGTATGAGAAATATGCGAAAGAATGAGCCTGATGAGAGCAAATCCAAGACCTAACATAGACCTAACATGAATTATTCTCTAAAATATTGATCAAAACCAGGTTTAATTGACTGTTTCAGTGTGGTACCACATTACTACGTGATCCAATCCAGAAATAGCCCAGGATCTAGCCATGAAGTACGAGAAATATGCGAAAGTATGAGCCTGATGAGGGCAAATCCCAGACCTAACCTAGACCTAAAATGCGTTATCCTAAAAAATATTGATCGAAACCTGGTTTAATCGACTGCTTCAGTGTGGTACCACATTACTACGTGACCCAAACCAGAAAAACCCCAGGATCTCTTCAACAAGTATGTGAAAAACGCAAAAGTATGAGCCTGATGAGGGCAAATCCCAGACCTATCCCAGACCAAACTTGCGTTATCCTCTAAAATATTGATCGAAACCAGGTTTAATCGACTGTTTCTGTGTGGTCCCACATTACTACGTGATCCAAACCAGAAAAAACCCAGGATCCGTTCAACAAGTATGTGAAGAATGCGAAAGTATGAGTCTGATGAGGGCTAATCCCAGACCTATCCCAGACCTAACTTGCGTTATCCTCTAAAATAATGATCGAAACCAGGTTTAATTGACTGTTTTAGTTGTGCTACCACTTTACTACGTGATCCAAAGCAGAAAAAACCCTCGATCAGGTCAACATGCATGTTAAAACTGCGAAAGTATGACCCTGATGGGGGCAAATCCTAGACCTATCCCAGACCTAACATGCGTTATCCTCTAAAATATTTATCATGACCAGGTTTAATTGATTGTTTCAGTGTGGTCCCACATTACTACGTGATCCAAACCAGAAAAAACCCAGGATCCGTTCAACAAGTATGTGAAGAATGCGAAAGTATGTGTCTGATGAGGGCTAATCCCAGACCTATCCCAGACCTAACTTGCGTTATCCTCTAAAATAATGATCGAAACCAGGTTTAATTGACTGTTTTAGTAGTGGCACCACTTTACTACGTGATCCAAAGCAGAAAAAACCCTCGATCAGGTCAACATGCATGTTAAAACTGCGAAAATATGACCCTAGTGAGGGCAAATCCCAGGCCTAACCTAGACCTAACATGCGTTATCTTCTAAAATATTGAGCGAAACCAGGTTTAATTGACTGTTTCAGTGTGGTACCACATTACTACGTGATCCAATCCAGAAATAGCCCAGGACCTAGCCATGAAGTATGAGAAATATGCGAAAGTATGACCCTGATGAGGGCAAATCCCAGACCTAACCCAGACCTAACATGCGTTGTCCTCTAAAATATTTATCAAGACCAGGTTTAATCGACTGTTTCAGTGTGGTCCCACACTACTACGTGATCCAAACCAGAAAAAACCCAGGATCCGTTCAACAAGTATGTGAAGAATGCGAAAGAATGAGTCAGATGCGTGAAAATCCCAGGCCTAACCTAGACCTAAAATGCGTTATCCTAAAAAATATTGATCGAAACCTGGTTTAATCGACTGCTTCAGTGTGGTACCACATTACTACGTGACCCAAACCAGAAAAAACCCAGGATCTCTTCAACAAGTATGTGAAAAACGCAGAAGTATGAGCCTGTTGAGGGCAAATCCCAGACCTATCCCAGACCAAACTTGCGTTATCCTCTAAAATATTGATCGAAACCAGGTTTAATCGACTGTTTCAGTGTGGTCCCACATTACTACGTGATCCAAACCAGAAAAAACCCAGGATCCGTTCAACAAGTATGTGAAGAATGCGAAAGTATGAGTCTGATGAGGGCTAATCCCAGACCTATCCCAGACCTAACTTGCGTTATCCTCTAAAATAATGATCGAAACCAGGTTTAATTGACTGTTTTAGTTGTGCTACCACTTTACTACGTGATCCAAAGCAGGTAAAACCCTCGATCAGGTCAACATGCATGTTAAAACTGCGAAAGTATGACCCTGATGAGGTCAAATCCCAGACCTATCCCAGACCTGACATGCGTTATCGTCTAAAATATTGATCCAAACCAGGTTTAATGGATTGTTTCAGTGTGGTACCACCTTACTACGTGAACCAAACCAGAAAAAACCCAGGATCCGTTCAACAATTATGTGAAGAATGCGGAAGTATGAGTCTGATGAGTGAAAATCCCAGGGCTAACCTAGACCTAACATGCGTTATCCTCTAAAATATTGATCCACACCAGGTTTAATTGACTGTTTTAGTTGTGGTACCACTTTACTACGTGATCCAAAGCAGAAAAAACCGTCGATCAGGTCAACATGCATGTTAAAACTGCGAAAGTATGACCCTGATGAGGTCAAATCCCAGACCTATGCCAGACCTGACATGCGTTATCCTCTAAGATATTGATCCAAACCAGGTTTAATGGACTGTTTCAGTGTGGTACCACTTTACTACGTGATCCAAAGCAGAAAAAACCCTCGATCAGGTCAACATGCATGTTAAAACTGCGAAAGTATGACCCTGATGAGGTCAAATCCCAGACCTATCCCTGACCTGACATGCGTTATCCTCTAAAATATTGATCCAAACCAGGTTTAATTGACTGTTTCAGTGTGGTCCCACATTACTACGTGATCCAAACCAGAAAAAACCCAGGATCCGTTCAACAAGTATGTGAAGAATGCGAAAGAGTGAGTCTGATGCGTGAAAATCCCAGGCCTAACCTAGACCTAACATGCGTTATCCTAAAAAATATTGATCGAAACCAGGTTTAATCGACTGCTTCAGTGTGGTACCACTTTACTACGTGATCCAAAGCAGAAAAAACCCTCGATCAGGTCAACATGCATGTTAAAACTGCGAAAGTATGACCCTGATGAGGTCAAATCCCAGACCTATCCCAGACCTGACATGCGTTATCCTCTAAAATATTGATCCAAACCAGGTTTAATTCACTGTTTCAGTGTGGTCCCACATTACTACGTGATACAATCCAGAAACAGCCCAGGATCTAGCCATCAAGTATGAGAAATATGCGAATGTATGAGCCTGATGAGGACAAATCCTAGACCTAACCCAAACCTAACATGCGTTATCCTCCAAAATATTTATCAAGACCAGGTTTAATTGAATGTTTCAGTGTGGTACCACATTACTACGTGAACCAAACCAGAAAAAACCCAGGATCCGTTCAACAAGTATGTGAAGAATGCGCAAGTATGAGTCTGATGAGTGAAAATCCCAGGGCTAACCTAGACCTAACATGCGTTATCCTCTAAAATATTGATCCAAACCAGGTTTAATGGACTGTTTCAGTGTGGTACCACTTTACTACGTGATCCAAAGCATTAAGAACCCTCGATCAGGTCAACATGTATGTTAAAACTGCGAAAGTATGACCCTGATGAGGGCAAATCCCAGGCCTTACCTAGACCTAACATGCGTTGTCCTCTAAAATATTGATGGAAACCAGGTTTAATTGACTGTTTCAGTGTTGTACTTCATTACCACGTGATGCGATCCAGAAAAAGCCCAGGATCTAGCCATGAAGTATGAGAAATATGCGAAAGAATGAGCCTGATGAGAGCAAATCCCAGACCTAACCTAGACATAACATGAATTATTCTCTAAAATATTGATCAAAACCAGGTTTAATTGACTGTTTCAGTGTGGTACCACATTACTACGTGATCCAATCCAGAAATAGCCCAGGATCTAGCCATGAAGTATGAGAAATATGCGAAAGTATGAGCCTGACGAGGGCAAATCCTAGACCTTACCCAGACCTAACATGCGTTATCCACTAAAATATTTATCATAACCAGGTTTAATTGATTGTTTCAGTGTGGTCCCACATTACTACGTGATCCAAACCAGAAAAAACCCAGGATCCGTTGAACAAGTATGTGAAGAATGCGAAAGTATGAGTCTGATGAGGGCTAATCCCAGACCTATCCCAGACCTAACTTGCGTTATCGTCTAAAATAATGATCGAAACCAGGTTTAATTGACTGTTTTAGTTGTGGTACCACTTTACCACGTGATCCAAAGCAGAAAAAACCCTCGATCAGGTCAACATGCATGTTAAAACTGCGAAAGTATGACCCTGATGAGGGCAAATCCCAGACCAATCCGAGACCTAACTTGCGTTGTCCTCTAAGATATTGATCCAAACCAGGTTTAATTGACCGTTTCAGTGTGGTTCCACATTACTACGTGATCCAAACCAGAAAAAACCCAGGATCTAGCCATCAAGTATGAGAAACATTGCGAAAGAATGAGCCTGATGATAGCAAATCCCAGACCTAACCTAGACCTAACATGAATTATTCTCTAACATATTGATCGAAACCAGGTTTAATTGACTGTTTCAGTGTGGTCCCACATTACTACGTGATCCAAACCAGAAAAAACCCAGGATCCATTCAACAAGTATGTGAAGAATGCGAAAGTATGAGTCTGATGAGTGAAAATCCCAGGCCTAACCTAGACCTAACATGAATTATTCTCTAAAATATTGATCGACACCTGGTTTAATCTATTGTTTCAGTGTGGTACCACATTACTATTAGACCCAAACCAGAAAATAACCCAGGATCTGTTCAACGAGTATGTGAAGTGTGCGAAAGTATGAGTCTGATGAGGTCAAATCCCAGACCTATCCCAGACTTAACATGCGTTATCCTCTAAAATATTGATGGAAACCGGGTTTAATCGACTGATTCAGTGTGGTACCACATTACTACGTGATCCAAACCAGAAAAAACCCAGGATCCGTTCAACAAGTATGTGAAGAATGCGAAAGTATGAGTCTGATGAGTGAAAATCCCAGACCTAACCTAGACCTAACATGAATTATTCTCTAAAATATTGATCGAAACCTGGTTTAATCTATTGTTTCAGTGTGGTACCACATTACTATTAGATCCAAACCAGAAAATAACCCAGGATCTGTTCAACGAGTATGTGAAGTGTGCGAAAGTATGAGTCTGATGAGGTCAAATCCCAGACCTATCACAGACCTAACCTGCGTTATCCTCAAAAATATTGATCGGTACCAGGTTTAATTGAATGTTTCAGTGTCGTACCACATTACTACGTGAATCAAACCAGAAAAAACCCAGGATCCGTTCAACAAGTATGTGAAGAATGCGAAAGTATGAGTCTGATGAGTGAAAATCCCAGGTCTAACCCAGACCTAACATGCGTTATCCTCCAAAATATTGATCCAAACCAGGTCTAATTGACTGTTTCAGTGTGGTACCACTATACTACGTGATCCAAAGCATTAAGAATCCTCGATCAGGTCAACATGCATGTTAAAACTGCGAAAGTATGACCCTGATGAGGGCAAATCCCAGGCCTTACCTAGACCTAACATGCGTTGTCCTCTAAAATATTGATGGAAACCAGGTTTAATTGACTGTTTCAGTGTGGTACCGTCTTACTACGTGAACCAAACCAGAAAAAACCCAGGATCCGTTCAACAAGTATGTGAGGAATGCGAAAGTATGAGTCTGATGAGTGAAAATCCCAGGGCTAACCTAGACCTAACATTCGTTATCCTCTAAAATATTGATCCAAACCAGGTTTAATTGACTGTTTTAGTTGTGGTACCACTTTACTACGTGATCCAAAGCAGAAAAAACCCTCGATCAGGTCAACATGCATGTTAAAACTGCGAAAGTATGACCCTGATGAGGTCAAATCCCAGACCTATCCCAGACCTGACATGCGTTATCCTCTAAAATATTGATCCAAACCAGGTTTAATGGACTGTTTCAGTGTGGTACCACTTTACTACGTGATCCCAAGCAGAAAAAACCCTCGATCAGGTCAACATGCATGTTAAAACTGCGAAAGTATGACCCTGATAAGGTCAAATCCCAGACCTATCCCAGACCTGACATGCGTTATCCTCTAAAATATTGATCCAAACCAGGTTTAATTGACTGTTTCAGTGTGGTCCCACATTATTACGTGATACAATCCAGAAACAGCCCAGGATCTAGCCATGCGGTATGAGAAATATGCGAATGTATGAGCCTGATGAGGACAAATCCTAGACCTAACCCAAACCTAACATGCGTTATCCTCCAAAATATTTATCAAGACCAGGTTTAATTGAATGTTTCAGTGTGGTACCACATTACTACGTGAACCAAACCAGAAAAAACCAAGGATCCGTTCAACAAGTATGTGAAGAATGCGAAAGTATGAGTCTGATGAGTGAAAATCCCAGGGCTAACCTAGACCTAACATGCGTTATCCTCTAAAATATTGATCCAAACCAGGTTTAATGGACTGTTTCAGTGTGGTACCACTTTACTACGTGATCGAAAGCATTAAGAACCCTCGATCAGGTCAACATGTATGTTAAAACTGCGAAAGTATGACCCTGATGAGGGCAAATCCCAGGCCTTACCTAGACCTAACATGCGTTGTCCTCTAAAATATTGATGGATACCAGGTTTAATTGACTGTTTCAGTGTTGTACTTCATTACCACGTGATGCGATCCAGAAAAAGCCCAGGATCTAGCCATCAAGTATGAGAAATATGCGAAAGAATGAGCCTGATGAGACCAAATCCCAGACCTAACCTAGACATAACATGAATTATTCTCTAAAATATTGATCAAAACCAGGTTTAATTGACTGTTTCAGTGTGGTACCACATTACTACGTGATCCAATCCAGAAATAGCCCAGGATCTAGCCATGAAGTATGAGAAATATGCGAAAGTATGAGCCTGACGAGGGCAAATCCTAGACCTTACCCAGACCTAACATGCGTTATCCTCTAAAATATTTATCATAACCAGGTTTAATTGATTGTTTCAGTGTGGTCCCACATTACTACGTGATCCAAACCAGAAAAAACCCAGGATCCGTTCAACAAGTATGTGAAGAATGCGAAAGTATGAGTCTGATGAGGGCTAATCCCAGACCTATCCCAGACCTAACTTGCGTTATACTCTAAAATAGTTATCAAGACCAGGTTTAATTGATTGTTTCAGTGTGGTCCCACATTACTACGTGATCCAAACCAGAAAAAACCCAGGATCCGTTCAACAAGTATGTGAAGAATGCGAAAGTATGAGTCTGATGAGTGAAAATCCCAGACATAACTTAGACCTAACATGCGTTATCCTCTAAAATATTGATCCAAACCAGGTTTAATGGACTGGTTCAGTGGGGTACCACTTTACTACGTGATCCAAAGCAGAAAAAACACTCGATCAGGTCAACATGTATGTTAAAACTGCGAAAGTATGACCCTGATGAGGGCAAATCCCAGACCAATCCGAGACCTAACTTGCGTTGTCCTCTAAGATATTGATCCAAACCAGGTTTAATTGACCGTTACAGTGTGGTCCCACATTACTACGTGATCCAAACCAGAAAAAACCCAGGATCTAGCCATCAAGTATGAGAAACATTGCGAAAGAATGAGCCTGATGATAGCAAATCCCAGACCTAACCTAGACCTAACATGAATTATTCTCTAAAATATTGATCGAAACCAGGTTTAATTGACTGTTTCAGTGTGGTCCCACATTACTACGTGATCCAAACCAGAAAAAACCCAGGATCCATTCAACAAGTATGTGAAGTGTGCGAAAGTATGAGTCTGATGAGGTCAAATCCCAGACCTATCCCAGACCTAACTTGCGTTATCCTTAAAAATATTGATCGAAACCAGGTTTAATGGACTGTTTCAGTGTGGTACCACTTTACTACGTGATCCAAAGCATTAAGAATCCTCGATCAGGTCAACATGCATGTTAAAACTGCGAAAGTATGACCCTGATGAGGGCAAATCCCAGGCCTTACCTAGACCTAACATGCGTTGTCCTCTAAAATATTGATGGAAACCAGGTTTAATTGACTGTTTCAGTGTGGTACCACCTTACTACGTGAACCAAACCAGAAAAAACCCAGGATCCGTTCAACAAGTATGTGAGGAATGCGAAAGTATGAGTCTGATGAGTGAAAATCCCAGGGCTAACCTAGACCTAACATGCGTTATCCTCTAATATATTGATCCAAACCAGGTTTAATTGACTGTTTTAGTTGTGGTACCACTTTACTACGTGATCCAAAGCAGAAAAAACCCTCGATCAGGTCAACATGCATGTTAAAACTGCGAAAGTATGACCCTGATGAGGTCAAACCCCAGACCTATCCCAGACCTGAGATGCGTTATCCTCCAAAATATTGATCCAAACCAGGTTTAATGGACTGTTTCAGTGTGGTACCACTTTACTACGTGATCGAAAGCATTAAGAACCCTCGATCAGGTCAACATGTATGTTAAAACTGCGAATGTATGACCCTGATGAGGGCAAATCCCAGGCCTAACCTAGACCTAACATGCGTTATCCTCTAAAATATTGATGGAAACCAGGTTTAATTGACTGTTTCAGTGTTGTACTTCATTACCACGTGATGCGATCCAGAAAAAGCCCACGATCTAGCCATCAAGTATGAGAAATATGCGAAAGAATGAGCCTGATGAGAGCAAATCCCAGACCTAACCTAGACATAACATGAATTATTCTCTAAAATATTGATCAAAACCAGGTTTAATTGACTGTTTCAGTGTGGTACCACATTACTACGTGATCCAATCCAGAAATAGCCCAGGATCTAGCCATGAAGTATGAGAAATATGCGAAAGTATGAGTCTGATGAGGGCTAATCCCAGACCTATCCCAGACCTAACTTGCGTTATCGTCTAAAATAATGATCGAAACCAGGTTTAATTGACTGTTTTAGTTGTGGTACCACATTACCACGTGATCCGAAGCAGAAAAAACCCTCGATCAGGTCAACATGCATGTTAAAACTGCGAAAGTATGACCCTGATGAGGTCAAATCCCAGACTTATCCCAGACCTGACATGCGTTATCCTCTAAAATAGTTATCAAGACCAGGTTTAATTGATTGTTTCGGTGTGGTCCCACATTACTACGTGATCCAAACCAGAAAAATCCAGGATCTGTTCAACAAGTATGTGAAGAATGCGTAAGTATGAGTCTGATGAGTGAAAATCCCAGACATAACTTAGACCTAACATGCGTTATCCTCTAAAATATTGATCCAAACCAGGTTTAATGGACTGTTTCAGTGGGGTACCACTTTACTACGTGATCCAAAGCAGAAAAAACACTCGATCAGGTCAACATGTATGTTAAAACTGCGAAGGTATGACCCTGATGAGGGCAAATCCCAGACCAATCCGAGACCTAACTTGCGTTGTCCTCTAAGATATTGATCCAAACCAGGTTTAATTGACCGTTTCAGTGTGGTCCCACATTACTACGTGATCCAAACCAGAAAAAACCCAGGATCCGTTCAACATGTATGTTAAAACTGCGAGAGTATGACCCTGATGAGGGCAAATCCCAGGCCTTACCTAGACCTAACATGCGTTGTCCTCTAAAATATTGATGGAAACCAGGTTTAATTGACTGTTTCAGTGTGGTACCTCCTTACTAAGTGAACCAAACCAGAAAAAACCCAGGATCCGTTCAACAAGTATGTGAGGAATGCGAAAGTATGAGTCTGATGAGTGAAAATCCCAGGGCTAACATAGACCTAACATGCGTTATCCTCCAAAATATTTATCAAGACCAGGTTTAATTGAATGTTTCAGTGTGGTACCACATTACTACGTGAACCAAACCAGAAAAAACCCAGTATCCGTTCAACAAGTATGTGAAGAATGCGAAAGCATGAGTCTGATGAGTGAAAATCCCAGGGCTAACCTAGACCTAACATGCGTTATCCTCTAAAATATTGATCCAAACCAGGTTTAATGGACTGTTTCAGTGTGGTACCACTTTACTACGTGATCGAAAGCATTAAGAACCCTCGATCAGGTCAACATGTATGTTAAAACTGCGAAAGTATGACCCTGATGAGGGCAAATCCCAGGCCTTACCTAGACCTAACATGCGTTGTCCTCTAAAATATTGATGGAAACCAGGTTTAATTGACTGTTTCAGTGTTGTACTTCATTACCACGTGATGCGATCCAGAAACAGCCAAGGATCTAGCCATGAAGTATGAGAAATATGCGAATGTATGAGCCTGATGAGGATAAATCCTAGACCTAACCCAAACCTAACATGCGTTATCCTCTAAAATATTTATCAAGACCAGGTTTAATTGAATGTTTCAGTGTGGTACCACATTACTACGTGAATCAAACCAGAAAAAACCCAGGATCCGTTCAACAAGTATGTGAAGAATGCGAAAGTATGAGTCTGATGAGTGAAAATCCCAGGACTAACCCAGAACTAACATGCGTTATCCTCCAAAATATTGATCCAAACCAGGTTTAATGGACTGTTTCAGTGTGGTACCACTTTACTACGTGATCCAAAGCATTAAGAATCCTCGATCAGGTCAACATGCATGTTAAAACTGCGAAAGTATGACCCTGATGAGGGCAAATCCCAGGACTTACCTAGACCTAACATGCGTTGTCCTCCAAAATATTGATGGAAACCAGGTTTAATTGACTGTTTCAGTGTGGTACCACCTTACTACGTGAACCAAACCAGAAAAAACCCAGGATCCGTTCAACAAGTATGTGAGGAATGCGAAAGTATGAGTCTGATGAGTGAAAATCCCAGGGCTAACCTAGACCTAACATGCGTTATCCTCCAAAATATTTATCAAGACCAGGTTTAATTGAATGTTTCAGTGTGGTACCACATTACTACGTGAACCAAACCAGAAAAAACCCAGGATCCGTTCAACAAGTATGTGAAGAATGCGAAAGTATGAGTCTGATGAGTGAAAATCCCAGGGCTAACCTAGACCTAACATGCGTTATCCTCTAAAATATTGATCCAAACCAGGTTTAATGGACTGTTTCAGTGTGGTACCACTTTACTACGTGATCGAAAGCATTAAGAACCCTCGATCAGGTCAACATGTATGTTAAAACTGCGAAAGTATGACCCTGATGAGGGCAAATCCCAGGCCTTACCTAGACCTAACATGCGTTATACTCTAAAATATTTATCATAAACAGGTTTAATTGATTGTTTCAGTGTGGTACCACCTTACTACGTGAACCAAACCAGAAAAAACCCAGGATCCGTTCAACAAGTATGTGAAGAATGCGAAAGTATGAGTCTGATGAGTGAAAATCCCAGGGCTAACCTAGACCTAACATGCGTTGTCCTCTAAAATATTGATGGAAACCAGGTTTAATTGACTGTTTCAGTGTTGTACTTCATTACCACGTGATGCGATCCAGAAAAAGCCCAGGATCTAGCCATCAAGTATGAGAAATATGCGAAAGAATGAGCCTGATGAGAGCAAATCCCAGACCTAACCTAGACATAACATGAATTATTCTCTAAAATATTGATCAAAACCAGGTTTAACTGACAGTTTCAGTGTGGTACCACACTACTACGTGATCCAATCCAGAAATAGCCCAGGATCTAGCCATGAAGTATGAGAAATATGCGAAAGTATGAGCCTGACGAGGGCAAATCCTAGACCTTACCCAGACCTAACATGCGTTATCCTCTAAAATATTTATCATAAACAGGTTTAATTGATTGTTTCAGTGTGGTCCCACATTACTACGTGATCCAAACCAGAAAAAACCCAGGATCCGTTCAACAAGTATGTGAAGAATGCGAAAGTATGAGTCTGATGAGTGAAAATCCCAGACATAACTTAGACCTAACATGCGTTATCCTCTAAAATATTGATCCAAACCAGGTTTAATGGACTGTTTCAGTGGGGTACCACTTTACTACGTGATCCAAAGCAGAAAAAACACTCGATCAGGTCAACATGTATGTTAAAACTGCGAAGGTATGACCCTGATGAGGGCAAATCCCAGACCAATCCGAGACCTAACTTGCGTTGTCCTCTAAGATATTGATCCAAACCAGGTTTAATTGACCGTTTCAGTGTGGTCCCACATTACTACGTGATCCAAACCAGAAAAAACCCAGGATCTAGCCATCAAGTATGAGAAACGTTGCGAAAGAATGAGTCTGATGAGTGAAAATCCCAGGCCTAACCTAGACCTAACATGAATTATTCTCTAAAATATTGATCGAAACCAGGTTTAATTGATTGTTTCAGTGTGGTCCCACATTACTACGTGATCCAAACCAGAAAAAACCCAGGATCCATGCAACAAGTATGTGAAGAATGCGAAAGCATGAGTCTGATGAGTGAAAATCCCAGGCCTAACCTAGACCTAACATGAATTATTCTCTAAAATATTGATCGAAACCTGGTTTAATCTATTGTTTCAGTGTGGTACCACATTACTATTAGATCCAAACCAGAAAATAACCCAGGATCTGTTCAACGAGTATGTGAAGTGTCCGAAAGTATGAGTCTGATGAGTGAAAATCCCAGACCTAACCTAGACCTAACATGAATTATTCTCTAAAATATTGATCGAAACCTGGTTTAATCTATTGTTTCAGTGTGGTACCACATTACTATTAGATCCAAACCAGAAAATAACCCAGGATCTGTTCAACGAGTATGTGAAGTGTGCGAAAGTATGAGTCTGATGAGGTCAAATCCCAGACCAATCCCAGACCTAACTTGCGTTATCCTCAAAAATATTGATCGAAACCAGGTTTAATTGACTGTTTCAGCGTGGTACCACATTACTACGTGATACAATCCAGAAACAGCCAAGGATCTAGCCATGAAGTATGAGAAATATGCGAATGTATGAGCCTGATGAGGATAAATCCTAGACCTAACCCAAACCTAACATGCGTTATCCTCTAAAATATTTATCAAGACCAGGTTTAATTGAATGTTTCATTGTGGTACCACATTACTACGTGAATCAAACCAGAAAAAACCCAGGATCCGTTCAACATGCATGTTAAAACTGCGAAAGTATGACCCTGATGAGGGCAAATCCCAGGCCTTACCTAGACCTAACATGCGTTGTCCTCTAAAATATTGATGGAAACCAGGTTTAATTGACTGTTTCAGTGTGGTACCACCTTACTACGTGAACCAAACCAGAAAAAACCCAGGATCCGTTCAACAAGTATGTGAAGAATGCGAAAGTATGAGTCTGATGAGTGAAAATCCCAGGGCTAACCTAGACCTAACATGCGTTATCCTCTAAAATATTGATCCAAACCAGGTTTAATTGACTGTTTTAGTTGTGGTACCACTTTACTATGTGATCCAAAGCAGAAAAAACCCTCGATCAGGTCAACATGCATGTTAAAACTGCGAAAGTATGACCCTGATGAGGTCAAATCCCAGACCTATCCCAGACCTGACATGCGTTATCCTCTAAAATATTGATCCAAACCAGGTTTAATTGACTGTTTCAGTGTGGTCCCACATTACTACATGACACAATCCTGAAACAGCCCAGGATCTAGCCATGAAGTATGAGAAATATGCGAATGTATGAGCCTGATGAGGACAAATCCTAGACCTAACCCAAACCTAACATGCGTTATCCTCCAAAATATTTATCAAGACCAGGTTAAATTGAATGTTTCAGTGTGGTACCACTTTACTACGTGATCCAAAGCATTAAGAACCCTCGATCAGGTCAACATGTATGTTAAAACTGCGAAAGTATGACCCTGATGAGGGCAAATCCCAGGCCTTACCTAGACCTAACATGCGTTGTCCTCTAAAATATTGATGGAAACCAGGTTTAATTGACTGTTTCAGTGTTGTACTTCATTACCACGTGATGCGATCCAGAAAAAGCCCAGGATCTAGCCATCAAGTATGAGAAATATGCGAAAGAATGAGCCTGATGAGGGCAAATCCCAGACCTAACCTAGACATAACATACATTATTCTCTAAAATATTGATCAAAACCAGGTTTAATTGACTGTTTCAGTGTGGTACCACATTACTACGTGATCCAATCCAGAAATAGCCCAGGATCTAGCCATGAAGTATGAGAAATATGCGAAAGTATGAGCCTGACGAGGGCAAATCCTAGACCTTACCCAGACCTAACATGCGTTATCCTCTAAAGTATTTATCATAACCAGGTTTAATTGATTGTTTCAGTGTGGTCCCACATTACTACGTGATCCAAACCAGAAAAAACCCAGGATCCGTTCAACAAGTATGTGAAGAATGCGAAAGTATGAGTCTGATGAGGGCTAATCCCAGACCTATCCCAGACCTAACTTGCGTTATCGTCTAAAATAATGATCGAAACCAGGTTTAATTGACTGTTTTAGTTGTGGTACCGCTTTACCACGTGATCCAAAGCAGAAAAAACCCTCGATCAGGTCAACATGCATGTTAAAACTGCGAAAGTATGACCCTGATGAGGTCAAATCCCAGACTTATCCCAGACCTGACATGCGTTATCCTCTAAAATAGTTATCA
Source organism: Colletes latitarsis (assembly GCF_051014445.1). Classification (NCBI taxonomy): domain Eukaryota; kingdom Metazoa; phylum Arthropoda; class Insecta; order Hymenoptera; family Colletidae; genus Colletes; species Colletes latitarsis. Next base: position 16,075,168 of record NW_027488369.1, read on the forward strand.
AGACCAGGTTTAATTGATTGTTTCGGTGTGGTCCCACATTACTACGTAATCCAAACCAGAAAAAACCCAGGATCCGTTCAACAAGTATGTGAAGAATGCGAAATTATGAGTCTGATGAGTGAAAATCCCAGACATAACCTAGACCTAACATGCGTTATCCTCTAAAATATTGATCCAAACCAGGTTTAATGGACTGTTTCAGTGACGTACCACTTTACTACGTGATCCAAAGCAGAAAAAACACTCGATCAGGTCAACATGTATGTTAAAACTGCGAAAGTATGACCCTGATGAGGGCAAATCCCAGACCTATCCCAGACCTAACTTGCGTTGTCCTCTGAGATGTTGATCCAAACCAGGTTTAATTGACTGTTTCAGTGTGGTCCCACATTACTACGTGATCCAAACCAGAAAAAACCCAGGATCTAGCCATGAAGTATGAGAAATATGCGAATGTATGAGCCTGATGAGGACAAATCCTAGACCTAACCCAAATCTAACATGCGTTATCCTCTAAAATATTTATCAAGACCAGGTTTAATTGAATGTTTCAGTGTGGTACCACATTACTACGTGAACCAAACCAGAAAAAACCCAGGATCCGTTCAACAAGTATGTGAAGAATGCGAAAGTATGAGTCTGATGAGTGAAAATCCCAGGTCTAACCCAGACCTAACATGCGTTATCGTCTAAAATAATGATCGAAACCAGGTTTAATTGACTGTTTTAGTTGTGGTACCACTTTACCACGTGATCCAAAGCAGAAAAAACCCTCGATCAGGTCAACATGCATGTTAAAACTGCGAAAGTATGACCCTGATGAGGTCAAATCCCAGACTTATCCCAGACCTGACATGCGTTATCCTCTAAAATAGTTATCAAGACCAGGTTTAATTGATTGTTTCAGTGTGGTACCACTTTACTACGTGATCCAAAGCAGAAAAAACCCTCGATCAGGTCAACATGCATGTTAAAACTGCGAAAGTATGACCCTGATGAGGTCAAATCCCAGACCTATCCCAGACCTGACATGCGTTATCCTCTAAAATATTGATCCAAACCAGGTTTAATTGACTGTTTCAGTGTGGTCCCACATTACTACGTGATACAATCCTGAAACAGCCCAGGATCCTGCCATGAAGTATGAGGAATATGCGAATGTATGAGCCTGATGAGGACAAATCCTAGACCTAACCCAACCTAACATGCGTTATCCTCCAAAATATTTATCAAGACCAGGTTTAATTGAATGTTTCAGTGTGGTGCCACTTTACTACGTGATCCAAAGGATTAAGAACCCTCGATCAGGTCAACATGTATGTTAAAACTGCGAAAGTATGACCCTGATGAGGGCAAATCCCAGGCCTTACCTAGACCTAACATGCGTAGTCCTCTAAAATATTGATGGAAACCAGGTTTAATTGACTGTTTCAGTGTTGTACTTCATTACCACGTGATGCGATCCAGAAAAAGCCCAGGATCTAGCCATCAAGTATGAGAAATATGCGAAAGAATGAGCCTGATGAGAGCAAATCCCAGACCTAACCTAGACATAACATACATTATTCTCTAAAATATTGAACAAAACCAGGTTTAATTGACTGTTTCAGTGTGGTACCACATTACTACGTGATCCAATCCAGAAATAGCCCAGGATCTAGCCATGAAGTATGAGAAATATGCGAAAGTATGAGCCTGACGAGGGCAAATCCTAGACCTTACGCAGACCTAACAGGCGTTATCCTCTAAAATATTTATCATAACCAGGTTTAATTGATTGTTTCAGTGTGGTCCCACATTACTACGTGATCCAAACCAGAAAAAACCCAGGATCCGTTCAACAAGTATGTGAAGAATGCGAAAGTATGAGTCTGATGAGGGCTAATCCCAGACCTATCCCAGACCTAACTTGCGTTATCGTCTAAAATAATGATCGAAACCAGGTTTAATTGACTGTTTTAGTTGTGGTACCACTTTACCACGTGATCCAAAGCAGAAAAAACCCTCGATCAGGTCAACATGCATGTTAAAACTGCGAAAGTATGACCCTGATGAGGTCAAATCCCCGACTTATCCCAGACCTGACATGCGTTATCCTCTAAAATAGTTATCAAGAGCAGGTTTAATTGATTGTTTCGGTGTGGTCCCACATTACTACGTAATCCAAACCAGAAAAAACCCAGGATCCGTTCAACAAGTATGTGAAGAATGCGAAAGTATGAGTCTGATGAGTGAAAATCCCAGACATAACCTAGACCTAACATGCGTTATCCTCTAAAATATTGATCCAAACCAGGTTTAATGGACTGTTTCAGTGGGGTACCACATTACTATTAGATCCAAACCAGAAAATAACCCAGGATCAGTTCAACGAGTATGTGAAGAATGCGAAAGTATGAGTCTCATGAGTGAAGATCCCAGGCCTAACCTAGACCTAACATGAATTATTTTCTAAAATATTGATCGAAACCTGGTTTAATCTATTGTTTCAGTGTGGTACCACATTACTATTAGATCCAAACCAGAAAATAACCCAGGATCTGTTCTACGAGTATGTGAAGTGTGCGAAAGTATGAGTCTGATGAGGTCAAATCCCTGACCTATCCCAGACCTAACTTGCGTTATCCTCAAAAATATTGATCGAAACCAGGTTTAATTGACTGTTTCAGCGTGGTACCACATTACTACGTGATACAATCCAGAAACAGCCAAGGATCTAGCCATGAAGTATGAGAAATATGCGAATGTATGAGCCTGATGAGGACAAATCCTAGACCTAACCCAAACCTAACATGCGTTATCCTCTAAAATATTTATCAAGACCAGGTTTAATTGAATGTTTCAGTGTGGTACCACGTTACTACGTGAACCAAACCAGAAAAAACCCAGGATCCGTTCAACAAGTAAGTGAAGAATGCGAAAGTATGAGTCTGATGAGTGAAAATCCCAGGTCTAACCCAGACCTAACATGCGTTATCCTCTAAAATATTGATCCAAACCAGGTTTAATGGACTGTTTCAGTGTGGTACCACTTTACTACGTGATCCAAAGCATTAAGAATCCTCGATCAGGTCAACATGCATGTTAAAACTGCGAAAGTATGACCCTGATGAGGTCAAATCCCAGACTTATCCCAGACCTGACATGCGTTATCCTCTAAAATAGTTATCAAGACCAGGTTTAATTGATTGTTTCAGTGTGGTACCACTTTACTATGTGATCCAAAGCAGAAAAAACCCTCGATCAGGTCAACATGCATGTTAAAACTGCGAAAGTATGACCCTGATGAGGTCAAATCCCAGACCTATCCCAGACCTGACATGCGTTATCCTCTAAAATATTGATCCAAACCAGGTTTAATTGACTGTTTCAGTGTGGTCCCACATTACTACGTGATACAATCCTGAAACAGCCCAGGATCCTGCCATGAAGTATGAGAAATATGCGAATGTATGAGCCTGATGAGGACAAATCCTAGACCTAACCCAACCTAACATGCGTTATCCTCCAAAGTATTTATCAAGACCAGGTTTAATTGAATGTTTCAGTGTGGTGCCACTTTACTACGTGATCCAAAGGATTAAGAACCCTCGATCAGGTCAACATGTATGTTAAAACTGCGAAAGTATGACCCTGATGAGGGCAAATCCCAGGCCTTACCTAGACCTAACATGCGTAGTCCTCTAAAATATTGATGGAAACCAGGTTTAATTGACTGTTTCAGTGTTGTACTTCATTACCACGTGATGCGATCCAGAAAAAGCCCAGGATCTAGCCATCAAGTATGAGAAATATGCGAAAGAATGAGCCTGATGAGAGCAAATCCCAGACCTAACCTAGACATAACATACATTATTCTCTAAAATATTGAACAAAACCAGGTTTAATTGACTGTTTCAGTGTGGTACCACATTACTACGTGATCCAATCCAGAAATAGCCCAGGATCTAGCCATGAAGTATGAGAAATATGCGAAAGTATGAGCCTGACGAGGGCAAATCCTAGACCTTACGCAGACCTAACAGGCGTTATCGTCTAAAATAATGATCGAAACCAGGTTTAATTGACTGTTTTAGTTGTGGTACCACTTTACCACGTGATCCAAAGCAGAAAAAACCCTCGATCAGGTCAACATGTATGTTAAAACTGCGAAAGTATGACCCTGATGAGGTCAAATCCCCGACTTATCCCAGACCTGACATGCGTTATCCTCTAAAATAGTTATCAAGAGCAGGTTTAATTGATTGTTTCGGTGTGGTCCCATATTACTACGTAATCCAAACCAGAAAAAACCCAGGATCCGTTCAACAAGTATGTGAAGAATGCGAAAGTATGAGTCTGATGAGTGAAAATCCCAGACATAACCTAGACCTAACATGCGTTATCCTCTAAAATATTGATCCAAACCAGGTTTAATGGACTGTTTCAGTGGGGTACCACATTACTATTAGATCCAAACCAGAAAATAACCCAGGATCTGTTCAACGAGTATGTGAAGAATGCGAAAGTATGAGTCTGATGAGTGAAGATCCCAGGCCTAACCTAGACCTAACATGAATTATTCTCTAAAATATTGATCGAAACCTGGTTTAATCTATTGTTTCAGTGTGGTACCACATTACTATTAGATCCAAACCAGAAAATAACCCAGGATCTGTTCTACGAGTATGTGAAGTGTGCGAAAGTATGAGTCTGATGAGGTCAAATCCCTGACCTATCCCAGACCTAACTTGCGTTGTCCTCAAAAATATTGATCGAAACCAGGTTTAATTGACTGTTTCAGCGTGGTACCACATTACTACGTGATACAATCCAGAAACAGCCAAGGATCTAGCCATGAAGTATGAGAAATATGCGAATGTATGAGCCTGATGAGGACAAATCCTAGACCTAACCCAAACCTAACATGCGTTATCCTCTAAAATATTTATCAAGACCAGGTTTAATTGAATGTTTCAGTGTGGTACCACGTTACTACGTGAACCAAACCAGAAAAAACCCAGGATCCGTTCAACAAGGAAGTGAAGAATGCGAAAGTATGAGTCTGATGAGTGAAAATCCCAGGTCTAACCCAGACCTAACATGCGTTATCCTCTAAAATATTGATCCAAACCAGGTTTAATGGACTGTTTCAGTGTGGTACCACTTTACTACGTGATCCAAAGCATTAAGAATCCTCGATCAGGTCAACATGTATGTTAAAACTGCGAAAGTATGACCCTGATGAGGGCAAATCCCAGGCCTTACCTAGACCTAACATGCGTTGTCCTCTAAAATATTGATGGAAACCAGGTCTAATTGACTGTTTCAGTGTTGTACTTCATTACTACGTGATGCAATCCAGAAATAGCCCAGGATCTAGCCGTGAAGTATGAGAAATATGCGAAAGTATGAGTCTGACGAGGGCAAATCCTAGACCTAACTCAGACCTAACATGCGTTATCCTCTAAAATCTTTATCATGACCAGGTTTAATTGATTGTTTCAGTGTGGTCCCACATTACTACGTGATCCAAACCAGAAAAAACCCAGGATCCGTTTAAGAAGTATGTGAAGAATGCGAAAGTATGAGTCTGATGAGTGAAAATCCCAGGCCTAACCTAGACCTAACATGCGTTATCCTCAAAAATATTGATCGCAACCAGGTTTAATTGACTGTTTCTGCGTGGTACCACATTACTACATGATACAATCCAGAAACAGCCAAGGATCTAGCCATGAAGTATGAGAAATTTGCGAATGTATGAGCCTGATGAGGACAAATCCTAGACCTAACCCAAACCTAACATGCGTTATCCTCTAAAATATTTATCAAGACCAGGTTTAATTGAATGTTTCAGTGTGGTACCACATTACTACGTGAACCAAACCAGAAAAAACCCAGGATCCGTTCAACAAGTATGTGAAGAATGCGAAAGTATGAGTCTGATGAGTGAAAATCCCAGGCCTAACCTAGACCTAACATGCGTTATCCTCAAAAATATTGATCGAAACCAGGTTTAATTGACTGTTTCAGTGTGGTACCACATTACTATGTGATCCAATCCAGAAATAGCCCAGGATCTAGCCGTGAAGTATGAGAAATATGCGAAAGTATGAGTCTGACGAGGGCAAATCCTAGACCTAACCCAGACCTAACTTGCGTTATCCTCTAAAATATTTATCAAGACCAGGTTTAATTGATCGTTTCAGTGTGGTCCGACATTACTACGTGATCCAAACCAGAAAAAACCCAGGATCCGTTCAACAAGTATGTGAAGAATGCGAAAGTATGAGACTGATGAGTGAAAATCCCAGGCCTAACCTAGACCTAACATGCGTTATCCTCAAAACTATTGCTCGAAACCTGGTTTAATCGACTGTTTCAGTGTGGTACCACAGTACTATGTGATCCAAACCAGAAAATAACCCAGGATCTGTTCAACGAGTATGTGAAGTGTGCGAAAGTATCAGTCTGATGAGGGCAATTCCTAGACCTATCCCAGACCTAACATGCGTTATCCTCTAAAATATTTATCAAGACCAGGTTTAATTGACTGTTTCAGTGTGGTACCACATTGCTACGTGATCCAAACCAGAGAAAACCCAGGATCCGTTCAACAAGTATGAGAAATATGCGAAAGTATGAGCCTGATGTGGGCAAATCCCAGGCCTAACCTAGACCTAACATGCGTTGTCCTCTAAAATATTGATGGAAACCAGGTTTAATTGACTGTTTCAGTGTTGTACTTCATTACTACGTGATGCAATCCAGAAATAGCCCAGGATCTAGCCGTGAAGTATGAGAAATATGCGAAAGTATGAGTCTGACGAGGGCAAATCCTAGACCTAACTCAGACCTAACATGCGTTATCCTCTAAAATATTTATCATGACCAGGTTTAATTGATTGTTTCAGTGTGGTCCCACATTACTACGTGATCCAAACCAGAAAAAACCCAGGATCCGTTTAAGAAGTATGTGAAGAATGCGAAAGTATGAGTCTGATGAGTGAAAATCCCAGGCCTAACCTAGACCTAACATGCGTTATCCTCAAAAATATTGATCGCAACCAGGTTTAATTGACTGTTTCTGCGTGGTACCACATTACTACATGATACAATCCAGAAACAGCCAAGGATCTAGCCATGAAGTATGAGAAATATGCGAATGTATGAGCCTGATGAGGACAAATCCTAGACCTAACCCAAACCTAACATGCGTTATCCTCTAAAATATTTATCAAGACCAGGTTTAATTGAATGTTTCAGTGTGGTACCACATTACTACGTGAACCAAACCAGAAAAAACCCAGGATCCGTTCAACAAGTATGTGAAGAATGCGAAAGTATGAGTCTGATGAGTGAAAATCCCAGGCCTAACCTAGACCTAACATGCGTTATCCTCAAAAATATTGATCGAAACCAGGTTTAATTGACTGTTTCAGTGTGGTACCACATTACTATGTGATCCAATCCAGAAATAGCCCAGGATCTAGCCGTGAAGTATGAGAAATATGCGAAAGTATGAGTCTGACGAGGGCAAATCCTAGACCTAACTCAGACCTAACATGCGTTATCCTCTAAAATATTTATCATGACCAGGTTTAATTGATTGTTTCAGTGTGGTCGCACATTACTACGTAATCCAAACCAGAAAAAACCCAGGATCCGTTTAACAAGTATGTGAAGAATGCGAAAGTATGAATCTGATGAGTGAAAATCCCCGGCCTAGCCTAGACCTAACATGCGTTATCCTCAAAAATATTGATCAAAACCAGGTTTAATTGACTGTTTCAGTGTGGTACCATACTACTACGTGACCCAAACCGGAAAAAACCCAGGATCTGTTCAACAAGTATGTGAAAAACGCGAAAGCATGAGCCTGATGAGGGTAAATCCCAGACCTACCCCAGACCTAACTTGCGTTATCCTCTAACATATTGAACGAAACCAGGTTTAATTGACTGTTTCAGCGTGGTACCACATTACTACGTGATACAATACAGAAACAGCCCAGGATCTAGCCATGAAGTATGAGAAATATGCGAAAGTATGAGCCTGATGAGGGCAAATCCTAGACCTAACCCAAACCTAACATGTGTTATCCTCTAAAATATTTATCAAGACCAGATTTAATTGAATGTTCCAGTGTGGTACCACATTACTACGTGAACCAAACCAGAAAAAAACCAGGATCCGTTCAACAAGTATGTGAAAAACGCGAAAGTATGAGCCTGATGAGGGCAAATCACAGACCTATCCCAGACCTAACATTCGTTATCCTCTAAAATATTGATCGAAACCAGGTTTAATTGACTGTTTCAGTGTGGTACCACATTGCTACGTGATCCAAACCAGAAACAGCCCAGGATCTAGCCATGAAGTATGAGAAATATGCGAATGTATGAGCCTGACGAGGGCAAATCCTAGACCTAACCCAGACCTAACTTGCGTTATCCTCTAAAATATTTATCAAGACCAGGTTTAATTGATCGTTTCAGTGTGGTCCGACATTACTACGTGATCCAAACCAGAAAAAACCCAGGATCCGTTCAACAAGTATGTGAAGAATGCGAAAGTATGAGACTGATGAGTGAAAATCCCAGGCCTAACCTAGACCTAACATGCGTTATCCTCAAAACTATTGCTCGAAACCTGGTTTAATCGACTGTTTCAGTGTGGTACCACATTACTATGTGATCCAAACCAGAAAATAACCCAGGATCTGTTCAACGAGTATGTGAAGTGTGCGAAAGTATGAGTCTGATGAGGGCAATTCCTAGACCTATCCCAGACCTAACATGCGTTATCCTCTAAAATATTTATCAAGACCAGGTTTAATTGACTGTTTCAGTGTAGTACCACATTGCTACGTGATCCAAACCAGAGAAAACCCAGGATCCGTTCAACAAGTATGAGAAATATGCGAAAGTATGAGCCTGATGTGGGCAAATCCCAGGCCTAACCTAGACCTAACATGCGTTGTCCTCTAAAATATTGATGGAAACCAGGTTTAATTGACTGTTTCAGTGTTGTACTTCATTACTACGTGACGCATTCCAGAAAAAGCCCAGGATCTAGCCATCAAGTATGAGAAATATGCGAAAGAATGAGCCTGATGAGAGCAAATCACAGACCTATCCCAGACCTAACTTTCGTTATCCTCTAAAATATTGATGAAAACCAGGTTTAATTGACTGTTTCAGTGTGGTACCACATTACTACGTGATCTAATCCAGAAATAGCCCAGGATCTAGCCATGAAGTATGAGAAATATGCGAATGTATGAGCCTGACGAGGGCAAATCCTAGACCTAACCCAGACCTAACTTGCGTTATCCTCTAAAATATTTATCAAGACCAGGTTTAATTGATCGTTTCAGTGTGGTCCGACATTACTACGTGATCCAAACCAGAAAAAACCCAGGATCCGTTCAACAAGTATGTGAAGAATGCGAAAGTATGAGTCTGATGAGTGAAAATCCCAGGCCTAACCTAGACCTAACATGCGTTATCCTCAAAACTATTGCTCGAAACCTGGTTTAATCGACTGTTTCAGTGTGGTACCACATTACTATGTGATCCAAACCAGAAAATAACCCAGGTTCTGTTCAACGAGTATGTGAAGTGTGCGAAAGTATGAGTCTGATGAGGGCAATTCCTAGACCTATCCCAGACCTAACATGCGTTATCCTCTAAAATATTTATCAAGACCAGGTTTAATTGACTGTTTCAGTGTGGTACCACATTGCTACGTGATCCAAACCAGAGAAAACCCAGGATCCGTTCAACAAGTATGAGAAATGTGCGAAAGTATGAGCCTGATGTGGACAAATCCCAGGCCTAACCTAGACCTAACATGCGTTGTCCTCTAAAATATTGATGGAAACCAGGTTTAATTGACTGTTTCAGTGTTGTACTTCATTACTACGTGACGCAATCCAGAAAAAGCCCAGGATCTAGCCATCAAGTATGAGAAATATGCGAAAGAATGAGCCTGATGAGAGCAAATCCCAGACCTAACCTAGACCTAACATGAATTATTCTCTAAAATATTGATGAAAACCAGGTTTAATTGACTGTTTCAGTGTGGTACCACATTACTACGTGATCTAGTCCAGAAATAGCCCAGGATCTAGCCATGAAGTATGAGAAATATGCGAAAGTATGACCCTGACGATGGCAAATCCTAGACCTAACCCAGACCTAACTTGCGTTATCCTCTAAAATATTTATCAAGACCAGGTTTAATTGATTGTTTCAGTGTGGTCCGACATTACTACGTGATCCAAACCAGAAAAAACCCAGGATCCGTTCAACAAGTATGTGAAGAATGCGAAAGTATGAGTCTGATGAGTGAAAATCCCAGGCCTAACCTAGACCTAACATGCGTTATCCTCAAAAATATTGATCGAAACCTGGTTTAATCGACTGTTTCAGTGTGGTACCACATTACTATGTGATCCAAACCAGAAAACAACCCAGGATCTGTTCAACGGGTATGTGAAGTGTGCGAAAGTATGAGTCTGATGAGGGCAAATCCTAGACCTATCCGAGACCTAAAATGCATTATCCTCTAAAATATTTATCAAGACCAGGTTTAATTGAATGTTTCAGTGTGGTACCACATTACTACGTGATCCAATCCAGAAATAGCCCAGGATCCAGCCATGAAGTATGAGAAATATGCGAAAGTATGAGCCTGATGGGGGCAAATCCTAGAACTAACCCAGACCTAACATGCGTTATCCTCTAAAATATTGATCGAAACCAGGTTTAATCGACTGTTTCAGTGTGGTACCACACTACTACGTGACCCAAACCGGGAAAAACCCAGGATCTGTTCAACAAGTGTGTGAAAAACGCGAAAGTATGAGCCTGATGAGGGCAAATCCCAGTCCTATCCCAGACCTAACTTGCGTTATCCTCAAAAATATTGATCGAAACCTGGTTTAATCGACTGTTTCAGTGTGGTACCACATTACTACGTGACCCAATCCAGAAATAGCCGAGGATCTAGCCATGAAGTATGAGAAATATGCGAAAGTATGAGCCTGACGAGGACAAATCCTAGACCTAACCCAGGCCAAACATGCGATATCCTCAAAAATATTGATCGAAACCGGGTTTAATCGACTGTTTCAGAGTGGTACCACATTACTACGTGATCCAAACCAGAAAAAACCCAGGATCCGTTCAACAAGTATGTGAAGAATGCGAAAGTATGAGTCTGATGAGTAAAAATACCAGGCCTAACCTAGACCTAACAAGCGTTATCCTCAAAAATATTGATCAAAACCTGGTTTAATCGACTGTTTCAGTGAGGTACCACATTACTATGTGATCCAAACCAGAAAATAACCCAGGATCTGTTCAACGAGTATGTGAAGTGTGCGAAAGTATGAGTATGATGAGGGCAAATCCCAGACCTATCCCAGACCTAACTTGCGTTATCCTCAAAAATATTGATCGAAACCTGGTTTAATCGACTGTTTCAGTGTGGTGCCACATTACTACGTGATCCAATCCAGAAATAGCCCAGGATCTAGCCATGAGATATGAGAAATATGCGAAAGTATGAGCCTGAAGAGGGCAAACCCTAGACCTAACCCAGACCTAACATGCGTTATACTCTAAAATATTTATCAAGACCAGGTTTAATTGATTGCTTCAGTGTGGCCCCACATTACTACGTGATCCAAACCAGAAAAAACCCAGGCTCCGTTCAACAAGTATGTGAAGAATGCGAAAGTATGAGTCTGATGAGTGAAATTCCCCGGCCTAACCTGGACCTAACATGCGTTATCCTCAAAAATATTGACCGAAACCAGGTTTAATCGACTGTTTCAGTGTGGTACCACATTACTACTCGATCCAAACCAGAAAAAAACCCAGGACCTGTTCAACAAGTATTTGAAGTATGCGAAAGAATGAGTCTGATGAGGGCAAATCCCAGGCCTAAACTAGACCTAACATGCGTTATCCTCAAAAATATTGATCAAAACCTAGTTTAATCGACTGTTTCAGTGTGGTACCACATTACTATGTGATCCAAACCAGAAAATAACCCAGGATCTGTTCAACGAGTATGTGAAGTGTTCGAAAGAATGAGCATGATGAGGGCAAATCCCAGACCTATCCCAGACCTAACATGCGTTATCCTCTAAAATATTCATCAAGACCAGGATTAATTGATTGTTTCAGTGTGGTCCCACATTACTACGTGATCCAAACCAGAAAAAACCCAGGATCCGTTCAACAAGTATGTGAAGAATGCGAAAGTATGAGTGTGATGAGTGAAAAACCCCGGCCTAACCTAGACCTAACATGCGTTATCCTCAAAAATATTGATCGAAACCTGGTTTAATCGTCTGTTTCAGTGTGGTGCCACATTACTATGTGATCCAAACCAGAAAAAACCCTGTATCTGTTCAACAAGTATGTGAAGAATGCGAAAGTATGAGTCTGATGAGTGAAAATCCCAGGGCTAACCTAGACCTAACAAGCGTTATCCTCTAAAATATTTATCAAGACCAGGTTTAATTGACTGTTTCAGCGTGGTACCACATTACTACGTGACACAATCCAGAAACAGCCCAGGATCTAGCCATGAAGTATGAGAAATATGCGAAAGTATGAGCCTGATGAGGGCAAATCCTAGACCTAACCCAAACCTAACATGCGTTATCCACTAAAATATTCATCAAGACCAGGTTTAATTGATTGCTTCAGTGTGGTCCCACATTACTACGTGATCCAAACCAGTAAAAACCCAGGATCCGTTCAACAAGTATGTGGAGAATGCGAAAGTATGAGTCTGATGAGTGAAAATCCTCGGCCTAACCTATACCTAACATGCGTTATCCTAAAAAATATTGATCGAAACCAGGTTTAATCGACTGTTTCAGTGTGGTAGCACATGACTACGTGATCCAAACCAGAAAATAACCCAGGATCTGTTCAACGAGTATGTGAAGTGTTCGAAAGAATGAGCATGATGAGGGCAAATCCCAGACCTATCCCAGACCTAACATGCGTTATCCTCTAAAATATTCATCAAGACCAGGATTAATTGATTGTTTCAGTGTGGTCCCACATTACTACGTGATCCAAACCAGTAAAAACCCAGGATCCGTTCAACAAGTATGTGGAGAATGCGAAAGTATGAGTCTGATGAGTGAAAATCCTCGGCCTAACCCAGACCTAACATGCGTTATCCTCAACAAATATTGGGCAAAACCTGGTTTAATCGACTGTTTCAGTGTGGTACCACATTACTATGTGATCCAAACCTGAAAATAATCCAGGATCTGTTCAACAAGTATGTGAAGAATGCGAAAGTATGTGTCTGATGAGTGAAAATCCCAGAGCTAACCTAGACCTAACAAGCGTTATCCTCTAAAATATTTATCAAGACCAGGTTTAATTGACTGTTTCAGCGTGGTACCACATTATTACGTGACACAATCCAGAAACAGCCCAGGATCTAGCCATGAAGTATGAGAAATAAGCGAAAGTATTAGCCTGATGAGGGCAAATCCTAGACCTAACCCAGACCTAACATGCGTTATCCTCAAAAATATTGATCGAAACCAGGTTTAATCGACTGTTTCAGTGTGGTACCACATTACTATGTGATACAAACCTGAAAATAATCCAGGATCTGTTCAAGGAGTATGTGAAGTGTGCGAAAGTATGAGTATGATGAGGGCAAATCCCAGACCTATCCCAGACCTAACATGCGTTATCCTCTAAAATATTTATCAAGACCAGGTTTAATTGATTGTTTCAGTGTGGTCCCACATTACTACGTGACACAATCCAGAAACAGCCCAGGATCTAGCCATGAAGTATGAGAAATATGCGAAAGTATGAGCCTGATGAGGGCAAATCCTAGACCTAACCCAAACCTAACATGCGTTATCCTCTAAAATATTTATCAAGACCAGCTTTAATTGAATGCTTCAGTGTGGTACCACATTACTACGTGATCCAAACCAGTAAAAACCCAGGATCCGTTCAACAAGTATGTGAAGAATTCGAAAGTATGAGTGTTATGAGTGAAAAACCCCGGCCTAACCTAGACCTAACATGCGTTATCCTCAAAAATATTGATCGAAACCTGGTTTTATCGTCTGTTTCAGTGTAGTACCACATTACTATGTGATCCAAACCAGAAAAAACTCAGGATCCGTTCAACAAGTATGTGGAGAATGCGAAAGTATGAGTCTGATGAGTGAAAATCCCAGGCCTAACCTAGACCTAACATGCGTTATCCTCAAAAATATTGATCGAAACCAGGTTTAATTGACTGTTTCAGTGTGGTACCACATTACTATGTGATCCAATCCAGAAATAGCCCAGGATCTAGCCGTGAAGTATGAGAAATATGCGAAAGTATGAGTCTGACGAGGGCAAATCCTAGACCTAACTCAGACCTAACATGCGTTATCCTCTAAAATATTTATCATGACCAGGTTTAATTGATTGTTTCAGTGTGGTCGCACATTACTACGTAATCCAAACCAGAAAAAACCCAGGATCCGTTTAACAAGTATGTGAAGAATGCGAAAGTATGAATCTGATGAGTGAAAATCCCCGGCCTAGCCTAGACCTAACATGCGTTATCCTCAAAAATATTGATCAAAACCAGGTTTAATTGACTGTTTCAGTGTGGTACCATACTACTACGTGACCCAAACCGGAAAAAACCCAGGATCTGTTCAACAAGTATGTGAAAAACGCGAAAGCATGAGCCTGATGAGGGTAAATCCCAGACCTACCCCAGACCTAACTTGCGTTATCCTCTAACATATTGAACGAAACCAGGTTTAATTGACTGTTTCAGCGTGGTACCACATTACTACGTGATACAATACAGAAACAGCCCAGGATCTAGCCATGAAGTATGAGAAATATGCGAAAGTATGAGCCTGATGAGGGCAAATCCTAGACCTAACCCAAACCTAACATGTGTTATCCTCTAAAATATTTATCAAGACCAGATTTAATTGAATGTTCCAGTGTGGTACCACATTACTACGTGAACCAAACCAGAAAAAACCCAGGATCCGTTCAACAAGTATGTGAAAAACGCGAAAGTATGAGCCTGATGAGGGCAAATCACAGACCTATCCCAGACCTAACTTTCGTTATCCTCTAAAATATTGATCGAAACCAGGTTTAATTGACTGTTTCAGTGTGGTACCACATTGCTACGTGATCCAAACCAGAAATAGCCCAGGATCTAGCCATGAAGTATGAGAAATATGCGAATGTATGAGCCTGACGAGGGCAAATCCTAGACCTAACCCAGACCTAACTTGCGTTATCCTCTAAAATATTTATCAAGACCAGGTTTAATTGATCGTTTCAGTGTGGTCCGACATTACTACGTGATCCAAACCAGAAAAAACCCAGGATCCGTTCAACAAGTATGTGAAGAATGCGAAAGTATGAGACTGATGAGTGAAAATCCCAGGCCTAACCTAGACCTAACATGCGTTATCCTCAAAACTATTGCTCGAAACCTGGTTTAATCGACTGTTTCAGTGTGGTACCACATTACTATGTGATCCAAACCAGAAAATAACCCAGGATCTGTTCAACGAGTATGTGAAGTGTGCGAAAGTATGAGTCTGATGAGGGCAATTCCTAGACCTATCCCAGACCTAACATGCGTTATCCTCTAAAATATTTATCAAGACCAGGTTTAATTGACTGTTTCAGTGTAGTACCACATTGCTACGTGATCCAAACCAGAGAAAACCCAGGATCCGTTCAACAAGTATGAGAAATATGCGAAAGTATGAGCCTGATGTGGGCAAATCCCAGGCCTAACCTAGACCTAACATGCGTTGTCCTCTAAAATATTGATGGAAACCAGGTTTAATTGACTGTTTCAGTGTTGTACTTCATTACTACGTGACGCATTCCAGAAAAAGCCCAGGATCTAGCCATCAAGTATGAGAAATATGCGAAAGAATGAGCCTGATGAGAGCAAATCACAGACCTATCCCAGACCTAACTTTCGTTATCCTCTAAAATATTGATGAAAACCAGGTTTAATTGACTGTTTCAGTGTGGTACCACATTACTACGTGATCTAATCCAGAAATAGCCCAGGATCTAGCCATGAAGTATGAGAAATATGCGAATGTATGAGCCTGACGAGGGCAAATCCTAGACCTAACCCAGACCTAACTTGCGTTATCCTCTAAAATATTTATCAAGACCAGGTTTAATTGATCGTTTCAGTGTGGTCCGACATTACTACGTGATCCAAACCAGAAAAAACCCAGGATCCGTTCAACAAGTATGTGAAGAATGCGAAAGTATGAGTCTGATGAGGGCAATTCCTAGACCTATCCCAGACCTAACATGCGTTATCCTCTAAAATATTTATCAAGACCAGGTTTAATTGACTGTTTCAGTGTGGTACCACATTGCTACGTGATCCAAACCAGAGAAAACCCAGGATCCGTTCAACAAGTATGAGAAATATGCGAAAGTATGAGCCTGATGTGGGCAAATCCCAGGCCTAACCTAGACCTAACATGCGTTGTCCTCTAAAATATTGATGGAAACCAGGTTTAATTGACTGTTTCAGTGTTGTACTTCATTACTACGTGACGCAATCCAGAAAAAGCCCAGGATCTAGCCATCAAGTATGAGAAATATGCGAAAGAATGAGCCTGATGAGAGCAAATCCCAGACCTAACCTAGACCTAACATGAATTATTCTCTAAAATATTGATGAAAACCAGGTTTAATTGACTGTTTCAGTGTGGTACCACATTACTACGTGATCTAGTCCAGAAATAGCCCAGGATCTAGCCATGAAGTATGAGAAATATGCGAAAGTATGACCCTGACGATGGCAAATCCTAGACCTAACCCAGACCTAACTTGCGTTATCCTCTAAAATATTTATCAAGACCAGGTTTAATTGATTGTTTCAGTGTGGTCCGACATTACTACGTGATCCAAACCAGAAAAAACCCAGGATCCGTTCAACAAGTATGTGAAGAATGCGAAAGTATGAGTCTGATGAGTGAAAATCCCAGGCCTAACCCAGACCTAACATGCGTTATCCTCAAAAATATTGATCGAAACCTGGTTTAATCGACTGTTTCAGTGTGGTACCACATTACTATGTGATCCAAACCAGAAAATAACCCAGGATCTGTTCAACGGGTATGTGAAGTGTGCGAAAGTATGAGTCTGATGAGGGCAAATCCTAGACCTATCCGAGACCTAAAATGCATTATCCTCTAAAATATTTATCAAGACCAGGTTTAATTGAATGTTTCAGTGTGGTACCACATTACTACGTGATCCAATCCAGAAATAGCCCAGGATCCAGCCATGAAGTATGAGAAATATGCGAAAGTATGAGCCTGATGGGGGCAAATCCTAGAACTAACCCAGACCTAACATGCGTTATCCTCTAAAATATTGATCGAAACCAGGTTTAATCGACTGTTTCAGTGTGGTACCACACTACTACGTGACCCAAGCCGGGAAAAACCCAGGATCTGTTCAACAAGTGTGTGAAAAACGCGAAAGTATGAGCCTGATGAGGGCAAATCCCAGTCCTATCCCAGACCTAACTTGCGTTATCCTCAAAAATATTGATCGAAACCTGGTTTAATCGACTGTTTCAGTGTGGTACCACATTACTACGTGACCCAATCCAGAAATAGCCGAGGATCTAGCCATGAAGTATGAGAAATATGCGAAAGTATGAGCCTGACGAGGACAAATCCTAGACCTAACCCAGGCCAAACATGCGATATCCTCAAAAATATTGATCGAAACCGGGTTTAATCGACTGTTTCAGAGTGGTACCACATTACTACGTGATCCAAACCAGAAAAAACCCAGGATCCGTTCAACAAGTATGTGAAGAATGCGAAAGTATGAGTCTGATGAGTAAAAATACCAGGCCTAACCTAGACCTAACAAGCGTTATCCTCAAAAATATTGATCAAAACCTGGTTTAATCGACTGTTTCAGTGAGGTACCACATTACTATGTGATCCAAACCAGAAAATAACCCAGGATCTGTTCAACGAGTATGTGAAGTGTGCGAAAGTATGAGTACGATGAGGGCAAATCCCAGACCTATCCCAGACCTAACTTGCGTTATCCTCAAAAATATTGATCGAAACCTGGTTTAATCGACTGTTTCAGTGTGGTGCCACATTACTACGTGATCCAATCCAGAAATAGCCCAGGATCTAGCCATGAGATATGAGAAATATGCGAAAGTATGAGCCTGACGAGGGCAAACCCTAGACCTAACCCAGACCTAACATGCGTTATACTCTAAAATATTTATCAAGACCAGGTTTAATTGATTGCTTCAGTGTGGTCCCACATTACTACGTGATCCAAACCAGAAAAAACCCAGGATCCGTTCAACAAGTATGTGAAGAATGCGAAAGTATGAGTCTGATGAGTGAAATTCCCCGGCCTAACCTGGACCTAACATGCGTTATCCTCAAAAATATTGACCGAAACCAGGTTTAATCGACTGTTTCAGTGTGGTACCACATTACTACTCGATCCAAACCAGAAAAAAACCCAGGACCTGTTCAACAAGTATTTGAAGTATGCGAAAGAATGAGTCTGATGAGGGCAAATCCCAGGCCTAAACTAGACCTAACGTGCGTTATCCTCAAAAATATTGATCAAAACCTAGTTTAATCGACTGTTTCAGTGTGGTACCACATTACTATGTGATCCAAACCAGAAAATAACCCAGGATCTGTTCAACGAGTATGTGAAGTGTTCGAAAGAATGAGCATGATGAGGGCAAATCCCAGACCTATCCCAGACCTAACATGCGTTATCCTCTAAAATATTCATCAAGACCAGGATTAATTGATTGTTTCAGTGTGGTCCCACATTACTACGTGATCCAAACCAGAAAAAACCCAGGATCCGTTCAACAAGTATGTGAAGAATGCGAAAGTATGAGTGTGATGAGTGAAAAACCCCGGCCTAACCTAGACCTAACATGCGTTATCCTCAAAAATATTGATCGAAACCTGGTTTAATCGTCTGTCTCAGTGTGGTGCCACATTACTATGTGATCCAAACCAGAAAAAACCCTGTATCTGTTCAATAAGTATGTGAAGAATGCGAAAGTATGAGTCTGATGAGTGAAAATCCCAGGGCTAACCTAGACCTAACAAGCGTTATCCTCTAAAATATTTATCAAGACCAGGTTTAATTGACTGTTTCAGCGTGGTACCACATTACTACGTGACACAATCCAGAAACAGCCCAGGATCTAGCCATGAAGTATGAGAAATATGCGAAAGTATGAGCCTGATGAGGGCAAATCCTAGACCTAACCCAAACCTAACATGCGTTATCCACTAAAATATTCATCAAGACCAGGTTTAATTGATTGCTTCAGTGTGGTCCCACATTACTACGTGATCCAAACCAGTAAAAACCCAGGATCCGTTCAACAAGTATGTGGAGAATGCGAAAGTATGAGTCTGATGAGTGAAAATCCTCGGCCTAACCCATACCTAACATGCGTTATCCTAAAAAATATTGATCGAAACCAGGTTTAATCGACTGTTTCAGTGTGGTAGCACATGACTACGTGATCCAAACCAGAAAATAACCCAGGATCTGTTCAACGAGTATGTGAAGTGTTCGAAAGAATGAGCATGATGAGGGCAAATCCCAGACCTATCCCAGACCTAACATGCGTTATCCTCTAAAATATTCATCAAGACCAGGATTAATTGATTGTTTCAGTGTGGTCCCACATTACTACGTGATCCAAACCAGTAAAAACCCAGGATCCGTTCAACAAGTATGTGGAGAATGCGAAAGTATGAGTCTGATGAGTGAAAATCCTCGGCCTAACCCAGACCTAACATGCGTTATCCTCAACAAATATTGGGCAAAACCTGGTTTAATCGACTGTTTCAGTGTGGTGCCACATTACTATGTGATCCAAACCTGAAAATAATCCAGGATCTGTTCAAGGAGTATGTCAAGTGTGCGAAAGTATGAGTATGATGAGGGCAAATCCCAGACCTATCCCAGACCTAACATGCGTTATCCTCTAAAATATTTATCAAGACCAGCTTTAATGGAATGTTTCAGTGTGGTACCACATTACTACGTGATCCAAACCAGTAAAAACCCAGAATCCGTTCAACAAGTATGTGGAGATTGCGAAAGTACGAGTTTGATGAGTGAAAATCCTCAGCCTAACCTAGACCTAACATGCGTTATCCTCAAAAATATTGATCGAAACCAGGTTTAATCGACTGTTTCAGTGTGGTATCACATTACTACGTGATCCAAACCAGTAAAAACCCAGGATCCGTTCAACAAGTATGTGGAGAATGCGAAAGTATGAGTCTGATGAGTGAAAATCCTCGGCCTAACCTAGACCTAACATGCGTTGTCCTCTAAAATATTGATGGAAACCAGGTTTAATTGACTGTTTCAGTGTTGCACTTCATTACTACGTGATCCAAACCAGTAAAAACCCAGGATCCGTTCAACAACTATGTGAAGAATGCGACAGTATGAGTGTGATGAGTGAAAACCCCCGGCCTAACCTAGACCTAACATGCGTTATCCTCAAAAATATTGATCGAAACCTGGTTTAATCGTCTGTTTCAGTGTGGTGCCACATTACTATGTGATCCAATCCAGAAAAAACCCTGTATCTGTTCAACAAGTATGTGAAGAATGCGAAAGTATGTGTCTGATGAGTGAAAATCCCAGAGCTAACCTAGACCTAACAAGCGTTATCCTCTAAAATATTTATCAAGACCAGGTTTAATTGACTGTTTCAGCGTGGTACCACATTATTACGTGACACAATCCAGAAACAGCCCAGGATCTAGCCATGAAGTATGAGAAATAAGCGAAAGTATTAGCCTGATGAGGGCAAATCCTAGACCTAACCCAGACCTAACATGCGTTATCCTCAAAAATATTGATCGAAACCAGGTTTAATCGACTGTTTCAGTGTGGTACCACATTACTATGTGATACAAACCTGAAAATAATCCAGGATCTGTTCAAGGAGTATGTGAAGTGTGCGAAAGTATGAGTATGATGAGGGCAAATCCCAGACCTATCCCAGACCTAACATGCGTTATCCTCTAATATATTTATCAAGACCAGGTTTAATTGATTGTTTCAGTGTGGTCCCACATTACTACGTGACACAATCCAGAAACAGCCCAGGATCTAGCCATGAAGTATGAGAAATATGCGAAAGTATGAGCCTGATGAGGGCAAATCCTAGACCTAACCCAAACCTAACATGCGTTATCCTCTAAAATATTTATCAAGACCAGCTTTAATTGAATGTTTCAGTGTGGTACCACATTACTACGTGATCCAAACCAGTAAAAACCCAGGATCCGTTCAACAAGTATGTGGAGAATGCGAAAGTATCAGTCTGATGAGTGAAAATCCTCGGCCTAACCTAGACCTAACATGCGTTGTCCTCTAAAATATTGATCGAAACCAGGTTTAATTGACTGTTTCAGTGTTGCACTTCATTACTACGTGATCCAAACCAGTAAAAACCCAGGATCCGTTCAACAAGTATGTGAAGAATGCGAAAGTATGAGTGTGATGAGTGAAAAACCCCGGCCTAACCTAGACCTAACATGCGTTATCCTCAAAAATATTGATCGAAACCTGGTTTAATCGTCTGTTTCAGTGTGGTGCCACATTACTATGTGATCCAAACCAGAAAAAACCCTGTATCTGTTCACAAGTATGTGAAGAATGCGAAAGTATGAGTCTGATGAGTGAAAATCCCAGGGCTAACCTAGACCTAACAAGCGTTATCCTCTAAAATATTTATCAAGACCAGGTTTAATTGACTGTTTCAGCGTGGTACCACATTACTACGTGACACAATCCAGAAACAGCCCAGGATCTAGCCATGAAGTATGAGAAATATGCGAAAGTATGAGCCTGATGAGGGCAAATCCTAGACCTAACCCAAACCTAACATGCGTTATCCTCTAAAATATTCATCAAGACCAGGTTTAATTGATTGTTTCAGTGTGGTCCCACATTACTACGTGATCCAAACCAGTAAAAACCCAGGATCCGTTCAACAAGTATGTGGAGAATGCGAAAGTATGAGTCTGATGAGTGAAAATCCTCGGCCTAACCTATACCTAACATGCGTTATCCTAAAAAATATTGATCGAAACCAGGTTTAATCGACTGTTTCAGTGTGGTAGCACATGACTACGTGATCCAAACCAGAAAAAAACCCAGGACCTGTTCAACAAGTATTTGAAGTATGCGAAAGAATGAGTCTGATGAGGGCAAATCCCAGGCCTAAACTAGACCTAACATGCGTTATCCTCAAAAATATTGGGCAAAACCTGGTTTAATCGACTGTTTCAGTGTGGTACCACATTACTATGTGATCCAAACCTGAAAATAATCCAGGATCTGTTCAAGGAGTATGTGAAGTGTGCGAAAGTATGAGTATGATGAGGGCAAATCCCAGACCTATCCCAGACCTAACATGCGTTATCCTCTAAAATATTTATCAAGACCAGCTTTAATGGAATGTTTCAGTGTGGTACCACATTACTACGTGATCCAAACCAGTAAAAACCCAGAATCCGTTCAACAAGTATGTGGAGAATGCGAAAGTACGAGTTTGATGAGTGAAAATCCTCGGCCTAACCTAGACCTAACATGCGTTATCCTCAAAAATATTGATCGAAACCAGGTTTAATCGACTGTTTCAGTGTGGTATCACATTACTACGTGATCCAAACCAGTAAAAACCCAGGATCCGTTCAACAAGTATGTGGAGAATGCGAAAGTATGAGTCTGATGAGTGAAAATCCTCGGCCTAACCTAGACCTAACATGCGTTGTCCTCTAAAATATTGATGGAAACCAGGTTTAATTGACTGTTTCAGTGTTGCACTTCATTACTACGTGATCCAAACCAGTAAAAACCCAGGATCCGTTCAACAACTATGTGAAGAATGCGACAGTATGAGTGTGATGAGTGAAAACCCCCGGCCTAACCTAGACCTAACATGCTTTATCCTCAAAAATATTGATCGAAACCTGGTTTAATCGTCTGTTTCAGTGTGGTGCCACATTACTATGTGATCCAATCCAGAAAAAACCCTGTATCTGTTCAACAAGTATGTGAAGAATGCGAAAGTATGAGTCTGATGAGTGAATATCCCAGAGCTAACCTAGACCTAACAAGCGTTATCCTCTAAAATATTTATCAAGACCAGGTTTAATTGACTGTTTCAGCGTGGTACCACATTATTACGTGACACAATCCAGAAACAGCCCAGGATCTAGCCATGAAGTATGAGAAATATGCGAAAGTATGAGCCTGATGAGGGCAAATCCTAGACCTAACCCAAACCTAACATGCGTTATCCTCTAAAATATTTATCAAGACCAGGTTTAATTGATTGTTTCAGTGTGGTCCCACATTACTACGTGACACAATCCAGAAACAGCCCAGGATCTAGCCATGAAGTATGAGAAATAAGCGAAAGTATGAGCCTGATGAGGGCAAATCCTAGACCTAACCCAGACCTAACATGCGTTATCCTCAAAAATATTGATCGAAACCAGGTTTAATCGACTGTTTCAGTGTGGTACCACATTACTATGTGATACAAACCTGAAAATAATCCAGGATCTGTTCAAGGAGTATGTGAAGTGTGCGAAAGTATGAGTATGATGAGGGCAAATCCCAGACCTATCCCAGACCTAACATGCGTTATCCTCTAAAATATTTATCAAGACCAGGTTTAATTGATTGTTTCAGTGTGGTCCCACATTACTACGTGACACAATCCAGAAACAGCCCAGGATCTAGCCATGAAGTATGAGAAATATGCGAAAGTATGAGCCTGATGAGGGCAAATCCTAGACCTAACCCAAACCTAACATGCGTTATCCTCTAAAATATTTATCAAGACCAGCTTTAATTGAATGTTTCAGTGTGGTACCACATTACTACGTGATCCAAACCAGTAAAAACCCAGGATCCGTTCAACAAGTATGTGAAGAATTCGAAAGTATGAGTGTTATGAGTGAAAAACCCCGGCCTAACCTAGACCTAACATGCGTTATCCTTAAAAATATTGATCGAAACCTGGTTTTATCGTCTGTTTCAGTGTGGTACCACATTACTACGGGACCCAAACCAGAAAAAACCCAGGATCTGTTCAACAAGTATGTGAAGAATGCGAAGGTATGAGTCTGATGAGTGAAAATCCCAGACCTATCCCAGACCAAACTTGGGTTATCCTCTAAAATATTGATCCAAACCAGGTTTAATCGACTGTTTCAGTGTGGTACCACACTACTACGTGACCCAAACCGGAAAAAACCCAGGATCTGTTCAACAAGTATGTGAAAAACGCGAAAGTATGGGCCTGATGAGGGCAAATCCCAGACCTATCCCAGACCTAACTTGCGTTATCCTCAAAAATATTTATCAAGACCAGGTTTAATTCATTGTTTCAGTGTGGTCCCACATTACTACGTGATCCAAACCAGAAAAAACCCAGGATCCGTTCAACAAGTATGTGAAGAATGCGAAAGTATGAGTCTGATGAGTGAAAGTCCCAGGCCTAACCTAGACCAAACATGCCTTATCCTCAAAAATATTGATCGAAACCTGGTTTAATTGACTGTTTCAGTGTGGTACCACATTACTACGGGACCCAAACCAGAAAAAACCCAGGATCTGTTCAACAAGTATGTGAAGAATGCGAAGGTATGAGTCTGATGAGTGAAAATCCCAGACCTATCCCAGACCAAACTTGGGTTATCCTCTAAAATATTGATCCAAACCAGGTTTAATCGACTGTTTCAGTGTGGTACCACACTACTACGTGACCCAAACCGGAAAAAACCCAGGATCTGTTCAACAAGTATGTGAAAAACGCGAAAGTATGAGCCTGATGAGGGCAAATCCCAGACCTATCCCAGACCTAACATGCGTTATCCTCTAAAATATTTATCAAGACCAGGTTTAATTGATTGCTTCAGTGTGGTCCCACATTACTACGTGATCCAAACCAGAAAAAACCCAGGATCCGTTCAACAAGTATGTGAAAAATGCGAAAGTATGAGTCTGATGAGTGAAATTCCCCGGCCTAACCTGGACCTAACATGCGTTATCCTCAAAAATATTGATCGAAACCAGGTTTAATCGAATGTTTCAGTGTGGTACCACACTACTACGTGACCCAAACCGGAAAAAACCCAGGATCTGTTCAACAAGTATGTGAAAACGCGAAAGTATGAGTCTGATGAGTGAAAATCCCAGACCTATCCCAGACCTAACATGCGTTATCCTGTAAAATATTTATCAAGACCAGGTTTAATCGACTGTTTCAGTGTGGTACCACATTACTACGTGATCCAAACCAGTAAAAACCCAGGATCCGTTCAACAAGTATGTGGAGAATGCGAAAGTATCAGTCTGATGAGTGAAAATCCTCGGCCTAACCTAGACCTAACATGCGTTGTCCTCTAAAATATTGATCGAAACCAGGTTTAATTGACTGTTTCAGTGTTGCACTTCATTACTACGTGATCCAAACCAGTAAAAACCCAGGATCCGTTCAACAAGTATGTGAAGAATGCGAAAGTATGAGTGTGATGAGTGAAAAACCCCGGCCTAACCTAGACCTAACATGCGTTATCCTCAAAAATATTGATCGAAACCTGGTTTAATCGTCTGTTTCAGTGTGGTGCCACATTACTATGTGATCCAAACCAGAAAAAACCCTGTATCTGTTCACAAGTATGTGAAGAATGCGAAAGTATGAGTCTGATGAGTGAAAATCCCAGGGCTAACCTAGACCTAACAAGCGTTATCCTCTAAAATATTTATCAAGACCAGGTTTAATTGACTGTTTCAGCGTGGTACCACATTACTACGTGACACAATCCAGAAACAGCCCAGGATCTAGCCATGAAGTATGAGAAATATGCGAAAGTATGAGCCTGATGAGGGCAAATCCTAGACCTAACCCAAACCTAACATGCGTTATCCTCTAAAATATTCATCAAGACCAGGTTTAATTGATTGTTTCAGTGTGGTCCCACATTACTACGTGATCCAAACCAGTAAAAACCCAGGATCCGTTCAACAAGTATGTGGAGAATGCGAAAGTATGAGTCTGATGAGTGAAAATCCTCGGCCTAACCTATACCTAACATGCGTTATCCTAAAAAATATTGATCGAAACCAGGTTTAATCGACTGTTTCAGTGTGGTAGCACATGACTACGTGATCCAAACCAGAAAAAAACCCAGGACCTGTTCAACAAGTATTTGAAGTATGCGAAAGAATGAGTCTGATGAGGGCAAATCCCAGGCCTAAACTAGACCTAACATGCGTTATCCTCAAAAATATTGGGCAAAACCTGGTTTAATCGACTGTTTCAGTGTGGTACCACATTACTATGTGATCCAAACCTGAAAATAATCCAGGATCTGTTCAAGGAGTATGTGAAGTGTGCGAAAGTATGAGTATGATGAGGGCAAATCCCAGACCTATCCCAGACCTAACATGCGTTATCCTCTAAAATATTTATCAAGACCAGCTTTAATGGAATGTTTCAGTGTGGTACCACATTACTACGTGATCCAAACCAGTAAAAACCCAGAATCCGTTCAACAAGTATGTGGAGAATGCGAAAGTACGAGTTTGATGAGTGAAAATCCTCGGCCTAACCTAGACCTAACATGCGTTATCCTCAAAAATATTGATCGAAACCAGGTTTAATCGACTGTTTCAGTGTGGTATCACATTACTACGTGATCCAAACCAGTAAAAACCCAGGATCCGTTCAACAAGTATGTGGAGAATGCGAAAGTATGAGTCTGATGAGTGAAAATCCTCGGCCTAACCTAGACCTAACATGCGTTGTCCTCTAAAATATTGATGGAAACCAGGTTTAATTGACTGTTTCAGTGTTGCACTTCATTACTACGTGATCCAAACCAGTAAAAACCCAGGATCCGTTCAACAACTATGTGAAGAATGCGACAGTATGAGTGTGATGAGTGAAAACCCCCGGCCTAACCTAGACCTAACATGCTTTATCCTCAAAAATATTGATCGAAACCTGGTTTAATCGTCTGTTTCAGTGTGGTGCCACATTACTATGTGATCCAATCCAGAAAAAACCCTGTATCTGTTCAACAAGTATGTGAAGAATGCGAAAGTATGAGTCTGATGAGTGAATATCCCAGAGCTAACCTAGACCTAACAAGCGTTATCCTCTAAAATATTTATCAAGACCAGGTTTAATTGACTGTTTCAGCGTGGTACCACATTATTACGTGACACAATCCAGAAACAGCCCAGGATCTAGCCATGAAGTATGAGAAATATGCGAAAGTATGAGCCTGATGAGGGCAAATCCTAGACCTAACCCAAACCTAACATGCGTTATCCTCTAAAATATTTATCAAGACCAGGTTTAATTGATTGTTTCAGTGTGGTCCCACATTACTACGTGACACAATCCAGAAACAGCCCAGGATCTAGCCATGAAGTATGAGAAATAAGCGAAAGTATGAGCCTGATGAGGGCAAATCCTAGACCTAACCCAGACCTAACATGCGTTATCCTCAAAAATATTGATCGAAACCAGGTTTAATCGACTGTTTCAGTGTGGTACCACATTACTATGTGATACAAACCTGAAAATAATCCAGGATCTGTTCAAGGAGTATGTGAAGTGTGCGAAAGTATGAGTATGATGAGGGCAAATCCCAGACCTATCCCAGACCTAACATGCGTTATCCTCTAAAATATTTATCAAGACCAGGTTTAATTGATTGTTTCAGTGTGGTCCCACATTACTACGTGACACAATCCAGAAACAGCCCAGGATCTAGCCATGAAGTATGAGAAATATGCGAAAGTATGAGCCTGATGAGGGCAAATCCTAGACCTAACCCAAACCTAACATGCGTTATCCTCTAAAATATTTATCAAGACCAGCTTTAATTGAATGTTTCAGTGTGGTACCACATTACTACGTGATCCAAACCAGTAAAAACCCAGGATCCGTTCAACAAGTATGTGAAGAATTCGAAAGTATGAGTGTTATGAGTGAAAAACCCCGGCCTAACCTAGACCTAACATGCGTTATCCTTAAAAATATTGATCGAAACCTGGTTTTATCGTCTGTTTCAGTGTGGTACCACATTACTACGGGACCCAAACCAGAAAAAACCCAGGATCTGTTCAACAAGTATGTGAAGAATGCGAAGGTATGAGTCTGATGAGTGAAAATCCCAGACCTATCCCAGACCAAACTTGGGTTATCCTCTAAAATATTGATCCAAACCAGGTTTAATCGACTGTTTCAGTGTGGTACCACACTACTACGTGACCCAAACCGGAAAAAACCCAGGATCTGTTCAACAAGTATGTGAAAAACGCGAAAGTATGGGCCTGATGAGGGCAAATCCCAGACCTATCCCAGACCTAACTTGCGTTATCCTCAAAAATATTTATCAAGACCAGGTTTAATTCATTGTTTCAGTGTGGTCCCACATTACTACGTGATCCAAACCAGAAAAAACCCAGGATCCGTTCAACAAGTATGTGAAGAATGCGAAAGTATGAGTCTGATGAGTGAAAGTCCCAGGCCTAACCTAGACCAAACATGCCTTATCCTCAAAAATATTGATCGAAACCTGGTTTAATTGACTGTTTCAGTGTGGTACCACATTACTACGGGACCCAAACCAGAAAAAACCCAGGATCTGTTCAACAAGTATGTGAAGAATGCGAAGGTATGAGTCTGATGAGTGAAAATCCCAGACCTATCCCAGACCAAACTTGGGTTATCCTCTAAAATATTGATCCAAACCAGGTTTAATCGACTGTTTCAGTGTGGTACCACACTACTACGTGACCCAAACCGGAAAAAACCCAGGATCTGTTCAACAAGTATGTGAAAAACGCGAAAGTATGAGCCTGATGAGGGCAAATCCCAGACCTATCCCAGACCTAACATGCGTTATCCTCTAAAATATTTATCAAGACCAGGTTTAATTGATTGTTTCAGTGTGGTCCCACATTACTACGTGATCCAAACCAGAAAAAACCCAGGATCCGTCCAACAAGTATGTGAAGAATGCGAAAGTATGAGTCTGATCAGTGAAAATCCCCGGCCTAACCTAGACCTAACATGCGTTATCCTCAAAAATATTGATCGAAACCAGGTTTAATCGACTGTTTCAGTGTGGTACCACACTACTACGTGACCCATACCGGAAAAAACCCAGGATCTGTTCAACAAGTATGTGAAGAATGCGAAAGTATGAGTATGATGAGGGCAAATCCCAGACCTATCCCAGACCTAACATGCGTTATCCTCTAAAATATTTATCAAGACCAGGTTTAATTGATTGTTTCAGTGTGGTCCCACATTACTACGTGATCCAAACCAGAAAAAACCCAGGATCCGTCCAACAAGTATGTGAAGAATGCGAAAGTATGAGTCTGATGAGTGAAAATCCCCGGCCTAACCTAGACCTAACATGCGTTATCCTCAAAAATATTGATCGAAACCAGGTTTAATCGACAGTTTCAGTGTGGTACCACATTACTACGTGATCCAAACCAGAAAAAAACCCAGGACCTGTTCAACAAGTATTTGAAGTATGCGAAAGTATGAGTCTGATGAGGGCAAATCCCAGGCCTAAACTAGACCTAACATGCGTTATCCTCAAAAATATTGATCAAAACCTGGTTTAATCGACTGTTTCAGTGTGGTACCACATTACTATGTCATCCAAACCAGAAAATAACCCAGGATCTGTTCAACGAGTTTGTGAAGTGTGCGAAAGTATGAGTATGGTGAGGGCAAATCCCAGACCTATCCCAGACCTAACATGCGTTATCCTCTAAAATATTTATCATGACTAGGTTTAATTGATTGTTTCAGTGTGGTCCCACATTACTACGTGATCCAAACCGGAAAAAACCCAGGATCCGTTTAACAAGTATGGGAAGAATGCGAAAGTATGAGCCTGACGAGGGCAAATCCTAGACCTAACCCAGACCTAACATGCGTTACCCTCAAAAATATTGATCGAAACCTGGTTTAATCGACTGTTTCAGTGTGGTACCACATTACTACCGGACCCAAACCAGAAAAAACCCAGGATCTGTTCAACAAGTATGTGAAGAATGCGAAAGTATGAGTCTGATGAGTGAAAATCCCAGACCTATCCCAGACCTAACTTGCGTTATCCTCTAAAATATTGATCGAAACCAGGTTTAATTGGCTGTTTCAGCGTGGTACCACATTACTACGTGATACAATCCAGAAACAGCCCAGGTTCTAGCCATGAAGTATGAGTAATATGCGAAAGTATCAGCCTGATGAGGGCAAATCCTAGACCTAACCCAAACCTAACATGCGTTATCCTCTAAAATATTGATCCAAACCAGGTTTAATGGACTGCTTCATTGTGGTACCTCTTTACTACGTGATCCAAAGCAGAAAAAAACCCAGGATCTGTTCAATAAGTATGTGAAGTATGCGAAAGTATGAGTTTGATCAGGGCAAATCCCAGGCCTAAACTAGACCTAACATGCGTTATCCTCAAAAATATTAATCGAAACCAGGTTTAATCGACTGTTTCAGTGTGGTACCACATTACCACGTGATCCAAACCAGAAAAAAACCCTGGATCTTGTCAAGGAGTATGTGAAGTGAGCGAAAGTATGAGTCTGATGAGGGATAATCCGAGACCTATCCCAGACCTAACTTGCGTTATCCTCTAAAATAGTGATCGAAACCAGGTTTAACTGACTGTTTTAGTTGTGGTACCACTTTACTACGTGATCCAAAGCAGAAAAAACCCTCGATCAGATCAGCATGCATGTTAAAACTGTGAAAGTATGACCCTGATGAGGGCAAATCCCAGGCCTAACCTAAACCTAACACGCGTCATCTTCTAAAATATTGAGCGAAACCAGGTTTCATTGATTGTTTCAGTGTGGTACCACATTACTCCGTGATCCAAACCAGAAAAAACCCCAGGATCTTTTCAACAAGTATGTGAAGAATGCGAAAGTATGAGTCTGATGAGGGCAAATCCCAGACCTAAACTAGACATAACTTTCGTTATCCTCTAAAATATTGATCGAAACCAGGTTTAATTGACTGTTTTAGTGTGGTACCACTTTTCTACGTGATCCGAAGCAGAGAAAACCCTCGATCAGGTCAAGATGCATGTTAAAACTGCGAAAGTATGAGCCTGATGTGGGCAAATCCCAGACCTATCCCAGACCTAACATGCGTTATCCTCAAAAATATTAATCGAAACCAGGCTTAATCGACTGTTTCAGTGTGGTACTACATTACTACGTGATCCAAACCAGAAAAAAACCCAGGATCTTGTCAACGAGTATGTGAAGTGTGCGAAAGTATGAGTCTGATGAGGGCTAATCCCAGACCTATCCCAGACCTAACTTGCGTTATCCTCTAAAATATTGAACGAAACCAGGTTTAATTGACTGTTTCAGCGTGGTACCACATTACTACGTGATACAATCCAGAAACAGCCCAGGATCTAGCCATGAAGTATGAGAAATATGCGAAAGTATCAGCCTGATGAGGGCAAATCCTAGACCTAACCCAAACCTAACATGCGTTATCCTCTAAAATATTGATCCAAACCAGGTTTAATGGACTGCTTCAGTGTGGTACGTCTTTACTACGTGATCCAAACCAGAAAAAAACCCAGGATCAGTTCAACAAGTATGTGAAGTATGCGAAAGTATGAGTCTGATGAGGGCAAATCCCAGGCCTCAACTAGACATAACTTTCGTTATCCTCTAAAATATTGATCGAAACCAGGTTTAATTGACTGTTTTAGTGTGGTACCACTTTACTACGTGATCCAAAGCAGAAAAAACCCTCGATCAGGTCAACATGCATGTTAAAACTGCGAAAGTATGAGTCTGATGAAGGCAAATCCCAGACCTATCCCAGACCTAACATGCGTTATCCTCAAAAATATTAATCGAAACCAGGTTTAATCGACTGTTTCAGTGTGGTACCACATTACTACGTGATCCAAACCAGAAAAAAATCCTGGACCTTGTCAAGGAGTATGTGAAGTGTGCGAAAGTATGAGTCTGATGAGGGATAATCCGAGACCTATCCCAGACCTAACTTGCGTTATCCTCTAAAATAGTGATTGAAACCAGGTTTAATTGACTGTTTTAGTTGTGGTACCACTTTACTACGTGATCCAAAGCAGAAAAAACCCTCGATCAGGTCAACATGCATGTTAAAACTGTGAAAGTATGACCCTGATGAGGGCAAATCCCAGGCCTAACCTAGACCTAACATGCGTTATCCTCATAAATATTGATCGAAACCTGGTTTAATCGACTGTTTCAGTGTGGTACCACATTACTACGTGACCCAAACCAGAAAAAACCCAGGATCTGTTCAACAAGTATGTGAAAAACGCGAAAGTATGAGCCTGATGAGGGCAAATCCCAGACCTATCCCAGACCTAACTTCCGTTATCCTCTAAAATATTGATCGAAACCAGGTTTAATTGACTGTTTCAGTGTGGTACCACATTACTACGTGATCCAGTCCAGAAATAGCCCAGGATCTAGCCATGAAGTATGAGAAACATGCGAAAGTATGAGCCTGACGAGGGCAAAGCCTAGACCTAACCCAGACCTAACATGCGTTATCCTCTAAAATATTTACCATGACCAGGTTTAATTGATTGTTTCAGTGTGGCCCCACATTACTACGTGATCCAAACCAGAAAAAACCCAGGATCCGTTCAACAAGTAAGTGAAGAATGCGAATGTATGAGTCTGATGAGTGAAAATCCCAGGCCTAACCTAGACCTTACATGCGTTATCCTCAAAATTATTGATCGAAACCTGGTTTAATCGACTGTTTCAGTGTGGTACCACATTACTACGTGACCCAAACCAGAAAAAACCCAGAATCTGTTCAACAAGTATGTGAAAAACGCGTAAGTATGAACCTGATGAGGGCAAATCCCAGACCTATCCCAGACTAAACTTGCGTTATCCTCTAAAATATTGATCGAAACCTGGTTTAATCGACTGTTTCAGCGTGGTACCACATTACTACGTGACCCAAACCAGAAAAAACCCAGAATCTGTTCAACAAGTATGTGAAAAACGCGTAAGTATGAGCCTGATGAGGGCAAATCCCAGACCTATCCCAGACCAAACTTGCGTTATCCTCTAAAATATTGATCGAAACCAGGTTTAATTGACTGTTTCAGCGTGGTACCGCATTACTACGTGATACAATCCAGAAACAGCCCAGGATCTAGCCACGAAGTATGAGAAATATGCGAAAGTATGAGCCTGATGAGGGCAAATCCTAGACCTAACCCAGACCTAACATGCGTTGTCCTCTAAAATATTTATCAAGGCCAGGTTTAATTGATTGTTTTAGTTGTGGTACCACTTTACTACGTGATCCAAAGCAGAAAAAACCCTCGATCAGGTCAACATGCATGTTAAAACTGCGGAAGTATGAGCCTGATGAGGGCAAATCCCAGACCTATCCCAGACCTAACATGCGTTATCCTCAAAACTATTGATCGAAACCAGGTTTAATCGACTGTTTCAGTGTGGTACCACACTACTACGTGACCCAAGCCGGAAAAAACCCAGGATCTGTTCAACAAGTATGTGAAAAACGCGAAACTATGAGCCTGATGAGGGCAAATCCCAGACCTATCCCAGACCTAACTTGCGTTATCCTCTAAAATATTGAACGAAACCAGGTTTAATTGACTGTTTCAGCGTGGTACCACATTACTACGTGATACAATCCAGAAACAGCCCAGGATCTAGCCATGAAGTATGAGAAGTATGCGAAAGTATGAGCCTGATGTGGGCAAATCCCAGGCCTAGCCTAGATCTAACATGCGTTGTCCTCTAAAATATTGATCGAAACCAGGTTTAATCGACTGTTTCAGTGTGGTACCACATTACTACGTGATCCAATCCAGAAATAGCCCAGGATCTAGCCATGAAGTATGAGAAATATGCGAAAGTATGAGCCTGATGGGGGCAAATCCTAGACCTAACCCAGACCTAACATGCGTTGTCGTCTAAAATATTTATCAAGACCAGGTTTAATTGATTGTTTCAGTGTGGTCCCACATTACTACGTGATGCAATCCAGAAAAAGCCCAGGATCTAGCCATCATGTATGAGAAATATGCGAAAGAATGAGCCTGATGAGAGCAAATCCCAGACCTTACCTAGACCTAACATGAATTATTCTCTAAAATATTGATCGAAACCAGGTTTAATTGACTGTTACAGTGTGGACCCACATTACTACGTGATCCAAATCAGAAAAAACCCAGGATCCGTTCAACAAGTATGTGAAGAATGCCAAAGTATGAGTCTGATTTGTGAAAATCCCAGACCTAACCTAGACCTAACATGCGTTATCCTCTAAAATATTGATCCAAACCAGGTTTATTGGACTGTTTCAGTGTGGTACCACACTACTACGTGATCCAAACCAGAAAAAACCCAGGATCTATTCAACAAGTATGTGAAAAACGCGAAAGTATGAGCCTGATGAGAGCAAATCCCAGACCTATCCCAGACCTAACTTGCGTTGTTCTCTAAGATATTGATGGAAACCAGGTTTAATTGACTGTTTCAGTGTGGTACCACATTACTATGTGATCCAAACCAGAAAATAATCCAGGATCTGTTCAACAAGTATGTGAAGACTGCGAAGGTATGAGTCTGAA
The DNA here is from genome assembly GCF_051014445.1 of Colletes latitarsis. Classification (NCBI taxonomy): domain Eukaryota; kingdom Metazoa; phylum Arthropoda; class Insecta; order Hymenoptera; family Colletidae; genus Colletes; species Colletes latitarsis. The sequence goes on from NW_027488369.1 coordinate 16,109,996, forward strand.
GAGTGAAAATCCCAGACCTATCCCAGACCAAACTTGGGTTGTCCTCTAAAATATTGATCCAAACCAGGTTTAATCGACTGTTTCAGTGTGGTACCACACTACTACGTGACCCAAACCGGAAAAAACCCAGGATCTGTTCAACAAGTATGTGAAAAACGCGAAAGTATGAGCCTGATGAGGGCAAATCCCAGACCTATCCCAGACCTAACATGCGTTGTCCTCTAAAATATTTATCAAGACCAGCTTTAATTGAATGTTTCAGTGTGGTACCACATTACTACGTGATCCAAACCAGTAAAAACCCAGGATCCGTTCAACAAGTATGTGAAGAATTCGAAAGTATGAGTGTGTTGAGTGAAAAACCCCGGCCTAACCTAGACCTAACATGCGTTAACCTCAAAAATATCGATCGAAACCTGGTTTAATCGTCTGTTTCAGTGTGGTACCACATTACTATGTGATCCAAACCAGAAAAAACTCAGGATCCGTTCAACAAGTATGTGGAGAATGCGAAAGTATGAGTCTGATGAGTGAAAATCCTCGGCCTAATCTATACCTAACATGCGTTATCCTCAAAAATATTGATCGAAACCAGGTTTAATCGACTGTTTCAGTGTGGCGCCACATTACTACGTGATCGAAACCAGAAAAAAACCCAGGACCTGTTCAACAAGTATTTGAAGTATGCGAAAGTATGAGTCTGATGAGGGCAAATCCCAGGCCTAAACTAGACCTAACATGCGTTATCCTCAAAAATATTGATCAAAACCTGGTTTAATCTACTGTTTCAGTGTGGTACCACATTACTACGTGACCCAAACCGGAAAAAACCCAGGATCTGTTCAACAAGTATGTGAAAAACGCGAAAGTATGGGCCTGATGAGGGCAAATCCCAGACCTATCCCAGACCTAACTTGCGTTATCCTCAAAAATATTTATCAAGACCAGGTTTAATTCATTGTTTCAGTGTGGTCCCACATTACTACGTGATCCAAACCAGAAAAAACCCAGGATCCGTCCAACAAGTATGTGAAGAATGCGAAAGTATGAGTCTGATGAGTGAAAGTCCCAGGCCTAACCTAGACCAAACATGCGTTATCCTCAAAAATATTGATCGAAACCTGGTTTAATTGACTGGTTCAGTGTGGTACCACATTACTACGGGACCCAAACCAGAAAAAACCCAGGATCTGTTCAACAAGTATGTGAAGACTGCGAAGGTATGAGTCTGATGAGTGAAAATCCCAGACCTATCCCAGACCAAACTTGGGTTATCCTCTAAAATATTGATCCAAACCAGGTTTAATCGACTGTTTCAGTGTGGTACCACACTACTACGTGACCCAAACCGGAAAAAACCCAGGATCTGTTCAACAAGTATGTGAAAAACGCGAAAGTATGAGCCTGATGTGGGCAAATCCCAGACCTATCCCAGACCTAACATGCGTTGTCCTCTAAAATATTTATCAAGACCAGCTTTAATTGAATGTTTCAGTGTGGTACCATATTACTACGTGATCCAAACCAGAAAAAACTCAGGATCCGTTCAACAAGTATGTGGAGAATGCGAAAGTATGAGTCTGATGAGTGAAAATCCTCGGCCTAACCTATACCTAACATGCGTTATCCTCAAAAATATTGATCGAAACCAGGTTTAATCGACTGTTTCAGTGTGGCGCCACATTACTACGTGATCGAAACCAGAAAAAAACCCAGGACCTGTTCAACAAGTATTTGAAGTATGCGAAAGTATGAGTCTGATGAGGGCAAATCCCAGGCCTAAACTAGACCTAACATGCGTTATCCTCAAAAATATTGATCAAAACCTGGTTTAATCTACTGTTTCAGCGTGGTACCACATTACTGCGTGACCCAAACCGGAAAAAACCCAGGATCTGTTCAACAAGTATGTGAAAAACGCGAAAGTATGGGCCTGATTTGGGCAATTTCCAGACCTATCCCAGACCTAACTTGCGTTATCCTCAAAAATATTTATCAAGACCAGGTTTAATTCATTGTTTCAGTGTGGTCCCACATTACTACGTGATCCAAACCAGAAAAAACCCAGGATCCGTCCAACAAGTATGTGCAGAATGCGAAAGTATGAGTCTGATGAGTGAAAATACCCGGCCTAACCTAGACCTAACATGCGTTATCCTCAAAAATATTGATCGAAACCAGGTTTAATCGACTGTTTCAGTGTGGTACCACATTACTACGTGATCCAAACCAGAAAAAAACCCAGGACCTGTTCAACAAGTATTTGAAGTATGCGAAAGTATGAGTCTGATGAGGGTAAATCCCAGACCTATCCCAGACCTAACATGCGTTATCCTCTAAAATATTTATCAAGACCAGGTTTAATTGATTGTTTCCTGTGGTCCCACATTACTACGTGATCCAAACCAGAAAAAACCCAGGGTCGGTCCAACAAGTATGTGAAGAATGCGAAAGTATGAGTCTGATGAGTGAAAATCCCCGGCCTAACCTAGACCTAACATGCGTTATCCTCAAAAATATTGATCGAAACCAGGTTTAATCGACTGTTTCAGTGTGGTACCACATTACTACGTGATCCAAACCAGAAAAAAACCCAGGACCTGTTCAACAAGTATTTGAAGTATGCGAAAGTATGAGTCTGATGAGGGCAAATCCCAGGCCTAAACTAGACCTAACATGCGTTATCCTCAAAAATATTGATCAAAACCTGGTTTAATCGACTGTTTCAGTGTGGTACCACATTACTATGTGATCCAAACCAGAAAATAACCCAGGATCTGTTCAACGAGTTTGTGAAGTGTGCGAAAGTATGAGTATGGTGAGGGCAAATCCCAGACCTATCCCAGACCTAACATGCGTTATCCTCTAAAATATTTATCATGACTAGGTTTAATTGAGTGTTTCAGTGTGGTCCCACATTACTACGTGATCCAAACCGGAAAAAACCCAGGATCCGTTTAACAAGTATGGGAAGAATGCGAAAGTATGAGCCTGATGGGGGCAAATCCTAGACCTAACCCTGACCTAACATGCGTTATCCTCAAAAATATTGACCGAAACCTGGTTTAATCGACTGTTTCAGTGTGGTACCACATTACTACGTGATCCAAACCAGAAAAAAACCCAGGACCTGTTCAACAAGTATGTGAAGAATGCGAAAGTATGAGTCTGATGGGGGCAAATCCCAGGCCTAAACTAGACCTAACATGCGTTATCCTCAAAAATATTGATCAAAACCTGGTTTAATCGACTGTTTCAGTGTGGTACCACATTACTATGTGATCCAAACCAGAAAATAACCCAGGATCTGTTCAACGAGTTTGTGAAGTGTGCCAAAGTATGAGTATGGTGAGGGCAAATCCCAGACCTATCCCAGACCTAACATGCGTTATCCTCTAAAATATTTATCATGACTAGGTTTAATTGAGTGTTTCAGTGTGGTCCCACATTACTACGTGATCCAAACCGGAAGAATCCCAGGATCCGTTTAACAAGTATGGGAAGAATGCGAAAGTATGAGCCTGACGAGGGCAAATCCTAGACCTAACCCAGACCTAACATGCGTTATCCTCAAAAATATTGACCGAAACCTGGTTTAATCGACTGTTTCAGTGTGGTACCACATTACTACCGGACCCAAACCAGAAAAAACCCAGGATCTGTTCAACAAGTATGTGAAGTGTGCGAAAGTATGAGTATGGTGAGGGCAAATCCCAGACCTATCCCAGACCTAGCTTGCGTTATCCTCTAAAATATTGATCGAAACCAGGTTTAATTGACTGTTTCAGCGTGGTACCACATTACTACGTGATACAATCCAGAAACAGCCCAGGATCTAGCCATGAAGTATGAGAAATATGCGAAAGTATGAGCCTGATGGGGGAAATCCTAGACCTAACCCTGACCTAACATGCGTTATCCTCAAAAATATTGACCGAAACCTGGTTTAATCGACTGTTTCAGTGTGGTACCACATTACTACGTGATCCAAACCAGAAAAAAACCCAGGACCTGTTCAACAAGTATGTGAAGAATGCGAAAGTATGAGTCTGATGAGGGCAAATCCCAGGCCTAAACTAGACCTAACATGCGTTATCCTCAAAAATATTGATCAAAACCTGGTTTAATCGACTGTTTCAGTGTGGTACCACATTACTACGTGATCCAAACCAGAAAAAAACCCAGGACCTGTTCAACAAGTATGTGAAGAATGCGAAAGTATGAGTCTGATGAGGGCAAATCCCAGGCCTAAACTAGACCTAACATGCGTTATCCTCAAAAATATTGATCAAAACCTGGTTTAATCGACTGTTTCAGTGTGGTACCACATTACTATGTGATCCACACCAGAAAATAACCCAGGACCTGTTCAACAAGTATGTGAAGAATGCGAAAGTATGAGCCTGACGAGGGCAAATCCTAGACCTAACCCAGACCTAACATGCGTTATCCTCAAAAATATTGACCGAAACCTGGTTTAATCGACTGTTTCAGTGTGGTACCACATTACTACCGGACCCAAACCAGAAAAAACCCAGGATCTGTTCAACAAGTATGTGAAGAATGCGAAAGTATGAGTCTGATGTGTGAAAATCCCAGACCTATCCCAGACCTAACTTGCGTTATCCTCTAAAATATTGATCGAAACCAGGTTTAATTGACTGTTTCAGCGTGGTACCACATTACTACGTGATACAATCCAGAAACAGCCCAGGATCTAGCCATGAAGTATGAGAAATATGCGAAAGTATGAGCCTGATGAGGGCAAATCCTAGACCTAACCAAAACCTAACATGCGTTATCCTCTAAAATATTGATCCAAACCAGGTTTAATGGACTGCTTCAGTGTGGTACCTCTTTACTACGTGATCCAAAGCAGAAAAAACCCAGGATCCGTTCAACAAGTATGTGAAGAATGCGAAAGTATGAGTCTGATGAGTGAAAATCCCCGGCCTAACCTAGACCTAACATGCGTTATCCTCAAAAATATTGATCGAAAGCTGGTTTAATCGTCTGTTTCAGTGTGGTACCACACTACTACGTGACCCAAACCGGAAAAAACCCAGGATCTGTTCAACAAGTATGTGAAGAACGCGAAAGTATGAGCCTGATGAGGGCAAATCCCAAACCTATCCCAGACCTAACTTGCGTTATCCTCAAAACTATTGATAGAAACCTGGTTTAATCGACTGTTTCAGTGTGGTACCACATTACTACCTGATCCAATCCAGAAATAGCCCAGGATCTAGCCATGAAATATGAGAAATATGCGAAAGTATGAGCCTGACGAGGGCAAATCCCAGACCTAACCCAGACCTAACATGCGTTATCCTCTAAAATATTTATCAAGACCAGGTTTAATTGATTGTTTCAGTGTGGTCCCACATTACTACGTGATCCAAACCAGAAAAAACCCAGGATCCGTTCAGCAAATATGTGAAGAATGCGAAAGTATGAGTGTGATGAATGAAAAACGCCGGCCTAACCTAGACCTAACATGCGTTATCCTCAAAAATATTGATCGAAAGCTGGTTTAATCGTCTGTTTCAGTGTGGTACCACATTACTATGTGATCCAAACCAGAAAATAACCCAGGATCTGTTCAACGAGTATGTGAAGTGTGCGAAAGTATGAGTCTGATGAGGGCAAATCCCAGACCTATCCCAGACCTAACATGCATTATCCTCTAAAATATTTATCAAGACCAGGTTTAATTGATTGTTTCAGTGTGGTCCCACATTACTACCTGACACAATCCAGAAACAGCCCAGGATCTAGCCATGAAGTATGAGAAATATGCGAAAGTATGAGCCTGATGAGGGCAAATCCTAGACCTAACCCAAACCTAACATGCGTTATCCTCTAAAATATTGATCGAAACCAGGTTTAATTGACTGTTTCAGCGTGGTACCACATTACTACGTGATACAATCCAGAAACAGCCCAGTATCTAGCCATGAAGTATGAGACATATGCGAAAGTATGAGCCTGATGAGGGCAAATCCTAGACCTAACCCAAACCTAACATGCGTTATCCTCTAAAATAGTGATCGAAACCAGGTTTAATTGACTGTTTCAGTGTGGTACCACATTACTACGTGATCCAGTCCAGAAATAGCCCAGGATCTAGCCATGAAGTATGAGAAACATGCGAAAGTATGAGCCTGACGAGGGCAAAGCCTAGACCTAACCCAGACCTAACATGCGTTATCCTCTAAAATATTTACCATGACCAGGTTTAATTGATTGTTTCAGTGTGGCCCCACATTACTACGTGATCCGAACCAGAAAAAACCCAGGATCCGTTCAACAAGTATGTGAAGAATGCGAATGTATGAGTCTGATGAGTGAAAATCCCAGGCCTAGCCTAGACCTAACATGCGTTATCCTCAAAATTATTGATCGAAACCTGGTTTAATCGACTGTTTCAGTGTGGTACCACATTACTACGTGACCCAAACCAGAAAAAACCCAGAATCTGTTCAACAAGTATGTGAAAAACGCGTAAGTATGAGCCTGATGAGGGCAAATCCCAGACCAAACTTGCGTTATCCTCTAAAATATTGATGGAAACCAGGTTTAATTGACTGTTTCAGTGTTGCACTTCATTACTACGGGATGAAAACCAGAAAAAAACCCAGGACCTGTTCAACAAGTATGTGAAGAATGCGAAAGTATGAGTCTGATGAGGGCAAATCCCAGGCCTCAACTAGACCTAACATGCGTTATCCTCAAAAATATTGATCAAAACCTGGTTTAATCGACTGTTTCAGTGTGGTACCACATTACTATGTGATCCACACCAGAAAATAACCCAGGACCTGTTCAACAAGTATGTGAAGAATGCGAAAGTATGAGCCTGACGAGGGCAAATCCTAGACCTAACCCAGACCTAACATGCGTTATCCTCAAAAATATTGACCGAAACCTGGTTTAATCGACTGTTTCAGTGTGGTACCACATTACTACCGGACCCAAACCAGAAAAAACCCAGGATCTGTTCAACAAGTATGTGAAGAATGCGAAAGTATGAGTCTGATGTGTGAAAATCCCAGACCTATCCCAGACCTAACTTGCGTTATCCTCTAAAATATTGATCGAAACCAGGTTTAATTGACTGTTTCAGCGTGGTACCACATTACTACGTGATACAATCCAGAAACAGCCCAGGATCTAGCCATGAAGTATGAGAAATATGCGAAAGTATGAGCCTGATGAGGGCAAATCCTAGACCTAACCAAAACCTAACATGCGTTATCCTCTAAAATATTGATCCAAACCAGGTTTAATGGACTGCTTCAGTGTGGTACCTCTTTACTACGTGATCCAAAGCAGAAAAAACCCAGGATGCGTTCAACAAGTATGTGAAGAATGCGAAAGTATGAGTCTGATGAGTGAAAATCCCCGGCCTAACCTAGACCTAACATGCGTTATCCTCAAAAATATTGATCGAAAGCTGGTTTAATCGTCTGTTTCAGTGTGGTACCACACTACTACGTGACCCAAACCGGAAAAAACCCAGGATCTGTTCAACAAGTATGTGAAGAACGCGAAAGTATGAGCCTGATGAGGGCAAATCCCAAACCTATCCCAGACCTAACTTGCGTTATCCTCAAAAATATTGATAGAAACCTGGTTTAATCGACTGTTTCAGTGTGGTACCACATTACTACCTGATCCAATCCAGAAATAGCCCAGGATCTAGCCATGAAATATGAGAAATATGCGAAAGTATGAGCCTGACGAGGGCAAATCCCAGACCTAACCCAGACCTAACATGCGTTATCCTCTAAAATATTTATCAAGACCAGGTTTAATTGATTGTTTCAGTGTGGTCCCACATTACTACGTGATCCAAACCAGAAAAAACCCAGGATCCGTTCAGCAAATATGTGAAGAATGCGAAAGTATGAGTGTGATGAATGAAAAACGCCGGCCTAACCTAGACCTAACATGCGTTATCCTCAAAAATATTGATCGAAAGCTGGTTTAATCGTCTGTTTCAGTGTGGTACCACATTACTATGTGATCCAAACCAGAAAATAACCCAGGATCTGTTCAACGAGTATGTGAAGTGTGCGAAAGTATGAGTCTGATGAGGGCAAATCCCAGACCTATCCCAGACCTAACATGCATTATCCTCTAAAATATTTATCAAGACCAGGTTTAATTGATTGTTTCAGTGTGGTCCCACATTACTACCTGACACAATCCAGAAACAGCCCAGGATCTAGCCATGAAGTATGAGAAATATGCGAAAGTATGAGCCTGATGAGGGCAAATCCTAGACCTAACCCAAACCTAACATGCGTTATCCTCTAAAATATTGATCGAAACCAGGTTTAATTGACTGTTTCAGCGTGGTACCACATTACTACGTGATACAATCCAGAAACAGCCCAGTATCTAGCCATGAAGTATGAGACATATGCGAAAGTATGAGCCTGATGAGGGCAAATCCTAGACCTAACCCAAACCTAACATGCGTTATCCTCTAAAATAGTGATCGAAACCAGGTTTAATTGACTGTTTCAGTGTGGTACCACATTACTACGTGATCCAGTCCAGAAATAGCCCAGGATCTAGCCATGAAGTATGAGAAACATGCGAAAGTATGAGCCTGACGAGGGCAAAGCCTAGACCTAACCCAGACCTAACATGCGTTATCCTCTAAAATATTTACCATGACCAGGTTTAATTGATTGTTTCAGTGTGGCCCCACATTACTACGTGATCCGAACCAGAAAAAACCCAGGATCCGTTCAACAAGTATGTGAAGAATGCGAATGTATGAGTCTGATGAGTGAAAATCCCAGGCCTAGCCTAGACCTAACATGCGTTATCCTCAAAATTATTGATCGAAACCTGGTTTAATCGACTGTTTCAGTGTGGTACCACATTACTACGTGACCCAAACCAGAAAAAACCCAGAATCTGTTCAACAAGTATGTGAAAAACGCGTAAGTATGAGCCTGATGAGGGCAAATCCCAGACCAAACTTGCGTTATCCTCTAAAATATTGATGGAAACCAGGTTTAATTGACTGTTTCAGTGTTGCACTTCATTACTACGGGATGAAAACCAGTAAAAACCCAGGATCCGTTCAACAAGTATGTGAAGAATGCGAAAGTATGAGTGTGATGAGTGAAAAACCCCGGCCTAACCTAGACCTAACATGCGTTATCCTCAAATATATTGATCAAAACCTGGTTTAATTGACTGTTTCAGTGTTGCACTTCATTACTACGTGATCCAAACCAGTAAAAACCCAGGATCCGTTCAACAAGTATGTGCAGAATGCGAAAGTATGAGTGTGATGTGTGAAAAACCTCGGCCTAACCTAGACCTAACATGCGTTGTCCTCTAAAATATTGATCGAAACCAGGTTTAATTGACTGTTTCAGTGTGGTACCACATTACTACGTGATCCAAACCAGAAAAAAACCCAGGACCTTGTCAAGGAGTATGTGAAGTGTGCGAAAGTATGAGTCTGATGAGGGCTAATCCCAGACCTATCCCAGACCTAACTTTTTTTTTTTTTTTTTTTTTTTTTTTTTTGTCGTGGGGAAAATCTTCGAAAGACTCCCTCCCACCTCCTTGGGGAGAGGTGGGAGGGGTGTGTGGGATTCCCCGTGCCCGTACAACGACAGGCGCGGGACCTACCCACTAAAAACCCCACGGTGACCCTTCGGCACGCTTTGGGAGGATACCGGGAATCGCTCGAAGCATTCTTCTGGTATCCTCCCCGTGCCCGCGCTTTCGCGCCCATCCCCCGGGGGGACAATCGGTCCCCCCTGTAGACACGCTGCCTCATAGCGGCGGGACGGGGCCACTCCATCCCGCCGCTATCCGTCCCGGGGCCGCGTTTAGTGGCGGCTGCGAGCCCCAACTCGCAACCGCCCGCGACCCCGTTTCCACCCCTCGGCGGCCGGGCGTTCATGGCCGCACCAGACCGCCGAGGGTGCCTCCCCTTGCGTCGGACCGGTAGGGGGAGGCACTCCTACCCCCAACCGGTCCGACCCGGCGCCGCCTGGCGGGAGGAGGGTCCCCTCAGGACCCCCCTCCCAATCCCAGACCTAACTTGCGTTATCCTCTAAAATAGTGATCGAAACCAGGTTTAAGTGACTGTTTTAGTTGTGGTACCACTTTACTACGTGATCCAAAGCAGAAAAAACACTCGATCAGGTCAACATGCATGTTAAAACTGCGAAAGTATGAGCCTGATGAGGGCAAATCCAAGACCTAACCCAAACCTAACATGAGTTATTCTCTAAAATATTTATCAAGACCAGGTTTAATTGAATGTTTCAGTGTGGTACCACATTACTACGTGAACCAAACCAGAAAAAACCCTGTATCTGTTCAACAAGTATGTGAAGAATGCGAAAGTATGAGTCTGGGGAGTGAAAATCCCAGGGCTAACCTAGACCTAACAAGCGTTATCCTCTAAAATATTGATCCAAACCAGGTTTAATTGACTGTTTCAGTGTGGTACCACTTTACTGCGTGATCCAAAGCAGAAAAAACCCTCGATCAGGTCAACATGTATGTTAAAACTGCGAAAGTATGACCCTGATGTGGGCAAATCCCAGGCCTAACCTAGACCTAACATGCGTTGTCCTCTAAAATATTGATGGAAACCAGGTTTAATTGACTGTTTCAGTGTTGCACTTCATTACTACGTGATCCAAACCAGTAAAAACCCAGGATCCGTTCAACAAGTATGTGAAGAATGCGAATGTATGAGTGTGATGAGTGAAAAACCCCGGCCTAACCTAGACCTAACATGCGTTATCCTCAAATATATTGATCGAAACCTGGTTTAATCGTCTGTTTCAGTGTGTTACCACATTACTATGTGATCCAAACCAGAAAATAACCCAGGATCTGTTCAACGAGTATGTGAAGTGTGCGAAAGTATGAGTCTGATGAGGGCAAATCCCAGACCTACCCGAGACCTAACATGCATTATCCTCTAAAATATTTATCAAGACCAGGTTTAATTGATTGTTTCAGTGTGGTCCCACATTACTACGTGATACAATCCAGAAACAGCCCAGGATCTAGCCATGAAGTATGAGAAATATGCGAAAGTATGAGCCTGACGAGGGCAAATCCTAGACCTAACCCAGACCAAACATGCGTTATCCTCATAAATATTGATCGAAACCAGGTTTAATCGACTGTTTCAGTGTGGTACCACATTACTACGTGATCCAAACGAGAAAAAACCCAGGATCCGTTCAACAAGTATGTGAAGAATGCGAAAGTATGAGTCTGATGAGTGAAAATCCCCGGCCTAACCTAGACCTAACATGCGTTATCCTCAAAAATATTGATCGAAAGCTGGTTTAATCGTCTGTTTCAGTGTGGTACCACACTACTACGTGACCCAAACCGGAAAAAACCCAGGATCTGTTCAACAAGTATGTGAAGAACGCGAAAGTATGAGCCTGATGAGGGCAAATCCCAGACCTATCCCAGACCTAACTTGCGTTATCCTCAAAAATATTGATAGAAACCTGGTTTAATCGACTGTTTCAGTGTGGTACCACATTACTACGTGATCCAATCCAGAAATAGCCCAGGATCTAGCCATGAAATATGAGAAATATGCGAAAGTATGAGCCTGACGATGGCAAATCCTAGACCTAACCCAGACCTAACATGCGTTATCCTCTAATATATTTATCAAAACCAGGTTTAATTGATTGTTTCAGTGTGGTACCACATTACTATGTGATCCAAACCAGAAAATAACCCAGGATCTGTTCAACGAGTATGTGATGTGTGCGAAAGTATGAGTCTGATGAGGGCAAATCCCAGACCTATCCCAGACCTAACATGCATTATCCTCTAAGATATTTATCAAGACCAGGTTTAATTGATTGTTTCAGTGTGGTCCCACATTACTACGTGACACAATCCAGAAACAGCTCAGGATCTAACCATGAAGTATGAGAAATATGCGAAAGTATGAGCCTGATGAGGGCAAATCCTAGACCTAACCCAAACCTAACGTGCGTTATCCTCTAAAATATTTGTCAAGACCAGGTTTAATTGAATGTTTCAGTGTGGTACCACATTACTACGTGATCCAAACCAGTAAAAACCCAGGATCCGTTCAACAAGTACGTGGAGAATGCGAAAGTATGAGTTTGATAAGTGAAAATCGTCGGCCTAACCTAGACCTAACATGCGTTATCCTCAAAAATATTGATCGAAACCAGGTTTAATCGACTGTTTCAGTGTGGTACCACATTACTACGTGATCCAAACCAGTAAAAACCCAGGATCCGTTCAACAAGTATGTGGAGAATACGAAAGTATGAGTCTGATGAGTGAAAATCCTCGGCCTAACCTAGACCTAACATGCGTTGTCCTCTAAAATATTGATGGAAACCAGGTTTAATTGACTGTTTCAGTGTTGCACTTCATTACTACGTGATCAAAACCAGTAAAAACCCAGGATCCGTTCAACAACTGTGTGAAGAATGCGAAAGTATGAGTGTGATGAGTGAAAAACCCCGGCCTAACCCAGACCTAACATGCGTTATCCTCAAATATATTGATCGAAACCTGGTTTAATTGACTGTTTCAGTGTTGCACTTCATTACTACGTGATCGAAACCAGTAAAAACCCAGGATCCGTTCAACAAAAATGTGAAGAATGCGAAAGTATGAGTCTGATGAGTGAAAATCCCAGACCTATCGTCAGACCTAACATGCGTTATCCTCTAAAATATTTATCTAGACCAGGTTTAATTGAATGTTTCAGTGTGGTACCACATAACTAAGTGAACCAAACCAGAACAAACCCTGCCACTGTTCAACAAGTATGTGAAGAATGCGAAAGTATGAGTGTGATGAGTGAAAAACGCCGGCCTAACCTAGACCTAACATGCGTTATCCTCAAAAATATTCATCGAAAGCTGGTTTAATCGTCTGTTTCAGTGTGGTACCACATTACTATGTGAGCCAAACCAGAAAATAAACCAGGATCTGTTCAACGAGTATGTGATGTGTGCGAAAGTATGAGTCTGATGAGGGCAAATCCCAGACCTACCCCAGACCTAGCATGCATTATCCTCTAAAATATTTATCAAGACCAGGTTTAGTTGATTGTTTCAGTGTGGTCCCACATTACTACGTGACACAATCCAGAAACAGCCCAGGATCTAGCCATGAAGTATCAGAAATATGCGAAAGTATGAGCCTGATCAGGGCAAATCCTAGACCTAACCCAAACCTTACATGCGCTATCCTCTAAAATATTTATCAAGACCAGGTTTAATTGAATGTTTCAGTGTGGTACCACATTACTACGTGAACCAAACCAGTAAAAACCCAGGATCCGTTCAACAAGTATGTGGAGAATGCGAAAGTATGAGTTTGATGAGTGAAAATCCTCGGCCTAACCTAGACCTAACATGCGTTATCCTCTAAAATAGTGATCGAAACCAGGTTTAATTGACTGTTTCAGTGTGGTACCACATTACTACGTGATCCAGTCCAGAAATAGCCCAGGATCTAGCCATGAAGTATGAGAAACATGCGAAAGTATGAGCCTGACGAGGGCAAAGCCTAGACCTAACCCAGACCTAACATGCGTTATCCTCTAAAATATTTACCATGACCAGGTTTAATTGATTGTTTCAGTGTGGCCCCACATTACTACGTGATCCGAACCAGAAAAAACCCAGGATCCGTTCAACAAGTATGTGAAGAATGCGAATGTATGAGTCTGATGAGTGAAAATCCCAGGCCTAGCCTAGACCTAACATGCGTTATCCTCAAAATTATTGATCGAAACCTGGTTTAATCGACTGTTTCAGTGTGGTACCACATTACTACGTGACCCAAACCAGAAAAAACCCAGAATCTGTTCAACAAGTATGTGAAAAACGCGTAAGTATGAGCCTGATGAGGGCAAATCCCAGACCAAACTTGCGTTATCCTCTAAAATATTGATGGAAACCAGGTTTAATTGACTGTTTCAGTGTTGCACTTCATTACTACGGGATGAAAACCAGTAAAAACCCAGGATCCGTTCAACAAGTATGTGAAGAATGCGAAAGTATGAGTGTGATGAGTGAAAAACCCCGGCCTAACCTAGACCTAACATGCGTTATCCTCAAATATATTGATCAAAACCTGGTTTAATTGACTGTTTCAGTGTTGCACTTCATTACTACGTGATCCAAACCAGTAAAAACCCAGGATCCGTTCAACAAGTATGTGCAGAATGCGAAAGTATGAGTGTGATGTGTGAAAAACCTCGGCCTAACCTAGACCTAACATGCGTTGTCCTCTAAAATATTGATCGAAACCAGGTTTAATTGACTGTTTCAGTGTGGTACCACATTACTACGTGATCCAAACCAGAAAAAAACCCAGGACCTTGTCAAGGAGTATGTGAAGTGTGCGAAAGTATGAGTCTGATGAGGGCTAATCCCAGACCTATCCCAGACCTAACTTTTTTTTTTTTTTTTTTTTTTTTTTTTTTGTCGTGGGGAAAATCTTCGAAAGACTCCCTCCCACCTCCTTGGGGAGAGGTGGGAGGGGTGTGTGGGATTCCCCGTGCCCGTACAACGACAGGCGCGGGACCTACCCACTAAAAACCCCACGGTGACCCTTCGGCACGCTTTGGGAGGATACCGGGAATCGCTCGAAGCATTCTTCTGGTATCCTCCCCGTGCCCGCGCTTTCGCGCCCATCCCCCGGGGGGACAATCGGTCCCCCCTGTAGACACGCTGCCTCATAGCGGCGGGACGGGGCCACTCCATCCCGCCGCTATCCGTCCCGGGGCCGCGTTTAGTGGCGGCTGCGAGCCCCAACTCGCAACCGCCCGCGACCCCGTTTCCACCCCTCGGCGGCCGGGCGTTCATGGCCGCACCAGACCGCCGAGGGTGCCTCCCCTTGCGTCGGACCGGTAGGGGGAGGCACTCCTACCCCCAACCGGTCCGACCCGGCGCCGCCTGGCGGGAGGAGGGTCCCCTCAGGACCCCCCTCCCAATCCCAGACCTAACTTGCGTTATCCTCTAAAATAGTGATCGAAACCAGGTTTAAGTGACTGTTTTAGTTGTGGTACCACTTTACTACGTGATCCAAAGCAGAAAAAACACTCGATCAGGTCAACATGCATGTTAAAACTGCGAAAGTATGAGCCTGATGAGGGCAAATCCAAGACCTAACCCAAACCTAACATGAGTTATTCTCTAAAATATTTATCAAGACCAGGTTTAATTGAATGTTTCAGTGTGGTACCACATTACTACGTGAACCAAACCAGAAAAAACCCTGTATCTGTTCAACAAGTATGTGAAGAATGCGAAAGTATGAGTCTGGGGAGTGAAAATCCCAGGGCTAACCTAGACCTAACAAGCGTTATCCTCTAAAATATTGATCCAAACCAGGTTTAATTGACTGTTTCAGTGTGGTACCACTTTACTGCGTGATCCAAAGCAGAAAAAACCCTCGATCAGGTCAACATGTATGTTAAAACTGCGAAAGTATGACCCTGATGTGGGCAAATCCCAGGCCTAACCTAGACCTAACATGCGTTGTCCTCTAAAATATTGATGGAAACCAGGTTTAATTGACTGTTTCAGTGTTGCACTTCATTACTACGTGATCCAAACCAGTAAAAACCCAGGATCCGTTCAACAAGTATGTGAAGAATGCGAATGTATGAGTGTGATGAGTGAAAAACCCCGGCCTAACCTAGACCTAACATGCGTTATCCTCAAATATATTGATCGAAACCTGGTTTAATCGTCTGTTTCAGTGTGTTACCACATTACTATGTGATCCAAACCAGAAAATAACCCAGGATCTGTTCAACGAGTATGTGAAGTGTGCGAAAGTATGAGTCTGATGAGGGCAAATCCCAGACCTACCCGAGACCTAACATGCATTATCCTCTAAAATATTTATCAAGACCAGGTTTAATTGATTGTTTCAGTGTGGTCCCACATTACTACGTGATACAATCCAGAAACAGCCCAGGATCTAGCCATGAAGTATGAGAAATATGCGAAAGTATGAGCCTGACGAGGGCAAATCCTAGACCTAACCCAGACCAAACATGCGTTATCCTCATAAATATTGATCGAAACCAGGTTTAATCGACTGTTTCAGTGTGGTACCACATTACTACGTGATCCAAACGAGAAAAAACCCAGGATCCGTTCAACAAGTATGTGAAGAATGCGAAAGTATGAGCCTGATGAGGGCAAATCCCAGACCTATCCCAGACCTAACTTGCGTTATCCTCAAAAATATTGATAGAAACCTGGTTTAATCGACTGTTTCAGTGTGGTACCACATTACTACGTGATCCAATCCAGAAATAGCCCAGGATCTAGCCATGAAATATGAGAAATATGCGAAAGTATGAGCCTGACGATGGCAAATCCTAGACCTAACCCAGACCTAACATGCGTTATCCTCTAATATATTTATCAAAACCAGGTTTAATTGATTGTTTCAGTGTGGTACCACATTACTATGTGATCCAAACCAGAAAATAACCCAGGATCTGTTCAACGAGTATGTGATGTGTGCGAAAGTATGAGTCTGATGAGGGCAAATCCCAGACCTATCCCAGACCTAACATGCATTATCCTCTAAGATATTTATCAAGACCAGGTTTAATTGATTGTTTCAGTGTGGTCCCACATTACTACGTGACACAATCCAGAAACAGCTCAGGATCTAGCCATGAAGTATGAGAAATATGCGAAAGTATGAGCCTGATGAGGGCAAATCCTAGACCTAACCCAAACCTAACGTGCGTTATCCTCTAAAATATTTGTCAAGACCAGGTTTAATTGAATGTTTCAGTGTGGTACCACATTACTACGTGATCCAAACCAGTAAAAACCCAGGATCCGTTCAACAAGTACGTGGAGAATGCGAAAGTATGAGTTTGATAAGTGAAAATCGTCGGCCTAACCTAGACCTAACATGCGTTATCCTCAAAAATATTGATCGAAACCAGGTTTAATCGACTGTTTCAGTGTGGTACCACATTACTACGTGATCCAAACCAGTAAAAACCCAGGATCCGTTCAACAAGTATGTGGAGAATACGAAAGTATGAGTCTGATGAGTGAAAATCCTCGGCCTAACCTAGACCTAACATGCGTTGTCCTCTAAAATATTGATGGAAACCAGGTTTAATTGACTGTTTCAGTGTTGCACTTCATTACTACGTGATCAAAACCAGTAAAAACCCAGGATCCGTTCAACAACTGTGTGAAGAATGCGAAAGTATGAGTGTGATGAGTGAAAAACCCCGGCCTAACCCAGACCTAACATGCGTTATCCTCAAATATATTGATCGAAACCTGGTTTAATTGACTGTTTCAGTGTTGCACTTCATTACTACGTGATCGAAACCAGTAAAAACCCAGGATCCGTTCAACAAAAATGTGAAGAATGCGAAAGTATGAGTCTGATGAGTGAAAATCCCAGACCTATCGTCAGACCTAACATGCGTTATCCTCTAAAATATTTATCTAGACCAGGTTTAATTGAATGTTTCAGTGTGGTACCACATAACTAAGTGAACCAAACCAGAACAAACCCTGCCACTGTTCAACAAGTATGTGAAGAATGCGAAAGTATGAGTGTGATGAGTGAAAAACGCCGGCCTAACCTAGACCTAACATGCGTTATCCTCAAAAATATTCATCGAAAGCTGGTTTAATCGTCTGTTTCAGTGTGGTACCACATTACTATGTGAGCCAAACCAGAAAATAAACCAGGATCTGTTCAACGAGTATGTGATGTGTGCGAAAGTATGAGTCTGATGAGGGCAAATCCCAGACCTACCCCAGACCTAGCATGCATTATCCTCTAAAATATTTATCAAGACCAGGTTTAGTTGATTGTTTCAGTGTGGTCCCACATTACTACGTGACACAATCCAGAAACAGCCCAGGATCTAGCCATGAAGTATGAGAAATATGCGAAAGTATGAGCCTGATCAGGGCAAATCCTAGACCTAACCCAAACCTTACATGCGCTATCCTCTAAAATATTTATCAAGACCAGGTTTAATTGAATGTTTCAGTGTGGTACCACATTACTACGTGAACCAAACCAGTAAAAACCCAGGATCCGTTCAACAAGTATGTGGAGAATGCGAAAGTATGAGTTTGATGAGTGAAAATCCTCGGCCTAACCTAGACCTAACATGCGTTATCCTCAAAAATATTGATCGAAACCAGGTTTAATCGACTCTTTCAGTGTGGTACCACATTACTACGTGATCCAAACCAGTAAAAACCCAGGATCCGTTCAACAAGTATGTGGGGAATGCGAAAGTATGAGTCTGATGAGTGAAAATCCTCGGCCTAACCTATACCTAACATGCGTTATCCTCAAAAATATTGACCGAAACCAGGTTTAATCGACTGTTTCAGTGTGGTACCACATTACTACTCGATCCAAACCAGAAAAAAACCCAGAACCTGTTCAACAAGTATTTGAAGTATGCGAAAGAATGAGTCTGATGAGGGCAAATCCCAGGCCTAAACTAGACCTAACATGCGTTATCCTCAAAAATATTGATCAAAACCTAGTTTAATCGACTGTTTCAGTGTGGTACCACATTACTATGTGATCCAAACCAGAAAATAACCCAGGATCTGTTCAACGAGTATGTGAAGTGTGCGAAAGAATGAGTATGATGAGGGCAAATCCCAGACCTATCCCAGACCTAACATGCGTTATCCTCTAAAATATTTATCAAGACCAGGATTAATTGATTGTTTCAGTGTGGTCCCACATTACTACGTGATCCAAACCAGAAAAAACCCAGGATCCGTTCAACAAGTATGTGAAGAATGCGAAAGTATGAGTCTGATGAGTGAAAGTCCCAGGCCTAACCTAGACCTAACATGCGTTATCCTCAAAAATATTGATCGAAACCTGGTTTAATCGACTGTTTCAGTGTGGTACCACAATTCTACCGGACCCAAACCAGAAAGACCCAGGATCTGTTCAACAAGTATGTGAAGAATGCGAAAGTATGAGTCTGAGGAGTGAAAATCCCAGACCTATCCCTGACCAAACTTGCGTTATCCTCTAAAATATTGATCGAAACCTGGTTTAATCGACTGTTTCAGTGTGGTACCACTATGCTACGTGATCCAAACCAGAGAAAACCCAGGATCAGTTCAACAAGTATGTGAAAAACGCGAAAGTATGAGCCTGATGAGGGCGAATCCCAGACCTATCCCAGACCTAACTTGCGTTATCCTCTAAAATATTGATCGAAACCAGGTTTAATTGACTGTTTCAGCGTGGTACCACATTACTACGTGATACAATCCAGAAACAGCCCAGGATCTAGCCATGAAGTATGAGAAATATGCGAAAGTATGAGCCTGATGAGGGCAAATCCTAGACCTAACCCAAACCTAACATGCGTTATCCTCTAAAACATTGATCCAAACCAGGTTTAATGGACTGCTTCAGTGTGGCACCTCTTTACTACGTGATCCAAAGCAGAAAAAAACCCAGGATCTGTTCAATAAGTATGTGAAGTATGCGAAAGTATGAGTCTGATGAGTGAAAATCCCAGACCTATCGTCAGACCTAACATGCGTTATCCTCTAAAATATTTATCTAGACCAGGTTTAATTGAATGTTTCAGTGTGGTACCACATAACTAAGTGAACCAAACCAGAACAAACCCTGCCACTGTTCAACAATTATGTGAAGAATGCGAAAGTATGAGTGTGATGAGTGAAAAACGCCGGCCTAACCTAGACCTATCATGCGTTATCCTCAAAAATATTCATCGAAAGCTGGTTTAATCGTCTGTTTCAGTGTGGTACCACATTACTATGTGAGCCAAACCAGAAAATAAACCAGGATCTGTTCAACGAGTATGTGATGTGTGCGAAAGTATGAGTCTGATGAGGGCAAATCCCAGACCTACCCCAGACCTAGCATGCATTATCCTCTAAAATATTTATCAAGACCAGGTTTAATTGCTTGTTTCAGTGTGGTCCCACATTACTACCTGACACAATCCAGAAACAGCCCAGGATCTAGCCATGAAGTATGAGAAATATGCGAAAGTATGAGCCTGATGAGGGCAAATCCTAGACCTAACCCAAACCTAACATGCGTCATCCTCTAAAATATTTATCAAGACCAGGTTTAATGAATGTTTCAGTGTGGTACCACATTACTACGTGATCCAAACCAGTAAAAACCCAGGATCCGTTCAACAAGTACGTGGAGAATGCGAAAGTATGAGTTTGATGAGTGAAAATCCTCGGCCTAACCTAGACCTAACATGCGTTATCCTCAAAAATATTGATCGAAACCAGGTTTAAT
Source organism: Colletes latitarsis (assembly GCF_051014445.1). Lineage (NCBI taxonomy): Eukaryota > Metazoa > Arthropoda > Insecta > Hymenoptera > Colletidae > Colletes > Colletes latitarsis. The sequence goes on from NW_027488369.1 coordinate 16,130,354, forward strand.
CGACTGTTTCAGTGTGGTACCACATTACTACGTGATCCAAACCAGTAAAAACCCAGGATCCGTTCAACAAGTACGTGGAGAATGCGAAAGTATGAGTCTGATGAGTGAAAATCCTCGGCCTAACCTAGACCTAACATGCGTTGTCCTCTAAAATATTGATGGAAACCAGGTTTAATTGACTGTTTCAGTGTTGCACTTCATTACTACGGGATGAAAACCAGTAAAAACCCAGGATCCGTTCAACAAGTATGTGAAGAATGCGAAAGTATGAGTGTGATGAGTGAAAAACCCCGGCCTAACCTAGACCTAACATGCGTTATCCTCAAATATATTGATCGAAACCTGGTTTAATTGACTGTTTCAGTGTTGCACTTCATTACTACGTGATCCAAACCAGTAAAAACCCAGGATCCGTTCAACAAGTATGTGCAGAATGCGAAAGTATGAGTGTGATGTGTGAAAAACCTCGGCCTAACCTAGACCTAACATGCGTTATCCTCAAATATATTGATCGAAACCTGGTTTAATCGTCTGTTTCAGTGTGGTACCGCATTACTATGTGATCCAAACCAGAAAATAACCCAGGATCTGTTCAACGAGTATGTGAAGTGTGCGAAAGTATGAGTCCGATGAGGGCAAATCCCAGACCTATCCGAGACCTAACATGCATTATCCTCTAAAATATTTATCAAGACCAGGTTTAATTGATTGTTTCAGTGTGGTCCCACATTACTACATCATACAATCCAGAAACAGCCCAGGATCTAGCCATGAAGTATGAGAAATATGCGAAAGTATGAGCCTGATGAGGGCAAATCCTAGATCTAACCCAAACCTTACATGCGCTATCCTCTAAAATATTTATCAAGACCAGGTTTAATTGAATGTTTCAGTGTGGTACCACATTACTACGTGATCCAAACCAGTAAAAACCCAGGATCCGTTCAACAAGTATGTGGAGAATGCGAAAGTATGAGTTTGATGAGTGAAAATCCTCGGCCTAACCTAGACCTAACATGCGTTATCCTCAAAAATATTGATCGAAACCAGGTTTAATCGACTGTTTCAGTGTGGTACCACATTACTACGTGATCCAAACCAGTAAAAACCCAGGATCCGTTCAACAAGTATGTGGAGAATGCGAAAGTATGAGTCTGATGAGTGAAAATCCTCGGCCTAACCTAGACCTAACATGCGTTGTCCTCTAAAACATTGATGGAAACCAGATTTAATTGACTGTTTCAGTGTTGCACTTCATTGCTACGTGATCCAAACCAGTAAAAACCCAGGATCCGTTCAACAAGTATGTGAAGAATGCGAAACTATGAGTGTGATGAGTGAAAAACCCCGGCCTAACCTAGACCTAACATGCGTTATCCTCAAAAATATTGATCGAAACCTGGTTTAATCGTCTGTTTCAGTGTGGTACCACATTACTATGTGATCCAAACCAGAAAAAACCCTGTATCTGTTCAACAAGTATGTGAAGAATGCGAAAGTATGAGTCTGATGAGTGAAAATCCCAGGGCTAACCTAGACCTAACAAGCGTTATCCTCTAAAATATTTATCAAGACCAGGTTTAATTGACTGTTTCAGCGTGGTACCACATTACTACGTGACACAATCCAGAAACAGCCCAGGATCTAGCCATGAAGTATGAGAAATATGCGAAAGCATGAGCCTGATGAGGGCAAATCCTAGACCTAACCCAAACCTAATATGCGTTATCCTCTAAAATATTTATCAAGGTCAGGTTTAATTGAATGTTTCAGTGTGGTACCACATTACTACGTGATCCAAACCAGTAAAAACCCAGGATCCGTTCAACAAGTATGTGGAGAATGCGAAAGTATGAGTCTGATGAGTGTAAATCCTCGGCCTAACCTATACCTAACATGCGTTATCCTCAAAAATATTGACCGAAACCAGGTTTAATCGACTGTTTCAGTGTGGTACCACATTACTACTCGATCCAAACCAGAAAAAAACCCAGGACCTGTTCAACAAGTATTTGAAGTATGCGAAAGAATGAGTCTGATGAGGGCAAATCCCAGGCCTAAACTAGACCTAACATGCGTTATCCTCAAAAATATTGATCAAAACCTAGTTTAATCGACTGTTTCAGTGTGGTACCACATTACTATGTGATCCAAACCAGAAAATAACCCAGGATCTGTTCAACGAGTATGTGAAGTGTGCGAAAGAATGAGCATGATGAGGGCAAATCCCAGACCTATCCCAGACCTAACATGCGTTATCCTCTAAAATATTTATCAAGACCAGGATTAATTGATTGTTTCAGTGTGGTCCCACATTACTACGTGATCCAAACCAGAAAAAACCCAGGATCCGTTCAACAAGTATGTGAAGAATGCGAAAGTATGAGTCTGATGAGTGAAAGTCCCAGGCCTAACCTAGACCTAACATGCGTTATCCTCAAAAATATTGATCGAAACCTGGTTTAATCGACTGTTTCAGTGTGGTACCACATTACTACCGGACCCAAACCAGAAAGACCCAGGATCTGTTCAACAAGTATGTGAAGAATGCGAAAGTATGAGTCTGAGGAGTGAAAATCCCAGACCTATCCCAGACCAAACTTGCGTTATCCTCTAAAATATTGATCGAAACCTGGTTTCATCGACTGTTTCAGTGTGGTACCACTATGCTACGTGATCCAAACCAGAAAAAACCCAGGATCAGTTCAACAAGTATGTGAAAAACGCGAAAGTATGAGCCTGATGAAGGCGAATCCCAGACCTATCCCAGACCTAACTTGCGTTATCCTCTAAAATATTGATCGAAACCAGGTTTAATGGACTGCTTCAGTGTGGCACCTCTTTACTACGTGATCCAAAGCAGAAAAAAACCCAGGATCTGTTCAATAAGTATGTGAAGTATGCGAAAGTATGAGTCTGATGAGGGCAAATCCCGGGCCTAAACTAGACCTAACATGCGTTATCCTCTAAAATATTCATCAAGACCAGGTTTAATTGATTGTTTCAGTGTGGTCCCACATTACTACGTGATCCAAACCAGAAAAAACCCAGGATCCGTTCAACAAGTATGTGAAGAATGCGAAAGTATGAGTCTGATGAGTGAAAATCCCCGGCCTAACCTAGACCTAACATGCGTTATCCTCAAATATATTTATCGAAAGCTGGTTTAATCGTCTGTTTCAGTGTGGTACCACACTACTACGTGACCCAAACCGGAAAAAACCCAGGATCTGTTCAACAAGTATGTGAAGAAATCGAAAGTATGAGCCTGATGAGGGCAAATCCCAGACCTATCCCAGACCTAACATGCGTTATCCTCTAAAATATTTATCAAGACCAGGTTTAATTGATTGTTTCAGTGTGGTCCCACATTACTACGTGATCCAAACCAGAAAAAACCCAGGATCCGTTCAACAAATATGTGAAGAATGCGAAAGTATGAGTGTGATGAGTGAAAAACGCCGGCCTAACCTAGACCTAACATGCGTTATCCTCAAAAATATTGATCGAAAGCTGGTTTAATCGTCTGTTTCAGTGTGGTACCACATTACTATGTGATCCAAACCAGAAAATAACCCAGGATCTGTTCAACGAGTATGTGAAGTGTGCGAAAGTATGAGTCTGATGAGGGCAAATCCCAGACCTATCCCATACCTAACATGCATTATCCTCTAAAATATTTACCAAGACCAGGTTTAATTGATTGTTTCAGTGTGGTCCCACATTACTACCTGACACAATCCAGAAACAGCCCAGGATCTAGCCATGAAGTATGAGAAATATGCGAAAGTATGAGCCTGATGAGGGCAAATCCTAGACCTAACCCAAACCTAACATGCGTCATCCTCTAAAATATTTATCAAGACCAGGTTTAATGAATGTTTCAGTGTGGTACCACATTACTACGTGATCCAAACCAGAAAAAACCCAGGATCCGTTCAACAAGTATGTGAAGAATGCGAAAGTATGAGTCTGATGAGTGAAAGTCCCAGGCCTAACCCAGACCTAACATGCGTTGTCCTCTAAAATATTGATGGAAACCAGGTTTAATTGACTGTTTCAGTGTTGCACTTCATTACTACGTGATCAAAACCAGTAAAAACCCAGGATCCGTTCAACAAGTATGTGAAGAATGCGAAAGTATGAGTGTGATGAGTGAAAAACCCCGGCCTAACCTAGACCTAACATGCGTTATCCTCAAATATATTGATCGAAACCTGGTTTAATTGACTGTTTCAGTGTTGCACTTCATTACTACGTGATCCAAACCAGTAAAAACCCAGGATCCGTTCAACAAGTATGTGCAGAATGCGAAAGTATGAGTGTGATGTGTGAAAAACCTCGGCCTAACCTAGACCTAACATGCGTTATCCTCAAATATATTGATCGAAACCTGGTTTAATCGTCTGTTTCAGTGTGGTACCACATTACTATGTGATCCAAACCAGAAAATAACCCAGGATCTGTTCAACGAGTATGTGAAGTGTGCGAAAGTATGAGTCCGATGAGGGCAAATCCCAGACCTATCCGAGACCTAACATGCATTATCCTCTAAAATATTTATCAAGACCAGGTTTAATTGATTGTTTCAGTGTGGTCCCACATTACTACATGATACAATCCAGAAACAGCCCAGGATCTAGCCATGAAGTATGAGAAATATGCGAAAGTATGAGCCTGATGAGGGCAAATCCTAGATCTAACCCAAACCTTACATGCGCTATCCTCTAAAATATTTATCAAGACCAGGTTTAATTGAATGTTTCAGTGTGGTACCACATTACTACGTGATCCAAACCAGTAAAAACCCAGGATCCGTTCAACAAGTTTGTGGAGAATGCGAAAGTATGAGTTTGATGAGTGAAAATCCTCGGCCTAACCTAGACCTAACATGCGTTATCCTCAAAAACATTGATCGAAACCAGGTTTAATCGACTGTTTCAGTGTGGTACCACATTACTACGTGATCCAAACCAGTAAAAACCCAGGATCCGTTCAACAAGTATGTGGAGAATGCGAAAGTATGAGTCTGATGAGTGAAAATCCTCGGCCTAACCTAGACCTAACATGCGTTGTCCTCTAAAATATTGATGGAAACCAGGTTTAATTGACTGTTTCAGTGTTGCACTTCACTAGTACGTGATCCAAACCAGTAAAAACCCAGGATCCGTTCAACAAGTATGTGAAGAATGCGAAACTATGAGTGTGATGAGTGAAAAACCCCGGCCTAACCTAGACCTAACATGCGTTATCCTCAAAAATATTGATCGAAACCTGGTTTAATCGTCTGTTTCAGTGTGGTACCACATTACTATGTGATCCAAACCAGAAGAAACCCTGTATCTGTTCAACAAGTATGTGAAGAATGCGAAAGTATGAGTCTGATGAGTGAAAATCCCAGGGCTAAACTAGACCTAACAAGCGTTATCCTCTAAAATATTTATCAACACCAGGTTTAATTGACTGTTTCAGCGTGGTACCACATTACTACGTGACACAATCCAGAAACAGCCCAGGATCTAGCCATGAAGTATGAGAAATATGCGAAAGTATGAGCCTGATGAGGGCAAATCCTAGACCTAACCCAAACCTAACATGCGTTATCCTCTAAAATATTTATCAAGGTCAGGTTTAATTGAATGTTTCAGTGTGGTACCACATTACTACGTGATCCAAACCAGTAAAAACCCAGGATCCGTTCAACAAGTATGTGGAGAATGCGAAAGTATGAGTCTGATGAGTGAAAATCCTCGGCCTAACCTATACCTAACATGCGTTATCCTCAAAAATATTGACCGAAACCAGGTTTAATCGACTGTTTCAGTGTGGTACCACATTACTACGTGATCCAAACCTGAAAAAAACCCAGGATCAGTTCAACGAGTATGTCAAAAACGCGAAAGTATGAGCCTGATGAGGGCGAATCCCAGACCTATCCCAGACCTAACTTGCGTTATCCTCTAAAATATTGATCGAAACCAGGTTTAATGGACTGTTTCAGTGTGGTCCCACATTACTACGTGATCCAAACCAGAAAAAACCCAGGATCCGTTCAACAAGTATGTGAAGAATACGAAAGTATGTGTCTGATGAGTGAAAATCCCAGGCCTAACCTAGACCTAACATGCGTTATCCTCATAAATATTGATCGAAACCTGGTTTAATCGACTGTTTCAGTGTGGCACCACATTACTACGTGATCCAAACCAGTAAAAACCCAGGATCCGTTCAACAAGTACGTGAAGAATGCGAAAGTATGAGTGTGATGAGTGAAAATCCCAGGGCTAACCTAGACCTAACAAGCGTTACCCTCTAAAATATTTATCAAGACCAGGTTTAATTGACTGTTTCAGTGTGGTCCCACATTACTACGTGATGCAATCCAGAAAAAGCCCAGGATCTAGCCATCAAGTATGAGAAATATGCGAAAGAATGAGCCTGATGAGAGCAAATCCCAGACCTAACCTAGACCTAACATGAATTATTCTCTAAAATATTGATCGATACCAGGTTTAATCGACTGTTTCAGTGTGGTACCACATTACTACGTGATCCAAACCAGTAAAAATCCAGGATCCGTTCAACAAGTATGTGGAGAATGCGAAAGTATGAGTCTGATGAGTGAAAATCCTCGGCCTAACCTAGACCTAACATGCGTTGTCCTCTAAAATATTGATGGAAGCAGGTTTAATTGACTGTTTCAGTGTTGCACTTCATTACTACCTGATCCAAACCAGTAAAAACCCAGGATCCGTTCAACAAGTACGTGAAGAATGCGAAAGTATGAGTGTGATGAGCGAAAATCCCAGGGCTAACCTAGACCTAACAAGCGTTACCCTCTAAAATATTTATCAAGACCAGGTTTAATTGACTGTTTCAGCGTGGTACCACATTACTACGTGACACAACCCAGAAACAGCCCAGGATCTAGCCATGAAGTATGAGAAATATGCGAAAGTATGAGCCTGATGAGGGTAAATCCTAGACCTAACCCAAACCTAACATGCGTTATCCTCTAAAATATTTATCAAGACCAGGCTTAATTGAATGTTTCAGTGTGGTACCACATTACTACGTGATACAATCCAGAAACAGCCCAGGATCCGTTCAAGAAGTATGTGAAGAATACGAAAGTATGTGTCTGATGAGTGAAAATCCCAGGACTAACCTAGACCTAACATGCGTTATCCTCATAAATATCGATGGAAACCAGATTTAATTGACTGTTGCAGTGTTGTACTTCATTACTACGTGATGCAATCCAGGAAAAGCCCAGGATCTAGCCATCAAGTATGAGAAATATGCGAAAGAATGAGCCTGATGAGAGCAAATCCCAGACCTAACCTAGACCTAACATGAATTATTCTCTTAAATATTGATCGAAACCTGGTTTAATCGACTGTTTCAGTGTGGTACCACATTACTACCGGACCCAAACCAGAAAAAACCCAGGATCTGTTCAACAAGTATGTGAAAAACGCGAAAGTATGAGCCTGATGAGGGCAAGTCCTAGACCTAACCCAGACCTAACATGCGTTATCCTCTAAAATATTTACCAAGACCAGGTTTAATTTATTGTTTCAGTGTGGTCCCACATTACTACGTGATCCAAACCAGAAAAAACCCAGGATCCGTTCAACAAGTATGTGAAGAATACGAAAGTATGTGTCTGATGAGTGAAAATCCCAGGCCTAACCTAGACCTAACATGCGTTATCCTCATAAATATTGATCGAAACCTGGTTTAATCGACTGTTTCAGTGTGGCACCACATTACTACGTGATCCAAACCAGTAAAAACCCAGGATCCGTTCAACAAGTACGTGAAGAATGCGAAAGTATGAGTGTGATGAGTGAAAATCCCAGGGCTAACCTAGACCTAACAAGCGTTACCCTCTAAAATATTTATCAAGACCAGGTTTAATTGACTGTTTCAGTGTGGACCCACATTACTACGTGATGCAATCCAGAAAAAGCCCAGGATCTAGCCATCAAGTATGGGAAATATGCGAAAGAATGAGCCTGATGAGAGCAAATCCCAGACCTAACCTAGACCTAACATGAATTATTCTCTAAAATATTGATCGATACCAGGTTTAATCGACTGTTTCATTGTGGTACCACATTACTACGTGATCCAAACCAGTAAAAACCCAGGATCCGTTCAACAAGTATGTGGAGAATGCGAAAGTATGAGTCTGATGAGTGAAAATCCTCGGCCTAACCTAGACCTAACATGCGTTGTCCTCTAAAATATTGATGGAGGCAGGTTTAATTGACTGTTTCAGTGTTGCACTTCATTACTACCTGATCCAAACCAGTAAAAACCCAGGATCAGTTCAACAAGTATGTGAAGAATGCGATAGTATGAGTCTGATGAGTGAAAATCCCAGGGCTAACCTAGACCTAACATGCGTTATCCTCTAAAATATTGATCGAAACCAGGTTTAATCGACTGCTTCAGTGTGGTATCACACTACTACGTGACCCAAAACAGAAAAAACCCATGATCTGTTCAACAAGTATGTGAAAAACGCGAAAGTATGAGCCTGATGAGGGCAAGTCCTAGACCTAACCCAGACCTAACATGCGTTATCCTCTAAAATATTTACCAAGACCAGGTTTAATTTATTGTTTCAGTGAGGTCCCACATTACTACGTGATCCAAACCAGAAAAAACCCAGGATCCGTTCAACAAGTATGTGAAGAATGCGAATGTATGAGCCTGATGAGTGAAAATCCCAGGCCTACCCTAGACCAAACTTGCGTTGTCCTCTAAAATATTGATCGAAACCAGGTTTAATTGACTGTTTCAGCGTGGTACCACATTACAACGTGACACAACCCAGAAACAGCCCAGGATCTAGCAATCAAGTATGAGAAATATGCGAAAGAATGGGCCAGATGAGAGCAAATCCCAGGACTAACCTAGACCTAACATGCGTTATCCTCATAAATATTGATGGAAACCAGATTTAATTGACTGTTGCAGTGTCGTACTTCATTACTACGTGATGCAATCCAGGAAAAGCCCAGGATCTAGCCATCAAGTATGAGAAATATGCGAAAGAATGGGCCAGATGAGAGCAAATCCCAGACCTAACCTAGACCTAACGTGAATTATTCTCTTAAATATTGATCGAAACCTGGTTTAATCGACTGTTTCAGTGTGGCACCACATTACTACGTGATCCAAACCAGTAAAAACCCAGGATCCGTTCAACAAGTACGTGAAGAATGCGAAAGTATGAGTGTGATGAGCGAAAATCCCAGGCCTACCCTAGACCAAACTTGCGTTACCCTCTAAAATATTTATCAAGACCAGGTTTAATTGACTGTTTCAGCGTGGTACCGCATTACTACGTGACACAACCCAGAAACAGCCCAGGATCTAGCCATGAAGTATGAGAAATATGCGAAAGTATGAGCCTGATGAGGGCAAATCCTAGACCTAACCCAAACCTAACATGCGTTATCCTCTAAAATATTGATCCAAACCAGGTTTAATGGACTGTTTCAGTGTGGCACCTCATTACTACGTGATCCAAACCAGAAAAAACCCAGGATCAGTTCAACAAGTATGTGAAGAATGCGAAAGTATGAGCCTGATGAGTGAAAATCCCAGGCCTAACCTAGACCAAACTTGCGTTGTCCTCTAAAATATTGATCGAAACCAGGTTTAATTGACTGTTTCAGCGTGGTACCACATTACTACGTGATACAATCCAGAAACAGCCCAGGATCTAGCCATCAAGTATGAGAAATATGCGAAAGAATGGGCCAGATGAGAGCAAATCCCAGACCTAACCTAGACCTAACATGAATTATTCTCTTAAATATTGATCGAAACCTGGTTTAATCGACTGTTTCAGTGTGGTACCACATTACTACATGATCCAAACCAGAAAAAGCCCAGGATCTGTTCAACAAGTATGTGAAAAACGCGAAAGAATGAGCCTGATGAGGGCAAATCCCAGACATATCCCAGACCTAACTTGCGTTGTCCTCTAAGGTGTTGATGGAAACCATGTTTAATTGACTGATTCAGTGTTGTACTTCATTACTACGTGATCCAAACCAGTAAAAACCCAGGATCCGTTCAACAAGTATGTGCAGAATGCGAAAGTATGAGTGTGATGTGTGAAAAACCTCGGCCTAACCTAGACCTAACATGCGTTATCCTCAAATATATTGATCGAAACCTGGTTTAATCGTCTGTTTCAGTGTGGTACCACATTACTATGTGATCCAAACCAGAAAATAACCCAGGATCTGTTCAACGAGTATGTGAAGTGTGCGAAAGTATGAGTCCGATGAGGGCAAATCCCAGACCTATCCGAGACCTAACATGCATTATCCTCTAAAATATTTATCAAGACCAGGTTTAATTGATTGTTTCAGTGTGGTCCCACATTACTACATCATACAATCCAGAAACAGCCCAGGATCTAGCCATGAAGTATGAGAAATATGCGAAAGTATGAGCCTGATGAGGGCAAATCCTAGATCTAACCCAAACCTTACATGCGCTATCCTCTAAAATATTTATCAAGACCAGGTTTAATTGAATGTTTCAGTGTGGTACCACATTACTACGTGATCCAAACCAGTAAAAACCCAGGATCCGTTCAACAAGTATGTGGAGAATGCGAAAGTATGAGTCTGATGAGTGAAAATCCTCGGCCTAACCTAGACCTAACATGCGTTATCCTCAAAAATATTGATCGAAACCAGGTTTAATCGACTGTTTCAGTGTGGTACCACATTACTACGTGATCCAAACCAGTAAAAACCCAGGATCCGTTCAACAAGTATGTGGAGAATGCGAAAGTATGAGTCTGATGAGTGAAAATCCTCGGCCTAACCTAGACATAACATGCGTTGTCCTCTAAAACATTGATGGAAACCAGATTTAATTGACTGTTTCAGTGTTGCACTTCATTGCTACGTGATACAAACCAGTAAAAACCCAGGATCCGTTCAACAAGTATGTGAAGAATGCGAAACTATGAGTGTGATGAGTGAAAAACCCCGGCCTAACCTAGACCTAACATGCGTTATCCTCAAAAATATTGATCGAAACCTGGTTTAATCGTCTGTTTCAGTGTGGTACCACATTACTATGTGATCCAAACCAGAAAAAACCCTGTATCTGTTCAACAAGTATGTGAAGAATGCGAAAGTATGAGTCTGATGAGTGAAAATCCCAGGGCTAACCTAGACCTAACAAGCGTTATCCTCTAAAATATTTATCAAGACCAGGTTTAATTGACTGTTTCAGCGTGGTACCACATTACTACGTGACACAATCCAGAAACAGCCCAGGATCTAGCCATGAAGTATGAGAAATATGCGAAAGCATGAGCCTGATGAGGGCAAATCCTAGACCTAACCCAAACCTAATATGCGTTATCCTCTAAAATATTTATCAAGGTCAGGTTTAATTGAATGTTTCAGTGTGGTACCACATTACTACGTGATCCAAACCAGTAAAAACCCAGGATCCGTTCAACAAGTATGTGGAGAATGCGAAAGTATGAGTCTGATGAGTGTAAATCCTCGGCCTAACCTATACCTAACATGCGTTATCCTCAAAAATATTGACCGAAACCAGGTTTAATCGACTGTTTCAGTGTGGTACCACATTACTACTCGATCCAAACCAGAAAAAAACCCAGGACCTGTTCAACAAGTATTTGAAGTATGCGAAAGAATGAGTCTGATGAGGGCAAATCCCAGGCCTAACCTAGACCTAACATGCGTTATCCTCAAAAATATTGATCGAAACCTGGTTTAATCGACTGTTTCAGTGTGGTACCACATTACTACCGGACCCAAACCAGAAAGACCCAGGATCTGTTCAACAAGTATGTGAAGAATGCGAAAGTATGAGTCTGAGGAGTGAAAATCCCAGACCTATCCCAGACCAAACTTGCGTTATCCTCTAAAATATTGATCGAAACCTGGTTTCATCGACTGTTTCAGTGTGGTACCACTATGCTACGTGATCCAAACCAGAAAAAACCCAGGATCAGTTCAACAAGTATGTGAAAAACGCGAAAGTATGAGCCTGATGAAGGCGAATCCCAGACCTATCCCAGAGCTAACTTGCGTTATCCTCTAAAATATTGATCGAAACCAGGTTTAATTGACTGTTTCAGCGTGGTACCACATTACTACGTGATACAATCCAGAAACAGCCCAGGATCTAGCCATGAAGTATGAGAAATATGCGAAAGTATGAGCCTGATGAGGGCAAATCCTAGACCTAACCCAAACCTTACATGCGTTATCCTCTAAAATATTGATCCAAACCAGGTTTAATGGACTGCTTCAGTGTGGCACCTCTTTACTACGTGATCCAAAGCAGAAAAAAAACCCAGGATCTGTTCAATAAGTATGTGAAGTATGCGAAAGTATGAGTCTGATGAGGGCAAATCCCAGGCCTAAACTAGACCTAACATGCGTTATCCTCTAAAATATTCATCAAGACCAGGTTTAATTGATTGTTTCAGTGTGGTCCCACATTACTACGTGATCCAAACCAGAAAAAACCCAGGATCCGTTCAACAAGTATGTGAAGAATGCGAAAGTATGAGTCTGATGAGTGAAAATCCCCGGCCTAACCTAGACCTAACATGCGTTATCCTCAAATATATTTATCGAAAGCTGGTTTAATCGTCTGTTTCAGTGTGGTACCACACTACTACGTGACCCAAACCGGAAAAAACCCAGGATCTGTTCAACAAGTATGTGAAGAAATCGAAAGTATGAGCCTGATGAGGGCAAATCCCAGACCTATCCCAGACCTAACATGCGTTATCCTCTAAAATATTTATCAAGACCAGGTTTAATTGATTGTTTCAGTGTGGTCCCACATTACTACGTGATCCAAACCAGAAAAAACCCAGGATCCGTTCAACAAATATGTGAAGAATGCGAAAGTATGAGTGTGATGAGTGAAAAACGCCGGCCTAACCTAGACCTAACATGCGTTATCCTCAAAAATATTGATCGAAAGCTGGTTTAATCGTCTGTTTCAGTGTGGTACCACATTACTATGTGATCCAAACCAGAAAATAACCCAGGATCTGTTCAACGAGTATGTGAAGTGTGCGAAAGTATGAGTCTGATGAGGGCAAATCCCAGACCTATCCCATACCTAACATGCATTATCCTCTAAAATATTTATCAAGACCAGGTTTAATTGATTGTTTCAGTGTAGTCCCACATTACTACCTGACACATTCCAGAAACAGCCCAGGATCTAGCCATGAAGTATGAGAAATATGCGAAAGTATGAGCCTGATGAGGGCAAATCCTAGACCTAACCCAAACCTAACATGCGTCATCCTCTAAAATATTTACCAAGACCAGGTTTAATTTATTGTTTCAGTGAGGTCCCACATTACTACGTGATCCAAACCAGAAAAAACCCAGGATCCGTTCAACAAGTATGTGAAGAATGCGAATGTATGAGCCTGATGAGTGAAAATCCCAGGCCTACCCTAGACCAAACTTGCGTTGTCCTCTAAAATATTGATCGAAACCAGGTTTAATTGACTGTTTCAGCGTGGTACCACATTACAACGTGACACAACCCAGAAACAGCCCAGGATCTAGCAATCAAGTATGAGAAATATGCGAAAGAATGGGCCAGATGAGAGCAAATCCCAGGACTAACCTAGACCTAACATGCGTTATCCTCATAAATATTGATGGAAACCAGATTTAATTGACTGTTGCAGTGTCGTACTTCATTACTACGTGATGCAATCCAGGAAAAGCCCAGGATCTAGCCATCAAGTATGAGAAATATGCGAAAGAATGGGCCAGATGAGAGCAAATCCCAGACCTAACCTAGACCTAACGTGAATTATTCTCTTAAATATTGATCGAAACCTGGTTTAATCGACTGTTTCAGTGTGGCACCACATTACTACGTGATCCAAACCAGTAAAAACCCAGGATCCGTTCAACAAGTACGTGAAGAATGCGAAAGTATGAGTGTGATGAGCGAAAATCCCAGGCCTACCCTAGACCAAACTTGCGTTACCCTCTAAAATATTTATCAAGACCAGGTTTAATTGACTGTTTCAGCGTGGTACCGCATTACTACGTGACACAACCCAGAAACAGCCCAGGATCTAGCCATGAAGTATGAGAAATATGCGAAAGTATGAGCCTGATGAGGGCAAATCCTAGACCTAACCCAAACCTAACATGCGTTATCCTCTAAAATATTGATCCAAACCAGGTTTAATGGACTGTTTCAGTGTGGCACCTCATTACTACGTGATCCAAACCAGAAAAAACCCAGGATCAGTTCAACAAGTATGTGAAGAATGCGAAAGTATGAGCCTGATGAGTGAAAATCCCAGGCCTAACCTAGACCAAACTTGCGTTGTCCTCTAAAATATTGATCGAAACCAGGTTTAATTGACTGTTTCAGCGTGGTACCACATTACTACGTGATACAATCCAGAAACAGCCCAGGATCTAGCCATCAAGTATGAGAAATATGCGAAAGAATGGGCCAGATGAGAGCAAATCCCAGACCTAACCTAGACCTAACATGAATTATTCTCTTAAATATTGACCGAAACCTGGTTTAATCGACTGTTTCAGTGTGGTACCACATTACTACATGATCCAAACCAGAAAAAGCCCAGGATCTGTTCAACAAGTATGTGAAAAACGCGAAAGAATGAGCCTGATGAGGGCAAATCCCAGACATATCCCAGACCTAACTTGCGTTGTCCTCTAAGGTGTTGATGGAAACCATGTTTAATTGACTGATTCAGTGTTGTACTTCATTACTACGTGATCCAAACCAGTAAAAACCCAGGATCCGTTCAACAAGTATGTGCAGAATGCGAAAGTATGAGTGTGATGTGTGAAAAACCTCGGCCTAACCTAGACCTAACATGCGTTATCCTCAAATATATTGATCGAAACCTGGTTTAATCGTCTGTTTCAGTGTGGTACCACATTACTATGTGATCCAAACCAGAAAATAACCCAGGATCTGTTCAACGAGTATGTGAAGTGTGCGAAAGTATGAGTCCGATGAGGGCAAATCCCAGACCTATCCGAGACCTAACATGCATTATCCTCTAAAATATTTATCAAGACCAGGTTTAATTGATTGTTTCAGTGTGGTCCCACATTACTACATCATACAATCCAGAAACAGCCCAGGATCTAGCCATGAAGTATGAGAAATATGCGAAAGTATGAGCCTGATGAGGGCAAATCCTAGATCTAACCCAAACCTTACATGCGCTATCCTCTAAAATATTTATCAAGACCAGGTTTAATTGAATGTTTCAGTGTGGTACCACATTACTACGTGATCCAAACCAGTAAAAACCCAGGATCCGTTCAACAAGTATGTGGAGAATGCGAAAGTATGAGTCTGATGAGTGAAAATCCTCGGCCTAACCTAGACCTAACATGCGTTATCCTCAAAAATATTGATCGAAACCAGGTTTAATCGACTGTTTCAGTGTGGTACCACATTACTACGTGATCCAAACCAGTAAAAACCCAGGATCCGTTCAACAAGTATGTGGAGAATGCGAAAGTATGAGTCTGATGAGTGAAAATCCTCGGCCTAACCTAGACATAACATGCGTTGTCCTCTAAAACATTGATGGAAACCAAATTTAATTGACTGTTTCAGTGTTGCACTTCATTGCTACGTGATACAAACCAGTAAAAACCCAGGATCCGTTCAACAAGTATGTGAAGAATGCGAAACTATGAGTGTGATGAGTGAAAAACCCCGGCCTAACCTAGACCTAACATGCGTTATCCTCAAAAATATTGATCGAAACCTGGTTTAATCGTCTGTTTCAGTGTGGTACCACATTACTATGTGATCCAAACCAGAAAAAACCCTGTATCTGTTCAACAAGTATGTGAAGAATGCGAAAGTATGAGTCTGATGAGTGAAAATCCCAGGGCTAACCTAGACCTAACAAGCGTTATCCTCTAAAATATTTATCAAGACCAGGTTTAATTGACTGTATCAGCGTGGTACCACATTACTACGTGACACAATCCAGAAACAGCCCAGGATCTAGCCATGAAGTATGAGAAATATGCGAAAGCATGAGCCTGATGAGGGCAAATCCTAGACCTAACCCAAACCTAATATGCGTTATCCTCTAAAATATTTATCAAGGTCAGGTTTAATTGAATGTTTCAGTGTGGTACCACATTACTACGTGATCCAAACCAGTAAAAACCCAGGATCCGTTCAACAAGTATGTGGAGAATGCGAAAGTATGAGTCTGATGAGTGTAAATCCTCGGCCTAACCTATACCTAACATGCGTTATCCTCAAAAATATTGACCGAAACCAGGTTTAATCGACTGTTTCAGTGTGGTACCACATTACTACTCGATCCAAACCAGAAAAAAACCCAGGACCTGTTCAACAAGTATTTGAAGTATGCGAAAGAATGAGTCTGATGAGGGCAAATCCCAGGCCTAAACTAGACCTAACATGCGTTATCCTCAAAAATATTGATCAAAACCTAGTTTAATCGACTGTTTCAGTGTGGTACCACATTACTATGTGATCCAAACCAGAAAATAACCCAGGATCTGTTCAACGAGTATGTGAAGTGTGCGAAAGAATGAGCATGATGAGGGCAAATCCCAGACCTATCCCAGACCTAACATGCGTTATCCTCTAAAATATTTATCAAGACCAGGATTAATTGATTGTTTCAGTGTGGTCCCACATTACTACGTGATCCAAACCAGAAAAAACCCAGGATCCGTTCAACAAGTATGTGAAGAATGCGAAAGTATGAGTCTGATGAGTGAAAGTCCCAGGCCTAACCTAGACCTAACATGCGTTATCCTCAAAAATATTGATCGAAACCTGGTTTAATCGACTGTTTCAGTGTGGTACCACATTACTACCGGACCCAAACCAGAAAGACCCAGGATCTGTTCAACAAGTATGTGAAGAATGCGAAAGTATGAGTCTGAGGAGTGAAAATCCCAGACCTATCCCAGACCAAACTTGCGTTATCCTCTAAAATATTGATCGAAACCTGGTTTCATCGACTGTTTCAGTGTGGTACCACTATGCTACGTGATCCAAACCAGAAAAAACCCAGGATCAGTTCAACAAGTATGTGAAAAACGCGAAAGTATGAGCCTGATGAAGGCGAATCCCAGACCTATCCCAGACCTAACTTGCGTTATCCTCTAAAATATTGATCGAAACCAGGTTTAATGGACTGCTTCAGTGTGGCACCTCTTTACTACGTGATCCAAAGCAGAAAAAAACCCAGGATCTGTTCAATAAGTATGTGAAGTATGCGAAAGTATGAGTCTGATGAGGGCAAATCCCGGGCCTAAACTAGACCTAACATGCGTTATCCTCTAAAATATTCATCAAGACCAGGTTTAATTGATTGTTTCAGTGTGGTCCCACATTACTACGTGATCCAAACCAGAAAAAACCCAGGATCCGTTCAACAAGTATGTGAAGAATGCGAAAGTATGAGTCTGATGAGTGAAAATCCCCGGCCTAACCTAGACCTAACATGCGTTATCCTCAAATATATTTATCGAAAGCTGGTTTAATCGTCTGTTTCAGTGTGGTACCACACTACTACGTGACCCAAACCGGAAAAAACCCAGGATCTGTTCAACAAGTATGTGAAGAAATCGAAAGTATGAGCCTGATGAGGGCAAATCCCAGACCTATCCCAGACCTAACATGCGTTATCCTCTAAAATATTTATCAAGACCAGGTTTAATTGATTGTTTCAGTGTGGTCCCACATTACTACGTGATCCAAACCAGAAAAAACCCAGGATCCGTTCAACAAATATGTGAAGAATGCGAAAGTATGAGTGTGATGAGTGAAAAACGCCGGCCTAACCTAGACCTAACATGCGTTATCCTCAAAAATATTGATCGAAAGCTGGTTTAATCGTCTGTTTCAGTGTGGTACCACATTACTATGTGATCCAAACCAGAAAATAACCCAGGATCTGTTCAACGAGTATGTGAAGTGTGCGAAAGTATGAGTCTGATGAGGGCAAATCCCAGACCTATCCCATACCTAACATGCATTATCCTCTAAAATATTTACCAAGACCAGGTTTAATTGATTGTTTCAGTGTGGTCCCACATTACTACCTGACACAATCCAGAAACAGCCCAGGATCTAGCCATGAAGTATGAGAAATATGCGAAAGTATGAGCCTGATGAGGGCAAATCCTAGACCTAACCCAAACCTAACATGCGTCATCCTCTAAAATATTTATCAAGACCAGGTTTAATGAATGTTTCAGTGTGGTACCACATTACTACGTGATCCAAACCAGAAAAAACCCAGGATCCGTTCAACAAGTATGTGAAGAATGCGAAAGTATGAGTCTGATGAGTGAAAGTCCCAGGCCTAACCCAGACCTAACATGCGTTGTCCTCTAAAATATTGATGGAAACCAGGTTTAATTGACTGTTTCAGTGTTGCACTTCATTACTACGTGATCAAAACCAGTAAAAACCCAGGATCCGTTCAACAAGTATGTGAAGAATGCGAAAGTATGAGTGTGATGAGTGAAAAACCCCGGCCTAACCTAGACCTAACATGCGTTATCCTCAAATATATTGATCGAAACCTGGTTTAATTGACTGTTTCAGTGTTGCACTTCATTACTACGTGATCCAAACCAGTAAAAACCCAGGATCCGTTCAACAAGTATGTGCAGAATGCGAAAGTATGAGTGTGATGTGTGAAAAACCTCGGCCTAACCTAGACCTAACATGCGTTATCCTCAAATATATTGATCGAAACCTGGTTTAATCGTCTGTTTCAGTGTGGTACCACATTACTATGTGATCCAAACCAGAAAATAACCCAGGATCTGTTCAACGAGTATGTGAAGTGTGCGAAAGTATGAGTCCGATGAGGGCAAATCCCAGACCTATCCGAGACCTAACATGCATTATCCTCTAAAATATTTATCAAGACCAGGTTTAATTGATTGTTTCAGTGTGGTCCCACATTACTACATGATACAATCCAGAAACAGCCCAGGATCTAGCCATGAAGTATGAGAAATATGCGAAAGTATGAGCCTGATGAGGGCAAATCCTAGATCTAACCCAAACCTTACATGCGCTATCCTCTAAAATATTTATCAAGACCAGGTTTAATTGAATGTTTCAGTGTGGTACCACATTACTACGTGATCCAAACCAGTAAAAACCCAGGATCCGTTCAACAAGTATGTGGAGAATGCGAAAGTATGAGTTTGATGAGTGAAAATCCTCGGCCTAACCTAGACCTAACATGCGTTATCCTCAAAAACATTGATCGAAACCAGGTTTAATCGACTGTTTCAGTGTGGTACCACATTACTACGTGATCCAAACCAGTAAAAACCCAGGATCCGTTCAACAAGTATGTGGAGAATGCGAAAGTATGAGTCTGATGAGTGAAAATCCTCGGCCTAACCTAGACCTAACATGCGTTGTCCTCTAAAATATTGATGGAAACCAGGTTTAATTGACTGTTTCAGTGTTGCACTTCACTAGTACGTGATCCAAACCAGTAAAAACCCAGGATCCGTTCAACAAGTATGTGAAGAATGCGAAACTATGAGTGTGATGAGTGAAAAACCCCGGCCTAACCTAGACCTAACATGCGTTATCCTCAAAAATATTGATCGAAACCTGGTTTAATCGTCTGTTTCAGTGTGGTACCACATTACTATGTGATCCAAACCAGAAGAAACCCTGTATCTGTTCAACAAGTATGTGAAGAATGCGAAAGTATGAGTCTGATGAGTGAAAATCCCAGGGCTAAACTAGACCTAACAAGCGTTATCCTCTAAAATATTTATCAAGACCAGGTTTAATTGACTGTTTCAGCGTGGTACCACATTACTACGTGACACAATCCAGAAACAGCCCAGGATCTAGCCATGAAGTATGAGAAATATGCGAAAGTATGAGCCTGATGAGGGCAAATCCTAGACCTAACCCAAACCTAACATGCGTTATCCTCTAAAATATTTATCAAGGTCAGGTTTAATTGAATGTTTCAGTGTGGTACCACATTACTACGTGATCCAAACCAGTAAAAACCCAGGATCCGTTCAACAATTATGTGGAGAATGCGAAAGTATGAGTCTGATGAGTGAAAATCCTCGGCCTAACCTATACCTAACATGCGTTATCCTCAAAAATATTGACCGAAACCAGGTTTAATCGACTGTTTCAGTGTGGTACCACATTACTACGTGATCCAAACCTGAAAAAAACCCAGGATCAGTTCAACGAGTATGTCAAAAACGCGAAAGTATGAGCCTGATGAGGGCGAATCCCAGAACTATCCCAGACCTAACTTGCGTTATCCTCTAAAATATTGATCGAAACCAGGTTTAATGGACTGTTTCAGTGTGGTCCCACATTACTACGTGATCCAAACCAGAAAAAACCCAGGATCCGTTCAACAAGTATGTGAAGAATACGAAAGTATGTGTCTGATGAGTGAAAATCCCAGGCCTAACCTAGACCTAACATGCGTTATCCTCATAAATATTGATCGAAACCTGGTTTAATCGACTGTTTCAGTGTGGCACCACATTACTACGTGATCCAAACCAGTAAAAACCCAGGATCCGTTCAACAAGTACGTGAAGAATGCGAAAGTATGAGTGTGATGAGTGAAAATCCCAGGGCTAACCTAGACCTAACAAGCGTTACCCTCTAAAATATTTATCAAGACCAGGTTTAATTGACTGTTTCAGTGTGGTCCCACATTACTACGTGATGCAATCCAGAAAAAGCCCAGGATCTAGCCATCAAGTATGAGAAATATGCGAAAGAATGAGCCTGATGAGAGCAAATCCCAGACCTAACCTAGACCTAACATGAATTATTCTCTAAAATATTGATCGATACCAGGTTTAATCGACTGTTTCAGTGTGGTACCACATTACTACGTGATCCAAACCAGTAAAAATCCAGGATCCGTTCAACAAGTATGTGGAGAATGCGAAAGTATGAGTCTGATGAGTGAAAATCCTCGGCCTAACCTAGACCTAACATGCGTTGTCCTCTAAAATATTGATGGAAGCAGGTTTAATTGACTGTTTCAGTGTTGCACTTCATTACTACCTGATCCAAACCAGTAAAAACCCAGGATCCGTTCAACAAGTACGTGAAGAATGCGAAAGTATGAGTGTGATGAGCGAAAATCCCAGGGCTAACCTAGACCTAACAAGCGTTACCCTCTAAAATATTTATCAAGACCAGGTTTAATTGACTGTTTCAGCGTGGTACCACATTACTACGTGACACAACCCAGAAACAGCCCAGGATCTAGCCATGAAGTATGAGAAATATGCGAAAGTATGAGCCTGATGAGGGTAAATCCTAGACCTAACCCAAACCTAACATGCGTTATCCTCTAAAATATTTATCAAGACCAGGCTTAATTGAATGTTTCAGTGTGGTACCACATTACTACGTGATACAATCCAGAAACAGCCCAGGATCCGTTCAAGAAGTATGTGAAGAATACGAAAGTATGTGTCTGATGAGTGAAAATCCCAGGACTAACCTAGACCTAACATGCGTTATCCTCATAAATATTGATGGAAACCAGATTTAATTGACTGTTGCAGTGTTGTACTTCATTACTACGTGATGCAATCCAGGAAAAGCCCAGGATCTAGCCATCAAGTATGAGAAATATGCGAAAGAATGAGCCTGATGAGAGCAAATCCCAGACCTAACCTAGACCTAACATGAATTATTCTCTTAAATATTGATCGAAACCTGGTTTAATCGACTGTTTCAGTGTGGTACCACATTACTACCGGACCCAAACCAGAAAAAACCCAGGATCTGTTCAACAAGTATGTGAAAAACGCGAAAGTATGAGCCTGATGAGGGCAAGTCCTAGACCTAACCCAGACCTAACATGCGTTATCCTCTAAAATATTTACCAAGACCAGGTTTAATTTATTGTTTCAGTGTGGTCCCACATTACTACGTGATCCAAACCAGAAAAAACCCAGGATCCGTTCAACAAGTACGTGAAGAATGCGAAAGTATGAGTCTGATGAGTGAAAATCCCAGGCCTAACCTAGACCTAACATGCGTTATCCTCATAAATATTGATCGAAACCTGGTTTAATCGACTGTTTCAGTGTGGCACCACATTACTACGTGATCCAAACCAGTAAAAACCCAGGATCCGTTCAACAAGTACGTGAAGAATGCGAAAGTATGAGTGTGATGAGTGAAAATCCCAGGGCTAACCTAGACCTAACAAGCGTTACCCTCTAAAATATTTATCAAGACCAGGTTTAATTGACTGTTTCAGTGTGGACCCACATTACTACGTGATGCAATCCAGAAAAAGCCCAGGATCTAGCCATCAAGTATGGGAAATATGCGAAAGAATGAGCCTGATGAGAGCAAATCCCAGACCTAACCTAGACCTAACATGAATTATTCTCTAAAATATTGATCGATACCAGGTTTAATCGACTGTTTCATTGTGGTACCACATTACTACGTGATCCAAACCAGTAAAAACCCAGGATCCGTTCAACAAGTATGTGGAGAATGCGAAAGTATGAGTCTGATGAGTGAAAATCCTCGGCCTAACCTAGACCTAACATGCGTTGTCCTCTAAAATATTGATGGAGGCAGGTTTAATTGACTGTTTCAGTGTTGCACTTCATTACTACCTGATCCAAACCAGTAAAAACCCAGGATCAGTTCAACAAGTATGTGAAGAATGCGATAGTATGAGTCTGATGAGTGAAAATCCCAGGGCTAACCTAGACCTAACATGCGTTATCCTCTAAAATATTGATCGAAACCAGGTTTAATCGACTGCTTCAGTGTGGTATCACACTACTACGTGACCCAAAACAGAAAAAACCCATGATCTGTTCAACAAGTATGTGAAAAACGCGAAAGTATGAGCCTGATGAGGGCAAGTCCTAGACCTAACCCAGACCTAACATGCGTTATCCTCTAAAATATTTACCAAGACCAGGTTTAATTTATTGTTTCAGTGAGGTCCCACATTACTACGTGATCCAAACCAGAAAAAACCCAGGATCCGTTCAACAAGTACGTGAAGAATGCGAAAGTATGAGTCTGATGAGTGAAAATCCCAGGCCTAACCTAGACCTAACATGCGTTATCCTCATAAATATTGATCGAAACCTGGTTTAATCGACTGTTTCAGTGTGGCACCACATTACTACGTGATCCAAACCAGTAAAAACCCAGGATCCGTTCAACAAGTACGTGAAGAATGCGAAAGTATGAGTGTGATGAGTGAAAATCCCAGGGCTAACCTAGACCTAACAAGCGTTACCCTCTAAAATATTTATCAAGACCAGGTTTAATTGACTGTTTCAGTGTGGACCCACATTACTACGTGATGCAATCCAGAAAAAGCCCAGGATCTAGCCATCAAGTATGGGAAATATGCGAAAGAATGAGCCTGATGAGAGCAAATCCCAGACCTAACCTAGACCTAACATGAATTATTCTCTAAAATATTGATCGATACCAGGTTTAATCGACTGTTTCATTGTGGTACCACATTACTACGTGATCCAAACCAGTAAAAACCCAGGATCCGTTCAACAAGTATGTGGAGAATGCGAAAGTATGAGTCTGATGAGTGAAAATCCTCGGCCTAACCTAGACCTAACATGCGTTGTCCTCTAAAATATTGATGGAGGCAGGTTTAATTGACTGTTTCAGTGTTGCACTTCATTACTACCTGATCCAAACCAGTAAAAACCCAGGATCAGTTCAACAAGTATGTGAAGAATGCGATAGTATGAGTCTGATGAGTGAAAATCCCAGGGCTAACCTAGACCTAACATGCGTTATCCTCTAAAATATTGATCGAAACCAGGTTTAATCGACTGCTTCAGTGTGGTATCACACTACTACGTGACCCAAAACAGAAAAAACCCATGATCTGTTCAACAAGTATGTGAAAAACGCGAAAGTATGAGCCTGATGAGGGCAAGTCCTAGACCTAACCCAGACCTAACATGCGTTATCCTCTAAAATATTTACCAAGACCAGGTTTAATTTATTGTTTCAGTGAGGTCCCACATTACTACGTGATCCAAACCAGAAAAAACCCAGGATCCGTTCAACAAGTATGTGAAGAATGCGAATGTATGAGCCTGATGAGTGAAAATCCCAGGCCTACCCTAGACCAAACTTGCGTTGTCCTCTAAAATATTGATCGAAACCAGGTTTAATTGACTGTTTCAGCGTGGTACCACATTACAACGTGACACAACCCAGAAACAGCCCAGGATCTAGCAATCAAGTATGAGAAATATGCGAAAGAATGGGCCAGATGAGAGCAAATCCCAGGACTAACCTAGACCTAACATGCGTTATCCTCATAAATATTGATGGAAACCAGATTTAATTGACTGTTGCAGTGTCGTACTTCATTACTACGTGATGCAATCCAGGAAAAGCCCAGGATCTAGCCATCAAGTATGAGAAATATGCGAAAGAATGGGCCAGATGAGAGCAAATCCCAGACCTAACCTAGACCTAACGTGAATTATTCTCTTAAATATTGATCGAAACCTGGTTTAATCGACTGTTTCAGTGTGGCACCACATTACTACGTGATCCAAACCAGTAAAAACCCAGGATCCGTTCAACAAGTACGTGAAGAATGCGAAAGTATGAGTGTGATGAGCGAAAATCCCAGGCCTACCCTAGACCAAACTTGCGTTACCCTCTAAAATATTTATCAAGACCAGGTTTAATTGACTGTTTCAGCGTGGTACCGCATTACTACGTGACACAACCCAGAAACAGCCCAGGATCTAGCCATGAAGTATGAGAAATATGCGAAAGTATGAGCCTGATGAGGGCAAATCCTAGACCTAACCCAAACCTAACATGCGTTATCCTCTAAAATATTGATCCAAACCAGGTTTAATGGACTGTTTCAGTGTGGCACCTCATTACTACGTGATCCAAACCAGAAAAAACCCAGGATCAGTTCAACAAGTATGTGAAGAATGCGAAAGTATGAGCCTGATGAGTGAAAATCCCAGGCCTAACCTAGACCAAACTTGCGTTGTCCTCTAAAATATTGATCGAAACCAGGTTTAATTGACTGTTTCAGCGTGGTACCACATTACTACGTGATACAATCCAGAAACAGCCCAGGATCTAGCCATCAAGTATGAGAAATATGCGAAAGAATGGGCCAGATGAGAGCAAATCCCAGACCTAACCTAGACCTAACATGAATTATTCTCTTAAATATTGATCGAAACCTGGTTTAATCGACTGTTTCAGTGTGGTACCACATTACTACATGATCCAAACCAGAAAAAGCCCAGGATCTGTTCAACAAGTATGTGAAAAACGCGAAAGAATGAGCCTGATGAGGGCAAATCCCAGACATATCCCAGACCTAACTTGCGTTGTCCTCTAAGGTGTTGATGGAAACCATGTTTAATTGACTGATTCAGTGTTGTACTTCATTACTACGTGATCCAAACCAGTAAAAACCCAGGATCCGTTCAACAAGTATGTGCAGAATGCGAAAGTATGAGTGTGATGTGTGAAAAACCTCGGCCTAACCTAGACCTAACATGCGTTATCCTCAAATATATTGATCGAAACCTGGTTTAATCGTCTGTTTCAGTGTGGTACCACATTACTATGTGATCCAAACCAGAAAATAACCCAGGATCTGTTCAACGAGTATGTGAAGTGTGCGAAAGTATGAGTCCGATGAGGGCAAATCCCAGACCTATCCGAGACCTAACATGCATTATCCTCTAAAATATTTATCAAGACCAGGTTTAATTGATTGTTTCAGTGTGGTCCCACATTACTACATCATACAATCCAGAAACAGCCCAGGATCTAGCCATGAAGTATGAGAAATATGCGAAAGTATGAGCCTGATGAGGGCAAATCCTAGATCTAACCCAAACCTTACATGCGCTATCCTCTAAAATATTTATCAAGACCAGGTTTAATTGAATGTTTCAGTGTGGTACCACATTACTACGTGATCCAAACCAGTAAAAACCCAGGATCCGTTCAACAAGTATGTGGAGAATGCGAAAGTATGAGTCTGATGAGTGAAAATCCTCGGCCTAACCTAGACCTAACATGCGTTATCCTCAAAAATATTGATCGAAACCAGGTTTAATCGACTGTTTCAGTGTGGTACCACATTACTACGTGATCCAAACCAGTAAAAACCCAGGATCCGTTCAACAAGTATGTGGAGAATGCGAAAGTATGAGTCTGATGAGTGAAAATCCTCGGCCTAACCTAGACATAACATGCGTTGTCCTCTAAAACATTGATGGAAACCAGATTTAATTGACTGTTTCAGTGTTGCACTTCATTGCTACGTGATACAAACCAGTAAAAACCCAGGATCCGTTCAACAAGTATGTGAAGAATGCGAAACTATGAGTGTGATGAGTGAAAAACCCCGGCCTAACCTAGACCTAACATGCGTTATCCTCAAAAATATTGATCGAAACCTGGTTTAATCGTCTGTTTCAGTGTGGTACCACATTACTATGTGATCCAAACCAGAAAAAGCCCTGTATCTGTTCAACAAGTATGTGAAGAATGCGAAAGTATGAGTCTGATGAAGGCGAATCCCAGACCTATCCCAGAGCTAACTTGCGTTATCCTCTAAAATATTGATCGAAACCAGGTTTAATTGAATGTTTCAGTGTGGTACCACATTACTACGTGATCCAAACCAGTAAAAACCCAGGATCCGTTCAACAAGTATGTGGAGAATGCGAAAGTATGAGTCTGATGAGTGAAAATCCTCGGCCTAACCTAGACCTAACATGCGTTATCCTCAAAAATATTGATCGAAACCAGGTTTAATCGACTGTTTCAGTGTGGTACCACATTACTACGTGATCCAAACCAGTAAAAACCCAGGATCCGTTCAACAAGTATGTGGAGAATGCGAAAGTATGAGTCTGATGAGTGAAAATCCTCGGCCTAACCTAGACATAACATGCGTTGTCCTCTAAAACATTGATGGAAACCAGATTTAATTGACTGTTGCAGTGTTGTACTTCATTACTACGTGATCCAAACCAGTAAAAACCCAGGATCTGTTCAACAAGTATGTGAAGAATGCGAAAGTATGAGTCTGAGGAGTGAAAATCCCAGACCTATCCCAGACCAAACTTGCGTTATCCTCTAAAATATTGATCGAAACCTGGTTTCATCGACTGTTTCAGTGTGGTACCACTATGCTACGTGATCCAAACCAGAAAAAACCCAGGATCAGTTCAACAAGTATGTGAAAAACGCGAAAGTATGAGCCTGATGAAGGCGAATCCCAGACCTATCCCAGAGCTAACTTGCGTTATCCTCTAAAATATTGATCGAAACCAGGTTTAATTGACTGTTTCAGCGTGGTACCACATTACTACGTGATACAATCCAGAAACAGCCCAGGATCTAGCCATGAAGTATGAGAAATATGCGAAAGTATGAGCCTGATGAGGGCAAATCCTAGACCTAACCCAAACCTTACATGCGTTATCCTCTAAAATATTGATCCAAACCAGGTTTAATGGACTGCTTCAGTGTGGCACCTCTTTACTACGTGATCCAAAGCAGAAAAAAAACCCAGGATCTGTTCAATAAGTATGTGAAGTATGCGAAAGTATGAGTCTGATGAGGGCAAATCCCAGGCCTAAACTAGACCTAACATGCGTTATCCTCTAAAATATTCATCAAGACCAGGTTTAATTGATTGTTTCAGTGTGGTCCCACATTACTACGTGATCCAAACCAGAAAAAACCCAGGATCCGTTCAACAAGTATGTGAAGAATGCGAAAGTATGAGTCTGATGAGTGAAAATCCCCGGCCTAACCTAGACCTAACATGCGTTATCCTCAAATATATTTATCGAAAGCTGGTTTAATCGTCTGTTTCAGTGTGGTACCACACTACTACGTGACCCAAACCGGAAAAAACCCAGGATCTGTTCAACAAGTATGTGAAGAAATCGAAAGTATGAGCCTGATGAGGGCAAATCCCAGACCTATCCCAGACCTAACATGCGTTATCCTCTAAAATATTTATCAAGACCAGGTTTAATTGATTGTTTCAGTGTGGTCCCACATTACTACGTGATCCAAACCAGAAAAAACCCAGGATCCGTTCAACAAATATGTGAAGAATGCGAAAGTATGAGTGTGATGAGTGAAAAACGCCGGCCTAACCTAGACCTAACATGCGTTATCCTCAAAAATATTGATCGAAAGCTGGTTTAATCGTCTGTTTCAGTGTGGTACCACATTACTATGTGATCCAAACCAGAAAATAACCCAGGATCTGTTCAACGAGTATGTGAAGTGTGCGAAAGTATGAGTCTGATGAGGGCAAATCCCAGACCTATCCCATACCTAACATGCATTATCCTCTAAAATATTTATCAAGACCAGGTTTAATTGATTGTTTCAGTGTAGTCCCACATTACTACCTGACACATTCCAGAAACAGCCCAGGATCTAGCCATGAAGTATGAGAAATATGCGAAAGTATGAGCCTGATGAGGGCAAATCCTAGACCTAACCCAAACCTAACATGCGTCATCCTCTAAAATATTTATCAAGACCAGGTTTAATGAATGTTTCAGTGTGGTACCACATTACTACGTGATCCAAACCAGAAAAAACCCAGGATCCGTTCAACAAGTATGTGAAGAATGCGAAAGTATGAGTCTGATGAGTGAAAGTCCCAGGCCTAACCCAGACCTAACATGCGTTGTCCTCTAAAATATTGATGGAAACCAGGTTTAATTGACTGTTTCAGTGTTGCACTTCATTACTACGTGATCAAAACCAGTAAAAACCCAGGATCCGTTCAACAAGTATGTGAAGAATGCGAAAGTGTGAGTGTGATGAGTGAAAAACCCCGGCCTAACCTAGACCTAACATGCGTTATCCTCAAATATATTGATCGAAACCTGGTTTAATTGACTGTTTCAGTGTTGCACTTCATTACTACGTGATCCAAACCAGTAAAAACCCAGGATCCGTTCAACAAGTATGTGCAGAATGCGAAAGTATGAGTGTGATGTGTGAAAAACCTCGGCCTAACCTAGACCTAACATGCGTTATCCTCAAATATATTGATCGAAACCTGGTTTAATCGTCTGTTTCAGTGTGGTACCACATTACTATGTGATCCAAACCAGAAAATAACCCAGGATCTGTTCAACGAGTATGTGAAGTGTGCGAAAGTATGAGTCCGATGAGGGCAAATCCCAGACCTATCCGAGACCTAACATGCATTATCCTCTAAAATATTTATCAAGACCAGGTTTAATTGATTGTTTCAGTGTGGTCCCACATTACTACATGATACAATCCAGAAACAGCCCAGGATCTAGCCATGAAGTATGAGAAATATGCGAAAGTATGAGCCTGATGAGGGCAAATCCTAGATCTAACCCAAACCTTACATGCGCTATCCTCTAAAATATTTATCAAGACCAGGTTTAATTGAATGTTTCAGTGTGGTACCACATTACTACGTGATCCAAACCAGTAAAAACCCAGGATCCGTTCAACAAGTATGTGGAGAATGCGAAAGTATGAGTTTGATGAGTGAAAATCCTCGGCCTAACCTAGACCTAACATGCGTTATCCTCAAAAACATTGATCGAAACCAGGTTTAATCGACTGTTTCAGTGTGGTACCACATTACTACGTGATCCAAACCAGTAAAAACCCAGGATCCGTTCAACAAGTATGTGGAGAATGCGAAAGTATGAGTCTGATGAGTGAAAATCCTCGGCCTAACCTAGACCTAACATGCGTTGTCCTCTAAAATATTGATGGAAACCAGGTTTAATTGACTGTTTCAGTGTTGCACTTCACTAGTACGTGATCCAAACCAGTAAAAACCCAGGATCCGTTCAACAAGTATGTGAAGAATGCGAAACTATGAGTGTGATGAGTGAAAAACCCCGGCCTAACCTAGACCTAACATGCGTTATCCTCAAAAATATTGATCGAAACCTGGTTTAATCGTCTGTTTCAGTGTGGTACCACATTACTATGTGATCCAAACCAGAAGAAACCCTGTATCTGTTCAACAAGTATGTGAAGAATGCGAAAGTATGAGTCTGATGAGTGAAAATCCCAGGGCTAAACTAGACCTAACAAGCGTTATCCTCTAAAATATTTATCAAGACCAGGTTTAATTGACTGTTTCAGCGTGGTACCACATTACTACGTGACACAATCCAGAAACAGCCCAGGATCTAGCCATGAAGTATGAGAAATATGCGAAAGTATGAGCCTGATGAGGGCAAATCCTAGACCTAACCCAAACCTAACATGCGTTATCCTCTAAAATATTTATCAAGGTCAGGTTTAATTGAATGTTTCAGTGTGGTACCACATTACTACGTGATCCAAACCAGTAAAAACCCAGGATCCGTTCAACAAGTATGTGGAGAATGCGAAAGTATGAGTCTGATGAGTGAAAATCCTCGGCCTAACCTATACCTAACATGCGTTATCCTCAAAAATATTGACCGAAACCAGGTTTAATCGACTGTTTCAGTGTGGTACCACATTACTACGTGATCCAAACCTGAAAAAAACCCAGGATCAGTTCAACGAGTATGTCAAAAACGCGAAAGTATGAGCCTGATGAGGGCGAATCCCAGACCTATCCCAGACCTAACTTGCGTTATCCTCTAAAATATTGATCGAAACCAGGTTTAATGGACTGTTTCAGTGTGGTCCCACATTACTACGTGATCCAAACCAGAAAAAACCCAGGATCCGTTCAACAAGTATGTGAAGAATACGAAAGTATGTGTCTGATGAGTGAAAATCCCAGGCCTAACCTAGACCTAACATGCGTTATCCTCATAAATATTGATCGAAACCTGGTTTAATCGACTGTTTCAGTGTGGCACCACATTACTACGTGATCCAAACCAGTAAAAACCCAGGATCCGTTCAACAAGTACGTGAAGAATGCGAAAGTATGAGTGTGATGAGTGAAAATCCCAGGGCTAACCTAGACCTAACAAGCGTTACCCTCTAAAATATTTATCAAGACCAGGTTTAATTGACTGTTTCAGTGTGGTCCCACATTACTACGTGATGCAATCCAGAAAAAGCCCAGGATCTAGCCATCAAGTATGAGAAATATGCGAAAGAATGAGCCTGATGAGAGCAAATCCCAGACCTAACCTAGACCTAACATGAATTATTCTCTAAAATATTGATCGATACCAGGTTTAATCGACTGTTTCAGTGTGGTACCACATTACTACGTGATCCAAACCAGTAAAAATCCAGGATCCGTTCAACAAGTATGTGAAGAATGCGATAGTATGAGTCTGATGAGTGAAAATCCTCGGCCTAACCTAGACCTAACATGCGTTGTCCTCTAAAATATTGATGGAAGCAGGTTTAATTGACTGTTTCAGTGTTGCACTTCATTACTACCTGATCCAAACCAGTAAAAACCCAGGATCCGTTCAACAAGTACGTGAAGAATGCGAAAGTATGAGTGTGATGAGCGAAAATCCCAGGGCTAACCTAGACCTAACAAGCGTTACCCTCTAAAATATTTATCAAGACCAGGTTTAATTGAATGTTTCAGTGTGGTACCACATTACTACGTGATACAATCCAGAAACAGCCCAGGATCCGTTCAAGAAGTATGTGAAGAATACGAAAGTATGTGTCTGATGAGTGAAAATCCCAGGACTAACCTAGACCTAACATGCGTTATCCTCATAAATATTGATGGAAACCAGATTTAATTGACTGTTTCAGTGTGGCACCACATTACTACGTGATCCAAACCAGTAAAAACCCAGGATCCGTTCAACAAGTACGTGAAGAATGCGAAAGTATGAGTGTGATGAGTGAAAATCCCAGGGCTAACCTAGACCTAACAAGCGTTACCCTCTAAAATATTTATCAAGACCAGGTTTAATTGACTGTTTCAGTGTGGACCCACATTACTACGTGATGCAATCCAGAAAAAGCCCAGGATGTAGCCATCAAGTATGGGAAATATGCGAAAGAATGAGCCTGATGAGAGCAAATCCCAGACCTAACCTAGACCTAACATGCGTTATCCTCTAAAATATTTATCAAGACCAGGCTTAATTGAATGTTTCAGTGTGGTACCACATTACTACGTGATACAATCCAGAAACAGCCCAGGATCCGTTCAAGAAGTATGTGAAGAATACGAAAGTATGTGTCTGATGAGTGAAAATCCCAGGACTAACCTAGACCTAACATGCGTTATCCTCATAAATATTGATGGAAACCAGATTTAATTGACTGTTGCAGTGTTGTACTTCATTACTACGTGATGCAATCCAGGAAAAGCCCAGGATCTAGCCATCAAGTATGAGAAATATGCGAAAGAATGAGCCTGATGAGAGCAAATCCCAGACCTAACCTAGACCTAACATGAATTATTCTCTTAAATAATGATCGAAACCTGGTTTAATCGACTGTTTCAGTGTGGTACCACATTACTACCGGACCCAAACCAGAAAAAACCCAGGATCTGTTCAACAAGTATGTGAAGAATGCGAAAGTATGAGTCTGATGAGTGAAAATCCCAGACCTATCCCAGACCAGACTTGCGTTATCCTCTAAAATATTGATCGAAACCAGGTTTAATCGACTGTTTCAGTGTGGTACCACTTTGCTACGTGATCCAAACCAGAAAAAACCCAGGATCAGTTCAACAAGTATGTGAAAAACGCGAAAGTATGAGCCTGATGGGGGCGAATCCCAGACCTATCCCAGACCTAACTTGCGTTATCCTCTAAAATATTGATCGAAACGAGGTTTAATGGACTGTTTCAGTGTGGCACCACATTACTACGTGATCCAAACCAGAAAAAACCCAGGATCAGTTCAACAAGTATGTGAAGAATGCGATAGTATGAGTCTGATGAGTGAAAATCCCAGGGCTAACCTAGACCTAACATGCGTTATCCTCTAAAATATTGATCGAAACCAGGTTTAATCGACTGCTTCAGTGTGGTATCACACTACTACGTGACCCAAAACAGAAAAAACCCATGATCTGTTCAACAAGTATGTGAAAAACGCGAAAGTATGAGCCTGATGAGGGCAAGTCCTAGACCTAACCCAGACCTAACATGCGTTATCCTCTAAAATATTTACCAAGACCAGGTTTAATTTATTGTTTCAGTGTGGTCCCACATTACTACGTGATCCAAACCAGAAAAAACCCAGGATCCGTTCAACAAGTATGTGAAGAATACGAAAGTATGTGTCTGATGAGTGAAAATCCCAGGCCTAACCTAGACCTAACATGCGTTATCCTCATAAATATTGATCGAAACCTGGTTTAATCGACTGTTTCAGTGTGGCACCACATTACTACGTGATCCAAACCAGTAAAAACCCAGGATCCGTTCAACAAGTACGTGAAGAATGCGAAAGTATGAGTGTGATGAGTGAAAATCCCAGGGCTAACCTAGACCTAACAAGCGTTACCCTCTAAAATATTTATCAAGACCAGGTTTAATTGACTGTTTCAGTGTGGACCCACATTACTACGTGATGCAATCCAGAAAAAGCCCAGGATCTAGCCATCAAGTATGGGAAATATGCGAAAGAATGAGCCTGATGAGAGCAAATCCCAGACCTAACCTAGACCTAACATGAATTATTCTCTAAAATATTGATCGATACCAGGTTTAATCGACTGTTTCATTGTGGTACCACATTACTACGTGATCCAAACCAGTAAAAACCCAGGATCCGTTCAACAAGTATGTGGAGAATGCGAAAGTATGAGTCTGATGAGTGAAAATCCTCGGCCTAACCTAGACCTAACATGCGTTGTCCTCTAAAATATTGATGGAGGCAGGTTTAATTGACTGTTTCAGTGTTGCACTTCATTACTACCTGATCCAAACCAGTAAAAACCCAGGATCAGTTCAACAAGTATGTGAAGAATGCGATAGTATGAGTCTGATGAGTGAAAATCCCAGGGCTAACCTAGACCTAACATGCGTTATCCTCTAAAATATTGATCGAAACCAGGTTTAATCGACTGCTTCAGTGTGGTATCACACTACTACGTGACCCAAAACAGAAAAAACCCATGATCTGTTCAACAAGTATGTGAAAAACGCGAAAGTATGAGCCTGATGAGGGCAAGTCCTAGACCTAACCCAGACCTAACATGCGTTATCCTCTAAAATATTTACCAAGACCAGGTTTAATTTATTGTTTCAGTGAGGTCCCACATTACTACGTGATCCAAACCAGAAAAAACCCAGGATCCGTTCAACAAGTATGTGAAGAATGCGAATGTATGAGCCTGATGAGTGAAAATCCCAGGCCTACCCTAGACCAAACTTGCGTTGTCCTCTAAAATATTGATCGAAACCAGGTTTAATTGACTGTTTCAGCGTGGTACCACATTACAACGTGACACAACCCAGAAACAGCCCAGGATCTAGCAATCAAGTATGAGAAATATGCGAAAGAATGGGCCAGATGAGAGCAAATCCCAGGACTAACCTAGACCTAACATGCGTTATCCTCATAAATATTGATGGAAACCAGATTTAATTGACTGTTGCAGTGTCGTACTTCATTACTACGTGATGCAATCCAGGAAAAGCCCAGGATCTAGCCATCAAGTATGAGAAATATGCGAAAGAATGGGCCAGATGAGAGCAAATCCCAGACCTAACCTAGACCTAACGTGAATTATTCTCTTAAATATTGATCGAAACCTGGTTTAATCGACTGTTTCAGTGTGGCACCACATTACTACGTGATCCAAACCAGTAAAAACCCAGGATCCGTTCAACAAGTACGTGAAGAATGCGAAAGTATGAGTGTGATGAGCGAAAATCCCAGGGCTACCCTAGACCTAACAAGCGTTACCCTCTAAAATATTTATCAAGACCAGGTTTAATTGACTGTTTCAGCGAGGTACCGCATTACTACGTGACACAACCCAGAAACAGCCCAGGATCTAGCCATGAAGTATGAGAAATATGCGAAAGTATGAGCCTGATGAGGGCAAATCCTAGACCTAACCCAAACCTAACATGCGTTATCCTCTAAAATATTGATCCAAACCAGGTTTAATGGACTGTTTCAGTGTGGCACCTCATTACTACGTGATCCAAACCAGAAAAAACCCAGGATCAGTTCAACAAGTATGTGAAGAATGCGAAAGTATGAGCCTGATGAGTGAAAATCCCAGGCCTAACCTAGACCAAACTTGCGTTGTCCTCTAAAATATTGATCGAAACCAGGTTTAATTGACTGTTTCAGCGTGGTACCACATTACTACGTGATACAATCCAGAAACAGCCCAGGATCTAGCCATCAAGTATGAGAAATATGCGAAAGAATGGGCCAGATGAGAGCAAATCCCAGACCTAACCTAGACCTAACATGAATTATTCTCTTAAATATTGATCGAAACCTGGTTTAATCGACTGTTTCAGTGTGGTACCACATTACTACATGATCCAAACCAGAAAAAGCCCAGGATCTGTTCAACAAGTATGTGAAAAACGCGAAAGAATGAGCCTGATGAGGGCAAATCCCAGACATATCCCAGACCTAACTTGCGTTGTCCTCTAAGGTGTTGATGGAAACCATGTTTAATTGACTGATTCAGTGTTGTACTTCATTACTACCTGATCCAAACCAGAAAGAGCCCAGGATCTAGCCATCAAGTATGAGAAATATGCGAAAGAATAAGCCTGATGAGAGCAAATCCCAGACCTAACCTAGACCTAACATGAATTATTCTCTAAAATACTGATCGAAATCAGGTTTAATTGACTGTTTCAGTGTGGTCCCACATTACTACGTGATCCAAACCAGAAAAAACCCAGGATCCGTTCAACAAGTATGTGAAGATCGCGAAAGTATGAGTCTGATGAGTGAAAATCCCAGACCTAACCTAGACCTAACATGCGTTATCCTCTAAAATATTGATCCAAACCAGGTTTAATGGACTGTTTCAGTGTGGTACCACACTACTACGTGATCCAAACCCGAAAAAACCCAGGATCTGTTCAACAAGTATGTGAAGAATGCGAAAGTATGAGTCTGAAGAGTGAAAATCCCAGGGCTAACCTAGACCTAACATGCGTTATCCTCTAAAATATTGATCGATACCAGGTTTAATGGACTGTTTCAGTGTGGCACCACATTACTACGTGATCCAAACCAGAAAAAACCCAGGATCAGTTCAACAAGTATGTGAAGAATGCGAAAGTATGAGTCTGATGAGTGAAAATCCCAGGGCTAACCTAGACCTAACATGCGTTATCCTCTAAAATATTGATCCAAACCAGGTTTAATGGACTGTTTCAGTGTGGTACCACACTACTGCGTGATACAAACCAGAAAAAACCCAGGATCTGTTCAACAAGTATGTGAAAAACGCGAAAGTATGAGCCTGATGAGGGCAAATCCCAGACTTATCCCAGACCTAGCTTGCGTTGTTCTCTAAGATATTGACGGAAACCAGGTTTAATTGACTGTTTCAGTGTTGTACTTCATTACTACGTGATGCAATCCAGAAAAAGCCCAGGATCTAGCCACCAAGTATGAGAAATATGCGAAAGAATGAGCCTGACGGGAGCAAATCCCAGACCTAACCCAGACCTAACATGCGTTATCCTCTAAAATATTGATCCAAACCAGGTTTAATGGACTGTTTCAGTGTGGTACCACACTACTACGTGATACAAACCAGAAAAAACCCAGGATCTGTTCAACAAGTATGTGAAAAACGCGAAAGTATGAGCCTGATGAGGGCAAATCCCAGACTTATCCCAGACCTAGCTTGCGTTGTTCTCTAAGATATTGACGGAAACCAGGTTTAATTGACTGTTTCAGTGTTGTACTTCATTACTACGTGATGCAATCCAGAAAAAGCCCAGGATCTAGCCACCAAGTATGAGAAATATGCGAAAGAATGAGCCTGACGAGAGCAAATCCCAGACCTAACCTAGACCTAACATGAATTATTCTCTAAAATATTGATCGAAACCAGGTTTAATTGACTGTTTCAGTGTGGTCCCACATTACTACGTGATCCGAACCAGAAAAAACCCAGGATCCGTTCAACAAGTATGTGAAGAATGCGAAAGTATGAGCCTGATGAGTGAAAATCCCAGGCCTAACCTAGACCTAACTTGCGTTGTCCTCTAAGATATTGATGGAAACCAGGTTTAATTGACTGTTTCAGTGTGGTACCACACTACTTCGTGATCCAAACCAGAAAAAACCCGGGACCTGTTCAACAAGTATGTGAAAAACGCGAAAGTATGAGCCTGAAGAGGGCAAATCCCAGACCTATCCCAGACCTAACTTGCGTTATCCTCTAAAATATTGATCCAAACCAGGTTTAATGGACTGTTTCAGTGTGGCACCACATTACTACCTGATCCAAACCAGAAAAAACACAGGATCAGTTTAACAAGTATGTGAAGAATGCGATAGTATGAGTCTGATGAGTGAAAATCCCAGGGCTAACCTAGACCTAACATGCGTTATCCTGTAAAATATTGATCGAAACCAGGTTTAATCGACTGCTTCAGTGTGGTATCACACTACTACGTGACCCAAACCAGAAAAAACCCAGGATCCGTTCAACAAGTATATGAAAAATGCGAAAGTATGAGTCCGATCAGTGAAATTCTCAGGCCTTACCTAGACCAGCATGCGTTGTCCTCTAAAATATTGATGGAAACCAGGTTTCATTGTCTGTTTCAGTGTGGTGCTACATTACTACGTGATGCAATCCAGAAAAAGCCCAGGATCTAGCCATCAAGTATGAGAAATATGCGAAAGAATGAGCCTGATGAGAGCAAATCCCAGACCTAACCTAGACCTAACATGCTTTATCCTCTAAAATATTGATCGAAACCAGGTTTAATCGACTGTTTCAGTGTGGCACCACATTACTACGTGATCCAAACCAGAAATAACCCAGGATCCGTTCAACAAGTATGTGAAGAATACGAAAGTATGAGTCTGATGAGTGAAAATCCCAGGCCTAACCTAGATCTATCATGCGTTATCCTCTAAAATATTGATCCAAACCAGGTTTAATGGACTGTTTCAGCGTGGTACCACACTACTACGTGATCCAAACCAGAAAAAACCCAGGATCTGTTCAACAAGTATGTGAAAAACGCGAAAGTATGAGCCTGATGAGGTCAAATCCCAGACCTATCCCAGACCTAACTTGCGTTATCCTCTAAAATATTGATCGAAACCAGCTTTAATCGACTGTTTCAGTGTGGTACCACATTACTACGTGATCCAAACCAGAAAAAACCCAGGATCCGTTCAACAAGTATGTGAAGACTGCGAAAGTATGAGCCTGATGAGGGCAAATCCAAGACCTATCCCAGACCTAACTTGCGTTGTCCTCTAAGATATAGATGGAAACCAGGTTTAATTGACTGTTTCAGTGTTGTACTTCATTACTACGTGATGCAATCCAGAAAAAGCCCAGGATCTAGCCATGAAGTATGAGAAATATGCGTAAGTATGAGCCTGATGAGGGCAAATCCTAGACCAAACCCAGACCTAACATGCGTTAGCCTTTAAAATATTTATCAAGACCAGGTTTAATTGAAAGTTTCAGTGTGGTACCACATTACTACGTGATGCAATCCAGAAAAAGCCCAGGATCTAGCCATCAAGTTTGAGAAATATGCGAAAGAAAGTGCCTGATGAGAGCAAATCCCAGACCTAACCTAGACCTTACATGAATTATTCTCCAAAATATTGATCGAAACCAGGTTTAATTGACTGTTTCAGTGTGGTCCCACATTACTACGT
The DNA here is from genome assembly GCF_051014445.1 of Colletes latitarsis. Taxonomy (NCBI): domain Eukaryota; kingdom Metazoa; phylum Arthropoda; class Insecta; order Hymenoptera; family Colletidae; genus Colletes; species Colletes latitarsis. Next base: position 16,169,294 of record NW_027488369.1, read on the forward strand.
GATCCAAACCAGAAATAACCCAGGATCCGTTCAACAAGTATGTGAAGAATGCGAAAGTATGAGTCTGATGAGTGAAAATCCCAGGCCTAACCTAGACCTAACATGCGTTATCTTCTAAAATATTGATCCAAACCAGGTTTAATGGACTGTTTCCGCGTGGTACCACAATACTACGTGATCCAAACCAGAAAAAACCCAGGATCTGTTCAACAAGTATGTGTAAAACGCGAAAGTATGAGCCTGATGAGGGAAAATCCCGGACATATCCCAGACCTAACTTGCGTTGTCCTCTAAGATATTGATCGAAACCAGGTTTAATCGACTGTTTTAGTCTGGCACCACACTACTACGTGATCCAATCCAGAAATAACCCAGGGTCCGTTCAACAAGTATGTGAAGATTGCGAAAGTATGAGTCTGATGAGTGAAAATCCCAGACCTAACCTAGACCTAACATGCGTTATCCTCTAAAATATTGATCCAAACCAGGTATAATGGACTGTTTCAGTGTGGTACCACAATACTACGTGATCCAAACCAGAAAAAACCAAGGATCTGTTCAACAAGTTTCTGAAAAACGCGACAGTATGAGCCTGATGAGGGCAAATCCAAGACCTATCCCAGACCTAACTTGCGTTGTCCTCTAAGATATTGATGGAAACCAGGTTTAATTGAATGTTTCAGTGTGGTACCACATTACTACGTGATGCAATCTAGAAAAAGCCCAGGATCTAGCCATCAAGTTTGAGAAATATGCGAAAGAATGAGCCTGATGAGAGCAAATCCCAGACCTAACCTAGACCTAACATGCGTTATCCTCTAAAATATTGAGCGAAACCAGGTTTAATGGACTGTTTCAGTGTGGTACCACACTACTTCGTGATCCAAACCAGAAAAAACCCAGGATCTGTTCATCAAGTATGTGAAAAACGCTAAACTGTGTGCCTGATGAGGGCAAATCTTAGTCGTAACCCAGACCTAAGATGCGTTAAACTCTAAAATATTTATCCAGACCAGGTTTAATTGAATGTTTCAGTGTGGTACCACGTTACTACGTGATCCAAACTAGAAAAAAACCAGGATCCGTTCAACAAGTATGTGAAGAATGCGATAGTATGAGTCTGATGAGTGAAAATCCCAGGCCTAACCTAGACCTAACATGCGTTATCCTCTAAAATATTGATCGAAACCTGGTTTAATCGACTGTTTCAGTGTGGTACCACATTACTACGTGATCCAAACCAGAAAAAACCCAGGATCCGTTCAACGAGTATGTGAAGAATGCGAAGGTATGAGTCTGATGAGGTCAAATCCCAGACCATTCCCAGACTTAACTTGCGTTATCCTCTAAAATATTGATCGAAACCAGGTTTAACCGACTGTTTCAGTGTGGTACCACATTACTACGTGATCCAAACCAGAAAAAACCCAGGACCTAGCCATCAAGTATGAGAAATATGCGAAAGAATGAGCCTGATGGGAGCAAATCCCAGACCTAACCTAGACCTTACATGAATTATTCTCTAAAATATTGATCGGAACCAGGTTTAATCGACTGTTTCAATGTGGTACCACATTACTATGTGATCCATTCCAGAAAATAACCCAGGATCTGTTCAACGAGTATGTGAAGTGTGCGAAAGTATGAGTCTGATGAGGTCAAATCCCAGACCATTCCCAGACTTAACTTGCGTTATCCTCCAAAATATTGATCCTAACCAGGTTTAATCGACTGTTTCAGTGTGGTACCACATTACTACGTGATCCAAACCAGAAAAAACCCAGGATCTAGCCATCAAGTATGAGAAATATGCGAAAGAATGAGCCTGATGAGAGCAAATCCCAGACCCAACCAAGACCTTACATGCGTTATCCTCTAAAATATTGAGCGAAACCAGGTTTAATGGACTGTTTCAGTGTGGTACCACACTACTTCGTGATCCAAACCAGAAAAAACCCAGGATCTGTTCAACAAGTATGTGAAAAACGCTAAACTGTGAGCCTGATGAGGGCAAATCTTAGACCTAACCCAGACCTAAGATGCGTTATCCTATAAAATATTTATCCAGACCAGGTTTCATTGAATGTTTCAGAGTGGTACCACTTTACTACGTGATCCAATCCAGATATAGCCCAGGATCTAGCCATGAAGTATGAGAAATATGCGAAAGTAAGAGCCTGATGAGGGCAAATCCTAGACCTAACCCGGACCTAACATGCGTCATCCTCTAAAATATTTATCAAGACCAGGTTTAATTGATTGTTTCAGTGTGGTCCCACATTACTACGTGATCCAAACCAGAAATAACCCAGGATCCGTTCAACAAGTAAGTGAAGAATGCGAAGGTATGAGTCTGATGAGTGAAAATCCCAGGCCTAACCTAGACCTAACATGCGTTATCCTCTAAAATATTGAGCGAAACCAGGTTTAATGGACTGTTTCAGCGTGGTACCACACTACTACGTGATCCAATCCAGAAAAAACCCAGGATCAGTTCAACAAGTATGTGAAAAATACGAAAGTATGAGTCCGATCAGTGAAAATCTCAGGCCTTACCTAGACCTAACTTGCGTTGTCGTCTAAAATATTGATTGAAACCAGGTTTCATTGACTGCTTCAGTGTGGTACCACATTACTACGTGATCCAAACCAGAAAAAACCCAGGATCCGTTCAACAAGTATGTGAAGAATGCGAAAGTATGAGTCTGATGAGTGAAAATCCCAGGCCTAACCTAGACCTAACATGCGCTGTACTCTAAAATATTGATGGAAACCAGGTTTCATTGACTGTTTCAGTGTGGTACCACAATACTACGTGATCCAAACCAGAAAAAACCCAGGATCAGTTCAACAAGTATGTGAAGAATGCGAAAGTATGAGTCTGATGAGTGTAATTCCCAGGGCTAACCTAGACCTAACATGCGTTGTCCTCTAAAATATTGATAGAAACCAGGTTTCTTTGACTGTTTCAGTGTGGTACTACATTACTACGTGATGCAATCCAGAAAAAGCCCAGGATCTAGCCATCAAGTATGAGAAATATGCGAAACAATGAGCCTGATGAAAGCAAATCCCTGACCTAACCTAGACCTAACATGCGCTATCCTCTAAAATATGAGCGAAACCAGGTTTAATTGACTGTTTCAGCGTGGTACCACATTACTACGTGATACAATCCAGAAACAGCCCAGGATCTAGCCATGAAGTATGAGAAATATGCGAAAGAATGAGCCTGATGAGAGCAAATCCCTGACCTAACCTTGACCTAACATGAATTATTCTCTAAAATATTGATCGAAACCAGGTTTAATCGACTGTTTCAGTGTGGTACCACATTACTACGTGATCCAAACCAGAAAAAACCCAGGATCCGTTCAACAAGTATGTGAAGAATGCGAATGTATGAGTCTGATGAGTGAAAATCCCAGGCCTAACCTAGACCTTACATGCGTTATCCTCAAAATTATTGATCGAAACCTGGTTTAATCGACTGTTTCAGTGTGGTACCACATTACTACGTGACCCAAACCAGAAAAAACCCAGAATCTGTTCAACAAGTATGTGAAAAACGCGTAAGTATGAACCTGATGAGGGCAAATCCCAGACCTGTCCCAGACTAAACTTGCGTTATCCTCTAAAATATTGATCGAAACCTGGTTTAATCGACTGTTTCAGCGTGGTACCACATTACTACGTGACCCAAACCAGAAAAAACCCAGAATCTGTTCAACAAGTATGTGAAAAACGCGTAAGTATGAGCCTGATGAGGGCAAATCCCAGACCTATCCCAGACCAAACTTGCGTTATCCTCTAAAATATTGATCGAAACCAGGTTTAATTGACTGTTTCAGCGTGGTACCGCATTACTACGTGACACAATCCAGAAACAGCCCAGGATCTAGCCACGAAGTATGAGAAATATGCGAAAGTATGAGCCTGATGAGGGCAAATCCTAGACCTAACCCAGACCTAACATGCGTTGTCCTCTAAAATATTTATCAAGGCCAGGTTTAATTGATTGTTTTAGTTGTGGTACCACTTTACTACGTGATCCAAAGCAGAAAAAACCCTCGATCAGGTCAACATGCATGTTAAAACTGCGGAAGTATGAGCCTGATGAGGGCAAATCCCAGACCTATCCCAGACCTAACATGCGTTATCCTCAAAACTATTGATCGAAACCAGGTTTAATCGACTGTTTCAGTGTGGTACCACACTACTACGTGACCCAAGCCGGAAAAAACCCAGGATCTGTTCAACAAGTATGTGAAAAACGCGAAACTATGAGCCTGATGAGGGCAAATCCCAGACCTATCCCAGACCTAACTTGCGTTATCCTCTAAAATATTGAACGAAACCAGGTTTAATTGACTGTTTCAGCGTGGTACCACATTACTACGTGATACAATCCAGAAACAGCCCAGGATCTAGCCATGAAGTATGAGAAGTATGCGAAAGTATGAGCCTGATGTGGGCAAATCCCAGGCCTAGCCTAGACCTAACATGCGTTGTCCTCTAAAATATTGATCGAAACCAGGTTTAATCGACTGTTTCAGTGTGGTACCACATTACTACGTGATCCAATCCAGAAATAGCCCAGGATCTAGCCATGAAGTATGAGAAATATGCGAAAGTATGAGCCTGATGGGGGCAAATCCTAGACCTAACCCAGACCTAACATGCGTTGTCCTCTAAAATATTTATCAAGACCAGGTTTAATTGATTGTTTCAGTGTGGTCCCACATTACTACGTGATGCAATCCAGAAAAAGCCCAGGATCTAGCCATCATGTATGAGAAATATGCGAAAGAATGAGCCTGATGAGAGCAAATCCCAGACCTTACCTAGACCTAACATGAATTATTCTCTAAAATATTGATCGAAACCAGGTTTAATTGACTGTTACAGTGTGGACCCACATTACTACGTGATCCAAATCAGAAAAAACCCAGGATCCGTTCAACAAGTATGTGAAGAATGCCAAAGTATGAGTCTGATTTGTGAAAATCCCAGACCTAACCTAGACCTAACATGCGTTATCCTCTAAAATATTGATCCAAACCAGGTTTATTGGACTGTTTCAGTGTGGTACCACACTACTACGTGATCCAAACCAGAAAAAACCCAGGATCTATTCAACAAGTATGTGAAAAACGCGAAAGTATGAGCCTGATGAGAGCAAATCCCAGACCTATCCCAGACCTAACTTGCGTTGTTCTCTAAGATATTGATGGAAACCAGGTTTAATTGACTGTTTCAGTGTGGTACCACATTACTATGTGATCCAAACCAGAAAATAATCCAGGATCTGTTCAACAAGTATGTGAAGACTGCGAAGGTATGAGTCTGAAGAGTGAAAATCCCAGACCTATCCCAGACCAAACTTGGGTTGTCCTCTAAAATATTGATCCAAACCAGGTTTAATCGACTGTTTCAGTGTGGTACCACACTACTACGTGACCCAAACCGGAAAAAACCCAGGATCTGTTCAACAAGTATGTGAAAAACGCGAAAGTATGAGCCTGATGAGGGCAAATCCCAGACCTATCCCAGACCTAACATGCGTTGTCCTCTAAAATATTTATCAAGACCAGCTTTAATTGAATGTTTCAGTGTGGTACCACATTACTACGTGATCCAAACCAGTAAAAACCCAGGATCCGTTCAACAAGTATGTGAAGAATTCGAAAGTATGAGTGTGTTGAGTGAAAAACCCCGGCCTAACCTAGACCTAACATGCGTTAACCTCAAAAATATCGATCGAAACCTGGTTTAATCGTCTGTTTCAGTGTGGTACCACATTACTATGTGATCCAAACCAGAAAAAACTCAGGATCCGTTCAACAAGTATGTGGAGAATGCGAAAGTATGAGTCTGATGAGTGAAAATCCTCGGCCTAATCTATACCTAACATGCGTTATCCTCAAAAATATTGATCGAAACCAGGTTTAATCGACTGTTTCAGTGTGGCGCCACATTACTACGTGATCGAAACCAGAAAAAAACCCAGGACCTGTTCAACAAGTATTTGAAGTATGCGAAAGTATGAGTCTGATGAGGGCAAATCCCAGGCCTAAACTAGACCTAACATGCGTTATCCTCAAAAATATTGATCAAAACCTGGTTTAATCTACTGTTTCAGTGTGGTACCACATTACTACGTGACCCAAACCGGAAAAAACCCAGGATCTGTTCAACAAGTATGTGAAAAACGCGAAAGTATGGGCCTGATGAGGGCAAATCCCAGACCTATCCCAGACCTAACTTGCGTTATCCTCAAAAATATTTATCAAGACCAGGTATAATTCATTGTTTCAGTGTGGTCCCACATTACTACGTGATCCAAACCAGAAAAAACCCAGGATCCGTCCAACAAGTATGTGAAGAATGCGAAAGTATGAGTCTGATGAGTGAAAGTCCCAGGCCTAACCTAGACCAAACATGCGTTATCCTCAAAAATATTGATCGAAACCTGGTTTAATTGACTGGTTCAGTGTGGTACCACATTACTACGGGACCCAAACCAGAAAAAACCCAGGATCTGTTCAACAAGTATGTGAAGACTGCGAAAGTATGAGTCTGATGAGTGAAAATCCCAGACCTATCCCAGACCAAACTTGGGTTATCCTCTAAAATATTGATCCAAACCAGGTTTAATCGACTGTTTCAGTGTGGTACCACACTACTACGTGACCCAAACCGGAAAAAACCCAGGATCTGTTCAACAAGTATGTGAAAAACGCGAAAGTATGAGCCTGATGAGGGCAAATCCCAGACCTATCCCAGACCTAACATGCGTTGTCCTCTAAAATATTTATCAAGACCAGCTTTAATTGAATGTTTCAGTGTGGTACCATATTACTACGTGATCCAAACCAGAAAAAACTCAGGATCCGTTCAACAAGTATGTGGAGAATGCGAAAGTATGAGTCTGATGAGTGAAAATCCTCGGCCTAACCTATACCTAACATGCGTTATCCTCAAAAATATTGATCGAAACCAGGTTTAATCGACTGTTGCAGTGTGGCGCCACATTACTACGTGATCGAAACCAGAAAAAAACCCAGGACCTGTTCAACAAGTATTTGAAGTATGCGAAAGTATGAGTCTGATGAGGGCAAATCCCAGGCCTAAACTAGACCTAACATGCGTTATCCTCAAAAATATTGATCAAAACCTGGTTTAATCTACTGTTTCAGTGTGGTACCACATTACTGCGTGACCCAAACCGGAAAAAACCCAGGATCTGTTCAACAAGTATGTGAAAAACGCGAAAGTATGGGCCTGATTTGGGCAATTCCCAGACCTATCCCAGACCTAACTTGCGTTATCCTCAAAAATATTTATCAAGACCAGGTTTAATTCATTGTTTCAGTGTGGTCCCACATTACTACGTGATCCAAACCAGAAAAAACCCAGGATCCGTCCAACAAGTATGTGCAGAATGCGAAAGTATGAGTCTGATGAGTGAAAATACCCGGCCTAACCTAGACCTAACATGCGTTATCCTCAAAAGTATTGATCGAAACCAGGTTTAATCGACTGTTTCAGTGTGGTACCACATTACTACGTGATCCAAACCAGAAAAAAACCCAGGACCTGTTCAACAAGTATTTGAAGTATGCGAAAGTATGAGTCTGATGAGGGTAAATCCCAGACCTATCCCAGACCTAACATGCGTTATCCTCTAAAATATTTATCAAGACCAGGTTTAATTGATTGTTTCCTGTGGTCCCACATTACTACGTGATCCAAACCAGAAAAAACCCAGGGTCCGTCCAACAAGTATGTGAAGAATGCGAAAGTATGAGTCTGATGAGTGAAAATCCCCGGCCTAACCTAGACCTAACATGCGTTATCCTCAAAAATATTGATCGAAACCAGGTTTAATCGACTGTTTCAGTGTGGTACCACATTACTACGTGATCCAAACCAGAAAAAAACCCAGGACCTGTTCAACAAGTATTTGAAGTATGCGAAAGTATGAGTCTGATGAGGGCAAATCCCAGGCCTAAACTAGACCTAACATGCGTTATCCTCAAAAATATTGATCAAAACCTGGTTTAATCGACTGTTTCAGTGTGGTACCACATTACTATGTGATCCAAACCAGAAAATAACCCAGGATCTGTTCAACGAGTTTGTGAAGTGTGCGAAAGTATGAGTATGGTGAGGGCAAATCCCAGACCTATCCCAGACCTAACATGCGTTATCCTCTAAAATATTTATCATGACTAGGTTTAATTGAGTGTTTCAGTGTGGTCCCACATTACTACGTGATCCAAACCGGAAAAAACCCAGGATCCGTTTAACAAGTATGGGAAGAATGCGAAAGTATGAGCCTGATGGGGGCAAATCCTAGACCTAACCCTGACCTAACATGCGTTATCCTCAAAAATATTGACCGAAACCTGGTTTAATCGACTGTTTCAGTGTGGTACCACATTACTACGTGATCCAAACCAGAAAAAAACCCAGGACCTGTTCAACAAGTATGTGAAGAATGCGAAAGTATGAGTCTGATGGGGGCAAATCCCAGGCCTAAACTAGACCTAACATGCGTTATCCTCAAAAATATTGATCAAAACCTGGTTTAATCGACTGTTTCAGTGTGGTACCACATTACTATGTGATCCAAACCAGAAAATAACCCAGGATCTGTTCAACGAGTTTGTGAAGTGTGCCAAAGTATGAGTATGGTGAGGGCAAATCCCAGACCTATCCCAGACCTAACATGCGTTATCCTCTAAAATATTTATCATGACTAGGTTTAATTGAGTGTTTCAGTGTGGTCCCACATTACTACGTGATCCAAACCGGAAAAAACCCAGGATCCGTTTAACAAGTATGGGAAGAATGCGAAAGTATGAGCCTGACGAGGGCAAATCCTAGACCTAACCCAGACCTAACATGCGTTATCCTCAAAAATATTGACCGAAACCTGGTTTAATCGACTGTTTCAGTGTGGTACCACATTACTACCGGACCCAAACCAGAAAAAACCCAGGATCTGTTCAACAAGTATGTGAAGTGTGCGAAAGTATGAGTATGGTGAGGGCAAATCCCAGACCTATCCCAGACCTAGCTTGCGTTATCCTCTAAAATATTGATCGAAACCAGGTTTAATTGACTGTTTCAGCGTGGTACCACATTACTACGTGATACAATCCAGAAACAGCCCAGGATCTAGCCATGAAGTATGAGAAATATGCGAAAGTATGAGCCTGATGGGGGAAATCCTAGACCTAACCCTGACCTAACATGCGTTATCCTCAAAAATATTGACCGAAACCTGGTTTAATCGACTGTTTCAGTGTGGTACCACATTACTACGTGATCCAAACCAGAAAAAAACCCAGGACCTGTTCAACAAGTATGTGAAGAATGCGAAAGTATGAGTCTGATGAGGGCAAATCCCAGGCCTAAACTAGACCTAACATGCGTTATCCTCAAAAATATTGATCAAAACCTGGTTTAATCGACTGTTTCAGTGTGGTACCACATTACTACGTGATCCAAACCAGAAAAAAACCCAGGGCCTGTTCAACAAGTATGTGAAGAATGCGAAAGTATGAGTCTGATGAGGGCAAATCCCAGGCCTAAACTAGACCTAACATGCGTTATCCTCAAAAATATTGATCAAAACCTGGTTTAATCGACTGTTTCAGTGTGGTACCACATTACTATGTGATCCACACCAGAAAATAACCCAGGACCTGTTCAACAAGTATGTGAAGAATGCGAAAGTATGAGCCTGACGAGGGCAAATCCTAGACCTAACCCAGACCTAACATGCGTTATCCTCAAAAATATTGACCGAAACCTGGTTTAATCGACTGTTTCAGTGTGGTACCACATTACTACCGGACCCAAACCAGAAAAAACCCAGGATCTGTTCAACAAGTATGTGAAGAATGCGAAAGTATGAGTCTGATGTGTGAAAATCCCAGACCTATCCCAGACCTAACTTGCGTTATCCTCTAAAATATTGACCGAAACCAGGTTTAATTGACTGTTTCAGCGTGGTACCACATTACTACGTGATACAATCCAGAAACAGCCCAGGATCTAGCCATGAAGTATGAGAAATATGCGAAAGTATGAGCCTGATGAGGGCAAATCCTAGACCTAACCAAAACCTAACATGCGTTATCCTCTAAAATATTGATCCAAACCAGGTTTAATGGACTGCTTCAGTGTGGTACCTCTTTACTACGTGATCCAAAGCAGAAAAAACCCAGGATCCGTTCAACAAGTATGTGAAGAATGCGAAAGTATGAGTCTGATGAGTGAAAATCCCCGGCCTAACCTAGACCTAACATGCGTTATCCTCAAAAATATTGATCGAAAGCTGGTTTAATCGTCTGTTTCAGTGTGGTACCACACTACTACGTGACCCAAACCGGAAAAAACCCAGGATCTGTTCAACAAGTATGTGAAGAACGCGAAAGTATGAGCCTGATGAGGGCAAATCCCAAACCTATCCCAGACCTAACTTGCGTTATCCTCAAAAATATTGATAGAAACCTGGTTTAATCGACTGTTTCAGTGTGGTACCACATTACTACCTGATCCAATCCAGAAATAGCCCAGGATCTAGCCATGAAATATGAGAAATATGCGAAAGTATGAGCCTGACGAGGGCAAATCCCAGACCTAACCCAGACCTAACATGCGTTATCCTCTAAAATATTTATCAAGACCAGGTTTAATTGATTGTTTCAGTGTGGTCCCACATTACTACGTGATCCAAACCAGAAAAAACCCAGGATCCGTTCAGCAAATATGTGAAGAATGCGAAAGTATGAGTGTGATGAATGAAAAACGCCGGCCTAACCTAGACCTAACATGCGTTATCCTCAAAAATATTGATCGAAAGCTGGTTTAATCGTCTGTTTCAGTGTGGTACCACATTACTATGTGATCCAAACCAGAAAATAACCCAGGATCTGTTCAACGAGTATGTGAAGTGTGCGAAAGTATGAGTCTGATGAGGGCAAATCCCAGACCTATCCCAGACCTAACATGCATTATCCTCTAAAATATTTATCAAGACCAGGTTTAATTGATTGTTTCAGTGTGGTCCCACATTACTACCTGACACAATCCAGAAACAGCCCAGGATCTAGCCATGAAGTATGAGAAATATGCGAAAGTATGAGCCTGATGAGGGCAAATCCTAGACCTAACCCAAACCTAACATGCGTTATCCTCTAAAATAGTGATCGAAACCAGGTTTAATTGACTGTTTCAGTGTGGTACCACATTACTACGTGATCCAGTCCAGAAATAGCCCAGGATCTAGCCATGAAGTATGAGAAACATGCGAAAGTATGAGCCTGACGAGGGCAAAGCCTAGACCTAACCCAGACCTAACATGCGTTATCCTCTAAAATATTTACCATGACCAGGTTTAATTGATTGTTTCAGTGTGGCCCCACATTACTACGTGATCCGAACCAGAAAAAACCCAGGATCCGTTCAACAAGTCTGTGAAGAATGCGAATGTATGAGTCTGATGAGTGAAAATCCCAGGCCTAGCCTAGACCTAACATGCGTTATCCTCAAAATTATTGATCGAAACCTGGTTTAATCGACTGTTTCAGTGTGGTACCACATTACTACGTGACCCAAACCAGAAAAAACCCAGAATCTGTTCAACAAGTATGTGAAAAACGCGTAAGTATGAGCCTGATGAGGGCAAATCCCAGACCAAACTTGCGTTATCCTCTAAAATATTGATGGAAACCAGGTTTAATTGACTGTTTCAGTGTTGCACTTCATTACTACGGGATGAAAACCAGTAAAAACCCAGGATCCGTTCAACAAGTATGTGAAGAATGCGAAAGTATGAGTGTGATGAGTGAAAAACCCCGGCCTAACCTAGACCTAACATGCGTTATCCTCAAATATATTGATCGAAACCTGGTTTAATTGACTGTTTCAGTGTTGCACTTCATTACTACGTGATCCAAACCAGTAAAAACCCAGGATCCGTTCAACAAGTATGTGCAGAATGCGAAAGTATGAGTGTGATGTGTGAAAAACCTCGGCCTAACCTAGACCTAACATGCGTTGTCCTCTAAAATATTGATCGAAACCAGGTTTAATTGACTGTTTTAGTGTGGTGCCACTTTACTACGTGATCCAAAGCAGAAAAAACCCTCGATCAGGTCAACATGCATGTTAAAACTGCAAAAGTATGAGCCTGATGAGGGCGAATCCCAGACCTATCTCAGACCTAACATGCGTTATCCTCAGAAATATTAATCGAAACCAGGCTTAATCGACTGTTTCAGTGTGGTACCACATTACTACGTGATCCAAACCAGAAAAAAACCCAGGACCTTGTCAAGGAGTATGTGAAGTGTGCGAAAGTATGAGTCTGATGAGGGCTAATCCCAGACCTATCCCAGACCTAACTTTTTTTTTTTTTTTTTTTTTTTTTTTTTGTCGTGGGGAAAATCTTCGAAAGACTCCCTCCCACCTCCTTGGGGAGAGGTGGGAGGGGTGTGTGGGATTCCCCGTGCCCGTACAACGACAGGCGCGGGACCTACCCACTAAAAACCCCACGGTGACCCTTCGGCACGCTTTGGGAGGATACCGGGAATCGCTCGAAGCATTCTTCTGGTATCCTCCCCGTGCCCGCGCTTTCGCGCCCATCCCCCGGGGGGACAATCGGTCCCCCCTGTAGACACGCTGCCTCATAGCGGCGGGACGGGGCCACTCCATCCCGCCGCTATCCGTCCCGGGGCCGCGTTTAGTGGCGGCTGCGAGCGCCAACTCGCAACCGCCCGCGACCCCGTTTCCACCCCTCGGCGGCCGGGCGTTCATGGCCGCACCAGACCGCCGAGGGTGCCTCCCCTTGCGTCGGACCGGTAGGGGGAGGCACTCCTACCCCCAACCGGTCCGACCCGGCGCCGCCTGGCGGGAGGAGGGTCCCCTCAGGACCCCCCTCCCAATCCCAGACCTAACTTGCGTTATCCTCTAAAATAGTGATCGAAACCAGGTTTAAGTGACTGTTTTAGTTGTGGTACCACTTTACTACGTGATCCAAAGCAGAAAAAACACTCGATCAGGTCAACATGCATGTTAAAACTGCGAAAGTATGAGCCTGATGAGGGCAAATCCAAGACCTAACCCAAACCTAACATGAGTTATTCTCTAAAATATTTATCAAGACCAGGTTTAATTGAAAGTTTCAGTGTGGTACCACATTACTACGTGAACCAAACCAGAAAAAACCCTGTATCTGTTCAACAAGTATGTGAAGAATGCGAAAGTATGAGTCTGGGGAGTGAAAATCCCAGGGCTAACCTAGACCTAACAAGCGTTATCCTCTAAAATATTGATCCAAACCAGGTTTAATTGACTGTTTCAGTGTGGTACCACTTTACTGCGTGATCCAAAGCAGAAAAAACCCTCGATCAGGTCAACATGTATGTTAAAACTGCGAAAGTATGACCCTGATGTGGGCAAATCCCAGGCCTAACCTAGACCTAACATGCGTTGTCCTCTAAAATATTGATGGAAACCAGGTTTAATTGACTGTTTCAGTGTTGCACTTCATTACTACGTGATCCAAACCAGTAAAAACCCAGGATCCGTTCAACAAGTATGTGAAGAATGCGAATGTATGAGTGTGATGAGTGAAAAACCCCGGCCTAACCTAGACCTAACATGCGTTATCCTCAAATATATTGATCGAAACCTGGTTTAATCGTCTGTTTCAGTGTGTTACCACATTACTATGTGATCCAAACCAGAAAATAACCCAGGATCTGTTCAACGAGTATGTGAAGTGTGCGAAAGTATGAGTCTGATGAGGGCAAATCCCAGACCTACCCGAGACCTAACATGCATTATCCTCTAAAATATTTATCAAGACCAGGTTTAATTGATTGTTTCAGTGTGGTCCCACATTACTACGTGATACAATCCAGAAACAGCCCAGGATCTAGCCATGAAGTATGAGAAATATGCGAAAGTATGAGCCTGACGAGGGCAAATCCTAGACCTAACCCAGACCAAACATGCGTTATCCTCATAAATATTGATCGAAACCAGGTTTAATCGACTGTTTCAGTGTGGTACCACATTACTACGTGATCCAAACCAGTAAAAACCCAGGATCCGTTCAACAAGTATGTGGAGAATACGAAAGTATGAGTCTGATGAGTGAAAATCCTCGGCCTAACCTAGACCTAACATGCGTTGTCCTCTAAAATATTGATGGAAACCAGGTTTAATTGACTGTTTCAGTGTTGCACTTCATTACTACGTGATCAAAACCAGTAAAAACCCAGGATCCGTTCAACAACTGTGTGAAGAATGCGAAAGTATGAGTGTGATGAGTGAAAAACCCCGGCCTAACCCAGACCTAACATGCGTTATCCTCAAATATATTGATCGAAACCTGGTTTAATTGACTGTTTCAGTGTTGCACTTCATTACTACGTGATCGAAACCAGTAAAAACCCAGGATCCGTTCAACAAAAATGTGAAGAATGCGAAAGTATGAGTCTGATGAGTGAAAATCCCAGACCTATCGTCAGACCTAACATGCGTTATCCTCTAAAATATTTATCTAGACCAGGTTTAATTGAATGTTTCAGTGTGGTACCACATAACTAAGTGAACCAAACCAGAACAAACCCTGCCACTGTTCAACAAGTATGTGAAGAATGCGAAAGTATGAGTGTGATGAGTGAAAAACGCCGGCCTAACCTAGACCTAACATGCGTTATCCTCAAAAATATTCATCGAAAGCTGGTTTAATCGTCTGTTTCAGTGTGGTACCACATTACTATGTGAGCCAAACCAGAAAATAAACCAGGATCTGTTCAACGAGTATGTGATGTGTGCGAAAGTATGAGTCTGATGAGGGCAAATCCCAGACCTACCCCAGACCTAGCATGCATTATCCTCTAAAATATTTATCAAGACCAGGTTTAGTTGATTGTTTCAGTGTGGTCCCACATTACTACGTGACACAATCCAGAAACAGCCCAGGATCTAGCCATGAAGTATGAGAAATATGCGAAAGTATGAGCCTGATCAGGGCAAATCCTAGACCTAACCCAAACCTTACATGCGCTATCCTCTAAAATATTTATCAAGACCAGGTTTAATTGAATGTTTCAGTGTGGTACCACATTACTACGTGAACCAAACCAGTAAAAACCCAGGATCCGTTCAACAAGTATGTGGAGAATGCGAAAGTATGAGTTTGATGAGTGAAAATCCTCGGCCTAACCTAGACCTAACATGCGTTATCCTCAAAAATATTGATCGAAACCAGGTTTAATCGACTCTTTCAGTGTGGTACCACATTACTACGTGATCCAAACCAGTAAAAACCCAGGATCCGTTCAACAAGTATGTGGAGAATGCGAAAGTATGAGTCTGATGAGTGAAAATCCTCGGCCTAACCTATACCTAACATGCGTTATCCTCAAAAATATTGACCGAAACCAGGTTTAATCGACTGTTTCAGTGTGGTACCACATTACTACTCGATCCAAACCAGAAAAAAACCCAGAACCTGTTCAACAAGTATTTGAAGTATGCGAAAGAATGAGTCTGATGAGGGCAAATCCCAGGCCTAAACTAGACCTAACATGCGTTATCCTCTAAAATATTGATCAAAACCTAGTTTAATCGACTGTTTCAGTGTGGTACCACATTACTATGTGATCCAAACCAGAAAATAACCCAGGATCTGTTCAACGAGTATGTGAAGTGTGCGAAAGAATGAGTATGATGAGGGCAAATCCCAGACCTATCCCAGACCTAACATGCGTTATCCTCTAAAATATTTATCAAGACCAGGATTAATTGATTGTTTCAGTGTGGTCCCACATTACTACGTGATCCAAACCAGAAAAAACCCAGGATCCGTTCAACAAGTATGTGAAGAATGCGAAAGTATGAGTCTGATGAGTGAAAGTCCCAGGCCTAACCTAGACCTAACATGCGTTATCCTCAAAAATATTGATCGAAACCTGGTTTAATCGACTGTTTCAGTGTGGTACCACAATTCTACCGGACCCAAACCAGAAAGACCCAGGATCTGTTCAACAAGTATGTGAAGAATGCGAAAGTATGAGTCTGATGAGGGCAAATCCCAGACCTATCCCAGACCTAACATGCATTATCCTCTAAGATATTTATCAAGACCAGGTTTAATTGATTGTTTCAGTGTGGTCCCACATTACTACGTGACACAATCCAGAAACAGCTCAGGATCTAGCCATGAAGTATGAGAAATATGCGAAAGTATGAGCCTGATGAGGGCAAATCCTAGACCTAACCCAAACCTAACGTGCGTTATCCTCTAAAATATTTGTCAAGACCAGGTTTAATTGAATGTTTCAGTGTGGTACCACATTACTACGTGATCCAAACCAGTAAAAACCCAGGATCCGTTCAACAAGTACGTGGAGAATGCGAAAGTATGAGTTTGATAAGTGAAAATCGTCGGCCTAACCTAGACCTAACATGCGTTATCCTCAAAAATATTGATCGAAACCAGGTTTAATCGACTGTTTCAGTGTGGTACCACATTACTACGTGATCCAAACCAGTAAAAACCCAGGATCCGTTCAACAAGTATGTGGAGAATACGAAAGTATGAGTCTGATGAGTGAAAATCCTCGGCCTAACCTAGACCTAACATGCGTTGTCCTCTAAAATATTGATGGAAACCAGGTTTAATTGACTGTTTCAGTGTTGCACTTCATTACTACGTGATCAAAACCAGTAAAAACCCAGGATCCGTTCAACAACTGTGTGAAGAATGCGAAAGTATGAGTGTGATGAGTGAAAAACCCCGGCCTAACCCAGACCTAACATGCGTTATCCTCAAATATATTGATCGAAACCTGGTTTAATTGACTGTTTCAGTGTTGCACTTCATTACTACGTGATCGAAACCAGTAAAAACCCAGGATCCGTTCAACAAAAATGTGAAGAATGCGAAAGTATGAGTCTGATGAGTGAAAATCCCAGACCTATCGTCAGACCTAACATGCGTTATCCTCTAAAATATTTATCTAGACCAGGTTTAATTGAATGTTTCAGTGTGGTACCACATAACTAAGTGAACCAAACCAGAACAAACCCTGCCACTGTTCAACAAGTATGTGAAGAATGCGAAAGTATGAGTGTGATGAGTGAAAAACGCCGGCCTAACCTAGACCTAACATGCGTTATCCTCAAAAATATTCATCGAAAGCTGGTTTAATCGTCTGTTTCAGTGTGGTACCACATTACTATGTGAGCCAAACCAGAAAATAAACCAGGATCTGTTCAACGAGTATGTGATGTGTGCGAAAGTATGAGACTGATGAGGGCAAATCCCAGACCTACCCCAGACCTAGCATGCATTATCCTCTAAAATATTTATCAAGACCAGGTTTAGTTGATTGTTTCAGTGTGGTCCCACATTACTACGTGACACAATCCAGAAACAGCCCAGGATCTAGCCATGAAGTATGAGAAATATGCGAAAGTATGAGCCTGATCAGGGCAAATCCTAGACCTAACCCAAACCTTACATGCGCTATCCTCTAAAATATTTATCAAGACCAGGTTTAATTGAATGTTTCAGTGTGGTACCACATTACTACGTGAACCAAACCAGTAAAAACCCAGGATCCGTTCAACAAGTATGTGGAGAATGCGAAAGTATGAGTTTGATGAGTGAAAATCCTCGGCCTAACCTAGACCTAACATGCGTTATCCTCAAAAATATTGATCGAAACCAGGTTTAATCGACTCTTTCAGTGTGGTACCACATTACTACGTGATCCAAACCAGTAAAAACCCAGGATCCGTTCAACAAGTATGTGGGGAATGCGAAAGTATGAGTCTGATGAGTGAAAATCCTCGGCCTAACCTATACCTAACATGCGTTATCCTCAAAAATATTGACCGAAACCAGGTTTAATCGACTGTTTCAGTGTGGTACCACATTACTACTCGATCCAAACCAGAAAAAAACCCAGAACCTGTTCAACAAGTATTTGAAGTATGCGAAAGAATGAGTCTGATGAGGGCAAATCCCAGGCCTAAACTAGACCTAACATGCGTTATCCTCAAAAATATTGATCCAAACCAGGTTTAATGGACTGTTTCAGTGTGGTACCACACTACTACGTGATCCAAACCCGAAAAAACCCAGGATCTGTTCAACAAGTATGTGAAGAATGCGAAAGTATGAGTCTGAAGAGTGAAAATCCCAGGGCTAACCTAGACCTAACATGCGTTATCCTCTAAAATATTGATCGATACCAGGTTTAATGGACTGTTTCAGTGTGGCACCACATTACTACGTGATCCAAACCAGAAAAAACCCAGGATCAGTTCAACAAGTATGTGAAGAATGCGAAAGTATGAGTCTGATGAGTGAAAATCCCAGGGCTAACCTAGACCTAACATGCGTTATCCTCTAAAATATTGATCCAAACCAGGTTTAATGGACTGTTTCAGTGTGGTACCACACTACTACGTGATACAAACCAGAAAAAACCCAGGATCTGTTCAACAAGTATGTGAAAAACGCGAAAGTATGAGCCTGATGAGGGCAAATCCCAGACTTATCCCAGACCTAGCTTGCGTTGTTCTCTAAGATATTGACGGAAACCAGGTTTAATTGACTGTTTCAGTGTTGTACTTCATTACTACGTGATGCAATCCAGAAAAAGCCCAGGATCTAGCCACCAAGTATGAGAAATATGCGAAAGAATGAGCCTGACGGGAGCAAATCCCAGACCTAACCCAGACCTAACATGCGTTATCCTCTAAAATATTGATCCAAACCAGGTTTAATGGACTGTTTCAGTGTGGTACCACACTACTACGTGATACAAACCAGAAAAAACCCAGGATCTGTTCAACAAGTATGTGAAAAACGCGAAAGTATGAGCCTGATGAGGGCAAATCCCAGACTTATCCCAGACCTAGCTTGCGTTGTTCTCTAAGATATTGACGGAAACCAGGTTTAATTGACTGTTTCAGTGTTGTACTTCATTACTACGTGATGCAATCCAGAAAAAGCCCAGGATCTAGCCACCAAGTATGAGAAATATGCGAAAGAATTAGCCTGACGAGAGCAAATCCCAGACCTAACCTAGACCTAACATGAATTATTCTCTAAAATATTGATCGAAACCAGGTTTAATTGACTGTTTCAGTGTGGTCCCACATTACTACGTGATCCGAACCAGAAAAAACCCAGGATCCGTTAAACAAGTATGTGAAGAATGCGAAAGTATGAGCCTGATGAGTGAAAATCCCAGGCCTAACCTAGACCTAACTTGCGTTGTCCTCTAAGATATTGATGGAAACCAGGTTTAATTGACTGTTTCAGTGTGGTACCACACTACTTCGTGATCCAAACCAGAAAAAACCCGGGACCTGTTCAACAAGTATGTGAAAAACGCGAAAGTATGAGCCTGAAGAGGGCAAATCCCAGACCTATCCCAGACCTAACTTGCGTTATCCTCTAAAATATTGATCGAAACCTGGTTTAATCGACTGTTTCAGTGTGGTACCACATTACTACATGATCCAAACCAGAAAAAACCCAGGATCCGTTCAACAAGTATGTGAAGAATGCGAAAGTATGAGCCTGATGAGTGAAAATCCCAGGCCAAACCTAGACCTAACTTGCGTTGTCCTCTAAGATATTAATGGAAACCAGGTTTAATGGACTGTTTCAGTGTGGCACCACATTACTACGTGATCCAAACCAGAAAAAACCCAGGATCAGTTCAACAAGTATGTGAAGAATGCGAAAGTATGAGTCTGATGAGTGAAAATCCCAGGGCTAACCTAGACCTAACATGCGTTATCCTGTATAATATTGATCGAAACCAGGTTTAATCGACTGCTTCAGTGTGGTATCACACTACTACGTGACCCAAACCAGAAAAAACCCAGGATCCGTTCAACAAGTATATGAAAAATGCGAAAGTATGAGTCCGATCAGTGAAATTCTCAGGCCTTACCTAGACCAGCATGCGTTGTCCTCTAAAATATTGATGGAAACCAGGTTTCATTGTCTGTTTCAGTGTGGTGCTACATTACTACGTGATGCAATCCAGAAAAAGCCCAGGATCTAGCCATCAAGTATGAGAAATATGCGAAAGAATGAGCCTGATGAGAGCAAATCCCAGACCTAACCTAGACCTAACATGCTTTATCCTCTAAAATATTGATGGAAACCAGGTTTCATTGACTGTTTCAGTGTGGTACCACACTACTTCGTGATCCAAACCAGAAAAAACCTAGGATCTGTTCAACAAGTATGTGAAAAACGCGAAACTGTGAGCCTGATGAGGGCAAATCTTAGACCTAACCCAGACCTAAGATGCGTTACCCTCTAAAATATTTATCCAGACCAGGTTTCATTGAATGTTTCAGTGTGGTACCACTTTACTACGTGATCCAATCCAGAAAATAACCCAGGATCTGTTCAAGGAGTATGTGAAGTGTTGCGAAAGTATGAGTCTGATGAGGTCAAATCCCAGTCCTATCCCAGACCTAACTTGCGTTATCCTCTAAAATATTGATCGAAACCAGGTTTAATCGACTGTTTCAGTGTGGTCCCACATTACTACGTGATCCAAACCAGAAAGAAGCCAGGATCTGTTCAACATGTATGAGAAATATGCGAATGAATCAGCCTGATGAGAGCAAATCCCAGATCTAACATAGACCTAACATGAATTATTCTCTAAAATATTGATCGAAACCAGGTTTAACTGACTGTTTCAGTGTGGTCCCACATTACTACGTGATCCAAACCAGAAATAACCCAGGATCCGTTCAACAAGTATGTGAAGAATACGAAAGTATGAGTCTGATGAGTGAAAATCCCAGGCCTAACCTAGATCTATCATGCGTTATCCTCTAAAATATTGATCCAAACCAGGTTTAATGGACTGTTTCAGCGTGGTACCACACTACTACGTGATCCAAACCAGAAAAAACCCAGGATCTGTTCAACAAGTATGTGAAAAACGCGAAAGTATGAGCCTGATGAGGTCAAATCCCAGACCTATCCCAGACCTAACTTGCGTTATCCTCTAAAATATTGATCGAAACCAGCTTTAATCGACTGTTTCAGTGTGGTACCACATTACTACGTGATCCAAACCAGAAAAAACCCAGGATCCGTTCAACAAGTATGTGAAGACTGCGAAAGTATGAGCCTGATGAGGGCAAATCCAAGACCTATCCCAGACCTAACTTGCGTTGTCCTCTAAGATATAGATGGAAACCAGGTTTAATTGACTGTTTCAGTGTTGTACTTCATTACTACGTGATGCAATCCAGAAAAAGCCCAGGATCTAGCCATGAAGTATGAGAAATATGCGTAAGTATGAGCCTGATGAGGGCAAGTCCTAGACCAAACCCAGACCTAACATGCGTTAGCCTTTAAAATATTTATCAAGACCAGGTTTAATTGAAAGTTTCAGTGTGGTACCACATTACTACGTGATGCAATCCAGAAAAAGCCCAGGATCTAGCCATCAAGTTTGAGAAATATGCGAAAGAAAGTGCCTGATGAGAGCAAATCCCAGACCTAACCTAGACCTTACATGAATTATTCTCCAAAATATTGATCGAAACCAGGTTTAATTGACTGTTTCAGTGTGGTCCCACATTACTACGTGATCCAAACCAGAAATAACCCAGGATCCGTTCAACAAGTATGTGAAGAATGCGAAAGTATGAGTCTGATGAGTGAAAATCCCAGGCCTAACCTAGACCTAACATGCGTTATCTTCTAAAATATTGATCCAAACCAGGTTTAATGGACTGTTTCCGCGTGGTACCACAATACTACGTGATCCAAACCAGAAAAAACCCGGGATCTGTTCAACAAGTATGTGTAAAACGCGAAAGTATGAGCCTGATGAGGGAAAATCCCGGACATATCCCAGACCTAACTTGCGTTGTCCTCTAAGATATTGATCGAAACCAGGTTTAATCGACTGTTTTAGTCTGGCACCACACTACTACGTGATCCAATCCAGAAATAACCCAGGGTCCGTTCAACAAGTATGTGAAGATTGCGAAAGTATGAGTCTGATGAGTGAAAATCCCAGACCTAACCTAGACCTAACATGCGTTATCCTCTAAAATATTGATCCAAACCAGGTATAATGGACTGTTTCAGTGTGGTACCACAATACTACGTGATCCAAACCAGAAAAAACCAAGGATCTGTTCAACAAGTTTCTGAAAAACGCGACAGTATGAGCCTGATGAGGGCAAATCCAAGACCTATCCCAGACCTAACTTGCGTTGTCCTCTAAGATATTGATGGAAACCAGGTTTAATTGAATGTTTCAGTGTGGTACCACATTACTACGTGATGCAATCTAGAAAAAGCCCAGGATCTAGCCATCAAGTTTGAGAAATATGCGAAAGAATGAGCCTGATGAGGGCAAATCCTAGGCCTAACCCAGACCTAACTTGCGTTATCCTCTAAAATATTGATCGAAACCAGGTTTAATTGACTGTTTCAGTGTGGTACCACATTACTACGTGATCCAATCCAGAAATAGCCCAGGATCTAGCCATGAAGTATGAGAAATATGCGAAAGAATGAGCCTGATGAGAGCAAATCCCAGACCTAACCTAGACCTAACATGCGTTATCCTCTAAAATATTGAGCGAAACCAGGTTTAATGGACTGTTTCAGTGTGGTACCACACTACTTCGTGATCCAAACCAGAAAAAACCCAGGATCTGTTCATCAAGTATGTGAAAAACGCTAAACTGTGTGCCTGATGAGGGCAAATCTTAGACCTAACCCAGACCTAAGATGCGTTAAACTCTAAAATATTTATCCAGACCAGGTTTAATTGAATGTTTCAGTGTGGTACCACGTTACTACGTGATCCAAACTAGAAAAAACCCAGGATCCGTTCAACAAGTATGTGAAGAATGCGATAGTATGAGTCTGATGAGTGAAAATCCCAGGCCTAACCTAGACCTAACATGCGTTATCCTCTAAAATATTGATCGAAACCTGGTTTAATCGACTGTTTCAGTGTGGTACCACATTACTACGTGATCCAAACCAGAAAAAACCCAGGATCCGTTCAACAAGTATGTGAAGAATGCGAAGGTATGAGTGTGATGAGGTCAAATCCCAGACCATTCCCAGACTTAACTTGCGTTATCCTCTAAAATATTGATCGAAACCAGGTTTAACCGACTGTTTCAGTGTGGTACCACATTACTACGTGATCCAAACCAGAAAAAACCCAGGACCTAGCCATCAAGTATGAGAAATATGCGAAAGAATGAGCCTGATGGGAGCAAATCCCAGACCTAACCTAGACCTTACATGAATTATTCTCTAAAATATTGATCGGAACCAGGTTTAATCGACTGTTTCAATGTGGTACCACATTACTATGTGATCCATTCCAGAAAATAACCCAGGATCTGTTCAACGAGTATGTGAAGTGTGCGAAAGTATGAGTCTGATGAGGTCAAATCCCAGACCATTCCCAGACTTAACTTGCGTTATCCTCCAAAATATTGATCCTAACCAGGTTTAATCGACTGTTTCAGTGTGGTACCACATTACTACGTGATCCAAACCAGAAAAAACCCAGGATCTAGCCATCAAGTATGAGAAATATGCGAAAGAATGAGCCTGATGAGAGCAAATCCCAGACCCAACCAAGACCTTACATGCGTTATCCTCTAAAATATTGAGCGAAACCAGGTTTAATGGACTGTTTCAGTGTGGTACCACACTACTTCGTGATCCAAACCAGAAAAAACCCAGGATCTGTTCAACAAGTATGTGAAAAACGCTAAACTGTGAGCCTGATGAGGGCAAATCTTAGACCTAACCCAGACCTAAGATGCGTTATCCTATAAAATATTTATCCAGACCAGGTTTCATTGAATGTTTCAGAGTGGTACCACTTTACTACGTGATCCAATCCAGGTATAGCCCAGGATCTAGCCATGAAGTATGAGAAATATGCGAAAGTAAGAGCCTGATGAGGGCAAATCCTAGACCTAACCCGGACCTAACATGCGTCATCCTCTAAAATATTTATCAAGACCAGGTTTAATTGATTGTTTCAGTGTGGTCCCACATTACTACGTGATCCAAACCAGAAATAACCCAGGATCCGTTCAACAAGTAAGTGAAGAATGCGAAGGTATGAGTCTGATGAGTGAAAATCCCAGGCCTAACCTAGACCTAACATGCGTTATCCTCTAAAATATTGAGCGAAACCAGGTTTAATGGACTGTTTCAGCGTGGTACCACACTACTACGTGATCCAATCCAGAAAAAACCCAGGATCTGTTCAACAAGTATGTGAAAAACCCGAAAGTATGAGCCTGATGAGGGCAAATCTTAGACCTAACCCAGACCTAAGATGCGTTATCCTATAAAATATTTATCCAGACCAGGTTTCATTGAATGTTTCAGAGTGGTACCACTTTACTACGTGATCCAATCCAGATATAGCCCAGGATCTAGCCATGAAGTATGAGAAATATGCGAAAGTAAGAGCCTGATGAGGGCAAATCCTAGACCTAACCCGGACCTAACATGCGTTATCCTCTAAAATATTTATCAAGACCAGGTTTAATCGACTGTTTCAGTGTGGTACCACATTACTACGTGATCCAAACTAGAAAAAACCCAGGATCCGTTCAACAAGTATGTGAGGAATGCGAAAGTATGAGTCTGATCAGTGAAAATCTCAGGCCTTACCTAGACCTAACTTGCGTTGTCCTCTAAAATATTGATGGAAACCAGGTTTCATTGGCTGTTTCAGTGTGGTACTACATTACTATGTGATCCAAACCAGAAAATAACCCAGGATCTGTTCAAGGAGTATGTGAAGTGTGCGAAAGTACGAGTCTCATGAGGTCAAATCCCAGACTTATCCCAGACCTAACTTTTTTTTTTTTTTTTTTTTTTTTTTTGTCGTGGGGAAAATCTTCGAAAGACTCCCTCCCACCTCCTTGGGGAGAGGTGGGAGGGGTGTGTGGGATTCCCCGCGCCCGTTCAACGACAGGCGCGGGACCTACCCACTAAAAACCCCACGGTGACCCTTCGGCACGCTTTGGGAGGATACCGGGAATCGCCCGAAGCATTCTTCCGGTATCCTCCCCGTGCCCGCGCTTTCGCGCCCATCCCCCGGGGGGACAATCGGTCCCCCCAGTAGACACACTGCCTCATAGCGGCGGGACGGGGCCACTCCATCCCGCCGCTATCCGTCCCGGGGCCGCGTTTAGTGGCGGCTGCGAGCCCCAACTCGCAACCGCCCGCGACCCCGTTTCCACCCCTCGGCGGCCGGGCGTTCATGGCCGCACCAGACCGCCGAGGGTGCCTCCCCTTGCGTCGGACCGGTAGGGGGAGGCACTCCTACCCCCGTAACCGGTCCGACCCGGCGCCGCCTGGCGGGAGGAGGGTCCCCTCAGGACCCCCCTCCCAGCCTAGGTCATCCGCCACGCCGAGGCGGCCGCCCGCGACGCCTCGCGACCGGGCGACGACCTCGGGCCACCGCACGAGCGCGAGCTTCAGCGCGCCCCCTCCCCGCGGCCTCCTTCTGCAACATTACGTTCTCGCAGAAGGAGGCCACGGCCCTCCACTTCTCCTCGCTGCCGAGCATGGCGCGCACCACGCCCGGCAGCGAGACATCCCGCCCGACGACGCCGACCAGGACACGGCGCTCCCCCTCCCACGCGGGGCATACCTCCAGGGTATGATCCGCCGTGTCCTGCTCAGCGTCGCAGTGGCAGCAACGCGCCGTCGGCTCCTTCCCTATCCGGCACAGGTATCTTCCGAAGCTGCCATGCCCGGAAAACACCTGTGCCAGCCGGTAGGTGAGGCTGCCATGGCCTCTGTCCAGCCACTCCTTCAGGAGTGGCCGAACAGCCCCGACAGTCCGGTGCCCCGCGGTTGGCAGAGCCAGCCGCTCCTGCCACGCGAGCAACACGGATTGCCGGGCCTGGCGCTTCAAATCGCCCCAAGCAGGTTCCTGCCCGCCCGGGACCGCCCCCACCCCCGCGCGACGGTCGACGCGGTGCCGGTACATCACCGCGTGCGACCGCGCGAGCAGGTCCATGGGCGGCATCCCCGCTAGAACCGTCGCCGCCTCATGTGACATGGTCCGATACCCGCGGACGACCCTGAGCGCCATGCGCCTCTGCACCCGACGCAGCATAGTCATGCTGCGGCGGGAGGCAGCCAGGTCGTCCGCCCAGACGGGGGCCCCGTATAGGGCCACCGACTGGACCATTGCCACATAGAGGCGACGAACTCGGCCCGCCGGGCCCCCCAGGTTGGGCAGGATCCGGCCCAGAGCCGCAACCATCCTTTCCAACCGGGGGACCAGGCAGCGGAAATGCTTCTCGAAACGCCAGTGGCTATCGAGGATCAGCCCCAGATACCTGATCTGGGGCTTCACCTCGATGTCAGCCCCACCCACCCGAATCAGAGGGGGTGGCGGATCCTGCCGAGGTGAATGAAACGCAATCACCTCGGTCTTATGGACCGCCACCGTCATCCCCATCCCCCTGATCCGGTCGACGACGCGTTGCGACCCCTCCTCCGCGCGACGCATGGCCCTCCCCCAGTGCGCCCCGACGGCCAGCACCAGTGTGTCATCCGCATAACACACCGTGCTGACGCCGTCGGGGAGGCCGGCCCGCAACACCGAGTCGTACGCGATGTTCCACAGGAGTGGCCCGAGGACCGACCCCTGCGGAACACCGCAGTACACCTCCCTCCGCATATCACCATCCCGGCCCGGATACTCGATCCACCTGCCGCGGAGATAATCCCCGACGACCGCCCTGAGACAAGGGGGGACTCGATGATATTCGAGCCCTCTCCTTATCTCTTCCCAGGGGAGGGTGTTAAAGGCATTGGCAATATCCAAGGATATTGCCAATGCCACCCCTCCCCGGGAGACGGCCGCCTCCGAGAGGGCCCTCACACGACCTATCGCGTCGATAGTCGATCGGCCCCCCCGGAAACCGAACTGGCAGTCGGCCAGACCGGGATCACCCCGCGACAGGTGCCCGACGAGGCGGGCAGCAATCACACGCTCGAAGAGCTTGCCCACCTCGTCGAGGAGACAAATGGGCCGGTATGCGGAGGGAGACTCCGCGGGCCGACCCTCCTTCCGGAGGAGGACCATCCTCGCCACCTTCCAACTGGGGGGGAATCGCCCGTCCCTCAGGCAGCGGTCGAACAACCGCCTGAGGTCGGCCCCAAGGACGCCCTGGGTCAAGACCCAAACCCGGCCGGGCACACCATCCGGACCCGGGGCCGTGTTACGAACCCCGAGCCGTCTGATGGCCGCTGCCAGCTCCTCCTGCGTGACCCCCAGCTCGGCCGTCCACTCCACTGGGACAGCCGCCGCCGCCGGAGGACGCGGTCCCCTCTCCCCAATTGGGAAGAGTGTATTGACCACGTCCTCCAGCAGCCGGGGGTCAAGACCCTCGGTGACGGGGGGCGCCCACGGGCGGAGCTTATTCAGCACCACCTTATATGGGCGCCCCCATGGATCGTCATCAAGGGTCTGGAGGAGCTCCTTCCATGCCTGGGTCTTGGCCCGTTTGATGGCGACCTGCAGAGCAACCCGCGCCACGCGGTATGCTCCATACAGGTCATCAGCTGCCCTCGCTCGCGCCACGCCGTCGCCTGTACGTTGACGACGGCGCGCGCGGGTGTACTGGCGTCGGGCGCGGACAGTCGCGACTCGCAACTCCGCGATCGCGTCCGACCACCAGTACACCGCCCGGCGAGGAGAAGCCCGCCCGACCCGAGGCATCGCCGCGTCGCAAATACCCGCGACCAATGCTCCGAGCCGGGCGACCTCCTCCTCTATGCTCGGCAACTCGGCCGCTCCCTGCGGCCAAGTTGCAGCGAGGGCAGCTGCCATCAGGGCGTCCTTGTCCAGGCGCCGAAGCGCCCATCCCAGACCTAACTTTTTTTTTTTTTTTTTTTTTTTTTTTTTTTTTTTTTTTTTTTTTTTGTCGTGGGGAAAATCTTCGAAAGACTCCCTCCCACCTCCTTGGGGAGAGGTGGGAGGGGTGTGTGGGATTCCCCGCGCCCGTACAACGACAGGCGCGGGACCTACCCACTAAAAACCCCACGGTGACCCTTCGGCACGCTTTGGGAGGATACCGGGAATCGCTCGAAGCATTCTTCCGGTATCCTCCCCGTGCCCGCGCTTTCGCGCCCATCCCCTGGGGGGACAATCGGTCCCCCCAGTAGACACACTGCCTCATAGCGGCGGGACGGGGCCAATCCATCCCGCCGCTATCCGTCCCGGGGCCGCGTTTAGTGGCGGCTGCGAGCCCCAACTCGCAACCGCCCGCGACCCCGTTTCCACCCCTCGGCGGCCGGGCGTTCATGGCCGCACCAGACCGCCGAGGGTGCCTCCCCTTGCGTCGGACCGGTAGGGGGAGGCACTCCTACCCCCAACCGGTCCGACCCGGCGCCGCCTGGCGGGAGGAGGGTCCCCTCAGGACCACCCTCCCAATCCCAGACCTAACTTGCGTTATCCTCTAAAATAGTGATCGAAACCAGGTTTAATCGACTGTTTCAGTGTGGTACCACATTACTACGTGATCCAAACCAGAAAAAACCAAGGATCCGTTCAACAAGTATGTGAAGAATGCGAAAGTATGAGTCTGATGAGTGAGAATCCCAGGGCTAACATAGACCTAACATGCGTTATCCTCTAAAATATTGATCGAAACCAGGTTTAATCGACTGTTTCAGTGTGGTACCACATTACTACGTGATCCAAACCAGAAAAAACCCCGGGATCAGTTCAACAAGTATGTGAAGAATGCGAAAGTATGAGTCCGATGAGTGAGAATCCCAGGGCTAACATAGACCTAACATGCGCTGTACTCTAAAATATTGATGGAAACCAGGTTTCATTGACTGCTTCAGTGTGGTACCACATTACTACGTGATCCAAACCAGAAAAAACCCAGGATCCGTTCAACAAGTATGTGAAGAATGCGAAAGTATGAGTCTGATGAGTGAAAATCCCAGGCCTAACCTAGACCTAACATGCGCTGTACTCTAAAATATTGATGGAAACCAGGTTTCATTGACTGTTTCAGTGTGGTACCACAATACTACGTGATCCAAACCAGAAAAAACCCAGGATCAGTTCAACAAGTATGTGAAGAATGCGAAAGTATGAGTCTGATGAGTGAGAATCCCAGGGCTAACATAGACCTAACATGCGTTATCCTCTAAAATAGTGATCGAAACCAGGTTTAATCGACTGTTTCAGTGTGGTACCACATTACTACGTGATCCAAACCAGAAAAAACCAAGGATCCGTTCAACAAGTATGTGAAGAATGCGAAAGTATGAGTCTGATGAGTGAGAATCCCAGGGCTAACATAGACCTAACATGCGTTATCCTCTAAAATAGTGATCGAAACCAGGTTTAATCGACTGTTTCAGTGTGGTACCACATTACTACGTGATCCAAACCAGAAAAAACCAAGGATCCGTTCAACAAGTATGTGAAGAATGCGAAAGTATGAGTCTGATGAGTGAGAATCCCAGGGCTAACATAGACCTAACATGCGTTATCCTCTAAAATATTGATCGAAACCAGGTTTAATCGACTGTTTCAGTGTGGTACCACATTACTACGTGATCCAAACCAGAAAAAACCCCGGGATCAGTTCAACAAGTATGTGAAGAATGCGAAAGTATGAGTCTGATGAGTGTAATTCCCAGGGCTAACCTAGACCTAACATGCGTTGTCCTCTAAAATATTGATAGAAACCAGGTTTCTTTGACTGTTTCAGTGTGGTACTACATTACTACGTGATGCAATCCAGAAAAAGCCCAGGATCTAGCCATCAAGTATGAGAAATATGCGAAACAATGAGCCTGATGAGAGCAAATCCCTGACCTAACCTAGACCTAACATGCGCTATCCTCTAAAATATTGAGCGAAACCAGGTTTAATTGACTGTTTCAGCGTGGTACCACATTACTACGTGATACAATCCAGAAACAGCCCAGGATCTAGCCATGAAGTATGAGAAATATGCGAAAGAATGAGCCTGATGAGAGCAAATCCCTGACCTAACCTTGACCTAACATGAATTATTCTCTAAAATATTGATCGAAACCAGGTTTAATTGACCGTTTCAGTGTGGTACCACATTACTACGTGATCCAAACCAGAAAAAACCCAGGATCCGTTCAACAAGTTTGTGAAAAATGCGAAAGTATGAGTCCGATCAGTGAGAATCTCAGGCCTTACCTAGACCTAACATGCGATGTCCTCTAAAATATTGATGGAAGCCAGGTTTCATTGTCTGTTTCAGTGTGGTACTACACTACTACGTGATGCAATCCAGAAAAAGCCCAGGATCTAGCCATCAAGTATGAGAAATATGCGAAAGAATGAGCCTGATGAGAGCAAATCCCAGACCTAACCTAGACCTAACATGCGTTATCCTCTAAAATATTGAGCGAAACCAGGTTTAATGAACTGTTTCAGTGTGGTACCACACTACTTCGTGATCCAAACCAGAAAAAACCCAGGATCTGTTCAACAAGTACGTGAAAAACGCGAAACTGTGAGCCTGATGAGGGCAAATCTTAGACCTATCCCAGACCTAACTTGCGTTATCCTCTAAAATATCGATCGAATCCAGGTTTAATTGACTGTCTCAGCGTGGTACCACATTACTACGTGATACAATCCAGAAACAGCCCAGCATCTAGCCATGAAGTATGAGAAATATGCGAAAGAATGAGCCTGATGAGAGTAAATACCAGACCTAACCCTGACCTAACATGAATTATTCTCTAAAATATTGATCGAAACCAGGTTTAATTGACTGTTTCAGTGTGGTCCCACATTACTACGTGATCCAAACCAGAAAAAACCCAGGATCCGTTCAACAAGTATGTGAAGAATGCGAAAGTATGAGTCTGATGAGGTCAAATCCCAGACCTATCCCAGACCTAACTTGCGTTATCCTCTAAAATATTGATCGAAACCAGGTTCAATTGACCGTTTCGGTGTGGTACCACATTACTACGTGATCCAAACCAGAAAAAACCCAGGATCCGTTCAACAAGTATGTGAAGAATGCGAAAGTATGAGTCTGATGAGTGAAAATCCCAGGCCTAACCTAGACCTAACATGCGTTAGCCTCAAAAATATTGATCGAAACCTGGTTTAATCGACTGTTTCAGTGTGGTACCACATTACTATGTGATCCAAACTAGAAAATAACCCAGGATCTGTTCAACGAGTATGTGAAGGGTGCGAAAGTATGAGTCTGATGAGGTCAAATCCCAGACCTATCCCAGACCTAACTTGCGTTATCCTCTAAAATATTGATCGAAACCAGGTTTAGTGGGCTGTTTCAGTGTGGTACTACACTACTACGTGATGCAATCCAGAAAAAGCCCAGGATCTAGCCATCAAGTATGAGAAATATGCGAAAGAATGAGCCTGATGAGAGCAAAACCCAGACCTAACCTAGACCTAACATGCGTTATCCTCTAAAATATTGAGCGAAACCAGGTTTAATGGACTGTTTCAGCGTGGTACCACACTACTACTTGATCCAAACCAGAAAAAACCCAGGATCTGTTCAACAAGTATTTGAAAAACGCGAAAGTATGAGCCTGATGAGGGCAAATCCCAGATATATCCCAGACCTAACTTGCGTTGTCCTCTAAGATATTGATCGAAACCAGGTTTAATCGACTGTTTTAGTCTGGCACCACATTACTACGTGATCCAAACCAGAAAAAACCCAGGATCCGTTCAACAAGTATGTAAAGACTGCGAAAGTATGAGTCTGATGAGGTCAAATCCCAGACCTATCCCAGACCTAACTTGCCTTATCCTCTAAAATATTGATCGAAACTAGGTTTAATCGACTGTTTCAGTGTGGTACCACATTACTACGTGATCCAAACCAGAAAAAACCCAGGATCCGTTCAACAAGTATGTGAAGAATGCGAAAGTATGAGTCTGATGAGTGAAAATCCCAGGCCTAACCTAGACCTAACTTGCGTTATCCTCCAAAATATTGATCGAAACCAGGTTTAATTGACTGTTTCAGTGTGGTCCCACATTACTACGTGATCCAAACCAGAAATAACCCAGGATCCGTTCAACAAGTATGTAAAGACTGCGAAAGTATGAGTCTGATGAGTGAAAATCCCAGGCCTAACCTAGACCTAACATGCGTTATCCTCTAAAATATTGTTCCAAACCAGGTTTAATGGACTGTTTCAGCGTGGTACCACACTACTACGTGATCCAAACCAGAAAAAACCCAGGATCTGTTCAACAAGTATGTGAAAAACGCGAAAGTATGAGCCTGATGAGGGCAAATCCCAGGCATATCCCAGACCTAACTTGCGTTGTCCTCTAAGATATTGATCGAAACCAGGTTTAATCGACTGTTTTAGTCTGGCACCACATTACTACGTGATCCAAACCAGAAAAAACCCAGGATCCGTTCAACAAGTATGTAAAGACTGCGAAAGTATGAGTCTGATGAGTGAAAATCCCAGACCTAACCTAGACCTAACATGAATTATTCTCTAAAATATTGATCGAAACCAGGTTTAATTGACTGTTTCAGTGTGGTCCCACATTACTACGTGATCCAAACCAGAAAGAACCCAGGATCCGTTCAACAAGTATGTGAAGAATGCGAAAGTATGAGTCTGATGAGTGAAAATCCCAGGCCTAACCTAGACCTAACATGCTTTATCCTCTAAAATATTGATCCAAACCAGGTTTAATGGACTGTTTCAGTGTGGTACTACACTACTACGTGATGCAATCCAGAAAAAGCCCAGGATCTAGCCATGAAGTATGAGAAATATGCGAATGAATGAGCCTGATGAGAGCTAATCCCAGTCCTAACCTAGACCTAACATGCGTTATCCTCTAAAATATTGAGCGAAACCAGGTTTAATGGACTGTTTCAGTGTGGTACCACACTACTTCGTGATCCAAACCAGAAAAAACCCAGGATCTGTTCAAGAAGTATGTGAAAAACCCTAAACTGTGAGCCTGATGAGGGCGAATCGTAGACCTAACCCAGACCTAAGATGCGTTATCCTCTAAAATATTTATCCAGATCAGGTTTCATTAAATGTTTCAGTGTGGTATCACTTTACTACGTGATCCAATACAGAAATAGCCCAGGATCTAGCCATGAAGTATGAGAAATATGAGAAAGCAAGAGCCTGATGAGGGCAAATCCTAGACCTATCCCAGACCTAACTTGCGTTATCCTCCAAAATATTGATCGAAACCAAGTTTAATTGACTGTTTCAGCGTGGTACCACATTACTACGTGATACAATCCAGAAACAGCCCAGGATATGTTCAACATGTATGAGAAGTATGCGAAAGAAAGAGCCTGATGAGAGCAAATCCCAGACCTAACCTAGACCTAACATGAATTATTCTCTAAAATATTGATCGAAACCAGGTTTAATTGCCTGTTTCAGTGTGGTCCCACATTACTACGTGATCCAAACCAGAAAAAACCCAGGATCCGTTCAACAAGTACGTGAAGAATGCGAAAGTATGAGTCTCATGAGTGAAAATCCCAGGCCTAACCTAGACCTAAAACGCGTTATCCTCTAAAATATTGATCGAAACCTGGTTTAATCGACTGTTTCAGTGTGGTACCACATTACTATGTGATCCAAACCAGAAAATAACCCAGGATCTGTTCAAGGAGTATGTGAAGTGTGCGAAAGTATGAGTCTGATGAGGTCAAATCCCAGACATATCCCAGACCAAACTTGCGTTGTCCTCTAAGATATTGATGGAAACCAGGTTTAATTGACTGTTTCAGTGTTGTACTTCATTACTACGTGATGCAATCCAGAAAAAGCCCAGGATCTAGCCATCAAGTATGAGAAATATGCGAAAGAATGAGCCTGATGAGAGCAAATCCCAGAACTAACCTAGACCTAACATGAATTATTCTCAAAAATAATGATCGAAACCAGGTATAATTGACTGTTTCAGTGTGGTACCGCACTACTATGTGATCCAAACCAGAAAATAACCCAGGATCTGTTCAACGAGTATGTGAAGAATGCGAAAGTATGAGTCTGATGAGTGAAAATCGCAGGGCTAACCTAGACCTAACATGCGTTATCCCCTAAAATATTGATCCAAACCAGGTTTAATGGACTGTTTCAGTGTGGTACCACACTACTACGTGATCCAAACCATAAAAAACCCCGGATCTGTTCAACAAGTATGTGAAAAACGCGAAAGTATGAGCCTGATGAGGGCAAATCCCAGACATATCCCAGACCTAACTTGCGTTGTCCTCTAAGATATTGATGGAAACCAGGTTTAATTGACTGTTTCAGTGTTGTACTTCATTACTACGTGATGCAATCCAGAAAAAGCCCAGGATCTAGCCATCAAGTATGAGAAATATGCGAAAGAATGAGCCTGATGAGAGCAAATCCCAGACCTAACCTAGACCTAACATGAATTATTCTCTAAAATATTGATCGAAACCAGGTTTAATTGACTGTTTCAGTGTGGTACCGCACTACTATGTGATCCAAACCAGAAAATAACCCAGGATCTGTTCAACGAGTATGTGAAGTGTGCGAAAGTATGAGTCTGATGAGGTCAAATCCCAGACCAATCCCAGACTTAACTTGCGTTATCCTCTAAAATATTGATCGAAACCTGGTTTAATCGACTGTTTCAGTGTGGTACCACATTACTATGTGATCCAAACCAGAAAATAACCCAGGATCTGTTCAAGGAGTATGTGAAGTGTGCGAAAGTATGAGTCTGATGAGGTCAAATCCCAGACCTATCCCAGACCTAACTTGCGTTATCCTCTAAAATTTTGATCGAAACCAGGTTTAATCGACTGTTTCAGTGTGGTACCACATTACTACGTGATCCAAACCAGAAAAAACCCAGGATCCGTTCAACAAGTATGTGAAGAATGCGAAAGTATGA
The DNA here is from genome assembly GCF_051014445.1 of Colletes latitarsis. Taxonomy (NCBI): domain Eukaryota; kingdom Metazoa; phylum Arthropoda; class Insecta; order Hymenoptera; family Colletidae; genus Colletes; species Colletes latitarsis. The sequence goes on from NW_027488369.1 coordinate 16,204,339, forward strand.
GTCTGATGAGTGAAAATCCCAGTCCTAACCTAGACCTAACATGCGTTATCCTCTAAAATATTGATCCAAACCAGGTTTAATGGACTGTTTCAGTGTGGTACCACACTACGACGTGATCCAAACCAGAAAAAACCTAGGATCTAGCCATGAAGTATGAGAAATATGCGAAAGTATGAGCCTGATGAGGGCAAATCCTAGACTTAACCCAACCCTAACATGCGTTATCCTCTCAAATATTTATCAAGATCAGGTTTAATTGAATGTTTCAGTGTGGTACCTCATTACTACGTGAAACAAACCAGAAAAAACCCAGGATCCGTTCAACAAGTATGTGAAGAATGCGGAAGTATGAGTCTGATGAGTGATAATCCCAGGGCTAACCGAGACCTAACATGCGTTATCCTCTAAACTATTGATCGAAACCAGGTTTAATTGACTGTTTCAGCGTGGTACCACATTACTACGTGACACAGTCCAGAAACAGCCCAGGATCTAGCCATCAAGTATGAGAAATATGCGAAAGTATGAGCCTGATGAGGGCAAATCCTAGACTTGACCCAAACCTAACATGCGTTATCCTCTCAAATATTTATCAAGATCAGGTTTAATTGAATGTTTCAGTGTGGTACCACATTACTACGTGAACCAAACCAGAAAAAACCCAGGATCCGTTCAACAAGTATGTGAAGAATGCGAAAGTATGAGTCTGATGAGTGATAATCCCAGGGCTAACCTAGACCTAACATGCGTTATCCTCTAAAATATTGATCCAAACCAGGTTTAATGGACTGTTTCAGTGTGGTACCACTTTACTACGTGATGCAAAGCAGAAAAAACCCTCGATCAGGTCAACATGTATGCTAAAACTGCGAAAGAATGCCCCTGATGAGGACAAATCCCAGGCCTAACCTAGACCAAGCATGCGTTGTCCTCTAAAATATTGATGGAAACCAGGTTTAATTGACTGTGTCAGTGTTGTACTTCATTACTACGTGATGCAATCCAGAAAAAGCCCAGGATCTAGCCATCAAGTATGAGAAATATGCGAAAGAATGAGCCTCATGAGAGCAAATCCCAGACCTAACCTAGACCTAACATGAATTATTCTCTAAAATATTTATCAAAACCAGGTTTAATTGACTGTTTCAGTGTGGTACCACATTACTACGTGATCCAATCCAGAAATAGCCCAGGATCTAGCCATGAAGTATGAGAAATATGCGAAAGTATGTGCCTGATGAGGGCAAATCCTAGACCTAACCCAGACCTAACATGCGTTATCCTCTAAAATATTGATGGAAACCAGGTTTAATTGACTGTTTCAGTGTTGTACTTCATTACTACGTGATTCAATCCAGAGAAAGCCCAGGATCTATCCAACAAGTATGAGAAACATGCGAAAGTATGAGCCTGATGAGGGCAAATCGTAGACCTAACCCAGACCTAACATGCGTTATCCTCTAAAATATTGATGGAAACCAGGTTTAATGGACTGTTTCAGCGTGGTACCACATTACTACGTGATGCAATCCAGAAACAGCCCAGGATCTAGCCATCAAGTATGAGAAATATGCGAAAGTATGAGCCTGATGAGGGCAAATCCTAGACTTAACCCAAACCTAACATGCGTTATCCTCTCAAATATTTATCAAGATCAGGTTTAATTGAATGTTTCAGTGTGGTACCACATTACTACGTGAACCAAACCAGAAAAAACCCAGGATCCGTTCAACAAGTATGTGAAGAATGCGAAAGTATGAGTCTGATGAGTGATAATCCCAGGGCTAACCTAGACCTAACATGCGTTATCCTCTAAAATATTGATCCAAACCAGGTTTAATGGACTGTTTCAGTGTGGTACCACTTTACTACGTGATGCAAAGCAGAAAAAACCCTCGATCAGGTCAACATGTATGTTAAAACTGCGAAAGAATGCCCCTGATGAGGGCAAATCCTAGGCCTAACCAAGACCAAACATGCGTTGTCCTCTAAAATATTGATGGAAACCAGGTTTAATTGACTGTTTCAGTGTTGTACTTCATTACTACGTGATGCAATCCAGAAAAAGCCCAGGATCTAGCCATCAAGTATGAGAAATATGCGAAAGAATGAGCCCGATGAGAGCAAATCCCAGACCTAACCTAGACTTAACTTGCGTTATCCTCTAAAATATTGATCCAAACCAGGTTTAATGGACTGTTTCAGTGTGGTACCACTTTACTACGTGATCCAAAGCAGAAAAAACACTCGATCAGGTCAACATGTATGTTAAAACTGCGAAAGTATGACCCTCATGAGAGCAAATCCCAGGCCTAACCTAGACCTAACATGTGTTGTCCTCTAAAATATTGTTGGAAACCAGGTTTAATTGACTGTTTCAGTGTTGTACTTCATTACTACGTGATGCAATCCGGAAACAGCCCAGGATCTAGCCATGAAGTATGAGAAATATGCGAAAGTATGAGCCTGATGAGTGAAAATCCCCGGCCAAACCTAGACCTAACATGCGTTATCCTCAAAAATATTGATCCAAACCAGGTTTAATGGACTGTTTCAGTGTGGTACCACTTTACTACGTGATCCAAAGCAGAAAAAACACTCGATCAGGTCAACATGTATGTTAAAACTGCGAAAGTATGACCCTCATGAGAGCAAATCCCAGGCCTAACCTAGACCTAACATGTGTTGTCCTCTAAAATATTGTTGGAAACCAGGTTTGATTGACTGTTTCAGTGTTGTACTTCATTACTACGTGATGCAATCCAGAGAAAGCCCAGGATCTATCCATCAAGTATGAGAAATATGCGAAAGAATGAGCCTGATGAGAGCAAATCCCAGACCTAACCTAGACCTAACATGAATTATTCTCTAAAATATTGATCCAAACCAGGTTTAATGGACTGTTTCAGTGTGGTACCACTTTACTACGTGATCCAAAGCAGAAAAAACACTCGATCAGGTCAACATGTATGTTAAAACTGCGAAAGTCTGACCCTCATGAGAGCAAATCCCAGGCCTAACCTAGACCTAACATGTGTTGTCCTCTAAAATATTGTTGGAAACCAGGTTTGATTGACTGTTTCAGTGTTGTACTTCATTACTACGTGATGCAATCCAGAGAAAGCCCAGGATCTATCCATCAAGTATGAGAAATATGCGAAAGAATGAGCCTGATGAGAGCAAATCCCAGACCTAACCTAGACCTAACATGAATTATTCTCTAAAATATTGATCGAAACCAGGTTTAATTGAGTGTTTCAGTGTTGTACTTCATTACTACGTGATGCAATCCAGAAAAAGCCCAGGATCTAGCCGTCAAGTATGAGAAATATGCGAAAGAATGAGCCTGATGAGAGCAAATCCCAGACCTAATCTAGACCTAACATGAATTATTCTCTAAAATATTGATCAAAACCAGGTTTAATTGACTGTTTCAGTGTGGTACTTCATTACTACGTGATGCAATCCAGAAAAAGCCCAGGATCTAGCCATCAAGTATGAGAAATATGCGAAAGAATGAGCCCGATGAGTGAAAATCCCCGGCCAAACCTAGACCTAACATGCGTTATCCTCAAAAATATTGATCCAAACCAGGTTTAATGGACTGTTTCAGTGTGGTACCACTTTACTACGTGATCCAAAGCAGAAAAAACACTCGATCAGGTCAACATGTATGTTAAAACTGCGAAAGTATGACCCTCATGAGAGCAAATCCCAGGCCTAACCTAGACCTAACATGTGTTGTCCTCTAAAATATTGTTGGAAACCAGGTTTGATTGACTGTTTCAGTGTTGTACTTCATTACTACGTGATGCAATCCAGAGAAAGCCCAGGATCTATCCATCAAGTATGAGAAATATGCGAAAGAATGAGCCTGATGAGAGCAAATCCCAGACCTAACCTAGACCTAACATGAATTATTCTCTAAAATATTGATCCAAACCAGGTTTAATGGACTGTTTCAGTGTGGTACCACTTTACTACGTGATCCAAAGCAGAAAAAACACTCGATCAGGTCAACATGTATGTTAAAACTGCGAAAGTCTGACCCTCATGAGAGCAAATCCCAGGCCTAACCTAGACCTAACATGTGTTGTCCTCTAAAATATTGTTGGAAACCAGGTTTGATTGACTGTTTCAGTGTTGTACTTCATTACTACGTGATGCAATCCAGAGAAAGCCCAGGATCTATCCATCAAGTATGAGAAATATGCGAAAGAATGAGCCTGATGAGAGCAAATCCCAGACCTAACCTAGACCTAACATGAATTATTCTCTAAAATATTGATCGAAACCAGGTTTAATTGAGTGTTTCAGTGTTGTACTTCATTACTACGTGATGCAATCCAGAAAAAGCCCAGGATCTAGCCGTCAAGTATGAGAAATATGCGAAAGAATGAGCCTGATGAGAGCAAATCCCAGACCTAATCTAGACCTAACATGAATTATTCTCTAAAATATTGATCAAAACCAGGTTTAATTGACTGTTTCAGTGTGGTACTTCATTACTACGTGATGCAATCCAGAAAAAGCCCAGGATCTAGCCATCAAGTATGAGAAATATGCGAAAGAATGAGCCCGATGAGTGAAAATCCCCGGCCAAACCTAGACCTAACATGCGTTATCCTCAAAAATATTGATCCAAACCAGGTTTAATGGACTGTTTCAGTGTGGTACCACTTTACTACGTGATCCAAAGCAGAAAAAACACTCGATCAGGTCAACATGTATGTTAAAACTGCGAAAGTATGACCCTCATGAGAGCAAATCCCAGGCCTAACCTAGACCTAACATGTGTTGTCCTCTAAAATATTGATGGAAACCAGGTTTAATCGACTGTTTCAGCGTGGTACCACATTACTATGTGATACAATCCGGAAACAGCCCAGGATCTAGCCATGAAGTATGAGAAATATGCGAAAGTATGAGCCTGATGAGTGAAAATCCCCGGCCAAACCTAGACCTAACATGCGTTATCCTCTAAAATATTGATCCAAACCAGGTTTAATGGACTGTTTCAGTGTGGTACCACACTACGACGTGATCCAAACCAGAAAAAACCTAGGATCTAGCCATGAAGTATGAGAAATATGCGAAAGTATGAGCCTGATGAGGGCAAATCCTAGACTTAACCCAACCCTAACATGCGTTATCCTCTCAAATATTTATCAAGATCAGGTTTAATTGAATGTTTCAGTGTGGTACCTCATTACTACGTGAAACAAACCAGAAAAAACCCAGGATCCGTTCAACAAGTATGTGAAGAATGCGAAAGTATGAGTCTGATGAGGGCGAATCCCAGACCTATGCCAGACCTAACTTGCGTTATCCTCTAAACTATTGATCGAAACCAGGTTTAATTGACTGTTTCAGCGTGGTACCACATTACTACGTGATACAGTCCAGAAACAGCCCAGGATCTAGCCATCAAGTATGAGAAATATGCGAAAGTATGAGCCTGATGAGGGCAAATCCTAGACTTGACCCAAACCTAACATGCGTTATCCTCTCAAATATTTATCAAGATCAGGTTTAATTGAATGTTTCAGTGTGGTACCACATTACTACGTGAACCAAACCAGAAAAAACCCAGGATCCGTTCAACAAGTATGTGAAGAATGCGAAAGTATGAGTCTGATGAGTGATAATCCCAGGGCTAACCTAGACCTAACATGCGTTATCCTCTAAAATATTGATCCAAACCAGGTTTAATGGACTGTTTCAGTGTGGTACCACTTTACTACGTGATGCAAAGCAGAAAAAACCCTCGATCAGGTCAACATGTATGCTAAAACTGCGAAAGAATGCCCCTGATGAGGGCAAATCCCAGGCCTAACCTAGACCAAGCATGCGTTGTCCTCTAAAATATTGATGGAAACCAGGTTTAATTGACTGTGTCAGTGTTGTACTTCATTACTACGTGATGCAATCCAGAAAAAGCCCAGGATCTAGCCATCAAGTATGAGAAATATGCGAAAGAATGAGCCTCATGAGAGCAAATCCCAGACCTAACCTAGACCTAACATGAATTATTCTCTAAAATATTTATCAAAACCAGGTTTAATTGACTGTTTCAGTGTGGTACCACATTACTACGTGATCCAATCCAGAAATAGCCCAGGATCTAGCCATGAAGTATGAGAAATATGCGAAAGTATGTGCCTGATGAGGGCAAATCCTAGACCTAACCCAGACCTAACATGCGTTATCCTCTAAAATATTGATGGAAACCAGGTTTAATTGACTGTTTCAGTGTTGTACTTCATTACTACGTGATTCAATCCAGAGAAAGCCCAGGATCTATCCAACAAGTATGAGAAACATGCGAAAGTATGAGCCTGATGAGGGCAAATCGTAGACCTAACCCAGACCTAACATGCGTTATCCTCTAAAATATTGATGGAAACCAGGTTTAATGGACTGTTTCAGCGTGGTACCACATTACTACGTGATGCAATCCAGAAACAGCCCAGGATCTAGCCATCAAGTATGAGAAATATGCGAAAGTATGAGCCTGATGAGGGCAAATCCTAGACTTAACCCAAACCTAACATGCGTTATCCTCTCAAATATTTATCAAGATCAGGTTTAATTGAATGTTTCAGTGTGGTACCACATTACTACGTGAACCAAACCAGAAAAAACCCAGGATCCGTTCAACAAGTATGTGAAGAATGCGGAAGTATGAGTCTGATGAGTGATAATCCCAGGGCTAACCTAGACCTAACATGCGTTATCCTCTAAAATATTGATCCAAACCAGGTTTAATGGACTGTTTCAGTGTGGTACCACTTTACTACGTGATGCAAAGCAAAAAAAACCCTCGATCAGGTCAACATGTATGTTAAAACTGCGAAAGAATGCCCCTGATGAGGGCAAATCCTAGGCCTAACCAAGACCAAACATGCGTTGTCCTCTAAAATATTGATGGAAACCAGGTTTAATTGACTGTTTCAGTGTTGTACTTCATTACTACGTGATGCAATCCAGAAAAAGCCCAGGATCTAGCCATCAAGTATGAGAAATATGCGAAAGAATGAGCCCGATGAGAGCAAATCCCAGACCTAACCTAGACTTAACTTGCGTTATCCTCTAAAATATTGATCCAAACCAGGTTTAATGGACTGTTTCAGTGTGGTACCACTTTACTACGTGATCCAAAGCAGAAAAAACACTCGATCAGGTCAACATGTATGTTAAAACTGCGAAAGTATGACCCTCATGAGAGCAAATGCCAGGCCTAACCTAGACCTAACATGTGTTGTCCTCTAAAATATTGTTGGAAACCAGGTTTAATTGACTGTTTCAGTGTTGTACTTCATTACTACGTGATGCAATCCGGAAACAGCCCAGGATCTAGCCATGAAGTATGAGAAATATGCGAAAGTATGAGCCTGATGAGTGAAAATCCCCGGCCAAACCTAGACCTAACATGCGTTATCCTCAAAAATATTGATCCAAACCAGGTTTAATGGACTGTTTCAGTGTGGTACCACTTTACTACGTGATCCAAAGCAGAAAAAACACTCGATCAGGTCAACATGTATGTTAAAACTGCGAAAGTATGACCCTCATGAGAGCAAATCCCAGGCCTAACCTAGACCTAACATGTGTTGTCCTCTAAAATATTGATGGAAACCAGGTTTAATCGACTGTTTCAGCGTGGTACCACATTACTATGTGATACAATCCGGAAACAGCCCAGGATCTAGCCATGAAGTATGAGAAATATGCGAAAGTATGAGCCTGATGAGTGAAAATCCCCGGCCAAACCTAGACCTAACATGCGTTATCCTCAAAAATATTGATCCAAACCAGGTTTAATGGACTGTTTCAGTGTGGTACCACTTTACTACGTGATCCAAAGCAGAAAAAACACTCGATCAGGTCAACATGTATGTTAAAACTGCGAAAGTATGACCCTCATGAGAGCAAATCCCAGGCCTAACCTAGACCTAACATGTGTTGTCCTCTAAAATATTGTTGGAAACCAGGTTTGATTGACTGTTTCAGTGTTGTACTTCATTACTACGTGATGCAATCCAGAGAAAGCCCAGGATCTATCCATCAAGTATGAGAAATATGCGAAAGAATGAGCCTGATGAGAGCAAATCCCAGACCTAATCTAGACCTAACATGAATTATTCTCTAAAATATTGATCAAAACCAGGTTTAATTGACTGTTTCAGTGTGGTACTTCATTACTACGTGATGCAATCCAGAAAAAGCCCAGGATCTAGCCATCAAGTATGAGAAATATGCGAAAGAATGAGCCCGATGAGAGCACATCCCAGACCTAACCTAGACTTAACTTGCGTTATCCTCTAAAATATTGATCCAAACCAGGTTTAATGGACTGTTTCAGTGTGGTACCACTTTACTACGTGATCCAAAGCAGAAAAAACACTCGATCAGGTCAACATGTATGTTAAAACTGCGAAAGTATGACCCTCATGAGAGCAAATCCCAGGCCTAACCTAGACCTAACATGTGTTGTCCTCTAAAATATTGTTGGAAACCAGGTTTAATTGACTGTTTCAGTGTTGTACTTCATTACTACGTGATGCAATCCGGAAACAGCCCAGGATCTAGCCATGAAGTATGAGAAATATGCGAAAGTATGAGCCTGATGAGTGAAAATCCCCGGCCAAACCTAGACCTAACATGCGTTATCCTCAAAAATATTGATCCAAACCAGGTTTAATGGACTGTTTCAGTGTGGTACCACTTTACTACGTGATCCAAAGCAGAAAAAACACTCGATCAGGTCAACATGTATGTTAAAACTGCGAAAGTATGACCCTCATGAGAGCAAATCCCAGGCCTAACCTAGACCTAACATGTGTTGTCCTCTAAAATATTGATGGAAACCAGGTTTAATCGACTGTTTCAGCGTGGTACCACATTACTATGTGATACAATCCGGAAACAGCCCAGGATCTAGCCATGAAGTATGAGAAATATGCGAAAGTATGAGCCTGATGAGTGAAAATCCCCGGCCAAACCTAGACCTAACATGCGTTATCCTCAAAAATATTGATCCAAACCAGGTTTAATGGACTGTTTCAGTGTGGTACCACTTTACTACGTGATCCAAAGCAGAAAAAACACTCGATCAGGTCAACATGTATGTTAAAACTGCGAAAGTATGACCCTCATGAGAGCAAATCCCAGGCCTAACCTAGACCTAACATGTGTTGTCCTCTAAAATATTGTTGGAAACCAGGTTTAATTGACTGTTTCAGTGTTGTACTTCATTACTACGTGATGCAATCCGGAAACAGCCCAGGATCTAGCCATGAAGTATGAGAAATATGCGAAAGTATGAGCCTGATGAGTGAAAATCCCCGGCCAAACCTAGACCTAACATGCGTTATCCTCAAAAATATTGATCCAAACCAGGTTTAATGGACTGTTTCAGTGTGGTACCACTTTACTACGTGATCCAAAGCAGAAAAAACACTCGATCAGGTCAACATGTATGTTAAAACTGCGAAAGTATGACCCTCATGAGAGCAAATCCCAGGCCTAACCTAGACCTAACATGTGTTGTCCTCTAAAATATTGATGGAAACCAGGTTTAATCGACTGTTTCAGCGTGGTACCACATTACTATGTGATACAATCCGGAAACAGCCCAGGATCTAGCCATGAAGTATGAGAAATATGCGAAAGTATGAGCCTGATGAGTGAAAATCCCCGGCCAAACCTAGACCTAACATGCGTTATCCTCAAAAATATTGATCCAAACCAGGTTTAATGGACTGTTTCAGTGTGGTACCACTTTACTACGTGATCCAAAGCAGAAAAAACACTCGATCAGGTCAACATGTATGTTAAAACTGCGAAAGTATGACCCTCATGAGAGCAAATCCCAGGCCTAACCTAGACCTAACATGTGTTGTCCTCTAAAATATTGTTGGAAACCAGGTTTAATTGACTGTTTCAGTGTTGTACTTCATTACTACGTGATGCAATCCAGAGAAAGCCCAGGATCTATCCATCAAGTATGAGAAATATGCGAAAGAATGAGCCTGATGAGAGCAAATCCCAGACCTAACCTAGACCTAACATGAATTATTCTCTAAAATATTGATCGAAACCAGGTTTAATTGAGTGTTTCAGTGTTGTACTTCATTACTACGTGATGCAATCCAGAAAAAGCCCAGGATCTAGCCGTCAAGTATGAGAAATATGCGAAAGAATGAGCCTGATGAGAGCAAATCCCAGACCTAATCTAGACCTAACATGAATTATTCTCTAAAATATTGATCAAAACCAGGTTTAATTGACTGTTTCAGTGTGGTACCACATTACTACCTGATCCAATCCAGAAATAGCCCAGGATCCGTTCAACAAGTATGTGAGGAATGCGAAAGTATGAGTCTGATGAGTGAAAATCCCAGACCTAACCTAGACCTAACATGCGTTATCCTCTAAAATATTGATCCAAACCAGGTTTAATGGACTGTTTCAGTGTTGTACTCCATTACTACGTGATGCAATTCAGAAAAAGCCCAGGATCTGTTCAACAAGTATGTGAAAAACGCGAAAGTATGAGCCTGATGAGGGCAAATCCTAGACCTAACCCAGACCTAACATGAATTATTCTCTAAAATATTGATCGAAACCAGGTTTAATTGACTGTTTCAGTGTGGTCCCACATTACTTCGTGATCCAAACCAGAAAAAACCCAGGATCCGTTCAACAAGTATGTGAAGAATGCGAAAGTATGAGCCTGATGAGTGAAAATCCCAGGCCTAACCTAGACCTAACATGCGTTATTCTCTAAAATATTGATCGAAACCTGGTTTGATCGACTGTTTCAGTGTGGTACCACATTACTATGTGATCCAAACCAGAAAATAACCCAGGATCTGTTCAAGGAGTATGTGAAGTGCGCGAAAGTATGAATCTGATGAGGTCAAATCCCAGACCTATCGCAGACCTAACTTGCGTTATCCTCTAAAATATTCATCGAAACCAGGTTTAATCGACTGTTTCAGTGTGGTACCACATTACTACGTGATCCAAACCAGAAAAAACCCAGGATCCGTTCAACAAGTATGTGGAGAATGCGAAAGTATGAGTCTGATGAGTGAAAATCCCAGACCTAACCTAGACCTAACATGCGTTATCCTCTAAAATATTGATCCAAACCAGGTTTAATGGACTGTTTCAGTGTGGTACCACACTACTACGTGATCCCAACCAGAAAAAACCCAGGATCTGTTCAACAAGTATGTGGAGAATGCGAAAGTATGAGTCTGATGAGTGAAAATCCCTGGGCTAACCTAGACCTAACATGCGTTATCCTCTAAAATATTGATCGAAACCAGGTTTAATCGACTGTTTCAGTGTGGTACCACATTACTACGTGATCCAAACCAGAAAAAACCCAGGATCAGTTCAACAAGTATGTGAAGAATGCGAAAGTATGAGTCTGATGTGTGAAAATCCCAGGGCTAACCTAGACCTAACATGCGTTATCCACTAAAATATTGATCGAAACCAGGTTTAATCGACAGTTTCAGTGTGGTATCACACTACTACGTGATCCAAACCAGACAAAACCCAGGATCTGTTCAACAAGAATGTGAAAAACGCGATACTGTGAGCCTGATGAGGGCAAATCTTAGACCTAACCCAGACCTAAGATGCGTTATCCTCTAAAATATTTATCCAGACCAGGTTTCATTGAATGTTTCAGTGTGGTACCACTTTACTACGTGATCCAATCCAGAAATAGCCCAGGATCTAGCCATGAAGTATGAGAAATATGCGAAAGTATGAGCCTGATGAGGGCAAATCCCAGACATATCCCAGACCTAACTTGCGTTGTCCTCTAAGATATTGATGGAAACCAGGTTTAATTGTCTGTTTCAGTGTTGTACTTCATTACTACGTGATGCAATCCAGAAAAAGCCCAGGATCTAGCCATCAAGTATGAGAAATATGCGAAAGAATGAGCCTGATGAGAGCAAATCCCAGACCTAACCTAGACCTAACATGAATTATTCTCTAAAATATTTATCAAAACCAGGTTTAATTGACTGTTTCAGTGTGGTACCACATTACTACGTGATCCAATCCAGAAAAAGCCCAGGATCTAGCCATCAAGTATGAGAAATATGCGAAAGAATGAGCCTGATGAGAGCAAATCCCAGACCGAACCTAGACCTAACTTGCGTTGTCCTCTAAAATAGTGACGGAAACCGGGTTTCATTGACTGTTTCAGTGTGGTACTACATTACTACGTGATGCAATCCAGAAAAAGCCCAGGATCTAGCCATGAAGTATGAGAAATATGCGAAAGTAAGAGCCTGATGTGGGCAAATCCTAGACCTATCCCAGACCTAACTTGCGTTATCCTCTAAAATATTGATCGAAACCAGGTTTAATTGACTGTTTCAACGTGGTACCACACTACTTCGTGATCCAAACCAGTCAAAACCCAGGATCTGTTCAACAAGAATGTGAAAAACGCGAAACTGTGAGCCTGATGAGGGCAAATCTTAGACCTAACCCAGACCTAAGATGCGTTATCCTCTAAAATATTTATCCAGACCAGGTTTCATTGAATGTTTCAGTGTGGTACCACTTTACTACGTGATCCAATCCAGAAATAGCCCAGGATCTAGCCATGAAGTATGAGAAATATGCGAAAGTGAGAGCCTGATGAGGGCAAATCCTAGACCTATCCCAGACCTAACTTGCGTTATCCTCTAAAATATTGATCGAAACCAGGTTTAATTGACTGTTTCAGCGTGGTACCACATTACTACGTGATACAATCCAGAAACAGCCCAGGATCTGTTCAACATGTATGAGAAATATGCGAAAGAAAGAGCCTGATGAGAGCAAATCCCAGACCTAACCTACACCTAACATGAATTATTCTCTAAAATATTGATCGAAACCAGGTTTAATTGACTGTTTCAGTGTGGTCCCACATTACTACGTGATCCAAACCAGAAAAAACCCAGGATCCGTTCAACAAGTATGTGAAGAATGCTAAAGTATGAGTCTGATGAGTGAAAATCCCAGGCCTAACCTAGCCAAACATGCGTTATCCGCTAAAATATTGATCGAAACCTGGCTTAATCGACTGTTTCAGTGTGGTACCACATTAATATGTGATCCAAACCAGAAAATAACCCAGGATCTGTTCAAGGAGTATGTGAAGTGTGCGAAAGTATGAGTCTGATGAGGTCAAATCCCAGACCTATCCCAGACCTAACTTGCGTTATCCTCTAAAATTTTGATCGAAACCAGGTTTAATCGACTGTTTCAGTGTGGTACCACATTACTACGTGATCCAAACCAGAAAAAACCCAGGATCCGTTCAACAAGTATGTGAAGAATGCGAAAGTATGAGTCTGATGACTGAAAGTCCCAGACCTAACCTAGACCTAACATGCGTTATCCTCTAAAATATTGATCCAACCCAGGTTTAATGGACTGTTTCAGTGTGGCACCACACTACTACGTGTTCCAAACCAGAAGAAACCCAGGATCTGTTCAACAAGTATGTGAAAAACGCGAAAGTATGAGCCTGATGAGGGCAAATCCCAGACATATCCCAGACCTAACTTGCGTTGTCCTCTAAGATATTGATGGAAACCAGATTTAATTGACTGTTTCAGTGTTGTACTTCATTACTACGTGATGCAATCCAGAAAAAGCCCAGGATCTAGCCATCAAGTATGAGAAATATGCGAAAGAATGAGCCTGATGAGAGCAAATCCCAGACCTAACCTAGACCTAACATGAATTATTCTCTAAAATATTGATCGAAACCAGGTTTAATTGACTGTTTCAGTGTGGTCCCACATTACTACGTGATCCAAACCAGAAAATAACACAGGATCTGTTCAAGGAGTATGTGAAGTGTGCGAAAGTATGAGCCTGATGAGGTCAAATCCCAGACCTATGCCAGACCTAACTTGCGTTATCCTCCAAAATATTGATCGAAACCAGGTTTAAACGACTGTTTCAGTGTGGTACCACATTACTACGTGACCCAAACCAGAAAAAACCCACGATCTGTTCAACATATATGTGAAAGACGCGAAAGTATGAGCCTGATGAGGGCAAATCCCAGACCTATCCCAGACCAGACTTGCGTTATCCTCTAAAATATTGATCGAAACCAGGTTTAATTGACCGTTTCAGTGTGGTACCTCATTACTACGTGATCCAAACCAGAAAAAACCCAGGATCCGTTCAACAAGTATGTGAAGAATGCGAAAGTATGAGTATGATCAGTGAAAATCTCAGGCCTTACCTAGACCTAACTCGCGGTGTCCTCTAAAATAGTGATGGAAACCAGGTTTCATTGACTGTTTCAGTGTGGTACTACATTACTACGTGATGCAATCCAGAAAAAGCCCAGGATCTAGCCATCAAGTATGAGAAATATGCGAAAGTATGAGCCTGATGAGTGAAAATCCCCGGCCAAACCTAGACCTAACATGCGTTGTCCTCTAAAATATTGATGGAAACCAGGTTTAATTGACTGTTTCAGTGTTGTACTTCATTACTACGTGATGCAATCCAGAGAAAGCCCAGGATCTATCCATCAAGTATGAGAAATATGCGAATGAATGAGCCTGATGAGAGCAAATCCCAGACCTAACCTAGACCTAACATGAATTATTCTCTAAAATAATGATCGAAACCAGGTATAATTGACTGTTTCAGTGTTGTACTTCATTGCTACGTGATGCAATCCAGAAAAAGCCCAGGATCTAGCCGACAAGTATGAGAAATATGCGAAAGAATGAGCCTGATGTGAGCAAATCCCAGACCTAACCTAGACTTAACATGAATTATTCTCTAAAATATTGATCAAAACCAGGTTTAATCGACTGTTTCAGTGTGGTACCACATTACTACGTGACCCAATCCAGAAATAGCCCAGGATCCGTTCAACAAGTATGTGAAGAATGCGAAAGTATGAGTCTGATGAGTGAAAATCCCAGACCTAACCTAGACCTAACATGCGTTATCCTCTAAAATATTGATCCAAACCAGGTTTAATGGACTGTTTCAGTGTGGTACCACACTACTCCGTGATCCAAACCAGAAAAAACCCAGGATCTGTTCAACAAGTATGTGAAAAACGCGAAAGTATTAGCCTGATGAGGGCAAATCCCAGACATATCCCAGACCTAACTTGAGTTGTCCTCTAAGATATTGATGGAAACCAGGTTTAATTGACTGTTTCAGTGCTGTACTTCATTACTACGTGATGTAATCCAGAAAAAGCCCAGGATCTGTTCAACAAGTATGTGGAGAATGCGAAAGTATGAGTCTGATGAGTGAAAATCCCTGGGCTAACCTAGACCTAACATGCGTTATCCTCAAAAATATTGATCGAAACCTGGTTTAATCGACTGTTTCACTGTGGTACCACATTACTATGTGATCCAAACCAGAAAATAACCCAGGATCTGTTCAAGGAGTATGTGAAGTGTGCGAAAGTATTAGTCTGATGAGGTCAAATCCCAGACCAATCCCAGACCTAACTTGCGTTATCCTCTAAAATATTGATCGAAACTAGGTTTAATCGACTGTTTCAGTGTGGTACCACATTACTACGTGATCCAAACCAGAAAAAACCCAGGATCAGTTCAACAAGTATGAGAAGAATGCGAAAGTATGAGTCTGATGAGTGAAAATCCCAGGGCTAACCTAGACCTAACATGCGTTATCCACTAAAATATTGATCGAAACCAGGTTTAATCGACTGTTTCAGTGTGGTATCACATTACTACGTGATCCAAACCAGACAAAACCCAGGATCTGTTCAACAAGAATGTGAAAAACGCGAAACTGTGAGCCTGATGAGGGCAAATCTTAGACCTAACCCAGACCTAAGATGCGTTATCCTCTAAACTATTTATCCAGACCAGGTTTCATTGAATGTTTCAGTGTGGTACCACATTACTACGTGATCCAATCCAGAAATAGCCCAGGATCTAGCCATGAAGTATGAGAAATATGCGAAAGTATGAGCCTGATGAGGGCAAATCCCAGACATATCCCAGACCTAACTTGCGTTGTCCTCTAAGATATTGATGGAAACCAGGTTTAATTGACTGTTTCAGTGTTGTACTTCATTACTACGTGATGCAATCCAGAAAAAGCCCAGGATCTAGCCATCAAGTATGAGAAATATGCGAAAGAATGAGCCTGATGAGAGCAAATCCCAGACCTAACCTAGGCCTAACATGAATTATTCTCTAAAATATTGATCGAAACCAGGTTTAATTGACTGTTTCAGCGTGGTACCACACTACTTTGTGATCCAAACCAGTCAAAACCCAGGATCTGTTCAACAAGAATGTGAAAAACGCGAAACTGTGAGCCTGATGAGGGCAAATCTTAGACCTAACACAGACCTAAGATGCGTTATCCTCTAAAATATTTATCCAGACCAGGTTTCATTGAATGTTTCAGTGTGGTACCACTTTACAACGTGATCCAATCCAGAAATAGCCCAGGATCTAGCCATGAAGTATGAGAAATATGCGAAAGTGAGAGCCTGATGAGGGCAAATCCTAGACCTATCCCAGACCTAACTACCGTTGTCCTCTAAAACATTGATCGAAACCAGGTTTAATTGACTGTTTCAGCGTGGTACCATATTTCTACGTGATACAATCCAGAAGCAGCCCAGGATCTGTTCAACATGTATGAGAAATATGCGAAAGAAAGAGCCTGATGAGAGCAAATCCCAGACCTAACCTAGACCTAACATGAATTATTCTCTTAGATATTGATCGAAACCAGGTTTAATGGACTGTTTCAGTGTGGTACCACATTACTGCGTGATCCAAACCAGAGAAAACCCAGGATCCGTTCAACAAGTATGTGAAGAATGCGAAAGTATGAGTCTGATCAGTGAAAATCCCAGGCCTAACCTAGACCTAACATGAATTATTCTCTAAAATATTGATCGAAACCAGGTTTAATTGAGTGTTTCAGTGTTGTACTTCATTACTACGTGATGCAATCCAGAAAAAGCCCAGGATCTAGCCGTCAAGTATGAGAAATATGCGAAAGAATGAGCCTGATGAGAGCAAATCCCAGACCTAATCTAGACCTAACATGAATTATTCTCTAAAATATTGATCAAAACCAGGTTTAATTGACTGTTTCAGTGTGGTACCACATTACTACCTGATCCAATCCAGAAATAGCCCAGGATCCGTTCAACAAGTATGTGAGGAATGCGAAAGTATGAGTCTGATGAGTGAAAATCCCAGACCTAACCTAGACCTAACATGCGTTATCCTCTAAAATATTGATCCAAACCAGGTTTAATGGACTGTTTCAGTGTTGTACTCCATTACTACGTGATGCAATTCAGAAAAAGCCCAGGATCTGTTCAACAAGTATGTGAAAAACGCGAAAGTATGAGCCTGATGAGGGCAAATCCTAGACCTAACCCAGACCTAACATGAATTATTCTCTAAAATATTGATCGAAACCAGGTTTAATTGACTGTTTCAGTGTGGTCCCACATTACTTCGTAATCCAAACCAGAAAAAACCCAGGATCCGTTCAACAAGTATGTGAAGAATGCGAAAGTATGAGCCTGATGAGTGAAAATCCCAGGCCTAACCTAGACCTAACATGCGTTATTCTCTAAAATATTGATCGAAACCTGGTTTGATCGACTGTTTCAGTGTGGTACCACATTACTATGTGATCCAAACCAGGAAATAACCCAGGATCTGTTCAAGGAGTATGTGAAGTGCGCGAAAGTATGAATCTGATGAGGTCAAATCCCAGACCTATCGCAGACCTAACTTGCGTTATCCTCTAAAATATTCATCGAAACCAGGTTTAATCGACTGTTTCAGTGTGGTACCACATTACTACGTGATCCAAACCAGAAAAAACCCAGGATCCGTTCAACAAGTATGTGGAGAATGCGAAAGTATGAGTCTGATGAGTGAAAATCCCAGACCTAACCTAGACCTAACATGCGTTATCCTCTAAAATATTGATCCAAACCAGGTTTAATGGACTGTTTCAGTGTGGTACCACACTACTACGTGATCCCAACCAGAAAAAACCCAGGATCTGTTCAACAAGTATGTGGAGAATGCGAAAGTATGAGTCTGATGAGTGAAAATCCCTGGGCTAACCTAGACCTAACATGCGTTATCCTCTAAAATATTAATCGAAACCAGGTTTAATCGACTGTTTCAGTGTGGTACCACATTACTACGTGATCCAAACCAGAAAAAACCCAGGATCAGTTCAACAAGTATGTGAAGAATGCGAAAGTATGAGTCTGATGTGTGAAAATCCCAGGGCTAACCTAGACCTAACATGCGTTATCCACTAAAATATTGATCGAAACCAGGTTTAATCGACAGTTTCAGTGTGGTATCACACTACTACGTGATCCAAACCAGACAAAACCCAGGATCTGTTCAACAAGAATGTGAAAAACGCGATACTGTGAGCCTGATGAGGGCAAATCTTAGACCTAACCCAGACCTAAGATGCGTTATCCTCTAAAATATTTATCCAGACCAGGTTTCATTGAATGTTTCAGTGTGGTACCACTTTACTACGTGATCCAATCCAGAAATAGCCCAGGATCTAGCCATGAAGTATGAGAAATATGCGAAAGTATGAGCCTGATGAGGGCAAATCCCAGACATATCCCAGACCTAACTTGCGTTGTCCTCTAAGATATTGATGGAAACCAGGTTTAATTGACTGTTTCAGTGTTGTACTTCATTACTACGTGATGCAATCCAGAAAAAGCCCAGGATCTAGCCATCAAGTATGAGAAATATGCGAAAGAATGAGCCTGATGAGAGCAAATCCCAGACCTAACCTAGACCTAACATGAATTATTCTCTAAAATATTTATCAAAACCAGGTTTAATTGACTGTTTCAGTGTGGTACCACATTACTACGTGATCCAATCCAGAAAAAGCCCAGGATCTAGCCATCAAGTATGAGAAATATGCGAAAGAATGAGCCTGATGAGAGCAAATCCCAGACCGAACCTAGACCTAACTTGCGTTGTCCTCTAAAATAGTGACGGAAACCGGGTTTCATTGACTGTTTCAGTGTGGTACTACATTACTACGTGATGCAATCCAGAAAAAGCCCAGGATCTAGCCATGAAGTATGAGAAATATGCGAAAGTAAGAGCCTGATGTGGGCAAATCCTAGACCTATCCCAGACCTTACTTGCGTTATCCTCTAAAATATTGATCGAAACCAGGTTTAATTGACTGTTTCAACGTGGTACCACACTACTTCGTGATCCAAACCAGTCAAAACCCAGGATCTGTTCAACAAGAATGTGAAAAACGCGAAACTGTGAGCCTGATGAGGGCAAATCTTAGACCTAACCCAGACCTAAGATGCGTTATCCTCTAAAATATTTATCCAGACCAGGTTTCATTGAATGTTTCAGTGTGGTACCACTTTACTACGTGATCCAATCCAGAAATAGCCCAGGATCTAGCCATGAAGTATGAGAAATATGCGAAAGTGAGAGCCTGATGAGGGCAAATCCTAGACCTATCCCAGACCTAACTTGCGTTATCCTCTAAAATATTGATCGAAACCAGGTTTAATTGACTGTTTCAGCGTGGTACCACATTACTACGTGATACAATCCAGAAACAGCCCAGGATCTGTTCAACATGTATGAGAAATATGCGAAAGAAAGAGCCTGATGAGAGCAAATCCCAGACCTAACCTACACCTAACATGAATTATTCTCTAAAATATTGATCGAAACCAGGTTTAATTGACTGTTTCAGTGTGGTCCCACATTACTACGTGATCCAAACCAGAAAAAACCCAGGATCCGTTCAACAAGTATGTGAAGAATGCTAAAGTATGAGTCTGATGAGTGAAAATCCCAGGCCTAACCTAGCCAAACATGCGTTATCCGCTAAAATATTGATCGAAACCTGGCTTAATCGACTGTTTCAGTGTGGTACCACATTAATATGTGATCCAAACCAGAAAATAACCCAGGATCTGTTCAAGGAGTATGTGAAGTGTGCGAAAGTATGAGTCTGATGAGGTCAAATCCCAGACCTATCCCAGACCTAACTTGCGTTATCCTCTAAAATTTTGATCGAAACCAGGTTTAATCGACTGTTTCAGTGTGGTCCCACATTACTACGTGATCCAAACCAGAAAAAACCCAGGATCCGTTCAACAAGTATGTGAAGAATGCGAAAGTATGAGTCTGATGAGTGAAAGTCCCAGACCTAACCTAGACCTAACATGCGTTATCCTCTAAAATATTGATCCAACCCAGGTTTAATGGACTGTTTCAGTGTGGCACCACACTACTACGTGTTCCAAACCAGAAGAAACCCAGGATCTGTTCAACAAGTATGTGAAAAACGCGAAAGTATGAGCCTGATGAGGGCAAATCCCAGACATATCCCAGACCTAACTTGCGTTGTCCTCTAAGATATTGATGGAAACCAGATTTAATTGACTGTTTCAGTGTTGTACTTCATTACTACGTGATGCAATCCAGAAAAAGCCCAGGATCTAGCCATCAAGTATGAGAAATATGCGAAAGAATGAGCCTGATGAGAGCAAATCCCAGACCTAACCTAGACCTAACATGAATTATTCTCTAAAATATTGATCGAAACCAGGTTTAATTGACTGTTTCAGTGTGGTCCCACATTACTACGTGATCCAAACCAGAAAATAACACAGGATCTGTTCAAGGAGTATGTGAAGTGTGCGAAAGTATGAGCCTGATGAGGTCAAATCCCAGACCTATGCCAGACCTAACTTTTTTTTTTTTTTTTTTTTTTGTCGTGGGGAAAATCTTCGAAAGACTCCCTCCCACCTCCTTGGGGAGAGGTGGGAGGGGTGTGTGGGATTCCCCGCGCCCGTTCAACGACAGGCGCGGGACCTACCCACTAAAAACCCCACGGTGACCCTTCGGCACGCTTTGGGAGGATACCGGGAATCGCTCGAAGCATTCTTCCGGTATCCTCCCCGTGCCCGCGCTTTTGCGCCCATCCCCCGGGGGGACAATCGGTCCCCCCAGTAGACACACTGCCTCATAGCGGCGGGACGGGGCCACTCCATCCCGCCGCTATCCGTCCCGGGGCCGCGTTTAGTGGCGGCTGCGAGCCCCAACTCGCAACCGCCCGCGACCCCGTTTCCACCCCTCGGCGGCCGGGCGTTCATGGCCGCACCAGACCGCCGAGATGCCAGACCTAACTTGCGTTATCCTCTAAAATATTGATCGAAACCAGGTTTAAACGACTGTTTCAGTGTGGTACCACATTACTACGTGACCCAAACCAGAAAAAACCCACGATCTGTTCAACATATATGTGAAAGACGCGAAAGTATGAGCCTGATGAGGGCAAATCCCAGACCTATCCCAGACCAGACTTGCGTTATCCTCTAAAATATTGATCGAAACCAGGTTTAATTGACCGTTTCAGTGTGGTACCACATTACTACGTGATCCAAACCAGAAAATAACCCAGGATGTGTTCAAGGAGTATGTGAAGTGTGCGAAAGTATGAGTATGATCAGTGAAAATCTCAGGCCTTACCTAGACCTAACTTGCGTTGTCCTCTAAAATAGTGATGGAAACCAGGTTTCATTGACTGTTTCAGTGTGGTACCACATTACTACGTGATCCAAACCAGAAAATAACCCAGGATGTGTTCAAGGAGTATGTGAAGTGTGCGAAAGTATGAGTCTGATGAGGTCAAATCCCAGACCTATCCCAGACCTAACTTGCGTTATCCTCTAAAATATTGATCGAAACCAGGTTTAAACGACTGTTTCAGTGTGGTACCACATTACTACGTGACACAAACCAGAAAAAACCCACGATCTGTTCAACAAGTATGTGAAAAACGCGAAAGTATGAGCCTGATGAGGGCAAATCCTAGACCTAACCCAGACCTAACATGCGTTATCCTCTAAAATATTGATCGCAACCAGGTTTAATGGACTGTTTCAGTGTGGTACCACACTACTACGTGATGTAAACCAGAAAAAACCGAGGATCTGTTCAACAAGTATGTGAAAAACGCGAAAGTATGAGTCTGATGAGGTGAAATCCCAGACCTATCCCAGACGTAACTTGCGTTATCCTCTAAAATATTGATCGAAACCAGGTTTAATCGACTGTTTCAGCGTGGTACCACATTACTATGTGATACAATCCAGAAACTGCCCAGGATCTAGCCATGAAGTATGAGAAATATGCGAAAGTATGAGCCTGATGAGTGAAAATCCCCGGCCAAACCTAGACCTAACATGCGTTGTCCTCTAAAATATTGATGGAAACCAGGTTTAATTGACTGTTTCAGTGTTGTACTTCATTACTACGTGATGCAATCCAGAGAAAGCCCAGGATCTATCCATCAAGTATGAGAAATATGCGAAAGAATGAGCCTGATGAGAGCAAATCCCAGACCTAACCTAGACCTAACATGAATTATTCTCTAAAATATTGATCGAAACCAGGTATAATTGACTGTTTCAGTGTTGTACTTCATTACTACGTGATGCAATCGAGAAAAAGCCCAGGATCTAGCCGACAAGTAGGAGAAATATGCGAAAGAATGAGCCTGATGTGAGCAAATCCCAGACCTAACCTAGACTTAACATGAATTATTCTCTAAAATATTGATCAAAACCAGGTTTAATCGACTGTTTCAGTGTGGTACCACATTACTACGTGACCCAATCCAGAAATAGCCCAGGATCCGTTCAACAAGTATGTGAAGAATGCGAAAGTATGAGTCTGATGAGTGAAAATCCCAGACCTAACCTAGACCTAACATGCGTTATCCTCTAAAATATTGATCCAAACCAGGTTTAATGGACTGTTTCAGTGTGGTACCACACTACTCCGTGATCCAAACCAGAAAAAACCCAGGATCTGTTCAACAAGTATGTGAAAAACGCGAAAGTATTAGCCTGATGAGGGCAAATCCCAGACATATCCCAGACCTAACTTGAGTTGTCCTCTAAGATATTGATGGAAACCAGGTTTAATTGACTGTTTCAGTGCTGTACTTCATTACTACGTGATGTAATCCAGAAAAAGCCCAGGATCTGTTCAACAAGTATGTGGAGAATGCGAAAGTATGAGTCTGATGAGTGAAAATCCCTGGGCTAACCTAGACCTAACATGCGTTATCCTCAAAAATATTGATCGAAACCTGGTTTAATCGACTGTTTCACTGTGGTACCACATTACTATGTGATCCAAACCAGAAAATAACCCAGGATCTGTTCAAGGAGTATGTGAAGTGTGCGAAAGTATTAGTCTGATGAGGTCAAATCCCAGACCAATCCCAGACCTAACTTGCGTTATCCTCTAAAATATTGATCGAAACTAGGTTTAATCGACTGTTTCAGTGTGGTACCACATTACTACGTGATCCAAACCAGAAAAAACCCAGGATCAGTTCAACAAGTATGAGAAGAATGCGAAAGTATGAGTCTGATGAGTGAAAATCCCAGGGCTAACCTAGACCTAACATGCGTTATCCACTAAAATATTGATCGAAACCAGGTTTAATCGACTGTTTCAGTGTGGTATCACATTACTACGTGATCCAAACCAGACAAAACCCAGGATCTGTTCAACAAGAATGTGAAAAACGCGAAACTGTGAGCCTGATGAGGGCAAATCTTAGACCTAACCCAGACCTAAGATGCGTTATCCTCTAAACTATTTATCCAGACCAGGTTTCATTGAATGTTTCAGTGTGGTACCACATTACTACGTGATCCAATCCAGAAATAGCCCAGGATCTAGCCATGAAGTATGAGAAATATGCGAAAGTATGAGCCTGATGAGGGCAAATCCCAGACATATCCCAGACCTAACTTGCGTTGTCCTCTAAGATATTGATGGAAACCAGGTTTAATTGACTGTTTCAGTGTTGTACTTCATTACTACGTGATGCAATCCAGAAAAAGGCCAGGGTCTAGCCATCAAGTATGAGAAATATGCGAAAGAATGAGCCTGATGAGAGCAAATCCCAGACCTAACCTAGGCCTAACATGAATTATTCTCTAAAATATTGATCGAAACCAGGTTTAATTGACTGTTTCAGCGTGGTACCACACTACTTTGTGATCCAAACCAGTCAAAACCCAGGATCTGTTCAACAAGAATGTGAAAAACGCGAAACTGTGAGCCTGATGAGGGCAAATCTTAGACCTAACCCAGACCTAAGATGCGTTATCCTCTAAACTATTTATCCAGACCAGGTTTCATTGAATGTTTCGGTGTGGTACCACTTTACAACGTGATCCAATCCAGAAATAGCCCAGGATCTAGCCATGAAGTATGAGAAATATGCGAAAGTGAGAGCCTGATGAGGGCAAATCCTAGACCTATCCCAGACCTAACTACCGTTGTCCTCTAAAACATTGATCGAAACCAGGTTTAATTGACTGTTTCAGCGTGGTACCATATTTCTACGTGATACAATCCAGAAGCAGCCCAGGATCTGTTCAACATGTATGAGAAATATGCGAAAGAAAGAGCCTGATGAGAGCAAATCCCAGACCTAACCTAGTCCTAACATGAATTATTCTCTAAAATATTGATCGAAACCAGGTTTAATGGACTGTTTCAGTGTGGTACCACATTACTGCGTGATCCAAACCAGAAAAAACCCAGGATCCGTTCAACAAGTATGTGAAGAATGCGAAAGTATGAGTCTGATCAGTGAAAATCCCAGGCCTAACCTAGACCTAACATGAGTTATACTCTAAAATATTGATCGAAACCTGGTTTAATCGACTGTTTCAGTGTGGTACCACATTACTATGTGATCCAAACCAGAAAATAACCCAGGATCTGTTCAACGAGTAAGTGAAGTGTGCGAAAGTATGAGTCTGATGAGGTCAAATCCCAGACCTATCCCAGACATAACTTGCGTTATCCTCTAAAATATTGATCGAAACCAGGTTTAATCGACTGTTTCAGTGTGGTACCACATTACTACGTGACCCAAACCAGAAAAAACCCATGATCTGTTCAACAAGTATGTGAAAAACGCGAAAGTATGAGCCTGATTCCCTCAGGGGCTGCCAGCCTTTCAGCTGCAGTACGGGCTTAACGAACCCGGGGTACCCGAGTCATACACACACCGTAAGCCTCCTGTTGGTCGTCACAACGACCCATTCACAATTCCCTATTGGTTTTGTGAATGGTACGTGACGGCAGGAGGAACGGGGTTCTTGGCTTAACCGCCTGGGCCACGAGTATGGCGACTCTATAAAATCGCCCTCCAATCCTAAGCTATGGTGCGCGGCGATGGGATGCATGGTTGGGGGAGAAGGCCCAATCCCAAGCGACCACCTCCGGGGAACCTGCCGAACCCCCGGAGTATTAGGCATACCCGGGTAAGGCGGCTCTGCCCGGGTGGACCTTTATTTCCGACCATCTCGTGGGATTTTTATGGACACAGAAAATAAAATGGGGATGGGGCGGGTTTTGTCGGTTGGGGAGGACGGAGACGGGCTTGGGGTTAGGGTGGCGGCGCTCGCGCCCCACTCAGCGCCAGGTCCGGCTTCGTGGAGGGTGGAGGAGGACGACGAGACGGCGTCGGTCTCGTCCTTCTCCTCCAGCACGAGCCACATAGGCTCTAAGAGGAAGAGGACGGGGCAGGCCGTCGTCGAGGTGGGCGGGGCGATGAGCCCGTCGGTGAGGCTGAGTTGCCTCAGGGACGAGGTGACCGAGGAGATATCGGAGAGGATCTCCTCGTCCCTGAGGCGGGTGGAGAAAGTCGCCGCTGCCTGCGCCTTTAAGGGGCAGAAAAGCGGTGGCGCGGAGGCCCTGAAGGCCGCGGCGGAGGAAATGAGGGAGGCGGCGCGGGAGCTCAGAGGGCGGAACGCCCGTCTGCAGCTCCTGTTGGAGGAGGAGCGACAGGGAAGGAGGAGGGCAGAGGCGCTGTGGAACAGCGCGGCCTTCCCTCCCATCCTCCCTCCTCCTCCACCGCCGCGTCCCTCGGCGGAGGTAAATAAGCGGAGTGCGGCGGCAGTGGTGCGGGGCACCGCGGGCCCCTCCACCCGCACTCCGCCCGTAAAGAAGTCCCCGTCCTCCTCAGAAGACGATCTTCTGAGGAGGATTGGGGACATGATTGATGGCAAGCTGGCCGCCTTCCGGGAGGAGCTCCTCGCCGGAAGAGCGGTCAGCAGGAAGGCGGTGCCTCCCCGACCTGTTCCGGTACAGTCGGGGAAGGCAAAGAAGGGCGGAGTGAAGGCTCCGCCCAGCGTTGCGGCACCAGGGCCACGGGTCGCGACCCCCAAGGGGGGTGGTGTACCCGTGGTCGCGGTGGTCGCGTCCTCCACAGCACCCTCTCAAGGGGGGGTGGCGTGGAGTGAGGTGGTGGGGCGGAAAGCGTAGCGGGCGGCGAGGAAGGCCTCGCAACCGCAGCCTCCGCCTCCGCCGCCGGCGGCCAAGGTAAAGGCCGCGAAGGTCGGGAAGGCACGACCAGGTCGTCCCCCTAAAACGGCAGCGGTGACGCTGACCGTTGCGCAGGGGGGCGACCTGACCCTCGCGGAGGCGATGCGGCTCGCCAGGGAGAATATCTCCCTGGAAGAGCTGGGCATCGCCTCCGTGAGGGCGAAGAGGGCCGTGACCGGGGGTCTCTTGCTGGAGATCCCCGGTGCAGAAGGCGGCGCGAAGGCGGATCGTCTCGCCCAGAGGCTCCGGGAGCAGCTGGGCGAGCGAGGTGTTCGGGTCGTCCGGCCCACGAAGCGCACGGAGATGCGCGTTTGTGGGCTGGACGACTCGGTCAGCGCACAGGATGTGTCCCGTGCCCTTGCGAGGGCGGGGGACTGTCCTGTGGAGGACCTGCGGATCGGAGAGATCCGCAGGTCGCCCTCCGGCCTCGGGTCGGTGTGGGCCCGGTGCCCCCTCTCCGCCGCCCGTAAGGTGGCGGAATCCGGGAGGGTGTTGGTGAGGTGGGTTTCGGCGCGAGTGGAAATCCTCGCGCCGCGCCCGCTCCAGTGTCACCGCTGCCTCGAATTGGGGCACGTGAGGCAGTGGTGCACCTCGCCGGTGGACCGCAGCGGTCAGTGTTACCGCTGCGGTGCCAAAGAGCACCGTGCGAGCCAGTGCTCGGCGGCCCCCCACTGCCCGCTGTGTGCGGACATGGGGAGGCCAGCCGATCACAGGGTGGGGAGCAAGAAGTGCTCCTCCCCCTCCCGGAAGGAGAGGAAGAGGCGGGCTGCACCGGCTCCGGTGCCGAGGGCGGTGGCATCGTCCTCCATGGAGGTGGACGGTGCTACGGGGACGGACGGCCGGGAGGAGGCTGGCGCGGCCATTAATTAATGCCGCCCCGCCTCCTCCTCCAGGCCAACCTCAACCACTGCCGCGCGGCACAGGACTTGATGTCCCAAGTCCTCGCGGAGTGGGGGGTTGGCCTGGCGGTCGCCGCCGAGCCGTACCGCGTCCCTGATCACCCTCATTGGGTGGGCGACGCGGACGGCTTGGTGGCGACGGTATGGGGAGGAGGCGACGGGTCCCCACCGTTCTCCTTGTTGCAGCGCGGTCGGGGATTCGTCGCCGTGGACTGGGGGGGGAGTCGCTGTGGTGGGGTGCTACATTTCGCCCCGTAGCGGTCACGCTGCGTTCGAGCTGTACCTGGCCGAGGTCGCGGCATGCGTGCAGCGCTACGTGGCCCGGCCGGTGCTGGTCCTGGGGGATTTTAATGCCAAGTCGGTGGCTTGGGGATCCCCCAGGACCTCCGTTCGCGGCGGGATCCTGGGCGATTGGGCGGCGGGGCTCGACCTCCGGGTATTGAACCGGGGGTCGGAGCACACATGCGTGCGGCGATATGGGGTGTCCATCGTGGATGTTGGATTCGCGACCCCCAACGCCGTGCGCATGGTGTCGGGTTGGCACGTGGTCGCGGGGGCAGAGACACTCTCCGATCACCGGTACATCCGGATGGAGGTCTCTGCCGCCGCGAGTGCATCCCGACACGGCCGCCTGCGTGGCACCCCACCACGCCGCTGGGCGCTTCGGCGCCTGGACAAGGACGCCCTGATGGCAGCTGCCCTCGCTGCAACTTGGCCGCAGGGAGCGGCCGAGTTGCCGAGCATAGAGGAGGAGGTCGCCCGGCTCGGAGCATTGGTTGCGGGTATTTGCGACGCGGCGATGCCTCGGGTCGGGCGGGCTTCTCCTCGCCGGGCGGTGTACTGGTGGTCGGACGCGATCGCGGAGTTGCGAGTCGCGACTGTCCGCGCCCGACGCCAGTACACCCGCGCGCGCCGTCGTCAACGTACAGGCGACGGCGTGGCGCGAGCGAGGGCAGCTGATGACCTGTATGGAGCATAGCGCGTGGCGCGGGTTGCTCTGCAGGTCGCCATCAAGCGGGCCAAGACCCAGGCATGGAAGGAGCTCCTCCAGACCCTTGATGACGATCCATGGGGGCGCCCATATAAGGTGGTGCTGAATAAGCTCCGCCCGTGGGCGCCACCCGTCACCGAGGGTCTTGACCCCCGGCTGCTGGAGGACGTGGTCAATGCACTCTTCCCAATTGGGGAGAGGGGACCGCGTCCTCCGGCGGCGGCGGCTGTCCCAGTGGAGTGGACGGCCGAGCTGGGGGTCACGCAGGAGGAGCTGGCAGCGGCCATCAGACGGCTCGGGGTTCGTAACACGGCCCCGGGTCCGGATGGTGTGCCCGGCCGGGTTTGGGTCTTGACCCAGGGCGTCCTTGGGGCCGACCTCAGGCGGTTGTTCGACCGCTGCCTGAGGGACGGGCGATTCCCCCCCAGTTGGAAGGTGGCGAGGATGGTCCTCCTCCGGAAGGAGGGTCGGCCCGCGGAGTCTCCCTCCGCATACCGGCCCATTTGTCTCCTCGACGAGGTGGGCAAGCTCTTCGAGCGTGTGATTGCTGCCCGCCTCGTCGAGCACCTGTCGCGGGGTGATCCCGGTCTGGCCGACTGCCAGTTCGGTTTCCGGGGGGGCCGATCGACTATCGACGCGATAGGTCGTGTGAGGGCCCTCTCGGAGGCGGCCGTCTCCCGGGGAGGGGTGGCATTGGCAATATCCTTGGATATTGCCAATGCCCTTAACACCCTCCCCTGGGAAGAGATAAGGAGGGGACTCGAATATCATCGTGTCCCCCCTTGTCTCAGGGCGGTCGTCGGGGATTATCTCCACGGCAGGTGGATCGAGTATCCGGGCCGGGATGGTGATATGCGGAGGGAGGTGTACTGCGGTGTTCCGCAGGGATCGGTCCTTGGGCCACTCCTGTGGAGCTCGCGTACGACTCGGTGTTGCGGGCCGGCCTCCCCGATGGCGTCAGCACGGTGTGTTATGCGGATGACACACTGGTGCTGGCCGTCGGGGCGCACTGGGGGAGGGCCATGCGTCGCGCGGAGGAGGGGTCGCAACGCGTCGTCGACCGGATCAGGGGGATGGGGATGACGTTGGCGGTCCATAAGACCGAGGTGAATGCGTTTCATTCACCTCGGCAGGATCCGCCACCCCCTCTGATTCGGGTGGGTGGGGCTGACATCGAGGTGAAGCCCCAGATCAGGTATCTGGGGCTGATCCTCGATAGCCACTGGCGTTTCGAGAAGCATTTCCGCTGCCTGGTCCCCCGGTTGGAAAGGATGGTTGCGGCTCTGGGCCGGATCCTGCCCAACCTGGGGGGCCCGGCGGGCCGAGTTCGTCGCCTCTATGTGGCAATGGTCCAGTCGGTGGCCCTATACGGGGCCCCCGTCTGGGCGGACGACCTGGCTGCCTCCCGGCGCAGCATGACTATGCTGCGTCGGGTGCAGAGGCGCATGGCGCTCAGGGTCGTCCGCGGGTATCGGACCATGTCACATGAGGCGGCGACGGTTCTAGCGGGGATGCCGCCCATGGACCTGCTCGCGCGGTCGCACGCGGCGATGTACCGGCACCGCGTCGACCGTCGCGCGGGGGTGGGGGCGGTCCCGGGCGGGCAGGAACCTGCTTGGGGCGATTTGAATCGCCAGGCCCGGCAGTCCGTGTTGCTCGCGTGGCAGGAGCGGCTGGCTCTGCCAACCGCGGGGCACCGGACTGTCGGGGCTGTTCGGCCACTCCTGAAGGAGTGGCTGGACAGAGGCCATGGCAGCCTCACCTACCGGCTGGCACAGGTATTTTCCGGGCATGGCAGCTTCGGAAGATACCTGTGCCGGATAGGGAAGGAGCCGACGGCGCGTTGCTGCCACTGCGACGCTGAGCAGGACACGGCGGATCATACCCTGGAGGTATGCCCCGCGTGGGAGGGGGAGCGCCGTGTCCTGGTCGGCGTCGTCGGGCGGGATGTCTCGCTGCCGGGCGTGGTGCGCGCCATGCTCGGCAGCGAGGAGAAGTGGAGGGCCGTGGCCTCCTTCTGCGAGAACGTAATGTTGCAGAAGGAGGCCGCGGGGAGGGGGCGCGCTGAAGCTCGCGCTCGTGCTGTGGCCCGAGGTCGTCGCCCGGTCGCGAGGCGTCGCGGGCGGCCGCCTCGGCGTGGCGGATGACCTAGGCTGGGAGGGGGGTCCTGAGGGGACCCTCCTCCCGCCAGGCGGCGCCGGGTCGGACCGGTTGGCAGTAGGAGTGCCTCCCCCTACCGGTCCGACGCAAGGGGAGGCACCCTCGGCGGTCTGGTGCGGCCATGAACGCCCGGCCGCCGAGGGGTGGAAACGGGGTCGCGAGCGGTTGCGAGTTGGGGCTCGCAGCCGCCACTAAACGCGGCCCCGGGACGGATAGCGGCGGGATGGAGTGGCCCCGTCCCGCCGCTATGAGGCAGTGTGTCTACTGGGGGGACCGATTGTCCCCCCGGGGGATGGGCGCGAAAGCGCGGGCACGGGGAGGATACCGGAAGAATGCTTCGAGCGATTCCCGGTATCCTCCCAAAGCGTGCCGAAGGGTCACCGTGGGGTTTTTAGTGGGTAGGTCCCGCGCCTGTCGTTGCACGGGCGCGGGGAATCCCACACACCCCTCCAACCTCTCCCCAAGGAGGTGGGAGGGAGTCTTTCGAAGATTTTCCCCACGACAAAAAAAAAAAAAAAAAAAAAGTATGAGCCTGATGAGGGCAAATCCCAGACCTCTCCCAGACCTAACTTGCGTTATCCTCTAAAATATTGATCGAAACCAGGTTTAATCGACTGTTTCAGTGTGGTACCACATTACTACGTGATCCAAACCAGAAAAAACCCAGGATCAGTTCAACAAGTATGTGAAGAATGCGAAAGTATGAGTCTGATGTGTGAAAATCCCAGGGCTAACCTAGACCTAACATGCGTTATCCACTAAAATATTGATCGAAACCAGGTTTAATCGACTGTTTCAGTGTGGTATCACACTACTACGTGATCCAAACCAGACAAAACCCAGGATCTGTTCAACAAGAATGTGAAAAACGCGAAACTGTGAGCCTGATGACGGCAAATCTTAGACCTAACCCAGACCTAAGATGCGTTATCCTCTAAACTATTTATCCAGACCAGGTTTCATTGAATGTTTCAGAGTGGTACCACTTTACTACGTGATCCAATCCAGAAATAGCCCAGGATCTAGCCATGAAGTATGAGAAATATGCGAAAGTATGAGCCTGATGAGGGCAAATCCCAGACATATCCCAGACCTAACTTGCGTTGTCCTCTAAGATATTGATGGAAACCAGGTTTAATTGACTGTTTCAGTGTTGTACTTCATTACTACGTGATGCAATCCAGAAAAAGCCCAGGATCTAGCCATCAAGTATGAGAAATATGCGAAAGAATGAGCCTGATGAGAGCAAATCCCAGACCTAACCTAGGCCTAACATGAATTATTCTCTAAAATATTGATCGAAACCAGGTTTAATTGACTGTTTCAGCGTGGTACCACACTACTTCGTGATCCAAACCAGTCAAAACCCAGGATCTGTTCAACAAGAATGTGAAAAACGCGAAACTGTGAGCCTGATGAGGGCAAATCTTAGACCTAACCCAGACCTAAGATGCGTTATCCTCTAAAATATTTATCCAGACCAGGTTTCATTGAATGTTTCAGTGTGGTACCACTCTACAACGTGATCCAATCCAGAAATAGCCCAGGATCTAGCCATGAAGTATGAGAAATATGCGAAAGTGAGAGCCTGATGAGGGCAAATCCTAGACCTATCCCAGACCTAACTACCGTTATCCTCTAAAATATTGATCGAAACCAGGTTTAATTGACTGTATCAGCGTGGTACCATATTACTACGTGATACAATCCAGAAGCAGCCCAGGATCTGTTCAACATGTATGAGAAATATGCGATAGAAAGAGCCTGATGAGAGCAAATCCCAGACCTAACCTAGACCTAACATGAATTATTCTCTAAAATATTGATCGAAACCAGGTTTAATGGACTGTTTCAGTGTGGTACCACATTACTACGTGATCCAAACCAGAAAAAACCCAGGATCCGTTCAACAAGTATGTGAAGAATGCGAAAGTATGAGTCTGATCAGTGAAAATCCCAGACCTAACGTAGACCTAACATGAGTTATACTCTAAAATATTGATCGAAACCTGGTTTAATCGACTGTTTCAGTGTGGTACCACATTACTATGTGATCCAAACCAGAAAATAACCCAGGATCTGTTCAACGAGTAAGTGAAGTGTGCGAAAGTATGAGTCTGATAAGGTCAAATCCCAGACCTATCCCAGACATAACTTGCGTTATCCTCTAAAATATTGATCCAAACCAGGTTTAATGGACTGTTTCAGTGTGGTACCACACTACTACGTGATACAAACCAGAAAAAACCCAGGATCTGTTCAACAAGTATGTGAAAAACGCGAAAGTATGAGCCTGATGAGGGCAAATCCCAGACCTATCCCAGACCTAACATGCGTTATCCTCAAAAATATTGATCGAAACCTGGTTTAATCGACTGTTTCAGTGTGGTACCACATTACTATGTGATCCAAACCAGAAAATAACCCAGGATCTGTTCAACAAGTATGTGAGGTGTGCGAATGTATGAGTCTGATGAGGTCAAATCCCAGACCAATCCCAGACTTAACTTGCGTTATCCTCTAAAATATTGATCGAAACCAGGTTTAATCGACCGTTTCAGTGTGGTACCACATTACTACGTGATCCAAACCAGAAAATACCCAGGATCTGTTCAACAAGTATGTGAAGAATGCGAAAGTATGAGTCTGATGAGTGAAAATCCCAGGGCTAACCTAGACCTAACATGCGTTATCCTCTAAAATATTGATCGAAACCAGGTTTAATCGACTGTTTCAGTGTGGTACCACATTACTACGTGATCCAAACCAGAAAAAACCCGGGATCAGTTCAACAAGTATGTGAAGAATGCGAAAGTATGAGTCTGATCAGTGAAAATCCCAGGCCTAACCTAGACCCAGCTTGCGTTATCCTCTAAAATATTGATCGAAACCAGGTTTAATCGACTGTTTCAGTGTGGTACCACATTACTACGTGACCCAAACCAGAAAAAACCCATTATCTGTTCAACAAGTATGTGAAAAACGCGAAAGTATGAGCCTGATGAGGGCAAATCCCAGACCTCTCCCAGACCTAACTTGCGTTATCCTCTAAAATATTGATCGAAACCAGGTTTAATTGACCGTTTCAGTGTGGTACCTCATTACTACGTGATCCAAACCAGAAAAAACCCAGGATCAGTTCAACAAGTATGTGAAGAATGCGAAAGTATGAGTCTGATGAGTGAAAATCCCAGGCCTAACCTAGACCTAACATGCGTTATCCTCTAAAATATTGATCGAAACGAGGTTTAATTGTCTGTTTCAGCGTGGTACCACATTACTACGTGATACAATCCAGAAACAGCCCGGGATCTAGCCATGAAGTATGAGAAAAAATGCGAAAGTATGAGCCTGATGAGGGCAAATCCTAGACCTAACCCAAACCAAACATGCGTTATCCTCTAAAATAATGATCGAAACCAGGTTTAATTAATTGTTTTAGTTGTGGCACCACATTACTACGTGATCCAAAGCAGAAAAAACCCTCGGTCAGGTCAAAATGCATGTTAAATTTGCGAAAGTATGACCCTGATGAGGGCAAATCCCAGAGCTATCCCAGACCTATCTTGCGTTGTCCTCTAAAATAATGATCGAAACCAGGTTTAATTGATTGTTTTAGTTGTGGCACCACTTTACTACGTGATCCAAAGCAGAAAAAACCCTCGATCAGGTCAACATGCATGTTAAAACTGCGAAAGTATGACCCTGATGCGTGAAAATCCCAGGCCTAACCTAGACCTAACATGCGTTATCCTCAAAAATATTGATCGAAACCTGGTTTAATTGACTGTTTTAGTTGTGGTACCACTTTACTACGTGATCCAAAGCAGAAAAAACCCTCGATCAGGTCAAAATGCATGTTAAAACTGCGAAAGTATGACCCTGATGAGGTCAAATCCCAGACCTTTCCCAGACCTGACATGCGTTATTCTCTAAAATATTTATCAAGACCAGGTTTAATTGATTGTTTCGGTGTGGTCCCACATTACTACGTGATCCAAACCAGAAAAAACCCAGGATCCGTTCAACAAGTATGTGAAGAATGCGAAAGTATGAGTCTGATGAGTGAAAATCCCAGACCTAACCTAGACCTAACATGCGTTATCCTCAAAAATATTGATCGAAACCTGGTTTAATTGACTGTTTTAGTTGTGGTACCACTTTACTACGTGATCCAAAGCAGAAAAAACCCTCGATCAGGTCAAAATGCATGTTAAAACTGCGAAAGTATGACCCTGATGAGGTCAAATCCCAGACCTATCCCAGACCTGACATGCGTTATTCTCTAAAATATTTATCAAGACCAGGTTTACTTGATTGTTTCGGTGTGGTCACACATTACTACGTGATCCAAACCAGAAAAAACCCAGGATCCGTTCAACAAGTATGTGAAGAATGCGAAAGTATGAGTCTGATGAGGGCAAATCCCAGACCTATCCCAGACCTAGCATGTGTTATCCTCTAAAAGATTTATCAAGACCAGGTTTAATTGACTGTTTCAGTGTGGTACCACATTGCTACGTGATCCAAACCAGAAAAAGCCCAGGATCTGTTCAACAAGTATGTGAAAAACACGAAAGTATGAGCCTGGTGAGTGAAAATCCCAGACCTAACCTAGACCTAACATGCGTTATCCTCTAAAATATTGATCCAAACCAGGTTTAATGGACTGTTTCAGTGTGGTACCACTTTACTACGTGATCCAAAGCAGAAAATACCCTCGATCAGGTCAACATGCATGTTAGAACTGCGAAAGTATGGCCCTGATGAGGTCAAATCCCAGACCTGTCCCAGACCTGACATGCGTTATCCTCTAAAATATTGATCCAAACCAGGTTTAATTGACTGTTTCAGTGTGGTCCCACATTACTACGTGATACAATCCAGAAACAGCCCAGGATCCAGTCATGAAGTATGAGAAATATGCGAATGTATGAGCCTGATGATGACAAATTCTAGACCTAACCCAAACCTAACATGCGTTATCCTCCAAAATATTTATCAAGACCAGGTTTAATTGAATGTTTCAGTGTGGTACCACATTACTACGTGAACCAAACCAGAAAAAACCCACGATCCGTTCAACAAGTATGTGAAGAATGCGAAAGTATGAGTCTGATGAGTGAAAATCCCAGGGCTAACCTAGACCTAACATGTGTTATCCTCTAAAATATTGATCCAAACCAGGTTTAATTGACTGTTTCAGTGCGGTACCACATTGCTACGTGATCCAAACCAGAAAAAACCCAGGATCAGTTCAACAAGTATGTGAAAAACGCGAAAGTATGAGCCTGATGAGGGCAAATCCGAGACCTATCCCAGACCTAACATGCGTTATCCTCTAAAATATTTATCAAGACCAGTTTTAATTGACTGTTTCAGCGTGGTACCACGTTACTACGTGATACAATCCAGAAATAGCACAGGATCTAGCCATCAAGTATGAGAAATATGCGAAAGAATGAGCCTGATGAGAGCAAATCCCAGACCTAACCTAGACATAACATGAATTATTCTCTAAAATATTGATCGAAACCAGGTTTAATTGACTGTTTCAGTGTGGTACCACATTACTACGTGATCCAATCCAGAAATAGCCCAGGATCTAGCAATGAAGTATGTGAAGAATGCGAAAGTATGAGTCTGATGAGGGCAAATCCTAGACCTATCCCAGACCTACCATGCGTTATCCTCTAAAATATTGATCCAAACCAGGTTTAGTGGACTGTTTCAGTGTGGTACCACATTACTACGTGATCCAAACCAGAAAATAACCCAGGATCTGTTCAACGAGTATGTGAAGTGTGCGAAAGTATGAGTCTGATGAGGGCAAATCCCAGACCTATCCCAGACCTAACATGCGTTATCCTCTAAAATATTTATCATGACCAGGTTTAATTGATTGTTTCAGTGTGGTCCCACATTACTACGTGATCCAAACCAGAAAAAACCCAGGATCCGTTCAACAAGTATGTGAAGAATGCGAAAGTATGAGTCTGATGAGGGCAAATCCTAGACCTGTCCCAGACCTACCATGCGTTATCCTCTAAAATATTGATCCAAACCAGGTATAGTGGACTGTTTCAGTGTGGTACCACATTACTACGTGATCCAAACCAGAAAATAACCCAGGATCTGTTCAACGAGTATGTGAAGAATGCGAAAGTATGAGTCTGATGAGGGCAAATCCTAGACCTATCCCAGACCTACCATGCGTTATCCTCTAAAATATTGATCCAAACCAGGTTTAGTGGACTGTTTCAGTGTGGTACCACTTTACAACGTGATCCAAAGCAGAAAAAACCCTCGATCACGTCAACATGTATGACAAAACTGCGAAAGTATGACCCTGATGAGGGCAAATCCCAGACCTATCCCAGACCTAACTTGCGTTATCCTCTAAAATATTGATTGAATCCAGGTTTAATTGACTGTGTCAGTGTGGTACCACATTACTACGTGATCCAATCCAGAAATAGCCCAGGATCTAGCAATGAAGTATGAGAAATATGCTTAAGTATGAGCCTGACGAGGGCAAATCCTAGACCTAACCCAGACCTAACATGCGTTATCCTCTAAAATATTTATCATGACCAGGTTTAATTGATTGTTTCAGTGTGGTCCCACATTACTACGTGATCCAAACCAGAAAAAACCCCGGATCCGTTCAACAAGTATGTGAAGAATGCGAAAGTATGATTCTGATGAGGGCAAATCCTAGACCTATCCCAGACCTAACATGCGTTATCCTCTAAAATATTAATCCAAACCAGGTTTAATGGACTGTTTCAGTGTGGTACCACACTACTACGTGATCCAAACCAGAAAAAACCCAGGATCTGTTCAACAAGTATGTGAAAACTGCGAAAGTATGACCCTAATGAGGGCAAATCCCAGGCCTAACCTTGACCTAACATGCGTTATCTTCTAAAATATTGAGCGAAACCAGGTTTAATTGACTGTTTCAGTGTCGTACCACATTACTACGTGATCCAATCCAGAAATAGCCCAGGATCTAGCCATGAAGTATGAGAAATATGCGAAAGTATGAGCCTGATGAGGGCAAATCCCAGACCTAACCCAGACCTAACATGCGTTGTCCTCTAAAATATTTATCAAGACCAGGTTTAATCGACTGTTTCAGTGTGGTCTC
Organism: Colletes latitarsis; assembly: GCF_051014445.1. Taxonomy (NCBI): domain Eukaryota; kingdom Metazoa; phylum Arthropoda; class Insecta; order Hymenoptera; family Colletidae; genus Colletes; species Colletes latitarsis. The sequence goes on from NW_027488369.1 coordinate 16,242,028, forward strand.
ACATTACTACGTGATCCAAACCAGAAAAAACCCAGGATTCGTTCAACAAGTATGTGAAGAATGCGAAAGAATGAGTCAGATGCGTGAAAATCCCAGGCCTAAGCTAGACCTAAAATGCGTTATCCTAAAAAATATTCATCGAAACCTGGTTTAATCGACTGCTTCAGTGTGGTACCACATTACTACGTGACCCAAACCAGAAAAAACCCAGGATCTCATCAACAAGTATGTGAAAAACGCAAAAGTATGAGCCTGATGAGGGCAAATTCCAGACCTATCCCAGACCAAACTTGCGTTATCCTCTAAAATATTGATCGAAACCTGGTTTAATCGACTGTTTCAGTGTGGTACCACATTACTATGTGATCCAAACCAGAAAATAACCCAGGATCTGTTCAACGAGTATGTGAAGTGTGCGAAAGTATGAGTCTGATGAGGGCAAATCCTAAACCTATCCCAGACCTAACATGCGTTATCCTCTAAAATATTTATCAAGACCACGTTTAATTGACTGTTTCAGTGTGGTACCACTTTACAACGTGATCCAAAGCAGAAAAAACCCTCGATCACGTCAACATGTATGATAAAACTGCGAAAGTATGACCCTGATGAGGGCAAATCCCAGACCTATCCCAGACCTAACTTGCGTTATCCTCTAAAATATTGATTGAATCCAGGTTAATTGACTGTGTCAGTGTGGTACCACATTACTACGTGATCCAATCCAGAAATAGCCCAGGATCTAGCAATGAAGTATGAGAAATATGCTTAAGTATGAGCCTGACGAGGGCAAATCCTAGACCTAACCCAGACCTAACATGCGTTATCCTCTAAAATATTTATCATGACCAGGTTTAATTGATTGTTTCAGTGTGGTCCCACATTACTACGTGATCCAAACCAGAAAAAACCCCGGATCCGTTCAACAAGTATGTGAAGAATGCGAAAGTATGATTCTGATGAGGGCAAATCCTAGACCTATCCCAGACCTAACATGCGTTATCCTCTAAAATATTAATCCAAACCAGGTTTAATGGACTGTTTCAGTATGGTACCACACTACTACGTGATCCAAACCAGAAAATACCCAGGATCTGTTCAACAAGTATGTGAAGAATGCGAAAGTATGAGTCTGATGAGTGAAAATCCCAGGGCTAACCTAGACCTAACATGCGTTATCCTCTAAGATATTGATCGAAACCAGGTTTAATCGACTGTTTCAGTGTGGTACCACATTACTACGTGATCCAAACCAGAAAAAACCCGGGATCAGTTCAACAAGTATGTGAAGAATGCGAAAGTATGAGTCTGATCAGTGAAAATCCCAGGCCTAACCTAGACCTAAAATGCGTTATCCTAAAAAATATTCATCGAAACCTGGTTTAATCGACTGCTTCAGTGTGGTACCACATTACTACGTGATACAAACCAGAAAAAACCCAGGATCTGTTCAACAAGTATGTGAAAAACGCGAAAGTATGAGCCTGATGAGGGCAAATCCCAGACCTATCCCAGACCTAACATGCGTTATCCTCAAAAATATTGATCGAAACCTGGTTTAATCGACTGTTTCAGTGTGGTACCACATTACTATGTGATCCAAACCAGAAAATAACCCAGGATCTGTTCAACAAGTATGTGAGGTGTGCGAATGTATGAGTCTGATGAGGTCAAATCCCAGACCAATCCCAGACTTAACTTGCGTTATCCTCTAAAATATTGATCGAAACCAGGTTTAATCGACCGTTTCAGTGTGGTACCACATTACTACGTGATCCAAACCAGAAAATACCCAGGATCTGTTCAACAAGTATGTGAAGAATGCGAAAGTATGAGTCTGATGAGTGAAAATCCCAGGGCTAACCTAGACCTAACATGCGTTATCCTCTAAAATATTGATCGAAACCAGGTTTAATCGACTGTTTCAGTGTGGTACCACATTACTACGTGATCCAAACCAGAAAAAACCCGGGATCAGTTCAACAAGTATGTGAAGAATGCGAAAGTATGAGTCTGATCAGTGAAAATCCCAGGCCTAACCTAGACCCAGCTTGCGTTATCCTCTAAAATATTGATCGAAACCAGGTTTAATCGACTGTTTCAGTGTGGTACCACATTACTACGTGACCCAAACCAGAAAAAACCCATTATCTGTTCAACAAGTATGTGAAAAACGCGAAAGTATGAGCCTGATGAGGGCAAATCCCAGACCTCTCCCAGACCTAACTTGCGTTATCCTCTAAAATATTGATCGAAACCAGGTTTAATTGACCGTTTCAGTGTGGTACCTCATTACTACGTGATCCAAACCAGAAAAAACCCAGGATCAGTTCAACAAGTATGTGAAGAATGCGAAAGTATGAGTCTGATGAGTGAAAATCCCAGGCCTAACCTAGACCTAACATGCGTTATCCTCTAAAATATTGATCGAATCGAGGTTTAATTGTCTGTTTCAGCGTGGTACCACATTACTACGTGATACAATCCAGAAACAGCCCGGGATCTAGCCATGAAGTATGAGAAAAAATGCGAAAGTATGAGCCTGATGAGGGCAAATCCTAGACCTAACCCAAACCAAACATGCGTTATCCTCTAAAATAATGATCGAAACCAGGTTTAATTAATTGTTTTAGTTGTGGCACCACATTACTACGTGATCCAAAGCAGAAAAAACCCTCGGTCAGGTCAAAATGCATGTTAAATTTGCGAAAGTATGACCCTGATGAGGGCAAATCCCAGAGCTATCCCAGACCTATCTTGCGTTGTCCTCTAAAATAATGATCGAAACCAGGTTTAATTGATTGTTTTAGTTGTGGCACCACTTTACTACGTGATCCAAAGCAGAAAAAACCCTCGATCAGGTCAACATGCATGTTAAAACTGCGAAAGTATGACCCTGATGCGTGAAAATCCCAGGCCTAACCTAGACCTAACATGCGTTATCCTCAAAAATATTGATCGAAACCTGGTTTAATTGACTGTTTTAGTTGTGGTACCACTTTACTACGTGATCCAAAGCAGAAAAAACCCTCGATCAGGTCAAAATGCATGTTAAAACTGCGAAAGTATGACCCTGATGAGGTCAAATCCCAGACCTTTCCCAGACCTGACATGCGTTATTCTCTAAAATATTTATCAAGACCAGGTTTAATTGATTGTTTCGGTGTGGTCCCACATTACTACGTGATCCAAACCAGAAAAAACCCAGGATCCGTTCAACAAGTATGTGAAGAATGCGAAAGTATGAGTCTGATGAGTGAAAATCCCAGACCTAACCTAGTCCTAACATGCGTTATCCTCAAAAATATTGATCGAAACCTGGTTTAATTGACTGTTTTAGTTGTGGTACCACTTTACTACGTGATCCAAAGCAGAAAAAACCCTCGATCAGGTCAAAATGCATGTTAAAACTGCGAAAGTATGACCCTGATGAGGTCAAATCCCAGACCTATCCCAGACCTGACATGCGTTATTCTCTAAAATATTTATCAAGACCAGGTTTACTTGATTGTTTCGGTGTGGTCACACATTACTACGTGATCCAAACCAGAAAAAACCCAGGATCCGTTCAACAAGTATGTGAAGAATGCGAAAGTATGAGTCTGATGAGGGCAAATCCCAGACCTATCCCAGACCTAGCATGCGTTATCCTCTAAAAGATTTATCAAGACCAGGTTTAATTGACTGTTTCAGTGTGGTACCACATTGCTACGTGATCCAAACCAGAAAAAGCCCAGGATCTGTTCAACAAGTATGTGAAAAACACGAAAGTATGAGCCTGGTGAGTGAAAATCCCAGACCTAACCTAGACCTAACATGCGTTATCCTCTAAAATATTGATCCAAACCAGGTTTAATGGACTGTTTCAGTGTGGTACCACTTTACTACGTGATCCAAAGCAGAAAATACCCTCGATCAGGTCAACATGCATGTTAGAACTGCGAAAGTATGGCCCTGATGAGGTCAAATCCCAGACCTGTCCCAGACCTGACATGCGTTATCCTCTAAAATATTGATCCAAACCAGGTTTAATTGACTGTTTCAGTGTGGTCCCACATTACTACGTGATACAATCCAGAAACAGCCCAGGATCCAGTCATGAAGTATGAGAAATATGCGAATGTATGAGCCTGATGATGACAAATTCTAGACCTAACCCAAACCTAACATGCGTTATCCTCCAAAATATTTATCAAGACCAGGTTTAATTGAATGTTTCAGTGTGGTACCACATTACTACGTGAACCAAACCAGAAAAAACCCACGATCCGTTCAACAAGTATGTGAAGAATGCGAAAGTATGAGTCTGATGAGTGAAAATCCCAGGGCTAACCTAGACCTAACATGTGTTATCCTCTAAAATATTGATCCAAATCAGGTTTAATTGACTGTTTCAGTGCGGTACCACATTGCTACGTGATCCAAACCAGAAAAAACCCAGGATCAGTTCAACAAGTATGTGAAAAACGCGAAAGTATGAGCCTGATGAGGGCAAATCCGAGACCTATCCCAGACCTAACATGCGTTATCCTCTAAAATATTTATCAAGACCAGTTTTAATTGACTGTTTCAGCGTGGTACCACGTTACTACGTGATACAATCCAGAAATAGCACAGGATCTAGCCATCAAGTATGAGAAATATGCGAAAGAATGAGCCTGATGAGAGCAAATCCCAGACCTAACCTAGACATAACATGAATTATTCTCTAAAATATTGATCGAAACCAGGTTTAATTGACTGTTTCAGTGTGGTACCACATTACTACGTGATCCAATCCAGAAATAGCCCAGGATCTAGCAATGAAGTATGTGAAGAATGCGAAAGTATGAGTCTGATGAGGGCAAATCCTAGACCTATCCCAGACCTACCATGCGTTATCCTCTAAAATATTGATCCAAACCAGGTTTAGTGGACTGTTTCAGTGTGGTACCACATTACTACGTGATCCAAACCAGAAAATAACCCAGGATCTGTTCAACGAGTATGTGAAGTGTGCGAAAGTATGAGTCTGATGAGGGCAAATCCCAGACCTATCCCAGACCTAACATGCGTTATCCTCTAAAATATTTATCATGACCAGGTTTAATTGATTGTTTCAGTGTGGTCCCACATTACTACGTGATCCAAACCAGAAAAAACCCAGGATCCGTTCAACAAGTATGTGAAGAATGCGAAAGTATGAGTCTGATGAGGGCAAATCCTAGACCTGTCCCAGACCTACCATGCGTTATCCTCTAAAATATTGATCCAAACCAGGTATAGTGGACTGTTTCAGTGTGGTACCACATTACTACGTGATCCAAACCAGAAAATAACCCAGGATCTGTTCAACGAGTATGTGAAGAATGCGAAAGTATGAGTCTGATGAGGGCAAATCCTAGACCTATCCCAGACCTACCATGCGTTATCCTCTAAAATATTGATCCAAACCAGGTTTAGTGGACTGTTTCAGTGTGGTACCACTTTACAACGTGATCCAAAGCAGAAAAAACCCTCGATCACGTCAACATGTATGACAAAACTGCGAAAGTATGACCCTGATGAGGGCAAATCCCAGACCTATCCCAGACCTAACTTGCGTTATCCTCTAAAATATTGATTGAATCCAGGTTTAATTGACTGTGTCAGTGTGGTACCACATTACTACGTGATCCAATCCAGAAATAGCCCAGGATCTAGCAATGAAGTATGAGAAATATGCTTAAGTATGAGCCTGACGAGGGCAAATCCTAGACCTAACCCAGACCTAACATGCGTTATCCTCTAAAATATTTATCATGACTAGGTTTAATTGATTGTTTCAGTGTGGTCCCACATTACTACGTGATCCAAACCAGAAAAAACCCCGGATCCGTTCAACAAGTATGTGAAGAATGCGAAAGTATGATTCTGATGAGGGCAAATCCTAGACCTATCCCAGACCTAACATGCGTTATCCTCTAAAATATTAATCCAAACCAGGTTTAATGGACTGTTTCAGTGTGGTACCACACTACTACGTGATCCAAACCAGAAAAAACCCAGGATCTGTTCAACAAGTATGTGAAAACTGCGAAAGTATGACCCTAATGAGGGCAAATCCCAGGCCTAACCTTGACCTAACATGCGTTATCTTCTAAAATATTGAGCGAAACCAGGTTTAATTGACTGTTTCAGTGTCGTACCACATTACTACGTGATCCAATCCAGAAATAGCCCAGGATCTAGCCATGAAGTATGAGAAATATGCGAAAGTATGAGCCTGATGAGGGCAAATCCCAGACCTAACCCAGACCTAACATGCGTTGTCCTCTAAAATATTTATCAAGACCAGGTTTAATCGACTGTTTCAGTGTGGTCTCACATTACTACGTGATCCAAACCAGAAAAAACCCAGGATTCGTTCAACAAGTATGTGAAGAATGCGAAAGAATGAGTCAGATGCGTGAAAATCCCAGGCCTAACCTAGACCTAAAATGCGTTATCCTAAAAAATATTCATCGAAACCTGGTTTAATCGACTGCTTCAGTGTGGTACCACATTACTACGTGACCCAAACCAGAAAAAACCCAGGATCTCATCAACAAGTATGTGAAAAACGCAAAAGTATGAGCCTGATGAGGGCAAATTCCAGACCTATCCCAGACCAAACTTGCGTTATCCTCTAAAATATTGATCGAAACCTGGTTTAATCGACTGTTTCAGTGTGGTACCACATTACTATGTGATCCAAACCAGAAAATAACCCAGGATCTGTTCAACGAGTATGTGAAGTGTGCGAAAGTATGAGTCTGATGAGGGCAAATCCTAAACCTATCCCAGACCTAACATGCGTTATCCTCTAAAATATTTATCAAGACCACGTTTAATTGACTGTTTCAGTGTGGTACCACTTTACAACGTGATCCAAAGCAGAAAAAACCCTCGATCACGTCAACATGTATGATAAAACTGCGAAAGTATGACCCTGATGAGGGCAAATCCCAGACCTATCCCAGACCTAACTTGCGTTATCCTCTAAAATATTGATTGAATCCAGGTTAATTGACTGTGTCAGTGTGGTACCACATTACTACGTGATCCAATCCAGAAATAGCCCAGGATCTAGCAATGAAGTATGAGAAATATGCTTAAGTATGAGCCTGACGAGGGCAAATCCTAGACCTAACCCAGACCTAACATGCGTTATCCTCTAAAATATTTATCATGACCAGGTTTAATTGATTGTTTCAGTGTGGTCCCACATTACTACGTGATCCAAACCAGAAAAAACCCCGGATCCGTTCAACAAGTATGTGAAGAATGCGAAAGTATGATTCTGATGAGGGCAAATCCTAGACCTATCCCAGACCTAACATGCGTTATCCTCTAAAATATTAATCCAAACCAGGTTTAATGGACTGTTTCAGTGTGGTACCACACTACTACGTGATCCAAACCAGAAAATACCCAGGATCTGTTCAACAAGTATGTGAAGAATGCGAAAGTATGAGTCTGATGAGTGAAAATCCCAGGGCTAACCTAGACCTAACATGCGTTATCCTCTAAAATATTGATCGAAACCAGGTTTAATCGACTGTTTCAGTGTGGTACCACATTACTACGTGATCCAAACCAGAAAAAACCCGGGATCAGTTCAACAAGTATGTGAAGAATGCGAAAGTATGAGTCTGATCAGTGAAAATCCCAGGCCTAACCTAGACCTAAAATGCGTTATCCTAAAAAATATTCATCGAAACCTGGTTTAATCGACTGCTTCAGTGTGGTACCACATTACTACGTGATACAAACCAGAAAAAACCCAGGATCTGTTCAACAAGTATGTGAAAAACGCGAAAGTATGAGCCTGATGAGGGCAAATCCTAGACCTAACCCAAACCAAACATGCGTTATCCTCTAAAATAATGATCGAAACCAGGTTTAATTAATTGTTTTAGTTGTGGCACCACATTACTACGTGATCCAAAGCAGAAAAAACCCTCGGTCAGGTCAAAATGCATGTTAAATTTGCGAAAGTATGACCCTGATGAGGGCAAATCCCAGAGCTATCCCAGACCTATCTTGCGTTGTCCTCTAAAATAATGATCGAAACCAGGTTTAATTGATTGTTTTAGTTGTGGCACCACTTTACTACGTGATCCAAAGCAGAAAAAACCCTCGATCAGGTCAACATGCATGTTAAAACTGCGAAAGTATGACCCTGATGCGTGAAAATCCCAGGCCTAACCTAGACCTAACATGCGTTATCCTCAAAAATATTGATCGAAACCTGGTTTAATTGACTGTTTTAGTTGTGGTACCACTTTACTACGTGATCCAAAGCAGAAAAAACCCTCGATCAGGTCAAAATGCATGTTAAAACTGCGAAAGTATGACCCTGATGAGGTCAAATCCCAGACCTTTCCCAGACCTGACATGCGTTATTCTCTAAAATATTTATCAAGACCAGGTTTAATTGATTGTTTCGGTGTGGTCCCACATTACTACGTGATCCAAACCAGAAAAAACCCAGGATCCGTTCAACAAGTATGTGAAGAATGCGAAAGTATGAGTCTGATGAGTGAAAATCCCAGACCTAACCTAGACCTAACATGCGTTATCCTCAAAAATATTGATCGAAACCTGGTTTAATTGACTGTTTTAGTTGTGGTACCACTTTACTACGTGATCCAAAGCAGAAAAAACCCTCGATCAGGTCAAAATGCATGTTAAAACTGCGAAAGTATGACCCTGATGAGGTCAAATCCCAGACCTATCCCAGACCTGACATGCGTTATTCTCTAAAATATTTATCAAGACCAGGTTTACTTGATTGTTTCGGTGTGGTCACACATTACTACGTGATCCAAACCAGAAAAAACCCAGGATCCGTTCAACAAGTATGTGAAGAATGCGAAAGTATGAGTCTGATGAGGGCAAATCCCAGACCTATCCCAGACCTAGCATGCGTTATCCTCTAAAAGATTTATCAAGACCAGGTTTAATTGACTGTTTCAGTGTGGTACCACATTGCTACGTGATCCAAACCAGAAAAAGCCCAGGATCTGTTCAACAAGTATGTGAAAAACACGAAAGTATGAGCCTGGTGAGTGAAAATCCCAGACCTAACCTAGACCTAACATGCGTTATCCTCTAAAATATTGATCCAAACCAGGTTTAATGGACTGTTTCAGTGTGGTACCACTTTACTACGTGATACAATCCAGAAACAGCCCGGGATCTAGCCATGAAGTATGAGAAAAAATGCGAAAGTATGAGCCTGATGAGGGCAAATCCTAGACCTAACCCAAACCAAACATGCGTTATCCTCTAAAATAATGATCGAAACCAGGTTTAATTAATTGTTTTAGTTGTGGCACCACATTACTACGTGATCCAAAGCAGAAAAAACCCTCGGTCAGGTCAAAATGCATGTTAAATTTGCGAAAGTATGACCCTGATGAGGGCAAATCCCAGAGCTATCCCAGACCTATCTTGCGTTGTCCTCTAAAATAATGATCGAAACCAGGTTTAATTGATTGTTTTAGTTGTGGCACCACTTTACTACGTGATCCAAAGCAGAAAAAACCCTCGATCAGGTCAACATGCATGTTAAAACTGCGAAAGTATGACCCTGATGCGTGAAAATCCCAGGCCTAACCTAGACCTAACATGCGTTATCCTCAAAAATATTGATCGAAACCTGGTTTAATTGACTGTTTTAGTTGTGGTACCACTTTACTACGTGATCCAAAGCAGAAAAAACCCTCGATCAGGTCAAAATGCATGTTAAAACTGCGAAAGTATGACCCTGATGAGGTCAAATCCCAGACCTTTCCCAGACCTGACATGCGTTATTCTCTAAAATATTTATCAAGACCAGGTTTAATTGATTGTTTCGGTGTGGTCCCACATTACTACGTGATCCAAACCAGAAAAAACCCAGGATCCGTTCAACAAGTATGTGAAGAATGCGAAAGTATGAGTCTGATGAGTGAAAATCCCAGACCTAACCTAGACCTAACATGCGTTATCCTCAAAAATATTGATCGAAACCTGGTTTAATTGACTGTTTTAGTTGTGGTACCACTTTACTACGTGATCCAAAGCAGAAAAAACCCTCGATCAGGTCAAAATGCATGTTAAAACTGCGAAAGTATGACCCTGATGAGGTCAAATCCCAGACCTATCCCAGACCTGACATGCGTTATTCTCTAAAATATTTATCAAGACCAGGTTTACTTGATTGTTTCGGTGTGGTCACACATTACTACGTGATCCAAACCAGAAAAAACCCAGGATCCGTTCAACAAGTATGTGAAGAATGCGAAAGTATGAGTCTGATGAGGGCAAATCCCAGACCTATCCCAGACCTAGCATGCGTTATCCTCTAAAAGATTTATCAAGACCAGGTTTAATTGACTGTTTCAGTGTGGTACCACATTGCTACGTGATCCAAACCAGAAAAAGCCCAGGATCTGTTCAACAAGTATGTGAAAAACACGAAAGTATGAGCCTGGTGAGTGAAAATCCCAGACCTAACCTAGACCTAACATGCGTTATCCTCTAAAATATTGATCCAAACCAGGTTTAATGGACTGTTTCAGTGTGGTACCACTTTACTACGTGATCCAAAGCAGAAAATACCCTCGATCAGGTCAACATGCATGTTAGAACTGCGAAAGTATGGCCCTGATGAGGTCAAATCCCAGACCTGTCCCAGACCTGACATGCGTTATCCTCTAAAATATTGATCCAAACCAGGTTTAATTGACTGTTTCAGTGTGGTCCCACATTACTACGTGATACAATCCAGAAACAGCCCAGGATCCAGTCATGAAGTATGAGAAATATGCGAATGTATGAGCCTGATGATGACAAATTCTAGACCTAACCCAAACCTAACATGCGTTATCCTCCAAAATATTTATCAAGACCAGGTTTAATTGAATGTTTCAGTGTGGTACCTCATTACTACGTGAACCAAACCAGAAAAAACCCACGATCCGTTCAACAAGTATGTGAAGAATGCGAAAGTATGAGTCTGATGAGTGAAAATCCCAGGGCTAACCTAGACCTAACATGTGTTATCCTCTAAAATATTGATCCAAACCAGGTTTAATTGACTGTTTCAGTGTGGTACCACATTGCTACGTGATCCAAACCAGAAAAAACCCAGGATCAGTTCAACAAGTATGTGAAAAACGCGAAAGTATGAGCCTGATGAGGGCAAATCCGAGACCTATCCCAGACCTAACATGCGTTATCCTCTAAAATATTTATCAAGACCAGTTTTAATTGACTGTTTCAGCGTGGTACCACGTTACTACGTGATACAATCCAGAAATAGCACAGGATCTAGCCATCAAGTATGAGAAATATGCGAAAGAATGAGCCTGATGAGAGCAAATCCCAGACCTAACCTAGACATAACATGAATTATTCTCTAAAATATTGATCGAAACCAGGTTTAATTGACTGTTTCAGTGTGGTACCACATTACTACGTGATCCAATCCAGAAATAGCCCAGGATCTAGCAATGAAGTATGTGAAGAATGCGAAAGTATGAGTCTGATGAGGGCAAATCCTAGACCTATCCCAGACCTACCATGCGTTATCCTCTAAAATATTGATCCAAACCAGGTTTAGTGGACTGTTTCAGTGTGGTACCACATTACTACGTGATCCAAACCAGAAAATAACCCAGGATCTGTTCAACGAGTATGTGAAGTGTGCGAAAGTATGAGTCTGATGAGGGCAAATCCCAGACCTATCCCAGACCTAACATGCGTTATCCTCTAAAATATTTATCATGACCAGGTTTAATTGATTGTTTCAGTGTGGTCCCACATTACTACGTGATCCAAACCAGAAAAAACCCAGGATCCGTTCAACAAGTACGTGAAGAATGCGAAAGTATGAGTCTGATGAGGGCAAATCCTAGACCTGTCCCAGACCTACCATGCGTTATCCTCTAAAATATTGATCCAAACCAGGTATAGTGGACTGTTTCAGTGTGGTACCACATTACTACGTGATCCAAACCAGAAAATAACCCAGGATCTGTTCAACGAGTATGTGAAGAATGCGAAAGTATGAGTCTGATGAGGGCAAATCCTAGACCTATCCCAGACCTACCATGCGTTATCCTCTAAAATATTGATCCAAACCAGGTTTAGTGGACTGTTTCAGTGTGGTACCACTTTACAACGTGATCCAAAGCAGAAAAAACCCTCGATCACGTCAACATGTATGATAAAACTGCGAAAGTATGACCCTGATGAGGGCAAATCCCAGACCTATCCCAGACCTAGCTTGCGTTATCCTCTAAAATATTGATTGAATCCAGGTTTAATTGACTGTGTCAGTGTGGTACCACATTACTACGTGATCCAATCCAGAAATAGCCCAGGATCTAGCAATGAAGTATGAGAAATATGCTTAAGTATGAGCCTGACGAGGGCAAATCCTAGACCTAACCCAGACCTAACATGCGTTATCCTCTAAAATATTTATCATGACCAGGTTTAATTGATTGTTTCAGTGTGGTCCCACATTACTACGTGATCCAAACCAGAAAAAACCCCGGATCCGTTCAACAAGTATGTGAAGAATGCGAAAGTATGATTCTGATGAGGGCAAATCCTAGACCTATCCCAGACCTAACATGCGTTATCCTCTAAAATATTAATCCAAACCAGGTTTAATGGACTGTTTCAGTGTGGTACCACACTACTACGTGATCCAAACCAGAAAAAACCCAGGATCTGTTCAACAAGTATGTGGAAACTGCGAAAGTATGACCCTAATGAGGGCAAATCCCAGGCCTAACCTTGACCTAACATGCGTTATCTTCTAAAATATTGAGCGAAACCAGGTTTAATTGACTGTTTCAGTGTCGTACCACATTACTACGTGATCCAATCCAGAAATAGCCCAGGATCTAGCCATGAAGTATGAGAAATATGCGAAAGTATGAGCCTGATGAGGGCAAATCCCAGACCTAACCCAGACCTAACATGCGTTGTCCTCTAAAATATTTATCAAGACCAGGTTTAATCGACTGTTTCAGTGTGGTCTCACATTACTACGTGATCCAAACCAGAAAAAACCCAGGATTCGTTCAACAAGTATGTGAAGAATGCGAAAGAATGAGTCAGATGCGTGAAAATCCCAGGCCTAACCTAGACCTAAAATGCGTTATCCTAAAAAATATTCATCGAAACCTGGTTTAATCGACTGCTTCAGTGTGGTACCACATTACTACGTGACCCAAACCAGAAAAAACCCAGGATCTCATCAACAAGTATGTGAAAAACGCAAAAGTATGAGCCTGATGAGGGCAAATTCCAGACCTATCCCAGACCAAACTTGCGTTATCCTCTAAAATATTGATCGAAACCTGGATTAATCGACTGTCTCAGTGTGGTACCACATTACTATGTGATCCAAACCAGAAAATAACCCAGGATCTGTTCAACGAGTATGTGAAGTGTGCGAAAGTATGAGTCTGATGAGGGCAAATCCTAAACCTATCCCAGACCTAACATGCGTTATCCTCTAAAATATTTATCAAGACCACGTTTAATTGACTGTTTCAGTGTGGTACCACTTTACAACGTGATCCAAAGCAGAAAAAACCCTCGATCACGTCAACATGTATGATAAAACTGCGAAAGTATGACCCTGATGAGGGCAAATCCCAGACCTATCCCAGACCTAACTTGCGTTATCCTCTAAAATATTGATTGAATCCAGGTTAATTGACTGTGTCAGTGTGGTACCACATTACTACGTGATCCAATCCAGAAATAGCCCAGGATCTAGCAATGAAGTATGAGAAATATGCTTAAGTATGAGCCTGACGAGGGCAAATCCTAGACCTAACCCAGACCTAACATGCGTTATCCTCTAAAATATTTATCATGACCAGGTTTAATTGATTGTTTCAGTGTGGTCCCACATTACTACGTGATCCAAACCAGAAAAAACCCCGGATCCGTTCAACAAGTATGTGAAGAATGCGAAAGTATGATTCTGATGAGGGCAAATCCTAGACCTATCCCAGACCTAACATGCGTTATCCTCTAAAATATTAATCCAAACCAGGTTTAATGGACTGTTTCAGTGTGGTACCACACTACTACGTGATCCAAACCAGAAAAAACCCAGGATCTGTTCAACAAGTATGTGAAAACTGCGAAAGTATGACCCTAATGAGGGCAAATCCCAGGCCTAACCTTGACCTAACATGCGTTATCTTCTAAAATATTGAGCGAAACCAGGTTTAATTGACTGTTTCAGTGTCGTACCACATTACTACGTGATCCAATCCAGAAATAGCCCAGGATCTAGCCATGAAGTATGAGAAATATGCGAAAGTATGAGCCTGATGAGGGCAAATCCCAGACCTAACCCAGACCTAACATGCGTTGTCCTCTAAAATATTTATCAAGACCAGGTTTAATCGACTGTTTCAGTGTGGTCTCACATTACTACGTGATCCAAACCAGAAAAAACCCAGGATTCGTTCAACAAGTATGTGAAGAATGCGAAAGAATGAGTCAGATGCGTGAAAATCCCAGGCCTAACCTAGACCTAAAATGCGTTATCCTAAAAAATATTCATCGAAACCTGGTTTAATCGACTGCTTCAGTGTGGTACCACATTACTACGTGACCCAAACCAGAAAAAACGCAGGATCTCATCAACAAGTATGTGAAAAACGCAAAAGTATGAGCCTGATGAGGGCAAATCCCAGACCTATCCCAGACCAAACTTGCGTTATCCTCTAAAATATTGATCGAAACCTGGTTTAATCGACTGTTTCAGTGTGGTACCACATTACTATGTGATCCAAACCAGAAAATAGCCCAGGATCTGTTCAACGAGTATGTGAAGTGTGCGAAAGTATGAGTCTGATGAGGGCAAATCCTAAACCTATCCCAGACCTAACATGCGTTATCCTCTAAAATATTTATCAAGACCACGTTTAATTGACTGTTTCAGTGTGGTACCACATTACTATGTGATCCAAACCAGAAAAAGCCCAGGATCTGTTCAACAAGTATGTGAAAAACACGAAAGTATGAGCCTAATGAGGGCAAATCCTAGACCTATCCCAGACCTAACATGCGTTATCCTCTAAAATATTTATCAAGACAAGGTTTAATTGACTGTTTCAGCGTGGTACCACGTTACTACGTGATACAGTCCAGAAATAGCCCAGGATCTAGTCATGAAGTATGAGAAATATGCGAAAGTATGAGTCTGATGAGGGCAAATCCCAGACCTATCCCAGACCTAACATGCGTTATCCTCTAAAATATTTATCAAGACCGGGTTTAATTGACTGTTTCAGTGTGGTACCACATTGCTACGTGATCCAAACCAGAAAAAGCCCAGGATCTGTTCAACTAGTATGTGAAAAACACGAAAGTATGAGCCTGGTGAGGGCAAATCCTAGACCTATCCTAGACCTAACATGCGTTATCCTCTAAAATATTTATCAAGACAAGGTTTAATTGACTGTTTCAGTGTGGTACCACATTGCTACGTGATCCAATCCAGAAATACCCCAGGATCTAGCCATGAAGTATGAGAAATATGCGAAAGTATGAGCCTGACGAGGGCAAATCCTACACCTAACGCAGACCTAACATGCGTTATCCTCTAAAATATTTATCAAGACCAGGTTCATTTGATTGTTTCAGTGTGGTCCCACATTACTACGTAATCCAAACCAGAAAAAACACAGGATCCGTTCAACAAGTATGTGAAAAACGCGAAAGTATGAGCCTGATGGGGGCAAATCCCAGACCTATCCCAGACCTAACTTGCGTTATCCTCTAAAATATTGATCGAAACCTGGTTTAATCGACTGTTTCAGTGTGGTACTACATTACTATGTGATCCAAACCAGAAAATAACCCAGGATCTGTCCAACGAGTATGTGAAGTGTGCGAAAGTATGAGTCTGATGAGGGCAAATCCTAGACCTAACCCAAACCTAACATGCGTTATCCTGTAAAATATTTATCAAGACCAGGTTTAATTGAATGCTCCAGTGTGGTACCACATTACTACGTGAACCAAACCAGAAAAAACCCAGGATCCGTTCAACAAGTATGTGAAGAATGCGAAAGTATGAGTCTGATGAGTGAAAATCCCAGGCCTAACCTAGACCTAACATGCGTTATCCTCAAAAATATTGATCGAAACCTGGTTTAATCGACTGTTTCAGTGTGGTACCACATTACTATGTGATCCAAACCAGAAAATAACCCAGGATCTGTTCAACGAGTATGTGAAGTGTGCGAAAGTATGAGCCTGACGAGGGCAAATCCTAGACCTAACCCAGACCTAACATGCGTTATCCTCTAAAATATTTATCATGAGCAGGTTTAATTGATTGCTTCAGTGTGGTCCCACATTACTACGTGATCCAAACCAGAAAATAACCCAGGATCTGTTCAACGAGTATGTGAAGTGTGCGAAAGTATGAGTCTGATGGGGGCAAATCCTAGACCTATCCCATACCTAACATGCGTTATCCTCTAAAGTATTTATCAAGACCAGGTTTAATTGTCTGTTTCAGTGTGGTACCACATTGCTACGTGATCCAAACCAGCAAAAACCCAGGATCCGTTCAACAAGTATGTGAAGAATGCGAAAGTATGAGTCTGATGAGGGCAAATCCTAGACCTATCCCAGACCTACCATGCGTTATCCTCTAAAATATTGATCCAAACCAGGTTTAGTGGACTGTTTCAGTGTGGTACCACATTACTACGTGATCCAAACCAGAAAATAACCCAGGATCTGTTCAACCAGTATGTGAAGTGTGCGAAAGTATGAGTCTGATGAGGGCAAATCCCAGACCTATCCCAGACCTAACATGCGTTATCCTCTAAAATATTTATCATGACCAGGTTTAATTGATTGTTTCAGTGTCGTCCCACATTACTACGTGATCCAAACCAGAAAAAACCCAGGATCCGTTCAACAAGTATGTGAAGAATGCGAAAGTATGTGTCTGATGAGTGAAAATCCCAGGGCTAACCTAGACCTAACATGTGTTATCCTCTAAAATATTGATCCAAACCAGGTTTAATTGACTGTTTCAGCGTGGTACCACGTTACTACGTGATACAATCCAGAAATAGCACAGGATCTAGCCATCAAGTATGAGAAATATGCGAAAGAATGAGCCTGATGAGAGCAAATCCCAGACCTAACCTAGACATAACATGAATTATTCTCTAAAATATTTATCAAGACCAGGTTTAATTGACTGTTTCAGTGTGGTACCACATTGCTACGTGATCCAAACCAGAAAAAGCCCAGGATCTGTTCAACAAGTATGTGAAAAACACGAAAGTATGAGCCTGGTGAGGGCAAATCCTAGACCTATCCCAGACCTAACATGCGTTATCCTCTAAAATATTTATCAAGACAAGGTTTACTTGACTGTTTCAGTGTGGTACCACATTGCTACGTGATCCAATACAGAAATACCCCAGGATCTAGCCATGAAGTATGAGAAATATGCGAAAGTATGAGCCTGACGAGGGCAAATCCTACACCTAACGCAGACCTAACATGCGTTATCCTCTAAAATATTTTTCAAGACCAGGTTCATTTGATTGTTTCAGTGTGGTCCCACATTACTACGTAATCCAAACCAGAAAAAACACAGGATCCGTTCAACAAGTATGTGAAAAACGCGAAAGTATGAGCCTGATGAGGGCAAATCCCAGACCTATCCCAGACCTAACTTGCGTTATCCTCTAAAATATTGATCGAAACCTGGTTTAATCGACTGTTTCAGTGTGGTACCACATTACTATGTGATCCAAACCAGAAAATAACCCAGGATCTGTCCAACGAGTATGTGAAGTGTGCGAAAGTATGAGTCTGATGAGGGCAAATCCTAGACCTAACCCAAACCTAACATGCGTTATCCTGTAAAATATTTATCAAGACCAGGTTTAATTGAATGCTCCAGTGTGGTACCACATTACTACGTGAACCAAACCAGAAAAAACCCAGGATCCGTTCAACAAGTATGTGAAGAATGCGAAAGTATGAGTCTGATGAGTGAAAATCCCAGGCCTAACCTAGACCTAACATGCGTTATCCTCAAAAATATTGATCGAAACCTGGTTTAATCGACTGTTTCAGTGTGGTACCACATTACTATGTGATCCAAACCAGAAAATAACCCAGGATCTGTTCAACGAGTATGTGAAGTGTGCGAAGGTATGAGTCTGATGAGGGCAAATCCTAGACCTATCCCAGACCTAACATGCGTTATCCTCTAAAATATTTATCAAGACCAGGTTTAATTGACTGTTTCAGCGTGGTACCACGTTACTACGTGATACAATCCAGAAATAGCGCAGGATCTAGCCATCAAGTATGAGAAATATGCGAAAGAATGAGCCTGATGAGAGCAAATCCCAGACCTAACCTAGACATAACATGAATTATTCTCTAAAATATTGATCCAAACCAGGTTTAATGGACTGTTTCAGTGTGGTACCACTTTACTACGTGATCCAAAGCAGAAAATACCCTCGATCAGGTCAACATGCATGTTAAAACTGCGAAAGTATGACCCTGATGAGGTCAAATCCCAGACCTATCCCAGACCTGACATGCGTTATCCTCTAAAATATTGATCCAAACCAGGGTTAATTGACTGTTTCAGTGTGGTCCCACATTACTACGTGATACAATCCAGAAACAGCCCAGGATCTAGCCATGAAGTATGAGAAATATGCGAATGTATGAGCCTGATGATGACAAATTCTAGACCTAACCCAAACCTAACATGCGTTATCCTCCAAAATATTTATCAAGACCAGGTTTAATTAAATGTTTCAGTGTGGTGCCACATTACTACGTGAACCAAACCAGAAAAAACCCACGATCCGTTCAACAAGTATGTGAAGAATGCGAAAGTATGAGTCTGATGAGTGAAAATCCCAGGGCTAACCTAGACCTAACATGTGTTATCCTCTAAAATATTGATCCAAACCAGGTTTAATTGACTGTTTCAGCGTGGTACCACGTTACTACGTGATACAATCCAGAAATAGCACAGGATCTAGCCATCAAGTATAAGAAATATGCGAAAGAATGAGCCTGATGAGAGCAAATCCCAGACCTAACCTAGACATAACATGAATTATTCTCTAAAATATTGATCGAAACCAGGTTTTATTGACTGTTTCAGTGTGGTGCCACATTACTACGTGATCCAATCCAGAAATAGCCCAGGATCTAGCCATGAAGTATGAGAAATATGCGAAAGTATGAGCCTGACGAGGGCAAATCCTAGACCTAACCCAGACCTAACATGCGTTATCCTCTAAAATATTTATCACGAGCAGGTTTAATTGATTGCTTCAGTGTGGTCCCACATTACTACGTGATCCAAACCAGAAAATAACCCAGGATCTGTTCAACGAGTATGTGAAGTGTGCAAAAGTATGAGTCTGATGGGGGCAAATCCTAGACCTATCCCATGCCTAACATGCGTTATCCTCTAAAATATTTATCAAGACCAGGTTTAATTGTCTGTTTCAGTGTGGTACCACATTGCTACGTGATCCAAACCAGAAAAAACCCAGGATCCGTTCAACAAGTATGTGCAGAATGCGAAAGTATGAGTCTGATGGGGGCAAATCCTAGACCTATCCCATACCTAACATGCGTTATCCTCTAAAATATTTATCAAGACCAGGTTTAATTGTCTGTTTCAGTGTGGTACCACATTGCTACGTGATCCAAACCAGAAAAAACCCAGGATCCGTTCAACAAGTATGTGAAGAATGCGAAAGTATGAGTCTGATGAGGGCAAATCCTAGACCTATCCCAGACCTACCATGCGTTATCCTCTAAAATATTGATCCAAACCAGGTTTAGTGGACTGTTTCAGTGTGGTACCACATTACTACGTGATCCAAACCAGAAAATAACCCAGGATCTGTTCAACGAGTATGTGAAGTGTGCGAAAGTATGAGTCTGATGAGGGCAAATCCCAGACCTATCCCAGACCTAACATGCGTTATCCTCTAAAATATTTATCATGACCAGGTTTAATTGATTGTTTCAGTGTGGTCCCACATTACTACGTGATCCAAACCAGAAAAAACCCAGGATCCGTTCAACAAGTATGTGAAGAATGCGAAAGTATGATTCTGATGAGGGCAAATCCTAGACCTATCCCAGACCTAACATGCGTTATCCTCTAAAATATTGATCCAAACCAGGTTTAATGGACTGTTTCAGTGTGGTACCACACTACTACGTGATCCAAACCAGAAAAAACCCAGGATCTGTTCAACAAGTATGTGAAAACTGCGAAAGTATGACCCTAATGAGGGCAAATCCCAGGCCTAACCTTGACCTAACATGCGTTATCTTCTAAAATATTGATGGAAACCAGGTTTAATTGTCTGTTTCAATGTTGTTCTCCATTACTACGTGATACAATCCAGAAAAAGCCCAGGATCTAGCCATCAAGTATGAGAAATATGCGAAAGAATGAGCCTGATGAGAGCATATCCAAGACCTAACATAGACCTAACATGAATTATTCTCTAAAATATTGATCAAAACCAGGTTTAATTGACTGTTTCAGTGTGGTACTACATTACTACGTGATCCAAACCAGTAAAAACCCAGGATCTGTTCAACAAGTATGTGAAGAATGCGAAAGTATGTGTCTGATGAGGGCTAATCCCAGACCTATCCCAGACCTAACTTGCGTTATCCTCTAAAATAATGATCGAAACCAGGTTTAATTGACTGTTTTAGTAGTGGCACCACTTTACTACGTGATCCAAAGCAGAAAAAACCCTCGATCAGGTCAACATGCATGTTAAAACTGCGAAAGTATGACCCTAATGAGGGCAAATCCCAGGCCTAACCCAGACCTAACATGCGTTATCTTCTAAAATATTGAGCGAAACCAGGTTTAATTGACTGTTTCAGTGTCGTACCACACTACTACGTGATCCAATCCAGAAATAGCCCAGGATCTAGCCATGAAGTATGAGAAATATGCGAAAGTATGAGCCTGATGAGGGCAAATCCCAGACCTAACCCAGACCTAACATGCGTTGTCCTCTAAAATATTTATCAAGACCAGGTTTAATCGACTGTTTCAGTGTGGTCCCACATTACTACGTGATCCAAACCAGAAAAAACCCAGGATCCGTTCAACAAGTATGTGAAGAATGCGAAAGAATGAGTCAGATGCGTGAAAATCCCAGGCCCTAACCTAGACCTAAAATGCGTTATCCTAAAAAATATTGATCGAAACCTGGTTTAATCGACTGCTTCAGTGTGGTACCACATTACTACGTGACCCAAACCAGAAAAAACCCAGGATCTCTTCAACAAGTATGTGAAAAACGCAAAAGTATGAGCCTGATGAGGGCAAATCCCAGACCTATCCCAGACCTAACTTGCGTTATCCTCTAAAATATTGATCGAAACTTGGTTTAATCGACTGTTTCAGTGTGGTACCACATTACTATGTGATCCAAACCAGAAAATAACCCAGGATCTGTTCAACGAGTATGTGAAGTGTGCGAAAGTATGAGTCTGATGAGGGCAAATCCTAGACCTATCCCAGATCTAACATGCGTTATCCTCCAAAATATTTATCAAGGCCAGGTTTAATTAAATGTTTCAGTGTGGTACCACATTACTACGTGAACCAAACCAGAAAAAACCCACGATCCGTTCAACAAGTATGTGAAGAATGCTAAAGTATGAGTCTGATGAGTGAAAATCCCAGGGCTAACCTAGACCTAACATGTGTTATCCTCTAAAATATTGATCCAAACCAGGTTTAATTGACTGTTTCAGTGTGGTACCACATTGCTACGTGATCCAAACCAGAAAAAACCCAGGATCAGTTCAACAAGTATGTGAAAAACGCGAAAGTATGAGCCTGATGAGGGCAAATCCGAGACCTAGCCCAGACCTAACATGCGTTATCCTCTAAAATATTTATCAAGACCAGGTTTAATTGACTGTTTCAGCGTGGTACCACGTTACTACGTGATACAATCCAGAAATAGCACAGGATCTAGCCATCAAGTATGAGAAATATGCGAAAGAATGAGCCTGATGAGAGCAAATCCCAGACCTAACCTAGACATAACATGAATTATTCTCTAAAATATTGATCGAAACCAGGTTTAATTGCCTGTTTCAGTGTGGTACCACATTACTACGTGATCCAATCCAGAAATAGCCCAGGATCTAGCCATGAAGTATGAGAAATTTGCGAAAGTATGAGCCTGACGAGGGCAAATCCTAGACCTAACCCAGACCTAACATGCGTTATCCTCTAAAATATTTATCATGAGCAGGTTTAATTGATTGCTTCTGTGTGGTCCCACATTACTACGTGATCCAAACCAGAAAATAACCCAGGATCTGTTCAGCGAGTATGTGAAGTGTGCGAAAGTATGAGTCTGATGGGGGCAAATCCTAGACCTATCCCATACCTAACATGCGTTATCCTCTAAAATATTTATCAAGACCAGGTTTAATTGTCTGTTTCAGTGTGGTACCACATTGCTACGTGATCCAAACCAGAAAAAACCCAGGATCCGTTCAACAAGTATGTGAAGAATGCGAAAGTATGAGTCTGGTGGGGGCAAATCCTAGACCTATCCCATACCTAACATGCGTTATCCTCTAAAATATTGATCCAAACCAGGTTTAGTGGACTGTTTCAGTGTGGTACCACTTTACAACGTGATCCAAAGCAGAAAAAACCCTCGATCACGTCAACATGTATGATAAAACTGCGAAAGTATGACCCTGATGAGGGCAAATCCCAGACCTATCCCAGACCTAACTTGCGTTATCCTCTAAAATATTGATTGAATCCAGGTTTAATTGACTGTTTCAGTGTGGTACCACATTACTACGTGATCCAATCCTGAAATAGCCCAGGATCTAGCAATGAAGTATGAGAAATATGCGAAAGTATGAGCCTGACGAGGGCAAATCCTAGACCTAACCCAGACCTGACATGCGTTATCCTCTAAAATATTTATCATGACCAGGTTTAATTGATTGTTTCAGTGTGGTCCCACATTACTACGTGATCCAAACCAGAAAAAAACCCAGGATCCGTTCAACAAGTATGTGAAGAATGCGAAAGTATGAGTCTGATGAGGGCAAATCCTAGACCTATCCCAGACCTAACATGCGTTATCCTCTAAAATATTGATCCAAACCAGGTTTAATGGACTATTTCAGTGTGGTACCACACTACTACGTGATCCAAACCAGAAAAAACCCAGGATCTGTTCAACAAGTATGTGAAAACTGCGAAAGTATGACCCTAATGAGGGCAAATCCCAGGCCTAACCTTGACCTAACATGCGTTACCTTCTAAAATATTGATGGAAACCAGGTTTAATGGTCTGTTTCAATGTTGTTCTTCATTACTACGTGATACAATCCAGAAAAAGCCCAGGATCTAGCCATCAAGTATGAGAAATATGCGAAAGAATGAGCCTGATGAGAGCAAATCCAAGACCTAACATAGACCTAACATGAATTATTCTCTAAAATATTGATCAAAACCAGGTTTAATTGACTGTTTCAGTGTGGTACCACATTCCTACGTGATCCAATCCAGAAATAGCCCAGGATCTAGCCATGAAGTACGAGAAATATGCGAAAGTATGAGCCTGATGAGGGCAAATCCCAGGCCTAACCTAGACCTAAAATGCGTTATCCTAAAAAATATTGATCGAAACCTGGTTTAATCGACTGCTTCAGTGTGGTACCACATTACTACGTGACCCAAACCAGAAAAACCCCAGGATCTCTTCAACAAGTATGTGAAAAACGCAAAAGTATGAGCCTGATGAGGGCAAATCCCAGACCTATCCCAGACCAAACTTGCGTTATCCTCTAAAATATTGATCGAAACCAGGTTTAATCGACTGTTTCTGTGTGGTCCCACATTACTACGTGATCCAAACCAGAAAAAACCCAGGATCCGTTCAACAAGTATGTGAAGAATGCGAAAGTATGAGTCTGATGAGGGCTAATCCCAGACCTATCCCAGACCTAACTTGCGTTATCCTCTAAAATAATGATCGAAACCAGGTTTAATTGACTGTTTTAGTTGTGCTACCACTTTACTACGTGATCCAAAGCAGAAAAAACCCTCGATCAGGTCAACATGCATGTTAAAACTGCGAAAGTATGACCCTGATGGGGGCAAATCCTAGACCTATCCCATACCTAACATGCGTTATCCTCTAAAATATTTATCAAGACCAGGTTTAATTGTCTGTTTCAGTGTGGTACCACATTGCTACGTGATCCAAACCAGAAAAAACCCAGGATCCGTTCAAGAAGTATGAGAAGAATGCGAAAGTATGAGTCTGATGAGGGCAAATCCCAGACCTATCCCAGACCTAACATGCGTTATCCTCTAAAATATTTATCATGACCAGGTTTAATTGATTGTTTCAGTGTGGTCCCACATTACTACGTGATCCAAACCAGAAAAAACCCAGGATCCGTTCAACAAGTATGTGAAGAATGCGAAAGTATGAGTCTGATGAGGGCAAATCCTAGACCTATCCCAGACCTAACATGCGTTATCCTCTAAAATATTGATCCAAACCAGGTTTAATGGACTGTTTCAGTGTGGTACCACACTACCACGTGATCCAAACCAGAAAAAACCCAGGATCTGTTCAACAAGTATGTGAAAACTGCGAAAGTATGACCCTAATGAGGGCAAATCCCAGGCCTAACCTTGACCTAACATGCGTTATCTTCTAAAATATTGAGCGAAACCACGTTTAATTGACTGTTTCAGTGTGGTACCACATTACTACGTGATCCAATCCAGAAATAGCCCAGGATCTAGCCATGAAGTATGAGAAATATGCGAAAGTATGACCCTGATGAGGGCAAATCCCAGACCTAACCCAGACCTAACATGCGTTGTCCTCTAAAATATTTATCAAGACCAGGTTTAATCGACTGTTTCAGTGTGGTCCCACACTACTACGTGATCCAAACCAGAAAAAACCCAGGATCCGTTCAACAAGTATGTGAAGAATGCGAAAGAATGAGTCAGATGCGTGAAAATCCCAGGCCTAACCTAGACCTAAAATGCGTTATCCTCTAAAATATTGATCGAAACCAGGTTTAATCGACTGTTTCAGTGTGGTCCCACATTACTACGTGATCCAAACCAGAAAAAACCCAGGATCCGTTCAACAAGTATGTGAAGAATGCGAAAGTATGAGTCTGATGAGGGCTAATCCCAGACCTATCCCAGACCTAACTTGCGTTATCCTCTAAAATAATGATCGAAACCAGGTTTAATTGACTGTTTTAGTTGTGCTACCACTTTACTACGTGATCCAAAGCAGAAAAAACCGTCGATCAGGTCAACATGCATGTTAAAACTGCGAAAGTATGACCCTGATGAGGTCAAATCCCAGACCTATCCCAGACCTGACATGCGTTATCGTCTAAAATATTGTTCCAAACCAGGTTTAATGGATTGTTTCAGTGTGGTACCACCTTACTACGTGAACCAAACCAGAAAAAACCCAGGATCCGTTCAACAATTATGTGAAGAATGCGAAAGTATGAGTCTGATGAGTGAAAATCCCAGGGCTAACCTAGACCTAACATGCGTTATCCTCTAAAATATTGATCCAAACCAGGTTTAATTGACTGTTTTAGTTGTGGTACCACTTTACTACGTGATCCAAAGCAGAAAAAACCGTCGATCAGGTCAACATGCATGTTAAAACTGCGAAAGTATGACCCTGATGAGGTCAAATCCCAGACCTATGCCAGACCTGACATGCGTTATCCTCTAAGATATTGATCCAAACCAGGTTTAATGGACTGTATCAGTGTGGTACCACTTTACTACGTGATCCAAAGCAGAAAAAACCCTCGATCAGGTCAACATGCATGTTAAAACTGCGAAAGTATGACCCTGATGAGGTCAAATCCCAGACCTATCCCAGACCTGACATGCGTTATCCTCTAAAATATTGATCCAAACCAGGTTTAATTGACTGTTTCAGTGTGGTCCCACATTACTACGTGATCCAAACCAGAAAAAACCCAGGATCCGTTCAACAAGTATGTGAAGAATGCGAAAGAGTGAGTCTGATGCGTGAAAATCCCAGGCCTAACCTAGACCTAACATGAATTATTCTCTAAAATATTGATCGAAACCTGGTTTAATCTATTGTTTCAGTGTGGTACCACATTACTATTAGATCCAAACCAGAAAATAACCCAGGATCTGTTCAACGAGTATGTGAAGTGTGCGAAAGTATGAGTCTGATGAGGTCAAATCCCAGACCTATCCAAGACTTAACATGCGTTATCCTCTAAAATATTGATGGAAACCGGGTTTAGTCGACTGATTCAGTGTGGTACCACATTACTACGTGATCCAAACCAGAAAAAACCCAGGATCCGTTCAACAAGTATGTGAAGAATGCGAAAGTATGAGTCTGATGAGTGAAAATCCCAGACCTAACCTAGACCTAACATGAATTATTCTCTAAAATATTGATCGAAACCCGGTTTAATCTATTGTTTCAGTGTGGTACCACATTACTATTAGATCCAAACCAGAAAATAACCCAGGATCTGTTCAACGAGTATGTGAAGTGTGCGAAAGTATGAGTCTGATGAGGTCAAATCCCAGACCTATCACAGACATAACTTGCGTTATCCTCAAAAATATTGATCGAAACCTGGTTTAATTGAATGTTTCAGTGTGGTACCACATTACTACGTGAATCAAACCAGAAAAAACCCAGGATCCGTTCAACAAGTATGTGAAGAATGCGAAAGTATGAGTCTGATGAGTGAAAATCCCAGGTCAAACCCAGACCTAACATGCGTTATCCTCCAAAATATTGATCCAAACCAGGTTTAATGGACTGTTTCAGTGTGGTACCACTTTACTACGTGATCCAAAGCATTTAGAATCCTCGATCAGGTCACCATGCATGTTAAAACTGCGAAAGTATGACCCTGATGAGGGCAAATCCCAGGCCTTACCTAGACCTAACATGCGTTGTCCTCTAAAATATTGATGGAAACCAGGTTTAATTGACTGTTTCAGTGTGGTACCACCTTACTACGTGAACCAAACCAGAAAAAACCCAGGATCCGTTCAACAAGTATGTGAGGAATGCGAAAGTATGAGTCTGATGAGTGAAAATCCCAGGGCTAACCTAGACCTAACATTCGTTATCCTCTAAAATATTGATCCAAACCAGGTTTAATTGACTGTTTTAGTTGTGGTACCACTTTACTACGTGATCCAAAGCAGAAAAAACCCTCGATCAGGTCAACATGCATGTTAAAACTGCGAAAGTATGACCCTGATGAGGTCAAACCCCAGACCTATCCCAGACCTGACATGCGTTATCCTCTAAAATATTGATCCAAACCAGGTTTAATGGACTGTTTCAGTGTGGTACCACTTTACTACGTGATCCCAAGCAGAAAAAACCCTCGATCAGGTCAACATGCATGTTAAAACTGCGAAAGTATGACCCTGATAAGGTCAAATCCCAGACCTATCCCAGACCTGACATGCGTTATCCTCTAAAATATTGATCCAAACCAGGTTTAATTGACTGTTTCAGTGTGGTCCCACATTATTACGTGATACAATCCAGAAACAGCCCAGGATCTAGCCATGCGGTATGAGAAATATGCGAATGTATGAGCCTGATGAGGACAAATCCTAGACCTAACCCAAACCTAACATGCGTTATCCTCCAAAATATTTATCAAGACCAGGTTTAATTGAATGTTTCAGTGTGGTACCACATTACTACGTGAACCAAACCAGAAAAAACCCAGGATCCGTTCAACAAGTATGTGAAGAATGCGAAAGTATGAGTCTGATGAGTGAAAATCCCAGACATAACTTAGACCTAACAAGCGTTATCCTCTAAAATATTGATCCAAACCAGGTTTAATGGACTGTTTCAGTGGGGTACCCTTTACTACGTGATCCAAAGCAGAAAAAACACTCGATCAGATCAACATGTATGTTAAAACTGCGAAAGTATGACCCTGATGACGGCAAATCCCAGACCAATCCGAGACCTAACTTGCGTTGTCCTCTAAGATATTGATCCAAACCAGGTTTAATTGACCGTTACAGTGTGGTCCCACATTATTACGTGATCCAAACCAGAAAAAACCCAGGATCTAGCCATCAAGTATGGGAAACATTGCGAAAGAATGAGCCTGATGATAGCAAATCCCAGACCTAACCTAGACCTAACATGAATTATTCTCTAAAATATTGATCGAAACCAGGTTTAATTGACTGTTTCAGTGTGGTCCCACATTACTACGTGATCCAAACCAGAAAAAACCCAGGATCCATTCAACAAGTATGTGAAGTGTGCGAAAGTATGAGTCTGATGAGGTCAAATCCCAGACCTATCCCAGACCTAACTTGCGTTATCCTCAAAAATATTGATCGAAACCAGGTTAAATTGACTGTTTCAGCGTGGTACCACATTACTACGTGATACAATCCATAAACAGCCAAGGATCTAGCCATGAAGTATGAGAAATATGCGAATGTATGAGCCTGATGAGGATAAATCCAAGACCTAACCCAAACCTAACATGCGTTATCCTCTAAAATATTTATCAAGACCAGGTGTAATTGAATGTTTCAGTGTGGTACCACATTACTACGTGAATCAAACCAGAAAAAACCCAGGATCCATTCAACAAGTATGTGAAGAATGCGAAAGTATGAGTCTGATGAGTGAAAATTTCAGGTCTAACCCAGACCTAACATGCGTTATCCTCCAAAATATTGATCCAAACCAGGTTTAATGGACTGTTTCAGTGTGGTACCACTTTACTACGTGATCCAAAGCATTAAGAATCCTCGATCAGGTCAACATGCATGTTAAAACTGCGAAAGTATGACCCTGATGAGGGCTAATCCCAGGCCTTACCTAGACCTAACATGCGTTGTCCTCTAAAATATTGATGGAAACCAGGTTTAATTGACTGTTTCAGTGTGGTACCACCTTTCTACGTGAACCAAACCAGAAAAAACCCAGGATCCGTTCAACAAGTATGTGAGGAATGCGAAAGTATGAGTCTGATGAGTGAAAATCCCAGGGCTAACCTAGACCTAACATGCGTTATCCTCTAAAATATTGATCCAAACCAGGTTTAATTGACTGTTTTAGTTGTGGTACCACTTTACTACGTGATCCAAAGCAGAAAAAACCCAGGATCCGTTCAACAAGTATGTGAAGAATGCGAAAGTATGAGTCTGATGAGGGCTAATCCCAGACCTATCCCAGACCTAACTTGCGTTATCCTCTAAAATAGTTATCAAGACCAGGTTTAATTGATTGTTTCGGTGTGGTCCCACATTACTACGTGATCCAAACCAGAAAAAACCCAGGATCCGTTCAACAAGTATGTGAAGAATGCGAAAGTATGAGTCTGATGAGTGAAAATCCCAGACATAACTTAGACCTAACAAGCGTTATCCTCTAAAATATTGATCCAAACCAGGTTTAATGGACTGTTTCAGTGGGGTACCCTTTACTACGTGATCCAAAGCAGAAAAAACACTCGATCAGATCAACATGTATGTTAAAACTGCGAAAGTATGACCCTGATGACGGCAAATCCCAGACCAATCCGAGACCTAACTTGCGTTGTCCTCTAAGATATTGATCCAAACCAGGTTTAATTGACCGTTACAGTGTGGTCCCACATTATTACGTGATCCAAACCAGAAAAAACCCAGGATCTAGCCATCAAGTATGGGAAACATTGCGAAAGAATGAGCCTGATGATAGCAAATCCCAGACCTAACCTAGACCTAACATGAATTATTCTCTAAAATATTGATCGAAACCAGGTTTAATTGACTGTTTCAGTGTGGTCCCACATTACTACGTGATCCAAACCAGAAAAAACCCAGGATCCATTCAACAAGTATGTGAAGTGTGCGAAAGTATGAGTCTGATGAGGTCAAATCCCAGACCTATCCCAGACCTAACTTGCGTTATCCTCAAAAATATTGATCGAAACCAGGTTAAATTGACTGTTTCAGCGTGGTACCACATTACTACGTGATACAATCCATAAACAGCCAAGGATCTAGCCATGAAGTATGAGAAATATGCGAATGTATGAGCCTGATGAGGATAAATCCTAGACCTAACCCAAACCTAACATGCGTTATCCTCTAAAATATTTATCAAGACCAGGTGTAATTGAATGTTTCAGTGTGGTACCACATTACTACGTGAATCAAACCAGAAAAAACCCAGGATCCATTCAACAAGTATGTGAAGAATGCGAAAGTATGAGTCTGATGAGTGAAAATTTCAGGTCTAACCCAGACCTAACATGCGTTATCCTCTAAAATATTGATCCAAACCAGGTTTAATGGACTGTTTCAGTGTGGTACCACTTTACTACGTGATCCAAAGTATTAAGAACCCTCGATCAGGTCAACATGTATGTTAAAACTGCGAAAGTATGACCCTGATGAGGGCAAATCCCAGGCCTCACCTAGACCTAACATGCGTTGTCCTCTAAAATATTGATGGAAACCAGGTTTAATTGACTGTTTCAGTGTTGTACTTCATTACCACGTGATGCGATCCAGAAAAAGCCCAGGATCTAGCCATCAAGTATGAGAAATATGCGAAAGAATGAGCCTGATGAGAGCAAATCCCAGACCTAACCTAGACATAACATGAATTATTCTCTAAAATATTGATCAAAACCAGGTTTAATTGACTGTTTCAGTGTGGTACCACATTACTACGTGATCCAATCCAGAAATAGCCCAGGATCTAGCCATGAAGTATGAGAAATATGCGAAAGTATGAGCCTGACGAGGGCAAATCCTAGACCTTACCCAGACCTAACATGCGTTATCCTCTAAAATATTTATCATAACCAGGTTTAATTGATTGTTTCGGTGTGGTCCCACATTACTACGTGATCCAAACCAGAAAAAACCCAGGATCCGTTCAACAAGTATGTGAAGAATGCGAAAGTATGAGTCTGATGAGTGAAAATCCCAGACATAACTTAGACCTAACATGCGTTATCCTCTAAAATATTGATCCAAACCAGGTTTAATGGAATGTTTCAGTGGGGTACCACTTTACTACGTGATCCAAAGCAGAAAAAAGACTCGATCAGGTCAACATGTATGTTAAAACTGCGAAAGTATGACCCTGATGAGGGCAAATCCCAGACCAATCCGAGACCTAACTTGCGTTGTCCTCTAAGATATTGATCCAAACCAGGTTTAATTGACCGTTTCAGTGTGATCCCACATTACTACGTGATCCAAACCAGAAAAAACCCAGGATCTAGCCATCAAGTATGAGAAACATTGCGAAAGAATGAGCCTGATGATAGCAAATCCCAGACCTAACCTAGACCTAACATGAATTATTCTCTAAAATATTGATCGAAACCAGGTTTAATTGACTGTTTCAGTGTGGTCCCACATTACTACGTGATCCAAACCAGAAAAAACCCAGGATCCATTCAACAAGTATGTGAAGAATGCGAAAGTATGAGTCTGATGAGTGAAAATCCCAGGCCTAACCTAGACCTAACATGAATTATTCTCTAAAATATTGATCGAAACCTGGTTTAATTGACTGTTTCAGTGTTGCACTTCATTACTACGTGATCCAAACCAGTAAAAACCCAGGATCCGTTCAACAAGTATGTGCAGAATGCGAAAGTATGAGTGTGATGTGTGAAAAACCTCGGCCTAACCTAGACCTAACATGCGTTATCCTCAAATATATTGATCGAAACCTGGTTTAATCGTCTGTTTCAGTGTGGTACCACATTACTATGTGATCCAAACCAGAAAATAACCCAGGATCTGTTCAACGAGTATGTGAAGTGTGCGAAAGTACGAGTCCGATGAGGGCAAATCCCAGACCTATCCGAGACCTAACATGCATTATCCTCTAAAATATTTATCAAGACCAGGTTTAATTGATTGTTTCAGTGTGGTCCCACATTACTACATCATACAATCCAGAAACAGCCCAGGATCTAGCCATGAAGTATGAGAAATATGCGAAAGTATGAGCCTGATGAGGGCAAATCCTAGATCTAACCCAAACCTTACATGCGCTATCCTCTAAAATATTTATCAAGACCAGGTTTAATTGAATGTTTCAGTGTGGTACCACATTACTACGTGATCCAAACCAGTAAAAACCCAGGATCCGTTCAACAAGTATGTGGAGAATGCGAAAGTATGAGTTTGATGAGTGAAAATCCTCGGCCTAACCTAGACCTAACATGCGTTATCCTCAAAAATATTGATCGAAACCAGGTTTAATCGACTGTTTCAGTGTGGTACCACATTACTACGTGATCCAAACCAGTAAAAACCCAGGATCCGTTCAACAAGTATGTGGAGAATGCGAAAGTATGAGTCTGATGAGTGAAAATCCTCGGCCTAACCTAGACCTAACATGCGTTGTCCTCTAAAACATTGATGGAAACCAGATTTAATTGACTGTTTCAGTGTTGCACTTCATTGCTACGTGATCCAAACCAGTAAAAACCCAGGATCCGTTCAACAAGTATGTGAAGAATGCGAAACTATGAGTGTGTTGAGTGAAAAACCCCGGCCTAACCTAGACCTAACATGCGTTATCCTCAAAAATATTGATCGAAACCTGGTTTAATCGTCTGTTTCAGTGTGGTACCACATTACTATGTGATCCAAACCAGAAAAAACCCTGTATCTGTTCAACAAGTATGTGAAGAATGCGAAAGTATGAGTCTGATGAGTGAAAATCCCAGGGCTAACCTAGACCTAACAAGCGTTATCCTCTAAAATATTTATCAAGACCAGGTTTAATTGACTGTTTCAGCGTGGTACCACATTACTACGTGACACAATCCAGAAACAGCCCAGGATCTAGCCATGAAGTATGAGAAATATGCGAAAGCATGATCCTGATGAGGGCAAATCCTAGACCTAACCCAAACCTAATATGCGTTATCCTCTAAAATATTTATCAAGGTCAGGTTTAATTGAATGTTTCAGTGTGGTACCACATTACTACGTGATCCAAACCAGTAAAAACCCAGGATCCGTTCAACAAGTATGTGGAGAATGCGAAAGTATGAGTCTGATGAGTGTAAATCCTCGGCCTAACCTATACCTAACATGCGTTATCCTCAAAAATATTGACCGAAACCAGGTTTAATCGACTGTTTCAGTGTGGTACCACATTACTACTCGATCCAAACCAGAAAAAAACCCAGGACCTGTTCAACAAGTATTTGAAGTATGCGAAAGAATGAGTCTGATGAGGGCAAATCCCAGGCCTAAACTAGACCTAACATGCGTTATCCTCAAAAATATTGATCAAAACCTAGTTTAATCGACTGTTTCAGTGTGGTACCACATTACTATGTGATCCAAACCAGAAAATAACCCAGGATCTGTTCAACGAGTATGTGAAGTGTGCGAAAGAATGAGCATGATGAGGGCAAATCCCAGACCTATCCCAGACCTAACATGCGTTATCCTCTAAAATATTTATCAAGACCAGGATTAATTGATTGTTTCAGTGTGGTCCCACATTACTACGTGATCCAAACCAGAAAAAACCCAGGATCCGTTCAACAAGTATGTGAAGAATGCGAAAGTATGAGTCTGATGAGTGAAAGTCCCAGGCCTAACCTAGACCTAACATGCGTTATCCTCAAAAATATTGATCGAAACCTGGTTTAATCGACTGTTTCAGTGTGGTACCACATTACTACGTGATCCAAACCAGTAAAAACCCAGGATCCGTTCAACAAGTATGTGAAGAATGCGAAAGTATGAGTCTGATGAGTGAAAGTCCCAGGCCTAACCTAGACCTAACATGCGTTATCCTCAAAAATATTGATCGAAACCTGGTTTAATCGACTGTTTCAGTGTGGTACCACATTACTACGTGATCCAAACCAGTAAAAACCCAGGATCCGTTCAACAAGTATGTGGAGAATGCGAAAGTATGAGTTTGATGAGTGAAAATCCTCGGCCTAACCTAGACCTAACATGCGTTATCCTCAAAAACATTGATCGAAACCAGGTTTAATCGACTGTTTCAGTGTGGTACCACATTACTACGTGATCCAAACCAGTAAAAACCCAGGATCCGTTCAACAAGTATGTGGAGAATGCGAAAGTATGAGTCTGATGAGTGAAAATCCTCGGCCTAACCTAGACCTAACATGCGTTGTCCTCTAAAATATTGATGGAAACCAGGTTTAATTGACTGTTTCAGTGTTGCACTTCACTAGTACGTGATCCAAACCAGTAAAAACCCAGGATCCGTTCAACAAGTATGTGAAGAATGCGAAACTATGAGTGTGATGAGTGAAAAACCCCGGCCTAACCTAGACCTAACATGCGTTATCCTCAAAAATATTGATCGAAACCTGGTTTAATCGTCTGTTTCAGTGTGGTACCACATTACTATGTGATCCAAACCAGAAGAAACCCTGTATCTGTTCAACAAGTATGTGAAGAATGCGAAAGTATGAGTCTGATGAGTGAAAATCCCAGGGCTAAACTAGACCTAACAAGCGTTATCCTCTAAAATATTTATCAAGACCAGGTTTAATTGACTGTTTCAGCGTGGTACCACATTACTACGTGACACAATCCAGAAACAGCCCAGGATCTAGCCATGAAGTATGAGAAATATGCGAAAGTATGAGCCTGATGAGGGCAAATCCTAGACCTAACCCAAACCTAACATGCGTTATCCTCTAAAATATTTATCAAGGTCAGGTTTAATTGAATGTTTCAGTGTGGTACCACATTACTACGTGATCCAAACCAGTAAAAACCCAGGATCCGTTCAACAAGTATGTGGAGAATGCGAAAGTATGAGTCTGATGAGTGAAAATCATCGGCCTAACCTATACCTAACATGCGTTATCCTCAAAAATATTGACCGAAACCAGGTTTAATCGACTGTTTCAGTGTGGTACCACATTACTACGTGATCCAAACCTGAAAAAAACCCAGGATCAGTTCAACGAGTATGTCAAAAACGCGAAAGTATGAGCCTGATGAGGGCGAATCCCAGACCTATCCCAGACCTAACTTGCGTTATCCTCTAAAATATTGATCGAAACCAGGTTTAATGGACTGTTTCAGTGTGGTCCCACATTACTACGTGATCCAAACCAGAAAAAACCCAGGATCCGTTCAACAAGTATGTGAAGAATACGAAAGTATGTGTCTGATGAGTGAAAATCCCAGGCCTAACCTAGACCTAACATGCGTTATCCTCATAAATATTGATCGAAACCTGGTTTAATCGACTGTTTCAGTGTGGCACCACATTACTACGTGATCCAAACCAGTAAAAACCCAGGATCCGTTCAACAAGTACGTGAAGAATGCGAAAGTATGAGTGTGATGAGTGAAAATCCCAGGGCTAACCTAGACCTAACAAGCGTTACCCTCTAAAATATTTATCAAGACCAGGTTTAATTGACTGTTTCAGTGTGGTCCCACATTACTACGTGATGCAATCCAGAAAAAGCCCAGGATCTAGCCATCAAGTATGAGAAATATGCGAAAGAATGAGCCTGATGAGAGCAAATCCCAGACCTAACCTAGACCTAACATGAATTATTCTCTAAAATATTGATCGATACCAGGTTTAATCGACTGTTTCAGTGTGGTACCACTTTACTACGTGATCCAAACCAGTAAAAATCCAGGATCCGTTCAACAAGTATGTGGAGAATGCGAAAGTATGAGTCTGATGAGTGAAAATCCTCGGCCTAACCTAGACCTAACATGCGTTGTCCTCTAAAATATTGATGGAAGCAGGTTTAATTGACTGTTTCAGTGTGGTCCCACATTACTACGTGATCCAAACCAGTAAAAACCCAGGATCCGTTCAACAAGTACGTGAAGAATGCGAAAGTATGAGTGTGATGAGCGAAAATCCCAGGGCTAACCTAGACCTAACAAGCGTTACCCTCTAAAATATTTATCAAGACCAGGTTTAATTGACTGTTTCAGCGTGGTACCACATTACTACGTGACACAACCCAGAAACAGCCCAGGATCTAGCCATGAAGTATGAGAAATATGCGAAAGTATGAGCCTGATGAGGGTAAATCCTAGACCTAACCCAAACCTAACATGCGTTATCCTCTAAAATATTTATCAAGACCAGGCTTAATTGAATGTTTCAGTGTGGTACCACATTACTACGTGATACAATCCAGAAACAGCCCAGGATCCGTTCAAGAAGTATGTGAAGAATACGAAAGTATGTGTCTGATGAGTGAAAATCCCAGGACTAACCTAGACCTAACATGCGTTATCCTCATAAATATTGATGGAAACCAGATTTAATTGACTGTTGCAGTGTTGTACTTCATTACTACGTGATGCAATCCAGGAAAAGCCCAGGATCTAGCCATCAAGTATGAGAAATATGCGAAAGAATGAGCCTGATGAGAGCAAATCCCAGACCTAACCTAGACCTAACATGAATTATTCTCTTAAATATTGATCGAAACCTGGTTTAATCGACTGTTTCAGTGTGGTACCACATTACTACCGGACCCAAACCAGAAAAAACCCAGGATCTGTTCAACAAGTATGTGAAGAATGCGAAAGTATGAGTCTGATGGGGGCGAATCCCAGACCTATCCCAGACCTAACTTGCGTTATCCTCTAAAATATTGATCGAAACGAGGTTTAATGGACTGTTTCAGTGTGGCACCACATTACTACGTGATCCAAACCAGAAAAAACCCAGGATCAGTTCAACAAGTATGTGAAAAACGCGAAAGTATGAGCCTGATGGGGGCGAATCCCAGACCTATCCCAGACCTAACTTGCGTTATCCTCTAAAATATTGATCGAAACGAGGTTTAATGGACTGTTTCAGTGTGGCACCACATTACTACGTGATCCAAACCAGAAAAAACCCAGGATCAGTTCAACAAGTATGTGAAGAATGCGATAGTATGAGTCTGATGAGTGAAAATCCCAGGGCTAACCTAGACCTAACATGCGTTATCCTCTAAAATATTGATCGAAACCAGGTTTAATCGACTGCTTCAGTGTGGTATCACACTACTACGTGACCCAAAACAGAAAAAACCCATGATCTGTTCAACAAGTATGTGAAAAACGCGAAAGTATGAGCCTGATGAGGGCAAGTCCTAGACCTAACCCAGACCTAACATGCGTTATCCTCTAAAATATTTACCAAGACCAGGTTTAATTTATTGTTTCAGTGTGGTCCCACATTACTACGTGATCCAAACCAGAAAAAACCCAGGATCCGTTCAACAAGTATGTGAAGAATACGAAAGTATGTGTCTGATGAGTGAAAATCCCAGGCCTAACCTAGACCTAACATGCGTTATCCTCATAAATATTGATCGAAACCTGGTTTAATCGACTGTTTCAGTGTGGCACCACATTACTACGTGATCCAAACCAGTAAAAACCCAGGATCCGTTCAACAAGTACGTGAAGAATGCGAAAGTATGAGTGTGATGAGTGAAAATCCCAGGGCTAACCTAGACCTAACAAGCGTTACCCTCTAAAATATTTATCAAGACCAGGTTTAATTGACTGTTTCAGTGTGGACCCACATTACTACGTGATGCAATCCAGAAAAAGCCCAGGATCTAGCCATCAAGTATGGGAAATATGCGAAAGAATGAGCCTGATGAGAGCAAATCCCAGACCTAACCTAGACCTAACATGAATTATTCTCTAAAATATTGATCGATACCAGGTTTAATCGACTGTTTCATTGTGGTACCACATTACTACGTGATCCAAACCAGTAAAAACCCAGGATCCGTTCAACAAGTATGTGGAGAATGCGAAAGTATGTGTCTGATGAGTGAAAATCCTCGGCCTAACCTAGACCTAACATGCGTTGTCCTCTAAAATATTGATGGAGGCAGGTTTAATTGACTGTTTCAGTGTTGCACTTCATTACTACCTGATCCAAACCAGTAAAAACCCAGGATCAGTTCAACAAGTATGTGAAGAATGCGATAGTATGAGTCTGATGAGTGAAAATCCCAGGGCTA
The DNA here is from genome assembly GCF_051014445.1 of Colletes latitarsis. Taxonomy (NCBI): domain Eukaryota; kingdom Metazoa; phylum Arthropoda; class Insecta; order Hymenoptera; family Colletidae; genus Colletes; species Colletes latitarsis. The sequence continues at coordinate 16,280,188 of NW_027488369.1, forward strand.
TCCTAGACCTAACATGCGTTATCCTCTAAAATATTGATCGAAACCAGGTTTAATCGACTGCTTCAGTGTGGTATCACACTACTACGTGACCCAAAACAGAAAAAACCCATGATCTGTTCAACAAGTATGTGAAAAACGCGAAAGTATGAGCCTGATGAGGGCAAGTCCTAGACCTAACCCAGACCTAACATGCGTTATCCTCTAAAATATTTACCAAGACCAGGTTTAATTTATTGTTTCAGTGAGGTCCCACATTACTACGTGATCCAAACCAGAAAAAACCCAGGATCCGTTCAACAAGTATGTGAAGAATGCGAATGTATGAGCCTGATGAGTGAAAATCCCAGGCCTACCCTAGACCAAACTTGCGTTGTCCTCTAAAATATTGATCGAAACCAGGTTTAATTGACTGTTTCAGCGTGGTACCACATTACAACGTGACACAACCCAGAAACAGCCCAGGATCTAGCAATCAAGTATGAGAAATATGCGAAAGAATGGGCCAGATGAGAGCAAATCCTAGGACTAACCTAGACCTAACATGCGTTATCCTCATAAATATTGATGGAAACCAGTTTTAATTGACTGTTGCAGTGTCGTACTTCATTACTACGTGATGCAATCCAGGAAAAGCCCAGGATCTAGCCATCAAGTATGAGAAATATGCGAAAGAATGGGCCAGATGAGAGCAAATCCCAGACCTAACCTAGACCTAACGTGAATTATTCTCTTAAATATTGATCGAAACCTGGTTTAATCGACTGTTTCAGTGTGGCACCACATTACTACGTGATCCAAACCAGAAATAACCCAGGATCCGTTCAACAAGTATGTGAAGAATGCGAAAGTATGAGTCTGATGAGTGAAAATCCCAGGCCTAACATAGACCTAACATGCGTTATCTTCTAAAATATTGATCCAAACCAGGTTTAATGGACTGTTTCCGCGTGGTACCACAATACTACGTGATCCAAACCAGAAAAAACCCAGGATCTGTTCAACAAGTATGTGTAAAACGCGAAAGTATGAGCCTGATGAGGGAAAATCCCGGACATATCCCAGACCTAACTTGCGTTGTCCTCTAAGATATTGATCGAAACCAGGTTTAATCGACTGTTTTAGTCTGGCACCACACTACTACGTGATCCAATCCAGAAATAACCCAGGGTCCGTTCAACAAGTATGTGAAGATTGCGAAAGTATGAGTCTGATGAGTGAAAATCCCAGACCTAACCTAGACCTAACATGCGTTATCCTCTAAAATATTGATCCAAACCAGGTATAATGGACTGTTTCAGTGTGGTACCACAATACTACGTGATCCAAACCAGAAAAAACCAAGGATCTGTTCAACAAGTTTCTGAAAAACGCGACAGTATGAGCCTGATGAGGGCAAATCCAAGACCTATCCCAGACCTAACTTGCGTTGTCCTCTAAGATATTGATGGAAACCAGGTTTAATTGAATGTTTCAGTGTGGTACCACATTACTACGTGATGCAATCTAGAAAAAGCCCAGGATCTAGCCATCAAGTTTGAGAAATATGCGAAAGAATGAGCCTGATGAGGGCAAATCCTAGGCCTAACCCAGACCTAACTTGCGTTATCCTCTAAAATATTGATCGAAACCAGGTTTAATTGACTGTTTCAGTGTGGTACCACATTACTACGTGATCCAATCCAGAAATAGCCCAGGATCTAGCCATGAAGTATGAGAAATATGCGAAAGAATGAGCCTGATGAGAGCAAATCCCAGACCTAACCTAGACCTAACATGCGTTATCCTCTAAAATATTGAGCGAAACCAGGTTTAATGGACTGTTTCAGTGTGGTACCACACTACTTCGTGATCCAAACCAGAAAAAACCCAGGATCTGTTCATCAAGTATGTGAAAAACGCTAAACTGTGTGCCTGATGAGGGCAAATCTTAGACCTAACCCAGACCTAAGATGCGTTAAACTCTAAAATATTTATCCAGACCAGGTTTAATTGAATGTTTCAGTGTGGTACCACGTTACTACGTGATCCAAACTAGAAAAAACCCAGGATCCGTTCAACAAGTATGTGAAGAATGCGATAGTATGAGTCTGATGAGTGAAAATCCCAGGCCTAACCTAGACCTAACATGCGTTATCCTCTAAAATATTGATCGAAACCTGGTTTAATCGACTGTTTCAGTGTGGTACCACATTACTACGTGATCCAAACCAGAAAAAACCCAGGATCCGTTCAACAAGTATGTGAAGAATGCGAAGGTATGAGTCTGATGAGGTCAAATCCCAGACCATTCCCAGACTTAACTTGCGTTATCCTCTAAAATATTGATCGAAACCAGGTTTAACCGACTGTTTCAGTGTGGTACCACATTACTACGTGATCCAAACCAGAAAAAACCCAGGACCTAGCCATCAAGTATGAGAAATATGCGAAAGAATGAGCCTGATGGGAGCAAATCCCAGACCTAACCTAGACCTTACATGAATTATTCTCTAAAATATTGATCGGAACCAGGTTTAATCGACTGTTTCAATGTGGTACCACATTACTATGTGATCCATTCCAGAAAATAACCCAGGATCTGTTCAACGAGTATGTGAAGTGTGCGAAAGTATGAGTCTGATGAGGTCAAATCCCAGACCATTCCCAGACTTAACTTGCGTTATCCTCCAAAATATTGATCCTTACCAGGTTTAATCGACTGTTTCAGTGTGGTACCACATTACTACGTGATCCAAACCAGGAAAAACCCAGGATCTAGCCATCAAGTATGAGAAATATGCGAAAGAATGAGCCTGATGAGAGCAAATCCCAGACCCAACCAAGACCTTACATGCGTTATCCTCTAAAATATTGAGCGAAACCAGGTTTAATGGACTGTTTCAGTGTGGTACCACACTACTTCGTGATCCAAACCAGAAAAAACCCAGGATCTGTTCAACAAGTATGTGAAAAACGCTAAACTGTGAGCCTGATGAGGGCAAATCTTAGACCTAACCCAGACCTAAGATGCGTTATCCTATAAAATATTTATCCAGACCAGGTTTCATTGAATGTTTCAGAGTGGTACCACTTTACTACGTGATCCAATCCAGATATAGCCCAGGATCTAGCCATGAAGTATGAGAAATATGCGAAAGTAAGAGCCTGATGAGGGCAAATCCTAGACCTAACCCGGACCTAACATGCATCATCCTCTAAAATATTTATCAAGACCAGGTTTAATTGATTGTTTCAGTGTGGTCCCACATTACTACGTGATCCAAACCAGAAATAACCCAGGATCCGTTCAACAAGTAAGTGAAGAATGCGAAGGTATGAGTCTGATGAGTGAAAATCCCAGGCCTAACCTAGACCTAACATGCGTTATCCTCTAAAATATTGAGCGAAACCAGGTTTAATGGACTGTTTCAGCGTGGTACCACACTACTACGTGATCCAATCCAGAAAAAACCCAGGATCTGTTCAACAAGTATGTGAAAAACCCGAAAGTATGAGCCTGATGAGGGCAAATCTTAGACCTAACCCAGACCTAAGATGCGTTATCCTATAAAATATTTATCCAGACCAGGTTTCATTGAATGTTTCAGAGTGGTACCACTTTACTACGTGATCCAATCCAGATATAGCCCAGGATCTAGCCATGAAGTATGAGAAATATGCGAAAGTAAGAGCCTGATGAGGGCAAATCCTAGACCTAACCCGGACCTAACATGCGTTATCCTCTAAAATATTTATCAAGACCAGGTTTAATCGACTGTTTCAGTGTGGTACCACATTACTACGTGATCCAAACTAGAAAAAACCCAGGATCCGTTCAACAAGTATGTGAGGAATGCGAAAGTATGAGTCTGATCAGTGAAAATCTCAGGCCTTACCTAGACCTAACTTGCGTTGTCCTCTAAAATATTGATGGAAACCAGGTTTCATTGGCTGTTTCAGTGTGGTACTACATTACTATGTGATCCAAACCAGAAAATAACCCAGGATCTGTTCAAGGAGTATGTGAAGTGTGCGAAAGTACGAGTCTCATGAGGTCAAATCCCAGACTTATCCCAGACCTAACTTTTTTTTTTTTTTTTTTTTTTTTTTTTTTTTTTTTTTTTTTTTTTTTTTTGTCGTGGGGAAAATCTTCGAAAGACTCCCTCCCACCTCCTTGGGGAGAGGTGGGAGGGGTGTGTGGGATTCCCCGCGCCCGTTCAACGACAGGCGCGGGACCTACCCACTAAAAACCCCACGGTGACCCTTCGGCACGCTTTGGGAGGATACCGGGAATCGCCCGAAGCATTCTTCCGGTATCCTCCCCGTGCCCGCGCTTTCGCGCCCATCCCCCGGGGGGACAATCGGTCCCCCCAGTAGACACACTGCCTCATAGCGGCGGGACGGGGCCGCGTTTAGTGGCGGCTGCGAGCCCCAACTCGCAACCGCCCGCGACCCCGTTTCCACCCCTCGGCGGCCGGGCGTTCATGGCCGCACCAGACCGCCGAGGGTGCCTCCCCTTGCGTCGGACCGGTAGGGGGAGGCACTCCTACCCCCGTAACCGGTCCGACCCGGCGCCGCCTGGCGGGAGGAGGGTCCCCTCAGGACCCCCCTCCCAGCCTAGGTCATCCGCCACGCCGAGGCGGCCGCCCGCGACGCCTCGCGACCGGGCGACGACCTCGGGCCACCGCACGAGCGCGAGCTTCAGCGCGCCCCCTCCCCGCGGCCTCCTTCTGCAACATTACGTTCTCGCAGAAGGAGGCCACGGCCCTCCACTTCTCCTCGCTGCCGAGCATGGCGCGCACCACGCCCGGCAGCGAGACATCCCGCCCGACGACGCCGACCAGGACACGGCGCTCCCCCTCCCACGCGGGGCATACCTCCAGGGTATGATCCGCCGTGTCCTGCTCAGCGTCGCAGTGGCAGCAACGCGCCGTCGGCTCCTTCCCTATCCGGCACAGGTATCTTCCGAAGCTGCCATGCCCGGAAAACACCTGTGCCAGCCGGTAGGTGAGGCTGCCATGGCCTCTGTCCAGCCACTCCTTCAGGAGTGGCCGAACAGCCCCGACAGTCCGGTGCCCCGCGGTTGGCAGAGCCAGCCGCTCCTGCCACGCGAGCAACACGGATTGCCGGGCCTGGCGCTTCAAATCGCCCCAAGCAGGTTCCTGCCCGCCCGGGACCGCCCCCACCCCCGCGCGACGGTCGACGCGGTGCCGGTACATCACCGCGTGCGACCGCGCGAGCAGGTCCATGGGCGGCATCCCCGCTAGAACCGTCGCCGCCTCATGTGACATGGTCCGATACCCGCGGACGACCCTGAGCGCCATGCGCCTCTGCACCCGACGCAGCATAGTCATGCTGCGGCGGGAGGCAGCCAGGTCGTCCGCCCAGACGGGGGCCCCGTATAGGGCCACCGACTGGACCATTGCCACATAGAGGCGACGAACTCGGCCCGCCGGGCCCCCCAGGTTGGGCAGGATCCGGCCCAGAGCCGCAACCATCCTTTCCAACCGGGGGACCAGGCAGCGGAAATGCTTCTCGAAACGCCAGTGGCTATCGAGGATCAGCCCCAGATACCTGATCTGGGGCTTCACCTCGATGTCAGCCCCACCCACCCGAATCAGAGGGGGTGGCGGATCCTGCCGAGGTGAATGAAACGCAATCACCTCGGTCTTATGGACCGCCACCGTCATCCCCATCCCCCTGATCCGGTCGACGACGCGTTGCGACCCCTCCTCCGCGCGACGCATGGCCCTCCCCCAGTGCGCCCCGACGGCCAGCACCAGTGTGTCATCCGCATAACACACCGTGCTGACGCCGTCGGGGAGGCCGGCCCGCAACACCGAGTCGTACGCGATGTTCCACAGGAGTGGCCCGAGGACCGACCCCTGCGGAACACCGCAGTACACCTCCCTCCGCATATCACCATCCCGGCCCGGATACTCGATCCACCTGCCGCGGAGATAATCCCCGACGACCGCCCTGAGACAAGGGGGGACTCGATGATATTCGAGCCCTCTCCTTATCTCTTCCCAGGGGAGGGTGTTAAAGGCATTGGCAATATCCAAGGATATTGCCAATGCCACCCCTCCCCGGGAGACGGCCGCCTCCGAGAGGGCCCTCACACGACCTATCGCGTCGATAGTCGATCGGCCCCCCCGGAAACCGAACTGGCAGTCGGCCAGACCGGGATCACCCCGCGACAGGTGCCCGACGAGGCGGGCAGCAATCACACGCTCGAAGAGCTTGCCCACCTCGTCGAGGAGACAAATGGGCCGGTATGCGGAGGGAGACTCCGCGGGCCGACCCTCCTTCCGGAGGAGGACCATCCTCGCCACCTTCCAACTGGGGGGGAATCGCCCGTCCCTCAGGCAGCGGTCGAACAACCGCCTGAGGTCGGCCCCAAGGACGCCCTGGGTCAAGACCCAAACCCGGCCGGGCACACCATCCGGACCCGGGGCCGTGTTACGAACCCCGAGCCGTCTGATGGCCGCTGCCAGCTCCTCCTGCGTGACCCCCAGCTCGGCCGTCCACTCCACTGGGACAGCCGCCGCCGCCGGAGGACGCGGTCCCCTCTCCCCAATTGGGAAGAGTGTATTGACCACGTCCTCCAGCAGCCGGGGGTCAAGACCCTCGGTGACGGGGGGCGCCCACGGGCGGAGCTTATTCAGCACCACCTTATATGGGCGCCCCCATGGATCGTCATCAAGGGTCTGGAGGAGCTCCTTCCATGCCTGGGTCTTGGCCCGTTTGATGGCGACCTGCAGAGCAACCCGCGCCACGCGGTATGCTCCATACAGGTCATCAGCTGCCCTCGCTCGCGCCACGCCGTCGCCTGTACGTTGACGACGGCGCGCGCGGGTGTACTGGCGTCGGGCGCGGACAGTCGCGACTCGCAACTCCGCGATCGCGTCCGACCACCAGTACACCGCCCGGCGAGGAGAAGCCCGCCCGACCCGAGGCATCGCCGCGTCGCAAATACCCGCGACCAATGCTCCGAGCCGGGCGACCTCCTCCTCTATGCTCGGCAACTCGGCCGCTCCCTGCGGCCAAGTTGCAGCGAGGGCAGCTGCCATCAGGGCGTCCTTGTCCAGGCGCCGAAGCGCCCATCCCAGACCTAACTTTTTTTTTTTTTTTTTTTTTTTTTTTTTTTTTTTTTTTTTTGTCGTGGGGAAAATCTTCGAAAGACTCCCTCCCACCTCCTTGGGGAGAGGTGGGAGGGGTGTGTGGGATTCCCCGCGCCCGTACAACGACAGGCGCGGGACCTACCCACTAAAAACCCCACGGTGACCCTTCGGCACGCTTTGGGAGGATACCGGGAATCGCTCGAAGCATTCTTCCGGTATCCTCCCCGTGCCCGCGCTTTCGCGCCCATCCCCTGGGGGGACAATCGGTCCCCCCAGTAGACACACTGCCTCATAGCGGCGGGACGGGGCCAATCCATCCCGCCGCTATCCGTCCCGGGGCCGCGTTTAGTGGCGGCTGCGAGCCCCAACTCGCAACCGCCCGCGACCCCGTTTCCACCCCTCGGCGGCCGGGCGTTCATGGCCGCACCAGACCGCCGAGGGTGCCTCCCCTTGCGTCGGACCGGTAGGGGGAGGCACTCCTACCCCCAACCGGTCCGACCCGGCGCCGCCTGGCGGGAGGAGGGTCCCCTCAGGACCCCCCTCCCAATCCCAGACCTAACTTGCGTTATCCTCTAAAATAGTGATCGAAACCAGGTTTAATCGACTGTTTCAGTGTGGTACCACATTACTACGTGATCCAAACCAGAAAAAACCAAGGATCCGTTCAACAAGTATGTGAAGAATGCGAAAGTATGAGTCTGATGAGTGAGAATCCCAGGGCTAACATAGACCTAACATGCGTTATCCTCTAAAATATTGATCGAAACCAGGTTTAATCGACTGTTTCAGTGTGGTACCACATTACTACGTGATCCAAACCAGAAAAAACCCCGGGATCAGTTCAACAAGTATGTGAAGAATGCGAAAGTATGAGTCCGATGAGTGAGAATCCCAGGGCTAACATAGACCTAACATGCGCTGTACTCTAAAATATTGATGGAAACCAGGTTTCATTGACTGCTTCAGTGTGGTACCACATTACTACGTGATCCAAACCAGAAAAAACCCAGGATCCGTTCAACAAGTATGTGAAGAATGCGAAAGTATGAGTCTGATGAGTGAAAATCCCAGGCCTAACCTAGACCTAACATGCGCTGTACTCTAAAATATTGATGGAAACCAGGTTTCATTGACTGTTTCAGTGTGGTACCACAATACTACGTGATCCAAACCAGAAAAAACCCAGGATCAGTTCAACAAGTATGTGAAGAATGCGAAAGTATGAGTCTGATGAGTGTAATTCCCAGGGCTAACCTAGACCTAACATGCGTTGTCCTCTAAAATATTGATAGAAACCAGGTTTCTTTGACTGTTTCAGTGTGGTACTACATTACTACGTGATGCAATCCAGAAAAAGCCCAGGATCTAGCCATCAAGTATGAGAAATATGCGAAACAATGAGCCTGATGAGAGCAAATCCCTGACCTAACCTAGACCTAACATGCGCTATCCTCTAAAATATTGAGCGAAACCAGGTTTAATTGACTGTTTCAGCGTGGTACCACATTACTACGTGATACAATCCAGAAACAGCCCAGGATCTAGCCATGAAGTATGAGAAATATGCGAAAGAATGAGCCTGATGAGAGCAAATCCCTGACCTAACCTTGACCTAACATGAATTATTCTCTAAAATATTGATCGAAACCAGGTTTAATTGACCGTTTCAGTGTGGTACCACATTACTACGTGATCCAAACCAGAAAAAACCCAGGATCCGTTCAACAAGTATGTGAAAAATGCGAAAGTATGAGTCCGATCAGTGAGAATCTCAGGCCTTACCTAGACCTAACATGCGATGTCCTCTAAAATATTGATGGAAGCCAGGTTTCATTGTCTGTTTCAGTGTGGTACTACACTACTACGTGATGCAATCCAGAAAAAGCCCAGGATCTAGCCATCAAGTATGAGAAATATGCGAAAGAATGAGCCTGATGAGAGCAAATCCCAGACCTAACCTAGACCTAACATGCGTTATCCTCTAAAATATTGAGCGAAACCAGGTTTAATGGACTGTTTCAGTGTGGTACCACACTACTTCGTGATCCAAACCAGAAAAAACCCAGGATCTGTTCAACAAGTACGTGAAAAACGCGAAACTGTGAGCCTGATGAGGGCAAATCTTAGACCTAACCCAGACCTAACTTGCGTTATCCTCTAAAATATTGATCGAATCCAGGTTTAATTGACTGTTTCAGCGTGGTACCACATTACTACGTGATACAATCCAGAAACAGCCCAGCATCTAGCCATGAAGTATGAGAAATATGCGAAAGAATGAGCCCGATGAGAGCAAATACCAGACCTAACCTTGACCTAACATGAATTATTCGCTAAAATATTGATCGAAACCAGGTTTAATTGACTGTTTCAGTGTGGTCCCACATTACTACGTGGTCCAAACCAGAAAAAACCCAGGATCCGTTCAACAAGAATGTGAAGAATGCGAAAGTATGAGTCTGATGAGGTCAAAACCCAGACATATCCCAGACCTAACTTGCGTTGTCCTCTAAGATATTGATGGAAACCAAGTTTAATTGACTGTTTCAGCGTGGTACCACATTACTACGTGATACAATCCAGAAACAGCCCAGGATCTAGCCATGAAGTATGAGAAATATGCGAAAGTATGAGCCTGATGAGGGCAAATCCTAGACCTAACCCAGACCTAACATGCGTTATCCTCTAAAATATTTATCAAGATCAGGTTTAATTGACCGTTTCGGTGTGGTACCACATTACTACGTGATCCAAACCAGAAAAAACCCAGGATCTAGCCATCAAGTATGAGTAATATGCGAAAGAATGAGCCTGATGAGAGTAAATCCCAGACCTAACCTAGACCTAACATGCGTTATCCTCTAAAATATTGATCGAAAACAGGTTTAATTGACTGTTTCAGTGTGGTCCCACATTACTACGTGATCCAAACCAGAAAAAACCCAGGATCCGTTCAACAAGTATGTGAAGAATGCGAAAGTATCAGTCTGATGAGGTCAAATCCCAGACCTGTCCCAGACCTAACTTGCGTTATCCTCTAAAATATTGATCGAAACCAGGTTCAATTGACCGTTTCGGTGTGGCACCACATTACTACGTGATCCAAACCAGAAAAAACCCAGGATCCGTTCAACAAGTATGTGAAGAATGCGAAAGTATGAGTCTGATGAGTGAAAGTCCCAGGCCTAACCTAGACCTAACATGCGTTAGCCTCAAAAATATTTATCCAGACCAGGTTTCATTGAATGTTTCAGTGTGGTACCACTTTACTACGTGATCCAATCCAGAAATAGCCCAGGATCTAGCCATGAAGTATGAGATATATGCGAAAGTAGGAGCCTGATGAGGGCAAATCCTAGACCTATCCCAGACCTAACTTGCGTTATCCTCTAAAATATCGATCGAATCCAGGTTTAATTGACTGTCTCAGCGTGGTACCACATTACTACGTGATACAATCCAGAAACAGCCCAGCATCTAGCCATGAAGTATGAGAAATATGCGAAAGAATGAGCCTGATGAGAGTAAATACCAGACCTAACCCTGACCTAACATGAATTATTCTCTAAAATATTGATCGAAACCAGGTTTAATTGACTGTTTCTGTGTGGTCCCACATTACTACGTGATCCAAACCAGAAAAAACCCAGGATCCGTTCAACAAGAATGTGAAGAATGCGAAAGTATGAGTCTGATGAGGTCAAAACCCAGACATATCCCAGACCTAACTTGCGTTGTCCTCTAAGATATTGATGGAAACCAGGTTTAATTGACTGTTTCAGTGTTGTACTTCATTACTACGTGATGCAATCCAGAAAAAGCCCAGGATCTAGCCATGAAGTATGAGAAATATGCGAAAGTATGAGCCTGATGAAGGCAAATCCTAGGCCTATCCCAGACCTAACTTGCGTTATCCTCCAAAATATTGATCGAAACCAAGTTTAATTGACTGTTTCAGCGTGGTACCACATTACTACGTGATACAATCCAGAAACAGCCCAGGATCTAGCCATGAAGTATGAGAAATATGCGAAAGTATGAGCCTGATGAGGGCAAATCCTAGACCTAACCCAGACCTAACATGCGTTATCCTCTAAAATATTTATCAAGATCAGGTTTAATTGACCGTTTCGGTGTGGTACCACATTACTACGTGATCCAAACCAGAAAAAACCCAGTATCTAGCCGTCAAGTATGAGTAATATGCGAAAGAATGAGCCTGATGAGAGTAAATCCCAGACCTAACCTAGACCTAACATGCGTTATCTTCTAAAATATTGATCGAAACCAGGTTTAATTGACTGTTTCAGTGTGGTCCCACATTACTACGTGATCCAAACCAGAAAAAACCCAGGATCCGTTCAACAAGTATGTGAAGAATGCGAAAGTATGAGTCTGATGAGGTCAAATCCCAGACCTATCCCAGACCTAACTTGCGTTATCCTCTAAAATATTGATCGAAACCAGGTTCAATTGACCGTTTCGGTGTGGTACCACATTACTACGTGATCCAAACCAGAAAAAACCCAGGATCCGTTCAACAAGTATGTGAAGAATGCGAAAGTATGAGTCTGATGAGTGAAAATCCCAGGCCTAACCTAGACCTAACATGCGTTAGCCTCAAAAATATTGATCGAAACCTGGTTTAATCGACTGTTTCAGTGTGGTACCACATTACTATGTGATCCAAACTAGAAAATAACCCAGGATCTGTTCAACGAGTATGTGAAGGGTGCGAAAGTATGAGTCTGATGAGGTCAAATCCCAGACCTATCCCAGACCTAACTTGCGTTATCCTCTAAAATATTGATCGAAACCAGGTTTAGTGGACTGTTTCAGTGTGGTACTACACTACTACGTGATGCAATCCAGAAAAAGCCCAGGATCTAGCCATCAAGTATGAGAAATATGCGAAAGAATGAGCCTGATGAGAGCAAAACCCAGACCTAACCTAGACCTAACATGCGTTATCCTCTAAAATATTGAGCGAAACCAGGTTTAATGGACTGTTTCAGCGTGGTACCACACTACTACTTGATCCAAACCAGAAAAAACCCAGGATCTGTTCAACAAGTATCTGAAAAACGCGAAAGTATGAGCCTGATGAGGGCAAATCCCAGACATATCCCAGACCTAACTTGCGTTGTCCTCTAAGATATTGATCGAAACCAGGTTTAATCGACTGTTTTAGTCTGGCACCACATTACTACGTGATCCAAACCAGAAAAAACCCAGGATCCGTTCAACAAGTATGTAAAGACTGCGAAAGTATGAGTCTGATGAGGTCAAATCCCAGACCTATCCCAGACCTAACTTGCCTTATCCTCTAAAATATTGATCGAAACTAGGTTTAATCGACTGTTTCAGTGTGGTACCACATTACTACGTGATCCAAACCAGAAAAAACCCAGGATCCGTTCAACAAGTATGTGAAGAATGCGAAAGTATGAGTCTGATGAGTGAAAATCCCAGGCCTAACCTAGACCTAACTTGCGTTATCCTCCAAAATATTGATCGAAACCAGGTTTAATTGACTGTTTCAGTGTGGTCCCACATTACTACGTGATCCAAACCAGAAATAACCCAGGATCCGTTCAACAAGTATGTAAAGACTGCGAAAGTATGAGTCTGATGAGTGAAAATCCCAGGCCTAACCTAGACCTAACATGCGTTATCCTCTAAAATATTGTTCCAAACCAGGTTTAATGGACTGTTTCAGCGTGGTACCACACTACTACGTGATCCAAACCAGAAAAAACCCAGGATCTGTTCAACAAGTATGTGAAAAACGCGAAAGTATGAGCCTGATGAGGGCAAATCCCAGGCATATCCCAGACCTAACTTGCGTTGTCCTCTAAGATATTGATCGAAACCAGGTTTAATCGACTGTTTTAGTCTGGCACCACATTACTACGTGATCCAAACCAGAAAAAACCCAGGATCCGTTCAACAAGTATGTAAAGACTGCGAAAGTATGAGTCTGATGAGTGAAAATCCCAGACCTAACCTAGACCTAACATGAATTATTCTCTAAAATATTGATTGAAACCAGGTTTAATTGACTGTTTCAGTGTGGTCCCACATTACTACGTGATCCAAACCAGAAAGAACCCAGGATCCGTTCAACAAGTATGTGAAGAATGCGAAAGTATGAGTGTGATGAGTGAAAATCCCAGGCCTAACCTAGACCTAACATGCTTTATCCTCTAAAATATTGATCCAAACCAGGTTTAATGGACTGTTTCAGTGTGGTACTACACTACTACGTGATGCAATCCAGAAAAAGCCCAGGATCTAGCCATGAAGTATGAGAAATATGCGAATGAATGAGCCTGATGAGAGCTAATCCCAGTCCTAACCTAGACCTAACATGCGTTATCCTCTAAAATATTGAGCGAAACCAGGTTTAATGGACTGTTTCAGTGTGGTACCACACTACTTCGTGATCCAAACCAGAAAAAACCCAGGATCTGTTCAAGAAGTATGTGAAAAACCCTAAACTGTGAGCCTGATGAGGGCGAATCGTAGACCTAACCCAGACCTAAGATGCGTTATCCTCTAAAATATTTATCCAGATCAGGTTTCATTAAATGTTTCAGTGTGGTATCACTTTACTACGTGATCCAATACAGAAATAGCCCAGGATCTAGCCATGAAGTATGAGAAATATGAGAAAGCAAGAGCCTGATGAGGGCAAATCCTAGACCTATCCCAGACCTAACTTGCGTTATCCTCCAAAATATTGATCGAAACCAAGTTTAATTGACTGTTTCAGCGTGGTACCACATTACTACGTGATACAATCCAGAAACAGCCCAGGATATGTTCAACATGTATGAGAAGTATGCGAAAGAAAGAGCCTGATGAGAGCAAATCCCAGACCTAACCTAGACCTAACATGAATTATTCTCTAAAATATTGATCGAAACCAGGTTTAATTGACTGTTTCAGTGTGGTACCACACTACTTCGTGATCCAAACCAGACAAAACCCAGGATTTTCAACAAGAAAGTGAAAAACGCGAAACTGTGAGCCTGATGAGGGCAAATCTTAGACCTAACCCAGACCTAAGATGCGTTATCCTCTAAAATATTTATCCAGACCAGGTTTCATTGAATGTTTCAGTGTGGTACCACATTACTATGTGATCCAAACCAGAAAATAACCCAGGATCTAGCCATCAAGTATGAGAAATATGCGAAAGAATGAGCCTGATGAGAGCAAATCCCAGACCTAACCTAGACCTAACATGAATTATTCTCTAAAATATTGATCGAAACCAGGTTTAATTGCCTGTTTCAGTGTGGTCCCACATTACTACGTGATCCAAACCAGAAAAAACCCAGGATCCGTTCAACAAGTACGTGAAGAATGCGAAAGTATGAGTCTCATGAGTGAAAATCCCAGGCCTAACCTAGACCTAAAACGCGTTATCCTCTAAAATATTGATCGAAACCTGGTTTAATCGACTGTTTCAGTGTGGTACCACATTACTATGTGATCCAAACCAGAAAATAACCCAGGATCTGTTCAAGGAGTATGTGAAGTGTGCGAAAGTATGAGTCTGATGAGGTCAAATCCCAGACATATCCCAGACCAAACTTGCGTTGTCCTCTAAGATATTGATGGAAACCAGGTTTAATTGACTGTTTCAGTGTTGTACTTCATTACTACGTGATGCAATCCAGAAAAAGCCCAGGATCTAGCCATCAAGTATGAGAAATATGCGAAAGAATGAGCCTGATGAGAGCAAATCCCAGAACTAACCTAGACCTAACATGAATTATTCTCAAAAATAATGATCGAAACCAGGTATAATTGACTGTTTCAGTGTGGTACCGCACTACTATGTGATCCAAACCAGAAAATAACCCAGGATCTGTTCAACGAGTATGTGAAGAATGCGAAAGTATGAGTCTGATGAGTGAAAATCGCAGGGCTAACCTAGACCTAACATGCGTTATCCCCTAAAATATTGATCCAAACCAGGTTTAATGGACTGTTTCAGTGTGGTACCACACTACTACGTGATCCAAACCATAAAAAACCCCGGATCTGTTCAACAAGTATGTGAAAAACGCGAAAGTATGAGCCTGATGAGGGCAAATCCCAGACATATCCCAGACCTAACTTGCGTTGTCCTCTAAGATATTGATGGAAACCAGGTTTAATTGACTGTTTCAGTGTTGTACTTCATTACTACGTGATGCAATCCAGAAAAAGCCCAGGATCTAGCCATCAAGTATGAGAAATATGCGAAAGAATGAGCCTGACGAGAGCAAATCCCAGACCTAACCTAGACCTAACATGAATTATTCTCTAAAATATTGATCGAAACCAGGTTTAATTGACTGTTTCAGTGTGGTACCGCACTACTATGTGATCCAAACCAGAAAATAACCCAGGATCTGTTCAACGAGTATGTGAAGTGTGCGAAAGTATGAGTCTGATGAGGTCAAATCCCAGACCAATCCCAGACTTAACTTGCGTTATCCTCTAAAATATTGATCGAAACCTGGTTTAATCGACTGTTTCAGTGTGGTACCACATTACTATGTGATCCAAACCAGAAAATAACCCAGGATCTGTTCAAGGAGTATGTGAAGTGTGCGAAAGTATGAGTCTGATGAGGTCAAATCCCAGACCTATCCCAGACCTAACTTGCGTTATCCTCTAAAATTTTGATCGAAACCAGGTTTAATCGACTGTTTCAGTGTGGTACCACATTACTACGTGATCCAAACCAGAAAAAACCCAGGATCCGTTCAACAAGTATGTGAAGAATGCGAAAGTATGAGTCTGATGAGTGAAAATCCCAGTCCTAACCTAGACCTAACATGCGTTATCCTCTAAAATATTGATCCAAACCAGGTTTAATGGACTGTTTCAGTGTGGTACCACACTACGACGTGATCCAAACCAGAAAAAACCTAGGATCTAGCCATGAAGTATGAGAAATATGCGAAAGTATGTGCCTCATGAGAGCAAATCCCAGACCTAACCTAGACTTAACTTGCGTTATCCTCAAAAATATTGATCCAAACCAGGTTTAATGGACTGTTTCAGTGTGGTACCACTTTACTACGTGATCCAAAGCAGAAAAAACACTCGATCAGGTCAACATGTATGTTAAAACTGCGAAAGTATGACCCTCATGAGAGCAAATCCCAGGCCTAACCTAGACCTAACATGTGTTGTCCTCTAAAATATTGTTGGAAACCAGGTTTGATTGACTGTTTCAGTGTTGTACTTCATTACTACGTGATGCAATCCAGAGAAAGCCCAGGATCTATCCATCAAGTATGAGAAATATGCGAAAGAATGAGCCTGATGAGAGCAAATCCCAGACCTAACCTAGACCTAACATGAATTATTCTCTAAAATATTGATCGAAACCAGGTTTAATTGAGTGTTTCAGTGTTGTACTTCATTACTACGTGATGCAATCCAGAAAAAGCCCAGGATCTAGCCGTCAAGTATGAGAAATATGCGAAAGAACGAGCCTGATGAGAGCAAATCCCAGACCTAATCTAGACCTAACATGAATTATTCTCTAAAATATTGATCAAAACCAGGTTTAATTGACTGTTTCAGTGTGGTACTTCATTACTACGTGATGCAATCCAGAAAAAGCCCAGGATCTAGCCATCAAGTATGAGAAATATGCGAAAGAATGAGCCCGATGAGAGCACATCCCAGACCTAACCTAGACTTAACTTGCGTTATCCTCTAAAATATTGATCCAAACCAGGTTTAATGGACTGTTTCAGTGTGGTACCACTTTACTACGTGATCCAAAGCAGAAAAAACACTCGATCAGGTCAACATGTATGTTAAAACTGCGAAAGTATGACCCTCATGAGAGCAAATCCCAGGCCTAACCTAGACCTAACATGTGTTGTCCTCTAAAATATTGTTGGAAACCAGGTTTAATTGACTGTTTCAGTGTTGTACTTCATTACTACGTGATGCAATCCGGAAACAGCCCAGTATCTAGCCATGAAGTATGAGAAATATGCGAAAGTATGAGCCTGATGAGTGAAAATCCCCGGCCAAACCTAGACCTAACATGCGTTATCCTCAAAAATATTGATCCAAACCAGGTTTAATGGACTGTTTCAGTGTGGTACCACTTTACTACGTGATCCAAAGCAGAAAAAACACTCGATCAGGTCAACATGTATGTTAAAACTGCGAAAGTATGACCCTCATGAGAGCAAATCCCAGGCCTAACCTAGACCTAACATGTGTTGTCCTCTAAAATATTGTTGGAAACCAGGTTTGATTGACTGTTTCAGTGTTGTACTTCATTACTACGTGATGCAATCCAGAGAAAGCCCAGGATCTATCCATCAAGTATGAGAAATATGCGAAAGAATGAGCCTGATGAGAGCAAATCCCAGACCTAACCTAGACCTAACATGAATTATTCTCTAAAATATTGATCGAAACCAGGTTTAATTGAGTGTTTCAGTGTTGTACTTCATTACTACGTGATGCAATCCAGAAAAAGCCCAGGATCTAGCCGTCAAGTATGAGAAATATGCGAAAGAATGAGCCTGATGAGAGCAAATCCCAGACCTAATCTAGACCTAACATGAATTATTCTCTAAAATATTGATCAAAACCAGGTTTAATTGACTGTTTCAGTGTGGTACTTCATTACTACGTGATGCAATCCAGAAAAAGCCCAGGATCTAGCCATCAAGTATGAGAAATATGCGAAAGAATGAGCCCGATGAGAGCACATCCCAGACCTAACCTAGACTTAACTTGCGTTATCCTCTAAAATATTGATCCAAACCAGGTTTAATGGACTGTTTCAGTGTTGTACTCCATTACTACGTGATGCAATTCAGAAAAAGCCCAGGATCTGTTCAACAAGTATGTGAAAAACGCGAAAGTATGAGCCTGATGAGGGCAAATCCTAGACCTAACCCAGACCTAACATGAATTATTCTCTAAAATATTGATCGAAACCAGGTTTAATTGACTGTTTCAGTGTGGTCCCACATTACTTCGTGATCCAAACCAGAAAAAACCCAGGATCCGTTCAACAAGTATGTGAAGAATGCGAAAGTATGAGCCTGATGAGTGAAAATCCCAGGCCTAACCTAGACCTAACATGCGTTATTCTCTAAAATATTGATCGAAACCTGGTTTGATCGACTGTTTCAGTGTGGTACCACATTACTATGTGATCCAAACCAGAAAATAACCCAGGATCTGTTCAAGGAGTATGTGAAGTGCGCGAAAGTATGAATCTGATGAGGTCAAATCCCAGACCTATCGCAGACCTAACTTGCGTTATCCTCTAAAATATTCATCGAAACCAGGTTTAATCGACTGTTTCAGTGTGGTACCACATTACTACGTGATCCAAACCAGAAAAAACCCAGGATCCGTTCAACAAGTATGTGGAGAATGCGAAAGTATGAGTCTGATGAGTGAAAATCCCAGACCTAACCTAGACCTAACATGCGTTATCCTCTAAAATATTGATCCAAACCAGGTTTAATGGACTGTTTCAGTGTGGTACCACACTACTACGTGATCCCAACCAGAAAAAACCCAGGATCTGTTCAACAAGTATGTGGAGAATGCGAAAGTATGAGTCTGATGAGTGAAAATCCCTGGGCTAACCTAGACCTAACATGCGTTATCCTCTAAAATATTGATCGAAACCAGGTTTAATCGACTGTTTCAGTGTGGTACCACATTACTACGTGATCCAAACCAGAAAAAACCCAGGATCAGTTCAACAAGTATGTGAAGAATGCGAAAGTATGAGTCTGATGTGTGAAAATCCCAGGGCTAACCTAGACCTAACATGCGTTATCCACTAAAATATTGATCGAAACCAGGTTTAATCGACAGTTTCAGTGTGGTATCACACTACTACGTGATCCAAACCAGACAAAACCCAGGATCTGTTCAACAAGAATGTGAAAAACGCGATACTGTGAGCCTGATGAGGGCAAATCTTAGACCTAACCCAGACCTAAGATGCGTTATCCTCTAAAATATTTATCCAGACCAGGTTTCATTGAATGTTTCAGTGTGGTACCACTTTACTACGTGATCCAATCCAGAAATAGCCCAGGATCTAGCCATGAAGTATGAGAAATATGCGAAAGTATGAGCCTGATGAGGGCAAATCCCAGACATATCCCAGACCTAACTTGCGTTGTCCTCTAAGATATTGATGGAAACCAGGTTTAATTGTCTGTTTCAGTGTTGTACTTCATTACTACGTGATGCAATCCAGAAAAAGCCCAGGATCTAGCCATCAAGTATGAGAAATATGCGAAAGAATGAGCCTGATGAGAGCAAATCCCAGACCTAACCTAGACCTAACATGAATTATTCTCTAAAATATTTATCAAAACCAGGTTTAATTGACTGTTTCAGTGTGGTACCACATTACTACGTGATCCAATCCAGAAAAAGCCCAGGATCTAGCCATCAAGTATGAGAAATATGCGAAAGAATGAGCCTGATGAGAGCAAATCCCAGACCGAACCTAGACCTAACTTGCGTTGTCCTCTAAAATAGTGACGGAAACCGGGTTTCATTGACTGTTTCAGTGTGGTACTACATTACTACGTGATGCAATCCAGAAAAAGCCCAGGATCTAGCCATGAAGTATGAGAAATATGCGAAAGTAAGAGCCTGATGTGGGCAAATCCTAGACCTATCCCAGACCTAACTTGCGTTATCCTCTAAAATATTGATCGAAACCAGGTTTAATTGACTGTTTCAACGTGGTACCACACTACTTCGTGATCCAAACCAGTCAAAACCCAGGATCTGTTCAACAAGAATGTGAAAAACGCGAAACTGTGAGCCTGATGAGGGCAAATCTTAGACCTAACCCAGACCTAAGATGCGTTATCCTCTAAAATATTTATCCAGACCAGGTTTCATTGAATGTTTCAGTGTGGTACCACTTTACTACGTGATCCAATCCAGAAATAGCCCAGGATCTAGCCATGAAGTATGAGAAATATGCGAAAGTGAGAGCCTGATGAGGGCAAATCCTAGACCTATCCCAGACCTAACTTGCGTTATCCTCTAAAATATTGATCGAAACCAGGTTTAATTGACTGTTTCAGCGTGGTACCACATTACTACGTGATACAATCCAGAAACAGCCCAGGATCTGTTCAACATGTATGAGAAATATGCGAAAGAAAGAGCCTGATGAGAGCAAATCCCAGACCTAACCTACACCTAACATGAATTATTCTCTAAAATATTGATCGAAACCAGGTTTAATTGACTGTTTCAGTGTGGTCCCACATTACTACGTGATCCAAACCAGAAAAAACCCAGGATCCGTTCAACAAGTATGTGAAGAATGCTAAAGTATGAGTCTGATGAGTGAAAATCCCAGGCCTAACCTAGCCAAACATGCGTTATCCGCTAAAATATTGATCGAAACCTGGCTTAATCGACTGTTTCAGTGTGGTACCACATTAATATGTGATCCAAACCAGAAAATAACCCAGGATCTGTTCAAGGAGTATGTGAAGTGTGCGAAAGTATGAGTCTGATGAGGTCAAATCCCAGACCTATCCCAGACCTAACTTGCGTTATCCTCTAAAATTTTGATCGAAACCAGGTTTAATCGACTGTTTCAGTGTGGTACCACATTACTACGTGATCCAAACCAGAAAAAACCCAGGATCCGTTCAACAAGTATGTGAAGAATGCGAAAGTATGAGCCTGATGAGAGCAAATCCCAGACCTAACCTACACCTAACATGAATTATTCTCTAAAATATTGATCGAAACCAGGTTTAATTGACTGTTTCAGTGTGGTACCACATTACTACGTGATCCAAACCAGAAAAAACCCAGGATCCGTTCAACAAGTATGTGAAGAATGCGAAAGTATGAGTCTGATGACTGAAAGTCCCAGACCTAACCCAGACCTAACTTGCGTTGTCCTCTAAGATATTGATGGAAACCAGATTTAATTGACTGTTTCAGTGTTGTACCACACTACTACGTGATGTAAACCAGAAAAAACCGAGGATCTGTTCAACAAGTATGTGAAAAACGCGAAAGTATGAGTCTGATGAGGTGAAATCCCAGACCTATCCCAGACGTAACTTGCGTTATCCTCTAAAATATTGATCGAAACCAGGTTTAATCGACTGTTTCAGCGTGGTACCACATTACTATGTGATACAATCCAGAAACTGCCCAGGATCTAGCCATGAAGTATGAGAAATATGCGAAAGTATGAGCCTGATGAGTGAAAATCCCCGGCCAAACCTAGACCTAACATGCGTTGTCCTCTAAAATATTGATGGAAACCAGGTTTAATTGACTGTTTCAGTGTTGTACTTCATTACTACGTGATGCAATCCAGAGAAAGCCCAGGATCTATCCATCAAGTATGAGAAATATGCGAAAGAATGAGCCTGATGAGAGCAAATCCCAGACCTAACCTAGACCTAACATGAATTATTCTCTAAAATATTGATCGAAACCAGGTATAATTGACTGTTTCAGTGTTGTACTTCATTACTACGTGATGCAATCGAGAAAAAGCCCAGGATCTAGCCGACAAGTATGAGAAATATGCGAAAGAATGAGCCTGATGTGAGCAAATCCCAGACCTAACCTAGACTTAACATGAATTATTCTCTAAAATATTGATCAAAACCAGGTTTAATCGACTGTTTCAGTGTGGTACCACATTACTACGTGACCCAATCCAGAAATAGCCCAGGATCCGTTCAACAAGTATGTGAAGAATGCGAAAGTATGAGTCTGATGAGTGAAAATCCCAGACCTAACCTAGACCTAACATGCGTTATCCTCTAAAATATTGATCCAAACCAGGTTTAATGGACTGTTTCAGTGTGGTACCACACTACTCCGTGATCCAAACCAGAAAAAACCCAGGATCTGTTCAACAAGTATGTGAAAAACGCGAAAGTATTAGCCTGATGAGGGCAAATCCCAGACATATCCCAGACCTAACTTGAGTTGTCCTCTAAGATATTGATGGAAACCAGGTTTAATTGACTGTTTCAGTGCTGTACTTCATTACTACGTGATGTAATCCAGAAAAAGCCCAGGATCTGTTCAACAAGTATGTGGAGAATGCGAAAGTATGAGTCTGATGAGTGAAAATCCCTGGGCTAACCTAGACCTAACATGCGTTATCCTCAAAAATATTGATCGAAACCTGGTTTAATCGACTGTTTCACTGTGGTACCACATTACTATGTGATCCAAACCAGAAAATAACCCAGGATCTGTTCAAGGAGTATGTGAAGTGTGCGAAAGTATTAGTCTGATGAGGTCAAATCCCAGACCAATCCCAGACCTAACTTGCGTTATCCTCTAAAATATTGATCGAAACTAGGTTTAATCGACTGTTTCAGTGTGGTACCACATTACTACGTGATCCAAACCAGAAAAAACCCAGGATCAGTTCAACAAGTATGAGAAGAATGCGAAAGTATGAGTCTGATGAGTGAAAATCCCAGGGCTAACCTAGACCTAACATGCGTTATCCACTAAAATATTGATCGAAACCAGGTTTAATCGACTGTTTCAGTGTGGTATCACATTACTACGTGATCCAAACCAGACAAAACCCAGGATCTGTTCAACAAGAATGTGAAAAACGCGAAACTGTGAGCCTGATGAGGGCAAATCTTAGACCTAACCCAGACCTAAGATGCGTTATCCTCTAAACTATTTATCCAGACCAGGTTTCATTGAATGTTTCAGTGTGGTACCACATTACTACGTGATCCAATCCAGAAATAGCCCAGGATCTAGCCATGAAGTATGAGAAATATGCGAAAGTATGAGCCTGATGAGGGCAAATCCCAGACATATCCCAGACCTAACTTGCGTTGTCCTCTAAGATATTGATGGAAACCAGGTTTAATTGACTGTTTCAGTGTTGTACTTCATTACTACGTGATGCAATCCAGAAAAAGCCCAGGATCTAGCCATCAAGTATGAGAAATATGCGAAAGAATGAGCCTGATGAGAGCAAATCCCAGACCTAACCTAGGCCTAACATGAATTATTCTCTAAAATATTGATCGAAACCAGGTTTAATTGACTGTTTCAGCGTGGTACCACACTACTTTGTGATCCAAACCAGTCAAAACCCAGGATCTGTTCAACAAGAATGTGAAAAACGCGAAACTGTGAGCCTGATGAGGGCAAATCTTAGACCTAACACAGACCTAAGATGCGTTATCCTCTAAAATATTTATCCAGACCAGGTTTCATTGAATGTTTCAGTGTGGTACCACTTTACAACGTGATCCAATCCAGAAATAGCCCAGGATCTAGCCATGAAGTATGAGAAATATGCGAAAGTGAGAGCCTGATGAGGGCAAATCCTAGACCTATCCCAGACCTAACTACCGTTGTCCTCTAAAACATTGATCGAAACCAGGTTTAATTGACTGTTTCAGCGTGGTACCATATTTCTACGTGATACAATCCAGAAGCAGCCCAGGATCTGTTCAACATGTATGAGAAATATGCGAAAGAAAGAGCCTGATGAGAGCAAATCCCAGACCTAACCTAGACCTAACATGAATTATTCTCTAAAATATTGATCGAAACCAGGTTTAATGGACTGTTTCAGTGTGGTACCACATTACTGCGTGATCCAAACCAGAAAAAACCCAGGATCCGTTCAACAAGTATGTGAAGAATGCGAAAGTATGAGTCTGATCAGTGAAAATCCCAGGCCTAACCTAGACCTAACATGAGTTATACTCTAAAATATTGATCGAAACCTGGTTTAATCGACTGTTTCAGTGTGGTACCACATTACTATGTGATCCAAACCAGAAAATAACCCAGGATCTGTTCAACGAGTAAGTGAAGTGTGCGAAAGTATGAGTCTGATGAGGTCAAATCCCAGACCTATCCCAGACATAACTTGCGTTATCCTCTAAAATATTGATCGAAACCAGGTTTAATCGACTGTTTCAGTGTGGTACCACATTACTACGTGATCCAAACCAGAAAAAACCCAGGATCAGTTCAACAAGTATGAGAAGAATGCGAAAGTATGAGTCTGATGAGTGAAAATCCCAGGGCTAACCTAGACCTAACATGCGTTATCCTCTAAAATATTGATCCAAACCAGGTTTAATGGACTGTTTCAGTGTGGTACCACACTACTACGTGATACAAACCAGAAAAAACCCAGGATCTGTTCAACAAGTATGTGAAAAACGCGAAAGTATGAGCCTGATGAGGGCAAATCCCAGACCTATCCCAGACCTAACTTGCGTTGTCCTCTAAGATATTGATGGAAACCAGGTTTAATTGACTGTTTCATTGTTGTACTTCATTACTACGTGATGCAATCCAGAAAAAGCCCAGGATCTAGCCATCAAGTATGAGAAATATGCGAAAGAATGAGCCTGATGAGAGCAAATCCCAGACCTAACCTAGACCTAACATGAATTATTCTCTAAAATATTGATCGAAACCAGGTTTAATTGACTGTTTCAGTGTGGTCCCACATTACTACGTGATCCAAACCAGAAAAAACCCAGGATCCGTTCAACAAGTATGTGATGAATGCGAAAGTATGAGCCCGATGAGTGAAAATCTCAGGCCTAACCTAGACCTAACATGCGTTATCCTCAAAAATATTGATCGAAACCTGGTTTAATCGACTGTTTCAGTGTGGTACCACATTACTATGTGATCCAATCCAGAAAATAACCCAGGATCTATTCAACAAGTATGTGAGGTGTGCGAATGTATGAGTCTGATGAGGTCAAATCCCAGAACAATCCCAGACTTAACTTGCGTTATCCTCTAAAATATTGATCGAAACCAGGTTTAATCGACCGTTTCAGTGTGGTACCACATTACTACGTGATCCAAACCAGAAAAAACCCAGGATCTGTTCAACAAGTATGTGAAGAATGCGAAATTATGAGTCTGATGAGTGAAAATCCCAGGGCTAACCTAGACCTAACATGCGTTATCCTCTAAAATATTGATCGAAACCAGGTTTAATCGACTGTTTCAGTGTGGTACCACATTACTACGTGATCCAAACCAGAAAAAACCCAGGATCAGTTCAACAAGTATGTGAAGAATGCGAAAGTATGAGTCTGATCAGTGAAAATCCCAGGCCTAACCTAGACCCAGCTTGCGTTATCCTCTAAAATATTGATCGAAACCAGGTTTAATCGACTGTTTCAGTGTGGTACCACATTACTACGTGACCCAAACCAGAAAAAACCCATGATCTGTTCAACAAGTATGTGAAAAACGCGAAAGTATGAGCCTGATTCCCTCAGGGGCTGCCAGCCTTTCAGCTGCAGTACGGGCTTAACGAACCCGGGGTACCCGAGTCATACACACACCGTAAGCCTCCTGTTGGTCGTCACAACGACCCATTCACAATTCCCTATTGGTTTTGTGAATGGTACGTGACGGCAGGAGGAACGGGGTTCTTGGCTTAACCGCCTGGGCCACGAGTATGGCGACTCTATAAAATCGCCCTCCAATCCTAAGCTATGGTGCGCGGCGATGGGATGCATGGTTGGGGGAGAAGGCCCAATCCCAAGCGACCACCTCCGGGGAACCTGCCGAACCCCCGGAGTATTAGGCTTACCCGGGTAAGGCGGCTCTGCCCGGGTGGACCTTTATTTCCGACCATCTCGTGGGATTTTTATGGACACAGAAAATAAAATGGGGATGGGGCGGGTTTTGTCGGTTGGGGAGGACGGAGACGGGCTTGGGGTTAGGGTGGCGGCGCTCGCGCCCCACTCAGCGCCAGGTCCGGCTTCGTGGAGGGTGGAGGAGGACGACGAGACGGCGTCGGTCTCGTCCTTCTCCTCCAGCACGAGCCACATAGGCTCTAAGAGGAAGAGGACGGGGCAGGCCGTCGTCGAGGTGGGCGGGGCGATGAGCCCGTCGGTGAGGCTGAGTTGCCTCAGGGACGAGGTGACCGAGGAGATATCGGAGAGGATCTCCTCGTCCCTGAGGCGGGTGGAGAAAGTCGCCGCTGCCTGCGCCTTTAAGGGGCAGAAAAGCGGTGGCGCGGAGGCCCTGAAGGCCGCGGCGGAGGAAATGAGGGAGGCGGCGCGGGAGCTCAGAGGGCGGAACGCCCGTCTGCAGCTCCTGTTGGAGGAGGAGCGACAGGGAAGGAGGAGGGCAGAGGCGCTGTGGAACAGCGCGGCCTTCCCTCCCATCCTCCCTCCTCCTCCACCGCCGCGTCCCTCGGCGGAGGTAAATAAGCGGAGTGCGGCGGCAGTGGTGCGGGGCACCGCGGGCCCCTCCACCCGCACTCCGCCCGTAAAGAAGTCCCCGTCCTCCTCAGAAGACGATCTTCTGAGGAGGATTGGGGACATGATTGATGGCAAGCTGGCCGCCTTCCGGGAGGAGCTCCTCGCCGGAAGAGCGGTCAGCAGGAAGGCGGTGCCTCCCCGACCTGTTCCGGTACAGTCGGGGAAGGCAAAGAAGGGCGGAGTGAAGGCTCCGCCCAGCGTTGCGGCACCAGGGCCACGGGTCGCGACCCCCAAGGGGGGTGGTGTACCCGTGGTCGCGGTGGTCGCGTCCTCCACAGCACCCTCTCAAGGGGGGGTGGCGTGGAGTGAGGTGGTGGGGCGGAAAGCGTAGCGGGCGGCGAGGAAGGCCTCGCAACCGCAGCCTCCGCCTCCGCCGCCGGCGGCCAAGGTAAAGGCCGCGAAGGTCGGGAAGGCACGACCAGGTCGTCCCCCTAAAACGGCAGCGGTGACGCTGACCGTTGCGCAGGGGGGCGACCTGACCCTCGCGGAGGCGATGCGGCTCGCCAGGGAGAATATCTCCCTGGAAGAGCTGGGCATCGCCTCCGTGAGGGCGAAGAGGGCCGTGACCGGGGGTCTCTTGCTGGAGATCCCCGGTGCAGAAGGCGGCGCGAAGGCGGATCGTCTCGCCCAGAGGCTCCGGGAGCAGCTGGGCGAGCGAGGTGTTCGGGTCGTCCGGCCCACGAAGCGCACGGAGATGCGCGTTTGTGGGCTGGACGACTCGGTCAGCGCACAGGATGTGTCCCGTGCCCTTGCGAGGGCGGGGGACTGTCCTGTGGAGGACCTGCGGATCGGAGAGATCCGCAGGTCGCCCTCCGGCCTCGGGTCGGTGTGGGCCCGGTGCCCCCTCTCCGCCGCCCGTAAGGTGGCGGAATCCGGGAGGGTGTTGGTGAGGTGGGTTTCGGCGCGAGTGGAAATCCTCGCGCCGCGCCCGCTCCAGTGTCACCGCTGCCTCGAATTGGGGCACGTGAGGCAGTGGTGCACCTCGCCGGTGGACCGCAGCGGTCAGTGTTACCGCTGCGGTGCCAAAGAGCACCGTGCGAGCCAGTGCTCGGCGGCCCCCCACTGCCCGCTGTGTGCGGACATGGGGAGGCCAGCCGATCACAGGGTGGGGAGCAAGAAGTGCTCCTCCCCCTCCCGGAAGGAGAGGAAGAGGCGGGCTGCACCGGCTCCGGTGCCGAGGGCGGTGGCATCGTCCTCCATGGAGGTGGACGGTGCTACGGGGACGGACGGCCGGGAGGAGGCTGGCGCGGCCATTAATTAATGCCGCCCCGCCTCCTCCTCCAGGCCAACCTCAACCACTGCCGCGCGGCACAGGACTTGATGTCCCAAGTCCTCGCGGAGTGGGGGGTTGGCCTGGCGGTCGCCGCCGAGCCGTACCGCGTCCCTGATCACCCTCATTGGGTGGGCGACGCGGACGGCTTGGTGGCGACGGTATGGGGAGGAGGCGACGGGTCCCCACCGTTCTCCTTGTTGGAGCGCGGTCGGGGATTCGTCGCCGTGGACTGGGGGGG
This sequence comes from Colletes latitarsis, assembly GCF_051014445.1. Classification (NCBI taxonomy): domain Eukaryota; kingdom Metazoa; phylum Arthropoda; class Insecta; order Hymenoptera; family Colletidae; genus Colletes; species Colletes latitarsis. The sequence continues at coordinate 16,308,115 of NW_027488369.1, forward strand.
GAGTCGCTGTGGTGGGGTGCTACATTTCGCCCCGTAGCGGTCACGCTGCGTTCGAGCTGTACCTGGCCGAGGTCGCGGCATGCGTGCAGCGCTACGTGGCCCGGCCGGTGCTGGTCCTGGGGGATTTTAATGCCAAGTCGGTGGCTTGGGGATCCCCCAGGACCTCCGTTCGCGGCGGGATCCTGGGCGATTGGGCGGCGGGGCTCGACCTCCGGGTATTGAACCGGGGGTCGGAGCACACATGCGTGCGGCGATATGGGGTGTCCATCGTGGATGTTGGATTCGCGACCCCCAACGCCGTGCGCATGGTGTCGGGTTGGCACGTGGTCGCGGGGGCAGAGACACTCTCCGATCACCGGTACATCCGGATGGAGGTCTCTGCCGCCGCGAGTGCATCCCGACACGGCCGCCTGCGTGGCACCCCACCACGCCGCTGGGCGCTTCGGCGCCTGGACAAGGACGCCCTGATGGCAGCTGCCCTCGCTGCAACTTGGCCGCAGGGAGCGGCCGAGTTGCCGAGCATAGAGGAGGAGGTCGCCCGGCTCGGGGCATTGGTCGCGGGTATTTGCGACGCGGCGATGCCTCGGGTCGGGCGGGCTTCTCCTCGCCGGGCGGTGTACTGGTGGTCGGACGCGATCGCGGAGTTGCGAGTCGCGACTGTCCGCGCCCGACGCCAGTACACCCGCGCGCGCCGTCGTCAACGTACAGGCGACGGCGTGGCGCGAGCGAGGGCAGCTGATGACCTGTATGGAGCATACCGCGTGGCGCGGGTTGCTCTGCAGGTCGCCATCAAACGGGCCAAGACCCAGGCATGGAAGGAGCTCCTCCAGACCCTTGATGACGATCCATGGGGGCGCCCATATAAGGTGGTGCTGAATAAGCTCCGCCCGTGGGCGCCACCCGTCACCGAGGGTCTTGACCCCCGGCTGCTGGAGGACGTGGTCAATGCACTCTTCCCAATTGGGGAGAGGGGACCGCGTCCTCCGGCGGCGGCGGCTGTCCCAGTGGAGTGGACGGCCGAGCTGGGGGTCACGCAGGAGGAGCTGGCAGCGGCCATCAGACGGCTCGGGGTTCGTAACACGGCCCCGGGTCCGGATGGTGTGCCCGGCCGGGTTTGGGTCTTGACCCAGGGCGTCCTTGGGGCCGACCTCAGGCGGTTGTTCGACCGCTGCCTGAGGGACGGGCGATTCCCCCCCAGTTGGAAGGTGGCGAGGATAGTCCTCCTCCGGAAGGAGGGTCGGCCCGCGGAGTCTCCCTCCGCATACCGGCCCATTTGTCTCCTCGACGAGGTGGGCAAGCTCTTCGAGCGTGTGATTGCTGCCCGCCTCGTCGAGCACCTGTCGCGGGGTGATCCCGGTCTGGCCGACTGCCAGTTCGGTTTCCGGGGGGGCCGATCGACTATCGACGCGATAGGTCGTGTGAGGGCCCTCTCGGAGGCGGCCGTCTCCCGGGGAGGGGTGGCATTGGCAATATCCTTGGATATTGCCAATGCCCTTAACACCCTCCCCTGGGAAGAGATAAGGAGGGGACTCGAATATCATCGTGTCCCCCCTTGTCTCAGGGCGGTCGTCGGGGATTATCTCCACGGCAGGTGGATCGAGTATCCGGGCCGGGATGGTGATATGCGGAGGGAGGTGTACTGCGGTGTTCCGCAGGGATCGGTCCTTGGGCCACTCCTGTGGAGCTCGCGTACGACTCGGTGTTGCGGGCCGGCCTCCCCGATGGCGTCAGCACGGTGTGTTATGCGGATGACACACTGGTGCTGGCCGTCGGGGCGCACTGGGGGAGGGCCATGCGTCGCGCGGAGGAGGGGTCGCAACGCGTCGTCGACCGGATCAGGGGGATGGGGATGACGTTGGCGGTCCATAAGACCGAGGTGAATGCGTTTCATTCACCTCGGCAGGATCCGCCACCCCCTCTGATTCGGGTGGGTGGGGCTGACATCGAGGTGAAGCCCCAGATCAGGTATCTGAGGCTGATCCTCGATAGCCACTGGCGTTTCGAGAAGCATTTCCGCTGCCTGGTCCCCCGGTTGGAAAGGATGGTTGCGGCTCTGGGCCGGATCCTGCCCAACCTGGGGGGCCCGGCGGGCCGAGTTCGTCGCCTCTATGTGGCAATGGTCCAGTCGGTGGCCCTATACGGGGCCCCCGTCTGGGCGGACGACCTGGCTGCCTCCCGGCGCAGCATGACTATGCTGCGTCGGGTGCAGAGGCGCATGGCGCTCAGGGTCGTCCGCGGGTATCGGACCATGTCACATGAGGCGGCGACGGTTCTAGCGGGGATGCCGCCCATGGACCTGCTCGCGCGGTCGCACGCGGCGATGTACCGGCACCGCGTCGACCGTCGCGCGGGGGTGGGGGCGGTCCCGGGCGGGCAGGAACCTGCTTGGGGCGATTTGAATCGCCAGGCCCGGCAGTCCGTGTTGCTCGCGTGGCAGGAGCGGCTGGCTCTGCCAACCGCGGGGCACCGGACTGTCGGGGCTGTTCGGCCACTCCTGAAGGAGTGGCTGGACAGAGGCCATGGCAGCCTCACCTACCGGCTGGCACAGGTATTTTCCGGGCATGGCAGCTTCGGAAGATACCTGTGCCGGATAGGGAAGGAGCCGACGGCGCGTTGCTGCCACTGCGACGCTGAGCAGGACACGGCGGATCATACCCTGGAGGTATGCCCCGCGTGGGAGGGGGAGCGCCGTGTCCTGGTCGGCGTCGTCGGGCGGGATGTCTCGCTGCCGGGCGTGGTGCGCGCCATGCTCGGCAGCGAGGAGAAGTGGAGGGCCGTGGCCTCCTTCTGCGAGAACGTAATGTTGCAGAAGGAGGCCGCGGGGAGGGGGCGCGCTGAAGCTCGCGCTCGTGCGGTGGCCCGAGGTCGTCGCCCGGTCGCGAGGCGTCGCGGGCGGCCGCCTCGGCGTGGCGGATGACCTAGGCTGGGAGGGGGGTCCTGAGGGGACCCTCCTCCCGCCAGGCGGCGCCGGGTCGGACCGGTTGGCAGTAGGAGTGCCTCCCCCTACCGGTCCGACGCAAGGGGAGGCACCCTCGGCGGTCTGGTGCGGCCATGAACGCCCGGCCGCCGAGGGGTGGAAACGGGGTCGCGAGCGGTTGCGAGTTGGGGCTCGCAGCCGCCACTAAACGCGGCCCCGGGACGGATAGCGGCGGGATGGAGTGGCCCCGTCCCGCCGCTATGAGGCAGTGTGTCTACTGGGGGGACCGATTGTCCCCCCGGGGGATGGGCGCGAAAGCGCGGGCACGGGGAGGATACCGGAAGAATGCTTCGAGCGATTCCCGGTATCCTCCCAAAGCGTGCCGAAGGGTCACCGTGGGGTTTTTAGTGGGTAGGTCCCGCGCCTGTCGTTGCACGGGCGCGGGGAATCCCACACACCCCTCCAACCTCTCCCCAAGGAGGTGGGAGGGAGTCTTTCGAAGATTTTCCCCACGACAAAAAAAAAAAAAAAAAAAAAGTATGAGCCTGATGAGGGCAAATCCCAGACCTCTCCCAGACCTAACTTGCGTTATCCTCTAAAATATTGATCGAAACCAGGTTTAATCGACTGTTTCAGTGTGGTACCACATTACTACGTGATCCAAACCAGAAAAAACCCAGGATCAGTTCAACAAGTATGTGAAGAATGCGAAAGTATGAGTCTGATGTGTGAAAATCCCAGGGCTAACCTAGACCTAACATGCGTTATCCACTAAAATATTGATCGAAACCAGGTTTAATCGACTGTTTCAGTGTGGTATCACACTACTACGTGATCCAAACCAGACAAAACCCAGGATCTGTTCAACAAGAATGTGAAAAACGCGAAACTGTGAGCCTGATGACGGCAAATCTTAGACCTAACCCAGACCTAAGATGCGTTATCCTCTAAACTATTTATCCAGACCAGGTTTCATTGAATGTTTCAGAGTGGTACCACTTTACTACGTGATCCAATCCAGAAATAGCCCAGGATCTAGCCATGAAGTATGAGAAATATGCGAAAGTGAGAGCCTGATGAGGGCAAATCCTAGACCTATCCCAGACCTAACTACCGTTATCCTCTAAAATATTGATCGAAACCAGGTTTAATTGACTGTATCAGCGTGGTACCATATTACTACGTGATACAATCCAGAAGCAGCCCAGGATCTGTTCAACATGTATGAGAAATATGCGATAGAAAGAGCCTGATGAGAGCAAATCCCAGACCTAACCTAGACCTAACATGAATTATTCTCTAAAATATTGATCGAAACCAGGTTTAATGGACTGTTTCAGTGTGGTACCACATTACTACGTGATCCAAACCAGAAAAAACCCAGGATCCGTTCAACAAGTATGTGAAGAATGCGAAAGTATGAGTCTGATCAGTGAAAATCCCAGACCTAACGTAGACCTAACATGAGTTATACTCTAAAATATTGATCGAAACCTGGTTTAATCGACTGTTTCAGTGTGGTACCACATTACTATGTGATCCAAACCAGAAAATAACCCAGGATCTGTTCAACGAGTAAGTGAAGTGTGCGAAAGTATGAGTCTGATAAGGTCAAATCCCAGACCTATCCCAGACATAACTTGCGTTATCCTCTAAAATATTGATCCAAACCAGGTTTAATGGACTGTTTCAGTGTGGTACCACACTACTACGTGATACAAACCAGAAAAAACCCAGGATCTGTTCAACAAGTATGTGAAAAACGCGAAAGTATGAGCCTGATGAGGGCAAATCCCAGACCTATCCCAGACCTAACATGCGTTATCCTCAAAAATATTGATCGAAACCTGGTTTAATCGACTGTTTCAGTGTGGTACCACATTACTATGTGATCCAAACCAGAAAATAACCCAGGATCTGTTCAACAAGTATGTGAGGTGTGCGAATGTATGAGTCTGATGAGGTCAAATCCCAGACCAATCCCAGACTTAACTTGCGTTATCCTCTAAAATATTGATCGAAACCAGGTTTAATCGACCGTTTCAGTGTGGTACCACATTACTACGTGATCCAAACCAGAAAATACCCAGGATCTGTTCAACAAGTATGTGAAGAATGCGAAAGTATGAGTCTGATGAGTGAAAATCCCAGGGCTAACCTAGACCTAACATGCGTTATCCTCTAAAATATTGATCGAAACCAGGTTTAATCGACTGTTTCAGTGTGGTACCACATTACTACGTGATCCAAACCAGAAAAAACCCGGGATCAGTTCAACAAGTATGTGAAGAATGCGAAAGTATGAGTCTGATCAGTGAAAATCCCAGGCCTAACCTAGACCCAGCTTGCGTTATCCTCTAAAATATTGATCGAAACCAGGTTTAATCGACTGTTTCAGTGTGGTACCACATTACTACGTGACCCAAACCAGAAAAAACCCATTATCTGTTCAACAAGTATGTGAAAAACGCGAAAGTATGAGCCTGATGAGGGCAAATCCCAGACCTCTCCCAGACCTAACTTGCGTTATCCTCTAAAATATTGATCGAAACCAGGTTTAATTGACCGTTTCAGTGTGGTACCTCATTACTACGTGATCCAAACCAGAAAAAACCCAGGATCAGTTCAACAAGTATGTGAAGAATGCGAAAGTATGAGTCTGATGAGTGAAAATCCCAGGCCTAACCTAGACCTAACATGCGTTATCCTCTAAAATATTGATCGAAACGAGGTTTAATTGTCTGTTTCAGCGTGGTACCACATTACTACGTGATACAATCCAGAAACAGCCCGGGATCTAGCCATGAAGTATGAGAAAAAATGCGAAAGTATGAGCCTGATGAGGGCAAATCCTAGACCTAACCCAAACCAAACATGCGTTATCCTCTAAAATAATGATCGAAACCAGGTTTAATTAATTGTTTTAGTTGTGGCACCACATTACTACGTGATCCAAAGCAGAAAAAACCCTCGGTCAGGTCAAAATGCATGTTAAATTTGCGAAAGTATGACCCTGATGAGGGCAAATCCCAGAGCTATCCCAGACCTATCTTGCGTTGTCCTCTAAAATAATGATCGAAACCAGGTTTAATTGATTGTTTTAGTTGTGGCACCACTTTACTACGTGATCCAAAGCAGAAAAAACCCTCGATCAGGTCAACATGCATGTTAAAACTGCGAAAGTATGACCCTGATGCGTGAAAATCCCAGGCCTAACCTAGACCTAACATGCGTTATCCTCAAAAATATTGATCGAAACCTGGTTTAATTGACTGTTTTAGTTGTGGTACCACTTTACTACGTGATCCAAAGCAGAAAAAACCCTCGATCAGGTCAAAATGCATGTTAAAACTGCGAAAGTATGACCCTGATGAGGTCAAATCCCAGACCTTTCCCAGACCTGACATGCGTTATTCTCTAAAATATTTATCAAGACCAGGTTTAATTGATTGTTTCGGTGTGGTCCCACATTACTACTTGATCCAAACCAGAAAAAACCCAGGATCCGTTCAACAAGTATGTGAAGAATGCGAAAGTATGAGTCTGATGAGTGAAAATCCCAGGCCTAACCTAGACCTAACATGCGTTATCCTCAAAAATATTGATCGAAACCTGGTTTAATTGACTGTTTTAGTTGTGGTACCACTTTACTACGTGATCCGAAGCAGAAAAAACCCTCGATCAGGTCAAAATGCATGTTAAAACTGCAAAAGTATGACCCTGATGAGGTCAAATCCCAGACCTATCCCAGACCTGACATGCGTTATTCTCTAAAATATTTATCAAGACCAGGTTTACTTGATTGTTTCGGTGTGGTCACACATTACTACGTGATCCAAACCAGAAAAAACCCAGGATCCGTTCAACAAGTATGTGAAGAATGCGAAAGTATGAGTCTGATGAGGGCAAATCCCAGACCTATCCCAGACCTAGCATGCGTTATCCTCTAAAAGATTTATCAAGACCAGGTTTAATTGACTGTTTCAGTGTGGTACCACATTGCTACGTGATCCAAACCAGAAAAAGCCCAGGATCTGTTCAACAAGTATGTGAAAAACACGAAAGTATGAGCCTGGTGAGTGAAAATCCCAGACCTAACCTAGACCTAACATGCGTTATCCTCTAAAATATTGATCCAAACCAGGTTTAATGGACTGTTTCAGTGTGGTACCACTTTACTACGTGATCCAAAGCAGAAAATACCCTCGATCAGGTCAACATGCATGTTAGAACTGCGAAAGTATGGCCCTGATGAGGTCAAATCCCAGACCTGTCCCAGACCTGACATGCGTTATCCTCTAAAATATTGATCCAAACCAGGTTTAATTGACTGTTTCAGTGTGGTCCCACATTACTACGTGATACAATCCAGAAACAGCCCAGGATCCAGTCATGAAGTATGAGAAATATGCGAATGTATGAGCCTGATGATGACAAATTCTAGACCTAACCCAAACCTAACATGCGTTATCCTCCAAAATATTTATCAAGACCAGGTTTAATTGAATGTTTCAGTGTGGTACCACATTACTACGTGAACCAAACCAGAAAAAACCCACGATCCGTTCAACAAGTATGTGAAGAATGCGAAAGTATGAGTCTGATGAGTGAAAATCCCAGGGCTAACCTAGACCTAACATGTGTTATCCTCTAAAATATTGATCCAAACCAGGTTTAATTGACTGTTTCAGTGTGGTACCACATTGCTACGTGATCCAAACCAGAAAAAACCCAGGATCAGTTCAACAAGTATGTGAAAAACGCGAAAGTATGAGCCTGATGAGGGCAAATCCGAGACCTATCCCAGACCTAACATGCGTTATCCTCTAAAATATTTATCAAGACCAGTTTTAATTGACTGTTTCAGCGTGGTACCACGTTACTACGTGATACAATCCAGAAATAGCACAGGATCTAGCCATCAAGTATGAGAAATATGCGAAAGAATGAGCCTGATGAGAGCAAATCCCAGACCTAACCTAGACATAACATGAATTATTCTCTAAAATATTGATCGAAACCAGGTTTAATTGACTGTTTCAGTGTGGTACCACATTACTACGTGATCCAATCCAGAAATAGCCCAGGATCTAGCAATGAAGTATGTGAAGAATGCGAAAGTATGAGTCTGATGAGGGCAAATCCTAGACCTATCCCAGACCTACCATGCGTTATCCTCTAAAATATTGATCCAAACCAGGTTTAGTGGACTGTTTCAGTGTGGTACCACATTACTACGTGACCCAAACCAGAAAATAACCCAGGATCTGTTCAACGAGTATGTGAAGTGTGCGAAAGTATGAGTCTGATGAGGGCAAATCCCAGACCTATCCCAGACCTAACATGCGTTATCCTCTAAAATATTTATCATGACCAGGTTTAATTGATTGTTTCAGTGTGGTCCCACATTACTACGTGATCCAAACCAGAAAAAACCCAGGATCCGTTCAACAAGTATGTGAAGAATGCGAAAGTATGAGTCTGATGAGGGCAAATCCTAGACCTGTCCCAGACCTACCATGCGTTATCCTCTAAAATATTGATCCAAACCAGGTATAGTGGACTGTTTCAGTGTGGTACCACATTACTACGTGATCCAAACCAGAAAATAACCCAGGATCTGTTCAACGAGTATGTGAAGAATGCGAAAGTATGAGTCTGATGAGGGCAAATCCTAGACCTATCCCAGACCTACCATGCGTTATCCTCTAAAATATTGATCCAAACCAGGTTTAGTGGACTGTTTCAGTGTGGTACCACTTTACAACGTGATCCAAAGCAGAAAAAACCCTCGATCACGTCAACATGTATGATAAAACTGCGAAAGTATGACCCTGATGAGGGCAAATCCCAGACCTATCCCAGACCTAACTTGCGTTATCCTCTAAAATATTGATTGAATCCAGGTTTAATTGACTGTGTCAGTGTGGTACCACATTACTACGTGATCCAATCCAGAAATAGCCCAGGATCTAGCAATGAAGTATGAGAAATATGCTTAAGTATGAGCCTGACGAGGGCAAATCCTAGACCTAACCCAGACCTAACATGCGTTATCCTCTAAAATATTTATCATGACCAGGTTTAATTGATTGTTTCAGTGTGGTCCCACATTACTACGTGATCCAAACCAGAAAAAACCCCGGATCCGTTCAACAAGTATGTGAAGAATGCGAAAGTATGATTCTGATGAGGGCAAATCCTAGACCTATCCCAGACCTAACATGCGTTATCCTCTAAAATATTAATCCAAACCAGGTTTAATGGACTGTTTCAGTGTGGTACCACACTACTACGTGATCCAAACCAGAAAAAACCCAGGATCTGTTCAACAAGTATGTGAAAACTGCGAAAGTATGACCCTAATGAGGGCAAATCCCAGGCCTAACCTTGACCTAACATGCGTTATCTTCTAAAATATTGAGCGAAACCAGGTTTAATTGACTGTTTCAGTGTCGTACCACATTACTACGTGATCCAATCCAGAAATAGCCCAGGATCTAGCCATGAAGTATGAGAAATATGCGAAAGTATGAGCCTGATGAGGGCAAATCCCAGACCTAACCCAGACCTAACATGCGTTGTCCTCTAAAATATTTATCAAGACCAGGTTTAATCGACTGTTTCAGTGTGGTCTCACATTACTACGTGATCCAAACCAGAAAAAACCCAGGATTCGTTCAACAAGTATGTGAAGAATGCGAAAGAATGAGTCAGATGCGTGAAAATCCCAGGCCTAACCTAGACCTAAAGTGCGTTATCCTAAAAAATATTCATCGAAACCTGGTTTAATCGACTGCTTCAGTGTGGTACCACATTACTACGTGACCCAAACCAGAAAAAACCCAGGATCTCATCAACAAGTATGTGAAAAACGCAAAAGTATGAGCCTGATGAGGGCAAATTCCAGACCTATCCCAGACCAAACTTGCGTTATCCTCTAAAATATTGATCGAAACCTGGTTTAATCGACTGTTTCAGTGTGGTACCACATTACTATGTGATCCAAACCAGAAAATAACCCAGGATCTGTTCAACGAGTATGTGAAGTGTGCGAAAGTATGAGTCTGATGAGGGCAAATCCTAAACCTATCCCAGACCTAACATGCGTTATCCTCTAAAATATTTATCAAGACCACGTTTAATTGACTGTTTCAGTGTGGTACCACTTTACAACGTGATCCAAAGCAGAAAAAACCCTCGATCACGTCAACATGTATGATAAAACTGCGAAAGTATGACCCTGATGAGGGCAAATCCCAGACCTATCCCAGACCTAACTTGCGTTATCCTCTAAAATATTGATTGAATCCAGGTTAATTGACTGTGTCAGTGTGGTACCACATTACTACGTGATCCAATCCAGAAATAGCCCAGGATCTAGCAATGAAGTATGAGAAATATGCTTAAGTATGAGCCTGACGAGGGCAAATCCTAGACCTAACCCAGACCTAACATGCGTTATCCTCTAAAATATTTATCATGACCAGGTTTAATTGATTGTTTCAGTGTGGTCCCACATTACTACGTGATCCAAACCAGAAAAAACCCCGGATCCGTTCAACAAGTATGTGAAGAATGCGAAAGTATGATTCTGATGAGGGCAAATCCTAGACCTATCCCAGACCTAACATGCGTTATCCTCTAAAATATTAATCCAAACCAGGTTTAATGGACTGTTTCAGTGTGGTACCACACTACTACGTGATCCAAACCAGAAAAAACCCAGGATCTGTTCAACAAGTATGTGAAAACTGCGAAAGTATGACCCTAATGAGGGCAAATCCCAGGCCTAACCTTGACCTAACATGCGTTATCTTCTAAAATATTGAGCGAAACCAGGTTTAATTGACTGTTTCAGTGTCGTACCACATTACTACGTGATCCAATCCAGAAATAGCCCAGGATCTAGCCATGAAGTATGAGAAATATGCGAAAGTATGAGCCTGATGAGGGCAAATCCCAGACCTAACCCAGACCTAACATGCGTTGTCCTCTAAAATATTTATCAAGACCAGGTTTAATCGACTGTTTCAGTGTGGTCTCACATTACTACGTGATCCAAACCAGAAAAAACCCAGGATTCGTTCAACAAGTATGTGAAGAATGCGAAAGAATGAGTCAGATGCGTGAAAATCCCAGGCCTAACCTAGACCTAAAATGCGTTATCCTAAAAAATATTCATCGAAACCTGGTTTAAACGACTGCTTCAGTGTGGTACCACATTACTACGTGACCCAAACCAGAAAAAACCCAGGATCTCATCAACAAGTATGTGAGAAACGCAAAAGTATGAGCCTGATGAGGGCAAATCCCAGACCTATCCCAGACCAAACTTGCGTTATCCTCTAAAATATTGATCGAAACCTGGTTTAATCGACTGTTTCAGTGTGGTACCACATTACTATGTGATCCAAACCAGAAAATAACCCAGGATCTGTTCAACGAGTATGTGAAGTGTGCGAAAGTATGAGTCTGATGAGGGCAAATCCTAAACCTATCCCAGACCTAACATGCGTTATCCTCTAAAATATTTATCAAGACCACGTTTAATTGACTGTTTCAGTGTGGTACCACATTACTATGTGATCCAAACCAGAAAAAGCCCAGGATCTGTTCAACAAGTATGTGAAAAACACGAAAGTATGAGCCTAATGAGGGCAAATCCTAGACCTATCCCAGACCTAACATGCGTTATCCTCTAAAATATTTATCAAGACAAGGTTTAATTGACTGTTTCAGCGTGGTACCACGTTACTACGTGATACAGTCCAGAAATAGCCCAGGATCTAGTCATGAAGTATGAGAAATATGCGAAAGTATGAGTCTGATGAGGGCAAATCCCAGACCTATCCCAGACCTAACATGCGTTATCCTCTAAAATATTTATCAAGACCGGGTTTAATTGACTGTTTCAGTGTGGTACCACATTGCTACGTGATCCAAACCAGAAAAAGCCCAGGATCTGTTCAACTAGTATGTGAAAAACACGAAAGTATGAGCCTGGTGAGGGCAAATCCTAGACCTATCCTAGACCTAACATGCGTTATCCTCTAAAATATTTATCAAGACAAGGTTTAATTGACTGTTTCAGTGTGGTACCACATTGCTACGTGATCCAATCCAGAAATACCCCAGGATCTAGCCATGAAGTATGAGAAATATGCGAAAGTATGAGCCTGACGAGGGCAAATCCTACACCTAACGCAGACCTAACATGCGTTATCCTCTAAAATATTTATCAAGACCAGGTTCATTTGATTGTTTCAGTGTGGTCCCACATTACTACGTAATCCAAACCAGAAAAAACACAGGATCCGTTCAACAAGTATGTGAAAAACGCGAAAGTATGAGCCTGATGGGGGCAAATCCCAGACCTATCCCAGACCTAACTTGCGTTATCCTCTAAAATATTGATCGAAACCTGGTTTAATCGACTGTTTCAGTGTGGTACTACATTACTATGTGATCCAAACCAGAAAATAACCCAGGATCTGTCCAACGAGTATGTGAAGTGTGCGAAAGTATGAGTCTGATGAGGGCAAATCCTAGACCTAACCCAAACCTAACATGCGTTATCCTGTAAAATATTTATCAAGACCAGGTTTAATTGAATGCTCCAGTGTGGTACCACATTACTACGTGAACCAAACCAGAAAAAACCCAGGATCCGTTCAACAAGTATGTGAAGAATGCGAAAGTATGAGTCTGATGAGTGAAAATCCCAGGCCTAACCTAGACCTAACATGCGTTATCCTCAAAAATATTGATCGAAACCTGGTTTAATCGACTGTCTCAGTGTGGTACCACATTACTATGTGATCCAAACCAGAAAATAACCCAGGATCTGTTCAACGAGTATGTGAAGTATGCGAAAGTATGAGCCTGACGAGGGCAAATCCTAGACCTAACCCAGACCTAACATGCGTTATCCTCTAAAATATTTATCATGAGCAGGTTTAATTGATTGCTTCAGTGTGGTCCCACATTACTACGTGATCCAAACCAGAAAATAACCCAGGATCTGTTCAACGAGTATGTGAAGTGTGCGAAAGTATGAGTCTGATGGGGGCAAATCCTAGACCTATCCCATACCTAACATGCGTTATCCTCTAAAGTATTTATCAAGACCAGGTTTAATTGTCTGTTTCAGTGTGGTACCACATTGCTACGTGATCCAAACCAGCAAAAACCCAGGATCCGTTCAACAAGTATGTGAAGAATGCGAAAGTATGAGTCTGATGAGGGCAAATCCTAGACCTATCCCAGACCTACCATGCGTTATCCTCTAAAATATTGATCCAAACCAGGTTTAGTGGACTGTTTCAGTGTGGTACCACATTACTACGTGATCCAAACCAGAAAATAACCCAGGATCTGTTCAACGAGTATGTGAAGTGTGCGAAAGTATGAGTCTGATGAGGGCAAATCCCAGACCTATCCCAGACCTAACATGCGTTATCCTCTAAAATATTTATCATGACCAGGTTTAATTGATTGTTTCAGTGTCGTCCCACATTACTACGTGATCCAAACCAGAAAAAACCCAGGATCCGTTCAACAAGTATGTGAAGAATGCGAAAGTATGAGTCTGATGAGTGAAAATCCCAGGGCTAACCTAGACCTAACATGTGTTATCCTCTAAAATATTGATCCAAACCAGGTTTAATTGACTGTTTCAGCGTGGTACCACGTTACTACGTGATACAATCCAGAAATAGCACAGGATCTAGCCATCAAGTATGAGAAATATGCGAAAGAATGAGCCTGATGAGAGCAAATCCCAGACCTAACCTAGACATAACATGAATTATTCTCTAAAATATTTATCAAGACCAGGTTTAATTGACTGTTTCAGTGTGGTACCACATTGCTACGTGATCCAAACCAGAAAAAGCCCAGGATCTGTTCAACAAGTATGTGAAAAACACGAAAGTATGAGCCTGGTGAGGGCAAATCCTAGACCTATCCCAGACCTAACATGCGTTATCCTCTAAAATATTTATCAAGACAAGGTTTACTTGACTGTTTCAGTGTGGTACCACATTGCTACGTGATCCAATACAGAAATACCCCAGGATCTAGCCATGAAGTATGAGCAATATGCGAAAGTATGAGCCTGACGAGGGCAAATCCTACACCTAACGCAGACCTAACATGCGTTATCCTCTAAAATATTTTTCAAGACCAGGTTCATTTGATTGTTTCAGTGTGGTCCCACATTACTACGTAATCCAAACCAGAAAAAACACAGGATCCGTTCAACAAGTATGTGAAAAACGCGAAAGTATGAGCCTGATGAGGGCAAATCCCAGACCTATCCCAGACCTAACTTGCGTTATCCTCTAAAATATTGATCGAAACCTGGTTTAATCGACTGTTTCAGTGTGGTACCACATTACTATGTGATCCAAACCAGAAAATAACCCAGGATCTGTCCAACGAGTATGTGAAGTGTGCGAAAGTATGAGTCTGATGAGGGCAAATCCTAGACCTAACCCAAACCTAACATGCGTTATCCTGTAAAATATTTATCAAGACCAGGTTTAATTGAATGCTCCAGTGTGGTACCACATTACTACGTGAACCAAACCAGAAAAAACCCAGGATCCGTTCAACAAGTATGTGAAGAATGCGAAAGTATGAGTCTGATGAGTGAAAATCCCAGGCCTAACCTAGACCTAACATGCGTTATCCTCAAAAATATTGATCGAAACCTGGTTTAATCGACTGTTTCAGTGTGGTACCACATTACTATGTGATCCAAACCAGAAAATAACCCAGGATCTGTTCAACGAGTATGTGAAGTGTGCGAAGGTATGAGTCTGATGAGGGCAAATCCTAGACCTATCCCAGACCTAACATGCGTTATCCTCTAAAATATTTATCAAGACCAGGTTTAATTGACTGTTTCAGCGTGGTACCACGTTACTACGTGATACAATCCAGAAATAGCGCAGGATCTAGCCATCAAGTATGAGAAATATGCGAAAGAATGAGCCTGATGAGAGCAAATCCCAGACCTAACCTAGACATAACATGAATTATTCTCTAAAATATTGATCCAAACCAGGTTTAATGGACTGTTTCAGTGTGGTACCACTTTACTACGTGATCCAAAGCAGAAAATACCCTCGATCAGGTCAACATGCATGTTAAAACTGCGAAAGTATGACCCTGATGAGGTCAAATCCCAGACCTATCCCAGACCTGACATGCGTTATCCTCTAAAATATTGATCCAAACCAGGTTTAATTGACTGTTTCAGTGTGGTCCCACATTACTACGTGATACAATCCAGAAACAGCCCAGGATCTAGCCATGAAGTATGAGAAATATGCGAATGTATGAGCCTGATGATGACAAATTCTAGACCTAACCCAAACCTAACATGCGTTATCCTCCAAAATATTTATCAAGACCAGGTTTAATTAAATGTTTCAGTGTGGTGCCACATTACTACGTGAACCAAACCAGAAAAAACCCACGATCCGTTCAACAAGTATGTGAAGAATGCGAAAGTATGAGTCTGATGAGTGAAAATCCCAGGGCTAACCTAGACCTAACATGTGTTATCCTCTAAAATATTGATCCAAACCAGGTTTAATTGACTGTTTCAGCGTGGTACCACGTTACTACGTGATACAATCCAGAAATAGCACAGGATCTAGCCATCAAGTATAAGAAATATGCGAAAGAATGAGCCTGATGAGAGCAAATCCCAGACCTAACCTAGACATAACATGAATTATTCTCTAAAATATTGATCGAAACCAGGTTTTATTGACTGTTTCAGTGTGGTGCCACATTACTACGTGATCCAATCCAGAAATAGCCCAGGATCTAGCCATGAAGTATGAGAAATATGCGAAAGTATGAGCCTGACGAGGGCAAATCCTAGACCTAACCCAGACCTAACATGCGTTATCCTCTAAAATATTTATCACGAGCAGGTTTAATTGATTGCTTCAGTGTGGTCCCACATTACTACGTGATCCAAACCAGAAAATAACCCAGGATCTGTTCAACGAGTATGTGAAGTGTGCAAAAGTATGAGTCTGATGGGGGCAAATCCTAGACCTATCCCATGCCTAACATGCGTTATCCTCTAAAATATTTATCAAGACCAGGTTTAATTGTCTGTTTCAGTGTGGTACCACATTGCTACGTGATCCAAACCAGAAAAAACCCAGGATCCGTTCAACAAGTATGTGCAGAATGCGAAAGTATGAGTCTGATGGGGGCAAATCCTAGACCTATCCCATACCTAACATGCGTTATCCTCTAAAATATTTATCAAGACCAGGTTTAATTGTCTGTTTCAGTGTGGTACCACATTGCTACGTGATCCAAACCAGAAAAAACCCAGGATCCGTTCAACAAGTATGTGAAGAATGCGAAAGTATGAGTCTGATGAGGGCAAATCCTAGACCTATCCCAGACCTACCATGCGTTATCCTCTAAAATATTGATCCAAACCAGGTTTAGTGGACTGTTTCAGTGTGGTACCACATTACTACGTGATCCAAACCAGAAAATAACCCAGGATCTGTTCAACGAGTATGTGAAGTGTGCGAAAGTATGAGTCTGATGAGGGCAAATCCCAGACCTATCCCAGACCTAACATGCGTTATCCTCTAAAATATTTATCATGACCAGGTTTAATTGATTGTTTCAGTGTGGTCCCACATTACTACGTGATCCAAACCAGAAAAAACCCAGGATCCGTTCAACAAGTATGTGAAGAATGCGAAAGTATGATTCTGATGAGGGCAAATCCTAGACCTATCCCAGACCTAACATGCGTTATCCTCTAAAATATTGATCCAAACCAGGTTTAATGGACTGTTTCAGTGTGGTACCACACTACTACGTGATCCAAACCAGAAAAAACCCAGGATCTGTTCAACAAGTATGTGAAAACTGCGAAAGTATGACCCTAATGAGGGCAAATCCCAGGCCTAACCTTGACCTAACATGCGTTATCTTCTAAAATATTGATGGAAACCAGGTTTAATTGTCTGTTTCAATGTTGTTCTCCATTACTACGTGATACAATCCAGAAAAAGCCCAGGATCTAGCCATCAAGTATGAGAAATATGCGAAAGAATGAGCCTGATGAGAGCATATCCAAGACCTAACATAGACCTAACATGAATTATTCTCTAAAATATTGATCAAAACCAGGTTTAATTGACTGTTTCAGTGTGGTACTACATTACTACGTGATCCAAACCAGTAAAAACCCAGGATCTGTTCAACAAGTATGTGAAGAATGCGAAAGTATGTGTCTGATGAGGGCTAATCCCAGACCTATCCCAGACCTAACTTTTTTTTTTTTTTTTTTTTTTTTTTTTTGTCGTGGGGAAAATCTTCGAAAGACTCCCTCCCACCTCCTTGGGGAGAGGTGGGAGGGGTGTGTGGGATTCCCCGCGCCCGTACAACGACAGGCGCGGGACCTACCCACTAAAAACCCCACGGTGACCCTTCGGCACGCTTTGGGAGGATACCGGGAATCGCTCGAAGCATTCTTCCGGTACCCTCCCCGTGCCCGCGCTTTCGCGCCCATCCCCCGGGGGGACAATCGGTCCCCCCAGTAGACACACTGCCTCATAGCGGCGGGACGGGGCCACTCCATCCCGCCGCTATCCGTCCCGGGGCCGCGTTTAGTGGCGGCTGCGAGCCCCAACACGCAACCGCCCGCGACCCCGTTTCCACCCCTCGGCGGCCGGGCGTTCATGGCCGCACCAGACCGCCGAGGGTGCCTCCCCTTGCGTCGGACCGGTAGGGGGAGGCACTTCTACCCCCAACCGGTCCGACCCGGCGCCGCCTGGCGGGAGGAGGGTCCCCTCAGGACCCCCCTCCCAGCCTAGGTCATCCGCCACGCCGAGGCGGCCGCCCGCGACGCCTCGCGACCGCGCGACGACCTCGGGCCACCGCACGAGCGCGAGCTTCAGCGCGCCGCTGAAGCTCGCGCTCCCTCCCCGCGGCCTCCTTCTGCAACATTACGTTCTCACAGAAGGAGGCCACGGCCCTCCACTTCTCCTCGCTGCCGAGCATGGCGCGCACCACGCCCGGCAGCGAGACATCCCGCCCGACGACGCCGACCAGGACACGGCGCTCCCCCTCCCACGCGGGGCATACCTCCAGGGTATGATCCGCCGTGTCCTGCTCAGCGTCGCAGTGGCAGCAACGCGCCGTCGGCTCCTTCCCTATCCGGCACAGGTATCTTCCGAAGCTGCCATGCCCGGAAAATACCTGTGCCATCCGGTAGGTGAGGCTGCCATGGCCTCTGTCCAGCCACTCCTTCAGGAGTGGCCGAACCGCCCCGACAGTCCGGTGCCCCGCGGTTGGCAGAGCCAGCCGCTCCTGCCACGCGAGCAACACGGACTGCCGGGCCTGGCGCTTCAAATCGCCCCAAGCAGGTTCCTGCCCGCCCGGGACCGCCCCCACCCCCGCGCGACGGTCGACGTGGTGCCGGTACATCACCGCGTGCGACCGCGCGAGCAGGTCCATGGGCGGCATCCCCGCTAGAACCGTCGCCGCCTCATGTGACATGGTCCGATACCCGCGGACGACCCTGAGCGCCATGCGCCTCTGCACCCGACGCAGCATAGTCATGCTGCGCCGGGAGGCAGCCAGGTCGTCCGCCCAGACGGGGGCCCCGTATAGGGCCACCGACTGGACCATTGCCACATAGAGGCGACGAACTCGGCCCGCCGGGCCCCCCAGGTTGGGCAGGATCCGGCCCAGAGCCGCAACCATCCTTTCCAACCGGGGGACCAGGCAGCGGAAATGCTCCTCGAAACGCCAGTGGCTATCGAGGATCAGCCCCAGATACCTGATCTGGGGCTTCACCTCGATGTCAGCCCCACCCACCCGGATCAGAGGGGGTGGCGGATCCTGCCGAGGTGAATGAAACGCAATCACCTCGGTCTTATGGACCGCCACCGTCATCCCCATCCCCCTGATCCGGTCGACGACGCGTTGCGACCCCTCCTCCGCGCGACGCATGGCCCTCCCCCAGTGCGCCCCGACGGCCAGCACCAGTGTGTCATCCGCATAACACACCGTGCTGACGCCGTCGGGGAGGCCGGCCCGCAACACCGAGTCGTACGCGATGTTCCACAGGAGTGGCCCGAGGACCGAACCCTGCGGAACACCGCAGTACACCTCCCTCCGCATATCACCATCCCGGCCCGGATACTCGATCCACCTGCCGCGGAGATAATCCCCGACGACCGCCCTGAGACAAGGGGGGACCCGATGATATTCGAGTCCCCTCCTTATCTCTTCCCAGGGGAGGGTGTTAAAGGCATTGGCAATATCCAAGGATATTGCCAATGCCACCCCTCCCCGGGAGACGGCCGCCCCCGAGAGGGCCCTCACACGACCTATCGCGTCGATAGTCGATCGGCCCCCCCGGAAACCGAACTGGCAGTCGGCCAGACCGGGATCACCCCGCGACAGGTGCTCGACGAGGCGGGCAGCAATCACCCGCTCGAAGAGCTTGCCCACCTCGTCGAGGAGACAAATGGGCCGGTATGCGGAGGGAGACTCCGCGGGCCGACCCTCCTTCCGGAGGAGGACCATCCTCGCCACCTTCCAACTGGGGGGGAATCGCCCGTCCCTCAGGCAGCGGTCGAACAACCGCCTGAGGTCGGCCCCAAGGACGCCCTGGGTCAAGACCCAAACCCGGCCGGGCACACCATCCGGACCCGGGGCCGTGTTACGAACCCCGAGCCGTCTGATGGCCGCTGCCAGCTCCTCCTGCGTGACCCCCAGCTCGGCCGTCCACTCCACTGGGACAGCCGCCGCCGCCGGAGGACGCGGTCCCCTCTCCCCAATTGGGAAGAGTGTATTGACCACGTCCTCCAGCAGCCGGGGGTCAAGACCCTCGGTGACGGGGGGCGCCCACGGGCGGAGCTTATTCAGCACCACCTTATATGGGCGCCCCCATGGATCGTCATCAAGGGTCTGGCGGAGCTCCTTCCATGCCCGGGTCTTGGCCCGTTTGATGGCGACCTGCAGAGCAACCCGCGCCACGCGGTATGCTCCATACAGGTCATCAGCTGCCCTCGCTCGCGCCACGCCGTCGCCTGTACGTTGACGACGGCGCGCGCGGGTGTACTGGCGTCGGGCGCGGACAGTCGCGACTCGCAACTCCGCGATCGCGTCCGACCACCAGTACACCGCCCGGCGAGGAGAAGCCCGCCCGACCCGAGGCATCGCCGCGTCGCAAATACCCGCGACCAATGCTCCGAGCCGGGCGACCTCCTCCTCTATGCTCGGCAACTCGGCCGCTCCCTGCGGCCAAGTTGCAGCGAGGGCAGCTGCCATCAGGGCGTCCTTGTCCAGGCGCCGAAGCGCCCAGCGGCGTGGTGCGGTGCCACGCAGGCGGCCGTGTCGGGATGCACTCGCGGCGGCAGAGACCTCCATCCGGATGTACCGGTGATCGGAGAGTGTCTCTGCCCCCGCGACCACGTGCCAACCCGACACCATGCGCACGGCGTTGGGGGTCGCGAATCCAACATCCACGATGGACCCCCCATATCGCCGCACGCATGTGTGCTCCGACCCCCGGTTCAATACACGGAGGTCGAGCCCCGCCGCCCAATCGCCCAGGATCCCGCCGCGAACGGAGGTCCTGGGGGATCCCCAAGCCACCGACTTGGCATTAAAATCCCCCAGGACCAGCACCGGCCGGGCCGCGTAGCGCTGCACGCATGCCGCGACCTCGGCCAAGTACAGCTCGAACGCAGCGTGACCGCTACGGGGCGAAATGTAGCACCCCACCACAGCGACTCCCCCCCAGTCCACGGCGACGAATCCCCGACCGCGCTCCAACAAGGAGAACGGTGGGGACCCGTCGCCCCCTCCCCATACCGTCGCCGCCAAGCCGTCCGCGTCGCCCACCCAATGAGGGTGATCAGGGACGCGGTACGGCTCGGCGGCGACCGCCAGGCCAACCCCCCACTCCGCGAGGACTTGGGACATCAAGTCCTGTGCCGCGCGGCAGTGGTTGAGGTTGGCCTGGAGGAGGAGGCGGGGCGGCATTAATTAATGGCCGCGCCAGCCTCCTCCCGGCCGTCCGTCCCCGTAGCACCGTCCACCTCCATGGAGGACGATGCCACCGCCCTCGGCACCGGAGCCGGTGCAGCCCGCCTCTTCCTCTCCTTCCGGGAGGGGGGGGAGCACTTCTTGCTCCCCACCCTGTGATCGGCTGGCCTCCCCATGTCCGCACACAGCGGGCAGTGGGGGGCCGCCGAGCACTGGCTCGCACGGTGCTCTTTGGCACCGCAGCGGTAACACTGACCGCTGCGGTCCACCGGCGAGGTGCACCACTGCCTCACGTGCCCCAATTCGAGGCAGCGGTGACACTGGAGCGGGCGCGGCGCGAGGATTTCCACTCGCGCCGAAACCCACCCCACCAACACCCTCCCGGATTCCGCCACCTTACGGGCGGCGGAGAGGGGGCACCGGACCCACACCGACCCGAGGCCGGAGGGCGACCTGCGGATCTCTCCGATCCGCAGGTCCTCCACAGGACAGTCCCCCGCCCTCGCAAGGGCACGGGACACATCCTGTGCGCTGACCGAGTCGTCCAGCCCACAAATGCGCATCTCCGTGCGCTTCGTGGGCCGGGCGACCCGGACACCTCGCTCGCCCAGCTGCTCCCGGAGCCTCTGGGCGAGACGATCCGCCTTCGCGCCGCCTTCTGCACCGGGGATCTCCAGCAAGAGACCCCCGGTCACGGCCCTCTTCGCCCTCACGGAGGCGATGCCCAGCTCTTCCAGGGAGATGTTCTCCCTGGCGAGCCGCATCGCCTCCGCGAGGGTCAGGTCGCCCCCCTGCGCAACGGTCAGCGTCACCGCTGCCGTTTTTGGGGGACGACCTGGTCGTGCCTTCCCGACCTTCGCGGCCTTTTCCTTGGCCGCCGGCGGCGGAGGCGGAGGCTGCGGTTGCGAGCCCTTCCTCGCCGCCCGCTTCGCCTTCCGCCCCACCACCTCACTCCACGCCACCCCCCCTTGGGAGGGTGCCGTGGAGGACGCGACCACCGCGACCACGGGTACACCACCCCCCTTGGGGGTCGCGACCCGGGGCCCTGGTGCCGCAACGCTGGGCGGAGCCTTCACTCCGCCCTTCTTTGCCTTCCCCGACTGTACCGGAACAGGTCGGGGAGGCACCGCCTTCCTGCTGACCGCTCTTCCGGCGAGGAGCTCCTCCCGGAAGGCGGCCAGCTTGCCATCAATCATGTCCCCAATCCTCCTCAGAAGATCGTCTTCTGAGGAGGACGGGGACTTCTTCACGGGCGGAGTGCGGGTGGAGGGGCCCGCGGTGCCCCGCACCACTGCCGCCGCACTCCGCTTATTCACCTCCGCCGAGGGACGCGGCGGTGGAGGAGGAGGGAGGATGGGAGGGAGGGCCGCGCTGTTCCACAGCGCCTCTGCCCTCCTCCTCCCCTGTCGCTCCTCCTCCAACAGGAGCTGCAGACGGGCGTTCCGCCCTCTGAGCTCCCGCGCCGCCTCCCTCATTTCCTCCACCGCGGCCTTCAGGGCCTCCGCGCCACCGCTTTTCTGCCCCTTAAAGGCGCTGGCAGCGGCGACTTTCTCCACCCGCCTCAGGGACGAGGAGATCCTCTCCGATATCTCCTCGGTCACCTCGTCCCTGAGGCAACTCAGCCTCACCGACGGGCTCATCGCCCCGCCCACCTCGACGACGGCCTGCCCCGCCCTCTTCCTCTTAGAGCCTATGAGGCTCCTGGTGGAGGAGAAGGACGAGACTGACGCAGTCTCGTCGTCCTCCTCCACCTTCCACGAAGCCGGGCCAGGCGCTGGAGGCGGCGCGAGCGCCGTCACTCCAGTCCCAACACCGCCTTCGTCCTCCCCCTCTGACTTACCCCGTCCCATCCCCGTTTTAATATTGAACTCCATAATATTCCCACGAGCAGGTCGGAAGAAAAGGTCCGCCCGGGCAGAGCCGCCTTACCCGGGTAAGCCTATATACTCCGGGGGTTCGGCAGGTTCCCCGGAGGTGGTCGCTTGGGATTGGGCCTTCTCCCCCAACCATGCATCCCATCGCCGCGCACCATAGCTTAGGATTGGAGGGCGATTTTATAGAGTCGCCATACTCGTGGCCCAGGCGGTTAAGCCAAGACCCCCGTTCCTCCTGCCGTCACGTACCATTCACAAAACCAATAGGGAATTGTGAATGGGTCGTTGTGACGACCAACAGGAGGCTTACGGTGTGTGTATGACTCGGGTACCCCGGGTTCGTTAAGCCCGTACTGCAGCTGAAAGGCTGGCAGCCCCTGAGGGGATCCCAGACCTAACTTGCGTTATCCTCTAAAATAATGATCGAAACCAGGTTTAATTGACTGTTTTAGTAGTGGCACCACTTTACTACGTGATCCAAAGCAGAAAAAACCCTCGATCAGGTCAACATGCATGTTAAAACTGCGAAAGTATGACCCTAATGAGGGCAAATCCCAGGCCTAACCCAGACCTAACATGCGTTATCTTCTAAAATATTGAGCGAAACCAGGTTTAATTGACTGTTTCAGTGTCGTACCACACTACTACGTGATCCAATCCAGAAATAGCCCAGGATCTAGCCATGAAGTATGAGAAATATGCGAAAGTATGAGCCTGATGAGGGCAAATCCCAGACCTAACCCAGACCTAACATGCGTTGTCCTCTAAAATATTTATCAAGACCAGGTTTAATCGACTGTTTCAGTGTGGTCCCACATTACTACGTGATCCAAACCAGAAAAAACCCAGGATCCGTTCAACAAGTATGTGAAGAATGCGAAAGAATGAGTCAGATGCGTGAAAATCCCAGGCCTAACCTAGACCTAAAATGCGTTATCCTAAAAAATATTGATCGAAACCTGGTTTAATCGACTGCTTCAGTGTGGTACCACATTACTACGTGACCCAAACCAGAAAAAACCCAGGATCTCTTCAACAAGTATGTGAAAAACGCAAAAGTATGAGCCTGATGGGGGCAAATCCCAGACCTATCCCAGACCAAACTTGCGTTATCCTCTAAAATATTGATCGAAACTTGGTTTAATCGACTGTTTCAGTGTGGTACCACATTACTATGTGATCCAAACCAGAAAATAACCCAGGATCTGTTCAACGAGTATGTGAAGTGTGCGAAAGTATGAGTCTGATGAGGGCAAATCCTAGACCTATCCCAGATCTAACATGCGTTATCCTCCAAAATATTTATCAAGGCCAGGTTTAATTAAATGTTTCAGTGTGGTACCACATTACTACGTGAACCAAACCAGAAAAAACCCACGATCCGTTCAACAAGTATGTGAAGAATGCTAAAGTATGAGTCTGATGAGTGAAAATCCCAGGGCTAACCTAGACCTAACATGTGTTATCCTCTAAAATATTGATCCAAACCAGGTTTAATTGACTGTTTCAGTGTGGTACCACATTGCTACGTGATCCAAACCAGAAAAAACCCAGGATCAGTTCAACAAGTATGTGAAAAACGCGAAAGTATGAGCCTGATGAGGGCAAATCCGAGACCTAGCCCAGACCTAACATGCGTTATCCTCTAAAATATTTATCAAGACCAGGTTTAATTGACTGTTCCAGCGTGGTACCACGTTACTACGTGATACAATCCAGAAATAGCACAGGATCTAGCCATCAAGTATGAGAAATATGCGAAAGAATGAGCCTGATGAGAGCAAATCCCAGACCTAACCTAGACATAACATGAATTATTCTCTAAAATATTGATCGAAACCAGGTTTAATTGCCTGTTTCAGTGTGGTACCACATTACTACGTGATCCAATCCAGAAATAGCCCAGGATCTAGCCATGAAGTATGAGAAATTTGCGAAAGTATGAGCCTGACGAGGGCAAATCCTAGACCTAACCCAGACCTAACATGCGTTATCCTCTAAAATATTTATCATGAGCAGGTTTAATTGATTGCTTCTGTGTGGTCCCACATTACTACGTGATCCAAACCAGAAAATAACCCAGGATCTGTTCAGCGAGTATGTGAAGTGTGCGAAAGTATGAGTCTGATGGGGGCAAATCCTAGACCTATCCCATACCTAACATGCGTTATCCTCTAAAATATTTATCAAGACCAGGTTTAATTGTCTGTTTCAGTGTGGTACCACATTGCTACGTGATCGAAACCAGAAAAAACCCAGGATCCGTTCAACAAGTATGTGAAGAATGCGAAAGTATGAGTCTGATGGGGGCAAATCCTAGACCTATCCCATACCTAACATGCGTTATCCTCTAAAATATTGATCCAAACCAGGTTTAGTGGACTGTTTCAGTGTGGTACCACTTTACAACGTGATCCAAAGCAGAAAAAGCCCTCGATCACGTCAACATGTATGATAAAACTGCGAAAGTATGACCCTGATGAGGGCAAATCCCAGACCTATCCCAGACCTAACTTGCGTTATCCTCTAAAATATTGATTGAATCCAGGTTTAATTGACTGTTTCAGTGTGGTACCACATTACTACGTGATCCAATCCTGAAATAGCCCAGGATCTAGCAATGAAGTATGAGAAATATGCGAAAGTATGAGCCTGACGAGGGCAAATCCTAGACCTAACCCAGACCTGACATGCGTTATCCTCTAAAATATTTATCATGACCAGGTTTAATTGATTGTTTCAGTGTGGTCCCACATTACTACGTGATCCAAACCAGAAAAAAACCCAGGATCCGTTCAACAAGTATGTGAAGAATGCGAAAGTATGAGTCTGATGAGGGCAAATCCTAGACCTATCCCAGACCTAACATGCGTTATCCTCTAAAATATTGATCCAAACCAGGTTTAATGGACTATTTCAGTGTGGTACCACACTACTACGTGATCCAAACCAGAAAAAACCCAGGATCTGTTCAACAAGTATGTGAAAACTGCGAAAGTATGACCCTAATGAGGGCAAATCCCAGGCCTAACCTTGACCTAACATGCGTTACCTTCTAAAATATTGATGGAAACCAGGTTTAATGGTCTGTTTCAATGTTGTTCTTCATTACTACGTGATACAATCCAGAAAAAGCCCAGGATCTAGCCATCAAGTATGAGAAATATGCGAAAGAATGAGCCTGATGAGAGCAAATCCAAGACCTAACATAGACCTAACATGAATTATTCTCTAAAATATTGATCAAAACCAGGTTTAATTGACTGTTTCAGTGTGGTACCACATTACTACGTGATCCAATCCAGAAATAGCCCAGGATCTAGCCATGAAGTACGAGAAATATGCGAAAGTATGAGCCTGATGAGGGCAAATCCCAGGCCTAACCTAGACCTAAAATGCGTTATCCTAAAAAATATTGATCGAAACCTGGTTTAATCGACTGCTTCAGTGTGGTACCACATTACTACGTGACCCAAACCAGAAAAACCCCAGGATCTCTTCAACAAGTATGTGAAAAACGCAAAAGTATGAGCCTGATGAGGGCAAATCCCAGACCTATCCCAGACCAAACTTGCGTTATCCTCTAAAATATTGATCGAAACCAGGTTTAATCGACTGTTTCTGTGTGGTCCCACATTACTACGTGATCCAAACCAGAAAAAACCCAGGATCCGTTCAACAAGTATGTGAAGAATGCGAAAGTATGAGTCTGATGAGGGCTAATCCCAGACCTATCCCAGACCTAACTTGCGTTATCCTCTAAAATAATGATCGAAACCAGGTTTAATTGACTGTTTTAGTTGTGCTACCACTTTACTACGTGATCCAAAGCAGAAAAAACCCTCGATCAGGTCAACATGCATGTTAAAACTGCGAAAGTATGACCCTGATGGGGGCAAATCCTAGACCTATCCCATACCTAACATGCGTTATCCTCTAAAATATTTATCAAGACCAGGTTTAATTGTCTGTTTCAGTGTGGTACCACATTGCTACGTGATCCAAACCAGAAAAAACCCAGGATCCGTTCAAGAAGTATGAGAAGAATGCGAAAGTATGAGTCTGATGAGGGCAAATCCCAGACCTATCCCAGACCTAACATGCGTTATCCTCTAAAATATTTATCATGACCAGGTTTAATTGATTGTTTCAGTGTGGTCCCACATTACTACGTGATCCAAACCAGAAAAAACCCAGGATCCGTTCAACAAGTATGTGAAGAATGCGAAAGTATGAGTCTGATGAGGGCAAATCCTAGACCTATCCCAGACCTAACATGCGTTATCCTCTAAAATATTGATCCAAACCAGGTTTAATGGACTGTTTCAGTGTGGTACCACACTACCACGTGATCCAAACCAGAAAAAACCCAGGATCTGTTCAACAAGTATGTGAAAACTGCAAAAGTATGACCCTAATGAGGGCAAATCCCAGGCCTAACCTTGACCTAACATGCGTTATCTTCTAAAATATTGAGCGAAACCAGGTTTAATTGACTGTTTCAGTGTGGTACCACATTACTACGTGATCCAATCCAGAAATAGCCCAGGATCTAGCCATGAAGTATGAGAAATATGCGAAAGTATGACCCTGATGAGGGCAAATCCCAGACCTAACCCAGACCTAACATGCGTTGTCCTCTAAAATATTTATCAAGACCAGGTTTAATCGACTGTTTCAGTGTGGTCCCACACTACTACGTGATCCAAACCAGAAAAAACCCAGGATCCGTTCAACAAGTATGTGAAGAATGCGAAAGAATGAGTCAGATGCGTGAAAATCCCAGGCCTAACCTAGACCTAAAATGCGTTATCCTCTAAAATATTGATCGAAACCAGGTTTAATCGACTGTTTCAGTGTGGTCCCACATTACTACGTGATCCAAACCAGAAAAAACCCAGGATCCGTTCAACAAGTATGTGAAGAATGCGAAAGTATGAGTCTGATGAGGGCTAATCCCAGACCTATCCCAGACCTAACTTGCGTTATCCTCTAAAATAATGATCGAAACCAGGTTTAATTGACTGTTTTAGTTGTGCTACCACTTTACTACGTGATCCAAAGCAGGTAAAACCCTCGATCAGGTCAACATGCATGTTAAAACTGCGAAAGTATGACCCTGATGAGGTCAAATCCCAGACCTATCCCAGACCTGACATGCGTTATCGTCTAAAATATTGTTCCAAACCAGGTTTAATGGATTGTTTCAGTGTGGTACCACCTTACTACGTGAACCAAACCAGAAAAAACCCAGGATCCGTTCAACAATTATGTGAAGAATGCGAAAGTATGAGTCTGATGAGTGAAAATCCCAGGGCTAACCTAGACCTAACATGCGTTATCCTCTAAAATATTGATCCAAACCAGGTTTAATTGACTGTTTTAGTTGTGGTACCACTTTACTACGTGATCCAAAGCAGAAAAAACCGTCGATCAGGTCAACATGCATGTTAAAACTGCGAAAGTATGACCCTGATGAGGTCAAATCCCAGACCTATGCCAGACCTGACATGCGTTATCCTCTAAGATATTGATCCAAACCAGGTTTAATGGACTGTTTCAGTGTGGTACCACTTTACTACGTGATCCAAAGCAGAAAAAACCCTCGATCAGGTCAACATGCATGTTAAAACTGCGAAAGTATGACCCTGATGAGGTCAAATCCCAGACCTATCCCAGACCTGACATGCGTTATCCTCTAAAATATTGATCCAAACCAGGTTTAATTGACTGTTTCAGTGTGGTACCACGTTACTATTAGATCCAAACCAGAAAATAACCCAGGATCTGTTCAACGAGTATGTGAAGTGTGCGAAAGTATGAGTCTGATGAGGTCAAATCCCAGACCTATCCAAGACTTAACATGCGTTATCCTCTAAAATATTGATGGAAACCGGGTTTAGTCGACTGATTCAGTGTGGTACCACATTACTACGTGATCCAAACCAGAAAAAACCCAGGATCCGTTCAACAAGTATGTGAAGAATGCGAAAGTATGAGTCTGATGAGTGAAAATCCCAGACCTAACCTAGACCTAACATGAATTATTCTCTAAAATATTGATCGAAACCCGGTTTAATCTATTGTTTCAGTGTGGTACCACATTACTATTAGATCCAAACCAGAAAATAACCCAGGATCTGTTCAACGAGTATGTGAAGTGTGCGAAAGTATGAGTCTGATGAGGTCAAATCCCAGACCTATCACAGACATAACTTGCGTTATCCTCAAAAATATTGATCGAAACCTGGTTTAATTGAATGTTTCAGTGTGGTACCACATTACTACGTGAATCAAACCAGAAAAAACCCAGGATCCGTTCAACAAGTATGTGAAGAATGCGAAAGTATGAGTCTGATGAGTGAAAATCCCAGGTCTAACCCAGACCTAACATGCGTTATCCTCCAAAATATTGATCCAAACCAGGTTTAATGGACTGTTTCAGTGTGGTACCACTTTACTACGTGATCCAAAGCATTTAGAATCCTCGATCAGGTCACCATGCATGTTAAAACTGCGAAAGTATGACCCTGATGAGGGCAAATCCCAGGCCTTACCTAGACCTAACATGCGTTGTCCTCTAAAATATTGATGGAAACCAGGTTTAATTGACTGTTTCAGTGTGGTACCACCTTACTACGTGAACCAAACCAGAAAAAACCCAGGATCCGTTCAACAAGTATGTGAGGAATGCGAAAGTATGAGTCTGATGAGTGAAAATCCCAGGGCTAACCTAGACCTAACATTCGTTATCCTCTAAAATAATGATCCAAACCAGGTTTAATTGACTGTTTTAGTTGTGGTACCACTTTACTACGTGATCCAAAGCAGAAAAAACCCTCGATCAGGTCAACATGCATGTTAAAACTGCGAAAGTATGACCCTGATGAGGTCAAACCCCAGACCTATCCCAGACCTGACATGCGTTATCCTCTAAAATATTGATCCAAACCAGGTTTAATGGACTGTTTCAGTGTGGTACCACTTTACTACGTGATCCCAAGCAGAAAAAACCCTCGATCAGGTCAACATGCATGTTAAAACTGCGAAAGTATGACCCTGATAAGGTCAAATCCCAGACCTATCCCAGACCTGACATGCGTTATCCTCTAAAATATTGATCCAAACCAGGTTTAATTGACTGTTTCAGTGTGGTCCCACATTATTACGTGATACAATCCAGAAACAGCCCAGGATCTAGCCATGCGGTATGAGAAATATGCGAATGTATGAGCCTGATGAGGACAAATCCTAGACCTAACCCAAACCTAACATGCGTTATCCTCCAAAATATTTATCAAGACCAGGTTTAATTGAATGTTTCAGTGTGGTACCACATTACTACGTGAACCAAACCAGAAAAAACCCAGGATCCGTTCAACAAGTATGTGAAGAATGCGAAAGTATGAGTCTGATGAGTGAAAATCCCAGACCTATCCCAGACCAAACATGCGTTATCCTCTAAAATATTGATCCAAACCAGGTTTAGTGGACTGTTTCAGTGTGGTACCACTTTACTACGTGATCGAAAGCATTAAGAACCCTCGATCAGGTCAACATGTATGTTAAAACTGCGAAAGTATGACCCTGATGAGGGCAAATCCCAGGCCTTACCTAGACCTAACATGCGTTGTCCTCTAAAATATTGATGGAAACCAAGTTTAATTGACTGTTTCAGTGTTGTACTTCATTACCACGTGATGCGATCCAGAAAAAGCCCAGGATCTAGCCATCAAGTATGAGAAATATGCGAAAGAATGAGCCTGATGAGAGCAAATCCCAGACCTAACCCAGACCTAACATGCGTTATCCTCTAAAATATTTATCATAACCAGGTTTAATTGATTGTTTCAGTGTGGTCCCACATTACTACGTGATCCAAACCAGAAAAAACCCAGGATCCGTTCAACAAGTATGTGAAGAATGCGAAAGTATGAGTCTGATGAGGGCTAATCCCAGACCTATCCCAGACCTAACTTGCGTTATCCTCTAAAATAGTTATCAAGACCAGGTTTAATTGATTGTTTCGGTGTGGTCCCACATTACTACGTGATCCAAACCAGAAAAAACCCAGGATCCGTTCAACAAGTATGTGAAGAATGCGAAAGTATGAGTCTGATGAGTGAAAATCCCAGACATAACTTAGACCTAACAAGCGTTATCCTCTAAAATATTGATCCAAACCAGGTTTAATGGACTGTTTCAGTGGTGTACCCTTTACTACGTGATCCAAAGCAGAAAAAACACTCGATCAGATCAACATGTATGTTAAAACTGCGAAAGTATGACCCTGATGACGGCAAATCCCAGACCAATCCGAGACCTAACTTGCGTTGTCCTCTAAGATATTGATCCAAACCAGGTTTAATTGACCGTTACAGTGTGGTCCCACATTATTACGTGATCCAAACCAGAAAAAACCCAGGATCTAGCCATCAAGTATGGGAAACATTGCGAAAGAATGAGCCTGATGATAGCAAATCCCAGACCTAACCTAGACCTAACATGAATTATTCTCTAAAATATTGATCGAAACCAGGTTTAATTGACTGTTTCAGTGTGGTCCCACATTACTACGTGATCCAAACCAGAAAAAACCCAGGATCCATTCAACAAGTGTGTGAAGTGTGCGAAAGTATGAGTCTGATGAGGTCAAATCCCAGACCTATCCCAGACCTAACTTGCGTTATCCTCAAAAATATTGATCGAAACCAGGTTAAATTGACTGTTTCAGCGTGGTACCACATTACTACGTGATACAATCCATAAACAGCCAAGGATCTAGCCATGAAGTATGAGAAATATGCGAATGTATGAGCCTGATGAGGATAAATCCTAGACCTAACCCAAACCTAACATGCGTTATCCTCTAAAATATTTATCAAGACCAGGTGTAATTGAATGTTTCAGTGTGGTACCACATTACTACGTGAATCAAACCAGAAAAAACCCAGGATCCATTCAACAAGTATGTGAAGAATGCGAAAGTATGAGTCTGATGAGTGAAAATTTCAGGTCTAACCCAGACCTAACATGCGTTATCCTCCAAAATATTGATCCAAACCAGGTTTAATGGACTGTTTCAGTGTGGTACCACTTTACTACGTGATCCAAAGCATTAAGAATCCTCGATCAGGTCAACATGCATGTTAAAACTGCGAAAGTATGACCCTGATGAGGGCTAATCCCAGGCCTTACCTAGACCTAACATGCGTTGTCCTCTAAAATATTGATGGAAACCAGGTTTAATTGACTGTTTCAGTGTGGTACCACCTTTCTACGTGAACCAAACCAGAAAAAACCCAGGATCCGTTCAACAAGTATGTGAGGAATGCGAAAGTATGAGTCTGATGAGTGAAAATCCCAGGGCTAACCTAGACCTAACATGCGTTATCCTCTAAAATATTGATCCAAACCAGGTTTAATTGACTGTTTTAGTTGTGGTACCACTTTACTACGTGATCCAAAGCAGAAAAAACCCAGGATCCGTTCAACAAGTATGTGAAGAATGCGAAAGTATGAGTCTGATGAGGGCTAATCCCAGACCTATCCCAGACCTAACTTGCGTTATCCTCTAAAATAGTTATCAAGACCAGGTTTAATTGATTGTATCGGTGTGGTCCCACATTACTACGTGATCCAAACCAGAAAAAACCCAGGATCCGTTCAACAAGTATGTGAAGAATGCGAAAGTATGAGTCTGATGAGTGAAAATCCCAGACATAACTTAGACCTAACAAGCGTTATCCTCTAAAATATTGATCCAAACCAGGTTTAATGGACTGTTTCAGTGGGGTACCCTTTACTACGTGATCCAAAGCAGAAAAAACACTCGATCAGATCAACATGTATGTTAAAACTGCGAAAGTATGACCCTGATGACGGCAAATCCCAGACCAATCCGAGACCTAACTTGCGTTGTCCTCTAAGATATTGATCCAAACCAGGTTTAATTGACCGTTACAGTGTGGTCCCACATTATTACGTGATCCAAACCAGAAAAAACCCAGGATCTAGACATCAAGTATGGGAAACATTGCGAAAGAATGAGCCTGATGATAGCAAATCCCAGACCTAACCTAGACCTAACATGAATTATTCTCTAAAATATTGATCGAAACCAGGTTTAATTGACTGTTTCAGTGTGGTCCCACATTACTACGTGATCCAAACCAGAAAAAACCCAGGATCCATTCAACAAGTATGTGAAGTGTGCGAAAGTATGAGTCTGATGAGGTCAAATCCCAGACCTATCCCAGACCTAACTTGCGTTATCCTCAAAAATATTGATCGAAACCAGGTTAAATTGACTGTTTCAGCGTGGTACCACATTACTACGTGATACAATCCATAAACAGCCAAGGATCTAGCCATGAAGTATGAGAAATATGCGAATGTATGAGCCTGATGAGGATAAATCCTAGACCTAACCCAAACCTAACATGCGTTATCCTCTAAAATATTTATCAAGACCAGGTGTAATTGAATGTTTCAGTGTGGTACCACATTACTACGTGAATCAAACCAGAAAAAACCCAGGATCCATTCAACAAGTATGTGAAGAATGCGAAAGTATGAGTCTGATGAGTGAAAATTTCAGGTCTAACCCAGACCTAACATGCGTTATCCTCCAAAATATTGATCCAAACCAGGTTTAATGGACTGTTTCAGTGTGGTACCACTTTACTACGTGATCCAAAGCATTAAGAATCCTCGATCAGGTCAACATGCATGTTAAAACTGCGAAAGTATGACCCTGATGAGGGCTAATCCCAGGCCTTACCTAGACCTAACATGCGTTGTCCTCTAAAATATTGATGGAAACCAGGTTTAATTGACTGTTTCAGTGTGGTACCACCTTTCTACGTGAACCAAACCAGAAAAAACCCAGGATCCGTTCAACAAGTATGTGAGGAATGCGAAAGTATGAGTCTGATGAGTGAAAATCCCAGGGCTAACCTAGACCTAACATGCGTTATCCTCTAAAATATTGATCCAAACCAGGTTTAATGGACTGTTTCAGTGTGGTACCACTTTACTACGTGATCCAAAGCATTAAGAACCCTCGATCAGGTCAACATGTATGTTAAAACTGCGAAAGTATGACCCTGATGAGGGCAAATCCCAGGCCTCACCTAGACCTAACATGCGTTGTCCTCTAAAATATTGATGGAAACCAGGTTTAATTGACTGTTTCAGTGTTGTACTTCATTACCACGTGATGCGATCCAGAAAAAGCCCAGGATCTAGCCATCAAGTATGAGAAATATGCGAAAGAATGAGCCTGATGAGAGCAAATCCCAGACCTAACCTAGACATAACATGAATTATTCTCTAAAATATTGATCAAAACCAGGTTTAATTGACTGTTTCAGTGTGGTACCACATTACTACGTGATCCAATCCAGAAATAGCCCAGGATCTAGCCATGAAGTATGAGAAATATGCGAAAGTATGAGCCTGACGAGGGCAAATCCTAGACCTTACCCAGACCTAACATGCGTTATCCTCTAAAATATTTATCATAACCAGGTTTAATTGATTGTTTCGGTGTGGTCCCACATTACTACGTGATCCAAACCAGAAAAAACCCAGGATCCGTTCAACAAGTATGTGAAGAATGCGAAAGTATGAGTCTGATGAGTGAAAATCCCAGACATAACTTAGACCTAACATGCGTTATCCTCTAAAATATTGATCCAAACCAGGTTTAATGGAATGTTTCAGTGGGGTACCACTTTACTACGTGATCCAAAGCAGAAAAAAGACTCGATCAGGTCAACATGTATGTTAAAACTGCGAAAGTATGACCCTGATGAGGGCAAATCCCAGACCAATCCGAGACCTAACTTGCGTTGTCCTCTAAGATATTGATCCAAACCAGGTTTAATTGACCGTTTCAGTGTGGTCCCACATTACTACGTGATCCAAACCAGAAAAAACCCAGGATCTAGCCATCAAGTATGAGAAACATTGCGAAAGAATGAGCCTGATGATAGCAAATCCCAGACCTAACCTAGACCTAACATGAATTATTCTCTAAAATATTGATCGAAACCAGGTTTAATTGACTGTTTCAGTGTGGTCCCACATTACTACGTGATCCAAACCAGAAAAAACCCAGGATCCATTCAACAAGTATGTGAAGAATGCGAAAGTATGAGTCTGATGAGTGAAAATCCCAGGCCTAACCTAGACCTAACATGAATTATTCTCTAAAATATTGATCGAAACCTGGTTTAATCTATTGTTTCAGTGTGGTACCACATTACTATTAGATCCAAACCAGAAAATAACCCAGGATCTGTTCAACGAGTATGTGAAGTGTGCGAAAGTATGAGTCTGATGAGGTCAAATCCCAGACCTATCCCAGACTTAACATGCGTTATCCTCTAAAATATTGATCGAAACCGGGTTTAATCGACTGATTCAGTGTGGTACCACATTACTACGTGATCCAAACCAGAAAAAACCCAGGATCCGTTCAACAAGTATGTGAAGAATGCGAAAGTATGAGTCTGATGAGTGAAAATCCCAGGGCTAACCTAGACCTAACATGCGTTATCCTCTAAAATATTGATCCAAACCAGGTTTAATTGACTGTTTTAGTTGTGCTACCACTTTACTACGTGATCCAAAGCAGGTAAAACCCTCGATCAGGTCAACATGCATGTTAAAACTGCGAAAGTATGACCCTGATGAGGTCAAATCCCAGACCTATCCCGGACCTGACATGCGTTATCGTCTAAAATATTGATCCAAACCAGGTTTAATGGATTGTTTCAGTGTGGTACCACCTTACTACGTGAACCAAACCAGAAAAAACCCAGGATCCGTTCAACAATTATGTGAAGAATGCGAAAGTATGAGTCTGATGAGTGAAAATCCCAGGGCTAACCTAGACCTAACATGCGTTATCCTCTAAAATATTGATCCAAACCAGGTTTAATTGACTGTTTTAGTTGTGGTACCACTTTACTACGTGATCCAAAGCAGAAAAAACCGTCGATCAGGTCAACATGCATGTTAAAACTGCGAAAGTATGACCCTGATGAGGTCAAATCCCAGACCTATGCCAGACCTGACATGCGTTATCCTCTAAGATATTGATCCAAACCAGGTTTAATGGACTGTTTCAGTGTGGTACCACTTTACTACGTGATCCAAAGCAGAAAAAACCCTCGGTCAGGTCAACATGCATGTTAAAACTGCGAAAGTATGACCCTGATGAGG
Organism: Colletes latitarsis; assembly: GCF_051014445.1. Lineage (NCBI taxonomy): Eukaryota > Metazoa > Arthropoda > Insecta > Hymenoptera > Colletidae > Colletes > Colletes latitarsis. The sequence goes on from NW_027488369.1 coordinate 16,344,199, forward strand.
TCAAATCCCAGACCTATCCCAGACCTGACATGCGTTATCCTCTAAAATATTGATCCAAACCAGGTTTAATTGACTGTTTCAGTGTGGTCCCACATTACTACGTGATCCAAACCAGAAAAAACCCAGGATCCGTTCAACAAGTATGTGAAGAATGCGAAAGAGTGAGTCTGATGCGTGAAAATCCCAGGCCTAACCTAGACCTAACATGCGTTATCCTAAAAAATATTGATCGAAACCAGGTTTAATCGACTGCTTCAGTGTGGTACCACTTTACTACGTGATCCAAAGCAGAAAAAACCCTCGATCAGGTCAACATGCATGTTAAAACTGCGAAAGTATGACCCTGATGAGGTCAAATCCCAGACCTATCCCAGACCTGACATGCGTTATCCTCTAAAATATTGATCCAAACCAGGTTTAATTGACTGTTTCAGTGTGGTCCCACATTACTACGTGATACAATCCAGAAACAGCCCAGGATCTAGCCATCAAGTATGAGAAATATGCGAATGTATGAGCCTGATGAGGACAAATCCTAGACCTAACCCAAACCTAACATGCGTTATCCTCCAAAATATTTATCAAGACCAGGTGTAATTGAATGTTTCAGTGTGGTACCACATTACTACGTGAATCAAACCAGAAAAAACCCAGGATCCATTCAACAAGTATGTGAAGAATGCGAAAGTATGAGTCTGATGAGTGAAAATTTCAGGTCTAACCCAGACCTAACATGCGTTATCCTCCAAAATATTGATCCAAACCAGGTTTAATGGACTGTTTCAGTGTGGTACCACTTTACTACGTGATCCAAAGCATTAAGAATCCTCGATCAGGTCAACATGCATGTTAAAACTGCGAAAGTATGACCCTGATGAGGGCTAATCCCAGGCCTTACCTAGACCTAACATGCGTTGTCCTCTAAAATATTGATGGAAACCAGGTTTAATTGACTGTTTCAGTGTGGTACCACCTTTCTACGTGAACCAAACCAGAAAAAACCCAGGATCCGTTCAACAAGTATGTGAGGAATGCGAAAGTATGAGTCTGATGAGTGAAAATCCCAGGGCTAACCTAGACCTAACATGCGTTATCCTCTAAAATATTGATCCAAACCAGGTTTAATTGACTGTTTTAGTTGTGGTACCACTTTACTACGTGATCCAAAGCAGAAAAAACCCTCGATCAGGTCAACATGCATGTTAAAACTGCGAAAGTATGACCCTGATGAGGTCAAATCCCAGACCTATCCCAGACCTGACATGCGTTATCCTCCAAAATATTGATCCAAACCAGGTTTAATGGACTGATTCAGTGTGGTATCACTTTACTACGTGATCCAAAGCAGAAAAAACCCTCGATCAGGTCAACATGCATGCTAAAACTGCGAAAGTATGACCCTGATGAGGTCAAATCCCAGACCTATCCCAGACCTGACATGCGTTATCCTCTAAAATATTGATCCAAACCAGGTTTAATTGACTGTTTCAGTGTGGTCCCACATTATTACGTGATACAATCCAGAAACAGCCCAGGATCTAGCGATGAAGTATGAGAAATATGCGAATGTATGAGCCTGATGAGGACAAATCCTAGACCTAACCCAAACCTAACATGCGTTATCCTCCAAAATATTTATGAAGACCAGGTTTAATTGAATGTTTCAGTGTGGCACCACATTACTACGTGAACCAAACCAGAAAAAACCCAGGATCCGTTCAACAAGTATGTGATGAATGCGAAAGTATGAGTCTGATGAGTGAAAATCCCAGGGCTAACCTAGACCTAACATGCGTTATCCTCTAAAATATTGATCCAAACCAGGTTTAATGGACTGTTTCAGTGTGGTACCACTTTACTACGTGATCGAAAGCATTAAGAACCCTCGATCAGGTCAACATGTATGTTAAAACTGCGAAAGTATGACCCTGATGAGGGCAAATCCCAGGCCTCACCTAGACCTAACATGCGTTGTCCTCTAAAATATTGATGGAAACCAGGTTTAATTGACTGTTTCAGTGTTGTACTTCATTACCACGTGATGCGATCCAGAAAAAGCCCAGGATCTAGCCATCAAGTATGAGAAATATGCGAAAGAATGAGCCTGATGAGAGCAAATCCCAGACCTAACCTAGACATAACATGAATTATTCTCTAAAATATTGATCAAAACCAGGTTTAATTGACTGTTTCAGTGTGGTACCACATTACTACGTGATCCAATCCAGAAATAGCCCAGGATCTAGCCATGAAGTATGAGAAATATGCGAAAGTATGAGCCTGACGAGGGCAAATCCTAGACCTTACCCAGACCTAACATGCGTTATCCTCTAAAATATTTATCATAACCAGGTTTAATTGATTGTTTCGGTGTGGTCCCACATTACTACGTGATCCAAACCAGAAAAAACCCAGGATCCGTTCAACAAGTATGTGAAGAATGCGAAAGTATGAGTCTGATGAGTGAAAATCCCAGACATAACTTAGACCTAACATGCGTTATCCTCTAAAATATTGATCCAAACCAGGTTTAATGGAATGTTTCAGTGGGGTACCACTTTACTACGTGATCCAAAGCAGAAAAAAGACTCGATCAGGTCAACATGTATGTTAAAACTGCGAAAGTGCGACCCTGATGAGGGCAAATCCCAGACCAATCCGAGACCTAACTTGCGTTGTCCTCTAAGATATTGATCCAAACCAGGTTTAATTGACCGTTTCAGTGTGGTCCCACATTACTACGTGATCCAAACCAGAAAAAACCCAGGATCTAGCCATCAAGTATGAGAAACATTGCGAAAGAATGAGCCTGATGATAGCAAATCCCAGACCTAACCTAGACCTAACATGAATTATTCTCTAAAATATTGATCGAAACCAGGTTTAATTGACTGTTTCAGTGTGGTCCCACATTACTACGTGATCCAAACCAGAAAAAACCCAGGATCCATTCAACAAGTATGTGAAGAATGCGAAAGTATGAGTCTGATGAGTGAAAATCCCAGGCCTAACCTAGACCTAACATGAATTATTCTCTAAAATATTGATCGAAACCTGGTTTAATCTATTGTTTCAGTGTGGTACCACATTACTATTAGATCCAAACCAGAAAATAACCCAGGATCTGTTCAACGAGTATGTGAAGTGTGCGAAAGTATGAGTCTGATGAGGTCAAATCCCAGACCTATCCCAGACCTGACATGCGTTATCCTCTAAAATATTGATCCAAACCAGGTTTAATTGACTGTTTCAGTGTGGTCCCACATTACTACGTGATCCAAACCAGAAAAAACCCAGGATCCATTCAACAAGTATGTGAAGAATGCGAAAGTATGAGTCTGATGAGTGAAAATCCCAGGCCTAACCTAGACCTAACATGAATTATTCTCTAAAATATTGATCGAAACCTGGTTTAATCTATTGTTTCAGTGTGGTACCACATTACTATTAGATCCAAACCAGAAAATAACCCAGGATCTGTTCAACGAGTATGTGAAGTGTGCGAAAGTATGACCCTGATGAGGTCAAATCCCAGACCTATCCCAGACCTGACATGCGTTATCCTCTAAAATATTGATCCAAACCAGGTTTAATCGACTGCTTCAGTGTGGTACCACTTTACTACGTGATCCAAAGCAGAAAAAACCCTCGATCAGGTCAACATGCATGTTAAAACTGCGAAAGTATGACCCTGATGAGGTCAAATCCCAGACCTATCCCAGACCTGACATGCGTTATCCTCTAAAATATTGATCCAAACCAGGTTTAATTGACTGTTTCAGTGTGGTCCCACATTACTACGTGATACAATCCAGAAACAGCCCAGGATCTAGCCATCAAGTATGAGAAATATGCGAATGTATGAGCCTGATGAGGACAAATCCTAGACCTAACCCAAACCTAACATGCGTTATCCTCCAAAATATTTATCAAGACCAGGTTTAATTGAATGTTTCAGTGTGGTACCACATTACTACGTGAACCAAACCAGAAAAAACCCAGGATCCGTTCAACAAGTATGTGAAGAATGCGAAAGTATGAGTCTGATGAGTGTAAATCCCAGGGCTAACCTAGACCTAACATGCGTTATCCTCTAAAATATTGATCCAAACCAGGTTTAATGGACTGTTTCAGTGTGGTACCACTTTACTACGTGATCCAAAGCATTAAGAACCCTCGATCAGGTCAACATGTATGTTAAAACTGCGAAAGTATGACCCTGATGAGGGCAAATCCCAGGCCTTACCTAGACCTAACATGCGTTGTCCTCTAAAATATTGATGGAAACCAGGTTTAATTGACTGTTTCAGTGTTGTACTTCATTACCACGTGATGCGATCCAGAAAAAGCCCAGGATCTAGCCATCAAGTATGAGAAATATGCGAAAGAATGAGCCTGATGAGGGCAAATCCTAGACCTTACCCAGACCTAACATGCGTTATCCACTAAAATATTTATCATAACCAGGTTTAATTGATTGTTTCAGTGTGGTCCCACATTACTACGTGATCCAAACCAGAAAAAACCCAGGATCCGTTGAACAAGTATGTGAAGAATGCGAAAGTATGAGTCTGATGAGGGCTAATCCCAGACCTATCCCAGACCTAACTTGCGTTATCGTCTAAAATAATGATCGAAACCAGGTTTAATTGACTGTTTTAGTTGTGGTACCACTTTACCACGTGATCCAAAGCAGAAAAAACCCTCGATCAGGTCAACATGCATGTTAAAACTGCGAAAGTATGACCCTGATGAGGGCAAATCCCAGACCAATCCGAGACCTAACTTGCGTTGTCCTCTAAGATATTGATCCAAACCAGGTTTAATTGACCGTTTCAGTCTGGTTCCACATTACTACGTGATCCAAACCAGAAAAAACCCAGGATCTAGCCATCAAGTATGAGAAACATTGCGAAAGAATGAGCCTGATGATAGCAAATCCCAGACCTAACCTAGACCTAACATGAATTATTCTCTAAAATATTGATCGAAACCAGGTTTAATTGACTGTTTCAGTGTGGTCCCACATTACTACGTGATCCAAACCAGAAAAAACCCAGGATCCATTCAACAAGTATGTGAAGAATGCGAAAGTATGAGTCTGATGAGTGAAAATCCCAGGCCTAACCTAGACCTAACATGAATTATTCTCTAAAATATTGATCGAAACCTGGTTTAATCTATTGTTTCAGTGTGGTACCACATTACTATTAGATCCAAACCAGAAAATAACCCAGGATCTGTTCAACGAGTATGTGAAGTGTGCGAAAGTATGAGTCTGATGAGGTCAAATCCCAGACCTATCCCAGACTTAACATGCGTTATCCTCTAAAATATTGATGGAAACCGGGTTTAATCGACTGATTCAGTGTGGTACCACATTACTACGTGATCCAAACCAGAAAAAACCCAGGATCCGTTCAACAAGTATGTGAAGAATGCGAAAGTATGAGTCTGATGAGTGTAAATCCCAGGGCTAACCTAGACCTAACATGCGTTATCCTCTAAAATATTGATCCAAACCAGGTTTAATGGACTGTTTCAGTGTGGTACCACTTTACTACGTGATCCAAAGCATTAAGAATCCTCGATCAGGTCAACATGCATGTTAAAACTGCGAAAGTATGGCCCTGATGAGGGCAAATCCCAGGCCTTACCTAGACCTAACATGCGTTGTCCTCTAAAATATTGATGGAAACCAGGTTTAATTGACTGTTTCAGTGTGGTACCACCTTACTACGTGAACCAAACCAGAAAAAACCCAGGATCCGTTCAACAAGTATGTGAGGAATGCGAAAGTATGAGTCTGATGAGTGAAAATCCCAGGGCTAACCTAGACCTAACATTCGTTATCCTCTAAAATATTGATCCAAACCAGGTTTAATTGACTGTTTTAGTTGTGGTACCACTTTACTACGTAATCCAAAGCAGAAAAAACCCTCGATCAGGTCAACATGCATGTTAAAACTGCGAAAGTATGACCCTGATGAGGTCAAACCCCAGACCTATCCCAGACCTGACATGCGTTATCCTCTAAAATATTGATCCAAACCAGGTTTAATGGACTGTTTCAGTGTGGTACCACTTTACTACGTGATCCCAAGCAGAAAAAACCCTCGATCAGGTCAACATGCATGTTAAAACTGCGAAAGTATGACCCTGATAAGGTCAAATCCCAGACCTATCCCAGACCTGACATGCGTTATCCTCTAAAATATTGATCCAAACCAGGTTTAATTGACTGTTTCAGTGTGGTCCCACATTATTACGTGATACAATCCAGAAACAGCCCAGGATCTAGCCATGCGGTATGAGAAATATGCGAATGTATGAGCCTGATGAGGACAAATCCTAGACCTAACCCAAACCTAACATGCGTTATCCTCCAAAATATTTATCAAGACCAGGTTTAATTGAATGTTTCAGTGTGGTACCACATTACTACGTGAACCAAACCAGAAAAAACCCAGGATCCGTTCAACAAGTATGTGAAGAATGCGAAAGTATGAGTCTGATGAGTGAATATCCCAGGGCTAACCTAGACCAAACATGCGTTATCCTCTAAAATATTGATCCAAACCAGGTTTAATGGACTGTTTCAGTGTGGTACCACTTTACTACGTGATCGAAAGCATTAAGAACCCTCGATCAGGTCAACATGTATGTTAAAACTGCGAAAGTATGACCCTGATGAGGGCAAATCCCAGGCCTTACCTAGACCTAACATGCGTTGTCCTCTAAAATATTGATGGAAACCAGGTTTAATTGACTGTTTCAGTGTTGTACTTCATTACCACGTGATGCGATCCAGAAAAAGCCCAGGATCTAGCCATCAAGTATGAGAAATATGCGAAAGAATGAGCCTGATGAGAGCAAATCCCAGACCTAACCCAGACCTAACATGCGTTATCCTCTAAAATATTTATCATAACCAGGTTTAATTGATTGTTTCAGTGTGGTCCCACATTACTACGTGATCCAAACCAGAAAAAACCCAGGATCCGCTCAACAAGTATGTGAAGAATGCGAAAGTATGAGTCTGATGAGGGCTAATCCCAGACCTATCCCAGACCTAACTTGCGTTATCCTCTAAAATAGTTATCAAGACCAGGTTTAATTGATTGTTTCGGTGTGGTCCCACATTACTACGTGATCCAAACCAGAAAAAACCCAGGATCCGTTCAACAAGTATGTGAAGAATGCGAAAGTATGAGTCTGATGAGTGAAAATCCCAGACATAACTTAGACCTAACATGCGTTATCCTCTAAAATATTGATCCAAACCAGGTTTAATGGACTGTTTCAGTGGGGTACCACTTTACTACGTGATCCAAAGCAGAAAAAACACTCGATCAGGTCAACATGTATGTTAAAACTGCGAAAGTATGACCCTGATGACGGCAAATCCCAGACCAATCCGAGACCTAACTTGCGTTGTCCTCTAAGATATTGATCCAAACCAGGTTTAATTGACCGTTACAGTGTGGTCCCACATTACTACGTGATCCAAACCAGAAAAAACCCAGGATCTAGCCATCAAGTATGAGAAACATTGCGAAAGAATGAGCGTGATGATAGCAAATCCCAGACCTAACCTAGACCTAACATGAATTATTCTCTAAAATATTGATCGAAACCAGGTTTAGTTGACTGTTTCAGTGTGGTCCCACATTACTACGTGATCCAAACCAGAAAAAACCCAGGATCCATTCAACAAGTATGTGAAGTGTGCGAAAGTATGAGTCTGATGAGGTCAAATCCCAGACCTATCCCAGACCTAACTTGCGTTATCCTCAAAAATATTGATCGAAACCAGGTTAAATTGACTGTTTCAGCGTGGTACCACATTACTACGTGATACAATCCAGAAACAGCCCAGGATCTAGCCATGAAGTATGAGAAATATGCGAATGTATGAGCCTGATGAGGACAAATCCTAGACCTAACCCAAACCTAACATGCGTTATCCTCCAAAATATTTATGAAGACCAGGTTTAATTGAATGTTTCAGTGTGGCACCACATTACTACGTGAACCAAACCAGAAAAAACCCAGGATCCGTTCAACAAGTATGTGATGAATGCGAAAGTATGAGTCTGATGAGTGAAAATCCCAGGGCTAACCTAGACCTAACATGCGTTATCCTCTAAAATATTGATCCAAACCAGGTTTAATGGACTGTTTCAGTGTGGTACCACTTTACTACGTGATCGAAAGCATTAAGATCCCTCGATCAGGTCAACATGTATGTTAAAACTGCGAAAGTATGACCCTGATGAGGGCAAATCCCAGGCCTCACCTAGACCTAACATGCGTTGTCCTCTAAAATATTGATGGAAACCAGGTTTAATTGACTGTTTCAGTGTTGTACTTCATTACCACGTGATGCGATCCAGAAAAAGCCCAGGATCTAGCCATCAAGTTTGAGAAATATGCGAAAGAATGAGCCTGATGAGAGCAAATCCCAGACCTAACCTAGACATAACATGAATTATTCTCTAAAATATTGATCAAAACCAGGTTTAATTGACTGTTTCAGTGTGGTACCACATTACTACGTGATCCAATCCAGAAATAGCCCAGGATCTAGCCATGAAGTATGAGAAATATGCGAAAGTATGAGCCTGACGAGGGCAAATCCTAGACCTTACCCAGACCTAACATGCGTTATCCTCTAAAATATTTATCATAACCAGGTTTAATTGATTGTTTCGGTGTGGTCCCACATTACTACGTGATCCAAACCAGAAAAAACCCAGGATCCGTTCAACAAGTATGTGAAGAATGCGAAAGTATGAGTCTGATGAGTGAAAATCCCAGACATAACTTAGACCTAACATGCGTTATCCTCTAAAATATTGATCCAAACCAGGTTTAATGGAATGTTTCAGTGGGGTACCACTTTACTACGTGATCCAAAGCAGAAAAAAGACTCGATCAGGTCAACATGTATGTTAAAACTGCGAAAGTATGACCCTGATGAGGGCAAATCCCAGACCAATCCGAGACCTAACTTGCGTTGTCCTCTAAGATATTGATCCAAACCAGGTTTAATTGACCGTTTCAGTGTGGTCCCACATTACTACGTGATCCAAACCAGAAAAAACCCAGGATCTAGCCATCAAGTATGAGAAACATTGCGAAAGAATGAGCCTGATGATAGCAAATCCCAGACCTAACCTAGACCTAACATGAATTATTCTCTAAAATATTGATCGACACCAGGTTTAATTGACTGTTTCAGTGTGGTCCCACATTACTACGTGATCCAAACCAGAAAAAACCCAGGATCCATTCAACAAGTATGTGAAGAATGCGAAAGTATGAGTCTGATGAGTGAAAATCCCAGGCCTAACCTAGACCTAACATGAATTATTCTCTAAAATATTGATCGAAACCTGGTTTAATCTATTGTTTCAGTGTGGTACCACA